>NC_083880.1:24285828-24887161 GCF_032452875.1 Bos javanicus
GCCTAATAACCATAGCTAGTGCGTGCTCCCCAATGGCGAGGGTGTGACAGGGACAGCTGGCTCAGTTTTCAGCGTGAAAACACCCCCTCGGTGGACCAAACACAACGACACTGACCTTTCTGCAGGGGGAGCGGAGATGTGCCTTTGACTGAATTGGCCATAAAGACGTCTTGCTATGACTTTTGTTCCCCACGAAAGCAAAGAAATATTGCGTTTAATATGAGAAGTACTGTTCACAGCTTTTCTGTGCCCCTTAAGAAATATTACAGTGCTGATTTACTGGCCTTCTTCGTCTGAGTTGGCCTCAAGGCTGGAGGGTGGAGGGGTAGGGTTGGGGGGTGGGGGCGAGGACCGAGGAGGAGGCTGCAGAGGGAGTGCGGTAAATTGCCTGTTTCCAAAGTTCTCCCTTCGCAGCAGCAAATTTATCAATCTTTTCATCTGACAATACTTTGAAATATATCATTGTCATCCACAGTTGTTTGATAGATTATCTGCAGGCACACAGCCTTTTTCAAGGTCAAGTTGAAGATTCTTGTTTGCTGTTTAACTGGGTTGTTTAAAAACTCAGAACAATGCCTGCCTGTTAAATTTTCACTTGTTCTCATGGGGCATTCCAAAGCAAGTTTTCCTATTGACCGGATGTCGGGATATTTCATCCCTTTGAGCTTCTAAATTCAGCAACCAGGGCTTGGCAACGAAATCAACAGGAGAAGAAATAAAATTTAACCTTAGAATTTGCAGACACCAAGGAGATTGAACCATCTTTCACATCTCCTCAAAGTGTGTACTAATTTTGCTCTGCATGTTGCGGGCTGGTTGTAGCCACACATCTATTCAACTTTCTGCCTTTATTCCAGTGGAAGCTGCACATACACTCCCCTAAAGTAGAAGCACAAAGAAATGGCGGCCACTCTGTCAGCACATAACCTGTTGCTCTAAGGACATTTTATAATAAAATCAGCCTCTAAATCATCATGTTTCATGGACATATTTATTTATGCTTTTAATGGAGACAGGCTTCACAGTTTCCACTATATCTGCGATGATTGATTTTTTTTTATTCAGCCAACTTTTATTTACCTTGCAAAAATGTTCTGGACCAATGTGATAAATTACAGATATGCAAATTTCTTTGAATGGTGTTGTAAGTGTGTCTAGCTGGAGCTGAATAACGCCTTGCAAGTCAGTCTGTGCGCGCTCAGGACCCCAGGGAGCTGATCAAAGCACCCATTCTCTTTCATCCCCGGTATTCTCCTCCAAACTATTTCGATACAATATGTTTCCATGATGCACTTAATGTGCTAGGGACATAGAACTCATTACAACCTAGCTAGTTCTGCCGACCTCTTTGTTCTGAGGCAGAAAGTCAAAGAAAAAAGGAAAAGCGCTGCCAGTTGCCAGCTTTCTGAAATGCTAAAGCATGCGTCATTTTTCACCAGGTCTCGTCTTAATATCCTCAGAAGACAAACTATGAAACCGGCCTCAGCCCTTTCTGGCATTAATTACGCTGCTGTCCAGCCGATCTGTTTTTCCTATTATATGCATTTCTCAGCAGGGATTTTTTTTTTTTTTTTTTTTTGCAAGAGTAATGCAGCTGCAAGTTAAACTATGAATGCATTTTTATCACTGTGGAAAAAATAAGTGAAAAGGCTGCAGAACACACAACTGAAGTTTGTAAAAAGTTTCTGGTAGATAAGATTTAGGGTGGAACTTGGGAGGTTTGCACAACTTCTGTAAAACCTGAAATTGACTAAGAGCCTCACAAGCATTTACAATGTGCCCTCAGTGTTCTGTAGAGTCACTCATTGTGCCATGTGAAATTCCTCTTTGGTACCCAGATAAATCTTGAAGGTGAAACCTTTCGAGGTTTCTCTGAAAATTCTAAAGTGAAATAGTCCATCCTACACCCAACCAGGAGGCTGCTTCCAAGGAATTTCCGTCCAGGATAACAGCCCAGAGAATATAAATTCTATTTCACTTCCTCCGCTTCTTGTAGGGTTGATTGGTTGGTGGAAATGGCTGGCAGCCAGTTCTGGGAAAGCTTCCAGACCTGACTCCGATTAACCCTCTCTGGTGAAACTCTGCTGGAAACCAACTCACCAGCAATTGCCATTAATCTACTTACTAATTAAGCCAATTCATTTCTAAAGGAGAAAAATTCCTTTCTTTAGCCAAACTGATGGGAGGAAATTTGAAAGAAGCGCCAAACTGTGTAACTGTAATTCAGCCAAGGACTGCTAAAACAAGGTGTTGATATATAGCAGCAGATTAAAACAAGTTTCTAGGGCAACACTCCTTTGGAGACGGTGGCATATAGTGCATAGTAGATGAAGCTCGAATAATGCTTCAGGGCGCTATGCCACCCTGTGTCCTCGCGTTGAAAATACCACGTCTCTCTCCAATTAAATCTGGTGCCTTTTACGCACAAACAAATCGCCTCTGTAGCTTTCTTTTGCACCAGAGTACATCAGCTTTATGTGATAGCCACCACAAATATATTTCTTGAGATTTAATAAACGTCTTTATAAATCTGTAAGCCAGAGCTTACGATCTTGAAACTGGGCTGCAGACCGGGCCTGACTTGTAGACAAGGGAACTGAAAGGGCTGGTTTGACCATTACGCACGGATGAAAAGCAAACCGGTCTTTCAGAAAATGGTGCCTGACATTCGGAAAGAAGAGATGCGTGAATTTTCATCTTGATACTTACCAGGAAACACAACCCCAAAGAGTTTCCACAATTACTAAAGAATTGTTTACAGCGTTTAAGATATGTCTGGGAGCCCCGCGCCTATGTAAGAGTGGACCTCCTTGGAAGACATTTAAAATCTCCTTCGAGGTTTTCTGGTACGCCTTTATGGATCAGTTGGTGGATGAGTAGACAGCAAATCAGTTTGACTTAGCGTTACAGGGATTTCAGGTAGATTAGAGAGGGAATGACACAGGGTTAGTGCCTCAAGCTTTTAAGTTTTAATCAAAGTTCGTTCCTTCCCACCCTAAGGCGCTGGGGCGACCCGCTGAGCCCAGGGAGTGCCCGGATGGATGCGGCGGCGGCTCAGAGTCTGTGCGCCCCGCTCACCACGCACCAGCCAGCGGTTTCTTGAAGGGTTTGGAAAGGTGCGCACAAAGCGCGCACAGAGAGCGCACTTCACGTTCTCTTCAAGTGCGATGCGCCAATGAGTATGCGGCATCTGAAGACGGAACAGTTAGGTTAGAAACACCTTGAAGACAGTGTCCCTCGTCAGGGAGGCAGGCCTTACGCCAGGGTGGTAAGGGCCCTCTTTCTGCCCCGCCCAGACCCCGCTCTGAGCAGCGCAGTGTTCTTTGCCGCTACTCGGGAGCGTCCGTGTCGCTCTCTGTGGTGTTCTGGGGCGTCGACTGCTTCTCCTCCTGAGATTCTTCCTCCAGATTTTCTGACCTCACTAAACAGAGGGAGAGATGAAGAGAAGTGTAATTTGCTTTACTTACTGTATGTAAACCACTCCCCACACACTTTCACTCTTTGCCTCACTTTTAGTGGGTTCTCCAAGGCCTGGCCCCGGCTGGGGGCCCTCCTCAGTAAATTGGAGGGGAGGGTGGGACAGGTCATTCTGGCCGTCAGCTCCTCCAAGGCTTTTAAAGGAGCATGTGCCGGTGAAGTCTCCCCTGAGATAGTGTTCCTGCTGTCCCAGACTGAAGAAATGGTCTGAGGTGCCTGTGACCAGGGCCAGTAAATGATCTTCCCGGAGTTACCGCCCTAGAATTAGGAGCCGTTGTAAGAGAATAAAACAAGGCAAGGGGGGACTTGTGTTTGGGTTCAAGGCCTAGCTCAGGTTTACATTTCCATTTGTGTTTTCAATCTTTCCTTCTTATGAAATAGAAAATTTTGAGTAAGAAGGAAAGAAAATCAACTTGGGGGGGTGGTTCTAAAGTTGGGGATGGGGAGGTTTTGCCCTCCCCAGCCCTCACCCCAGGCTGGGCTCTCTGCTCCCTAGGGAGGGACATTTACCTGGTGTGTAAATTGTGAGGAAAGCGTTGGGGGTCTGAGACAGGAAAGCCACAACATGGGATGTGATGTTCCAGCTTTGAAGGGGAACAAAGGCCCTGAGCTAATCCCAGTGAAAGCCAGGAGCGTGGAGAAGGCAACAAAGACTTGCAGCCTGCGGTCACCGGTAGGTGTCAATGTGGACACTTATGGCCGGCGGGGCAGTGGGAGAGGGGAACACAGAGCCGGGCTGTCATTCCAAGGCTTAACATGAACAAAGATAAAAACGTGACAAGCTCAGCTTTCAATGGTTGGGAGGTTCAAAGTGGAGTGCTAGCGAGTGTATCTGGGTCAAGTCTTTTCTGAAGCAGGGCTCCTCTTTCTCTCCTCCCATTATCAGCCAGGGAAGTTCTGAGGCCTTTTTCCTGATAACTTTTCTTACTGATAGAATTCTTCAAAATAATGTCCGATTCTACCCACTGCCTAAGGTGAAGAGATGGAGTTTTCAAGACTTCCAGACCTCAGAAACCCAAGTGGCTGTATAAAGACTTATGAACTTGAACATCCTACCTTAACTTTCAGGATAAAGTTCATGGACTCTTGTATGCATTTCATGAAAAGAAATAACATTTTCTTTTGTGAAACTGTTCATACATGTAGATGAATCGACAGGTAACATAATTTAGAAAGTATTCATCCAACGAAGAAGTTTCATTAGTAAACCATTGAAGGGATAATGGAGACCTGGGAGAATTAAATATGCCTGCGGTTTCAGATTCCCTATTAGAAATCCAGCAGATAAGACATCAACCAGCAAATGAATCTCCTCTAGAATCTGGGAAAGATAATTGGGAATCCTCCACTAATGCAACTGATTAGCAAAGATCATCTTACAGAATGAATAAGTGGAAATGACAACAAATTATGTTTATCCTAAGAACATGGACACATTGTGTTCCTTAAATTCTGGTACTAGAACCAAAATGCAAGCTTAAAAAAATGATCATATAATAAAATTCTGATTTTCCTTAGTTGAAGTAAGTCTCCTAAATAATAATTTTAAAAAAGGATGTAAATATCCTTAAAAGACTAATGACATTTCACAGGTAATGCAATTTAGAAAGAAACACTTCCATGTTTTCTTTTCCAACAATGTGCATTTTTGTAAACTGCTATAAATTGCAATTCAAAAGCACTGCTCTCACCATCCCCAATCATTTTTTATACTGATCAAATGAATGCAGATACTCCCATTTGGGAGGGGCGACATGACATTTCACTTGGCAGTTCTAAACAGGTCACAGACCTTTCACAGACCCTAAGGCAGTGGGAGGGAGTGCTTTACTAAACCGTGTAACCAAATCAAACCAATGGTTACCCCTTTTCAAAACCATTGGAATGGTCTGCACAATGCTATTCACATAGCAGCACAGAAACTGAAAGGATGGTCATCCAATGGAAATTTCTTTCCTTTTGTTTACACTTACAGAGCTCAAAAAGTATACTAGGAGGAAAACAATTAGATTTGCTATGATAAAAGTCATAAACACTTAACATGCGTTCTGGCTGGTGTAACTGGCGTAGATATGGCCATCCATTGGTATGTATATATATGCACATGTATGTATGTATATGCATGTATATTTATTGGAGATGTCCCTTTGTTTGAAACCTTAGGCACAAAGACACAACATGGCTGCCCTCAAGATGACCTATTGCTTTCAAGTTGCTTGAACACATCAGAATTTCCATTGTTAAGGTTGATTAATTGAAACTGATAAGTTACCATGAATAAAGATTGTTTTTCTGTTTAATGTGGTGGGCCTGATTTGGTAAATGCCTCATTCATGTAGCTTTGCAGTGCAGCATATGGGCAAGAGTCATTCAGTATCACAAACATATACAATTTATTATGCTTGTATGGGCACAACCAAAAGGCCTTCCTATTTTAACGACAAACTTTCAATGAAAAATTCCATTTAAAGAGTCACTAGGAACATGATGTGGGATTTTGTCATTTATTCTTAAGAGTTTACATCTCTGAGTTTCTCTGAGTAGTTTTAAAACTATTGTATTTAAATACAGTTTTTAAAAAGGATGCAAATGTCCAAATTATACCTTAGCACTGGTCATTGGGAATACAGCAGAATTTATGTTAAATGTTAACAGACATACGAAGAGAAAGCACCTTTTCATCTGACGCTGGCTTGTGTGCTATGTAATTGATAAAGTGATCTTAAATGTTTCATTGAGGTGCCATCAACAGAAGTTTCCAAGTTTACAAAGAAAATGTGAAGGGTGTTAGCTTCCTAAAGTCTTTTTTCCCTTTAATAAATCAGAAGACAACATTTAAAAATAATTAGGGACTATCACATGAAAATACAGTGGATTTATTAATTTGCCCACAATTTCATTACTGTTAGCGTCCTTTCCTTGAAAGTTGATGTCACTTTTCAGACTACATTAAAAACTGTCATGAGTATTTACCAATAAAGGTAAGTTTTAAAATTTTTTCTAGTGATGTTGTACAGAAACATTCATTTTTCATTTCAGCTGCTCACATAATCACCCAAAGGATAATAATGACAACAAAAATCTACGAGAGACTTGCTAATGAACTAAAGAAATGACTGTATCAAACCATCAAAGAGAGAGTTACCATATTCAGCCTTTAATGTCTTATCAAATAAATTCTCTGGTCATTCATGTCCATGAAACAGTTCAAGTTCACCCAACATTTCTCAATTAAATTAGATGGGTAATCTCAGTTCAGCTCTTCTGGAGAGTAATAAACCACATTGGTCACAGTTGACCACAGCTAGTATGCGATTCATAAAGGACTGGATGTCCATTGGAAAGCTAATCAGTGCACCGTCACTTGTAAAATTCCCTCCTGCATTTTGAAGCGATAATCTGTATCTAATTTTTAAAGAAAAATTTACTCTCCTTTCACTCTTCTGAGGCCAATTTCTTTTCTGGACCTGAATAGAGATTATTGGTGAACAGTACCAAATAGCTTTGGTATGTGTACAACAAAAACCCACCTCTTTGTAGAACATAACAAATTATGCAATGTTCACAGATGTGCTTTGCATTGTGCCTTTTGTGAGAAAATGAAGGCCCAAGTCAATTCCCACCCTCCTCTTTATGAAAGCCTGGGCTCCCCATGCAATCTGTCCTAATCCTGGGGGGAAAAATCATTATACCTAATATGGAAGCTTCAGATAGTTATCTGAAAAGGGATTTTTTTCATTTGCACTTTTGGTCTTTGTAATTTGCAGAAATATGAGTTTGAAGTTGCAAGCAAATTTGTTCCTAGAAACAAGCAGGGAAGATTAAAATATTAACTGCTCCTCTAACCCACATCTGATGTTTAGAGGAAATGCTGTGTTCACATGATCTCATGCTTGAATTTATAGGCCACCAAAGAAATAGAGTCATTTTCCAATTACAGTTTGAAAAAATTTACACACTGAAAATATTTTAAATATTGTTTCTGTATTTTGGCTTTTTATGATTTTTATGGAGGAAGAGGTTAATCCTATTATCATGAGGTAGCCATTGCTGCAGGAACGGTGACAAATGCGGAGGGGCATTCTCAGGTCTACCCTGCTTCATGGGACCTCTGTAAATACAGGTATTACTTTTACTGAATGTGCTGGTCTTTGGGAGTCAGTCTTTCAAGCACTGAGGAGATTCTCTGCATCCTCAGTACCTAGCCCAAGGCTTTGTTTGTAGTACATGCTCACAGTTCCTCTATGATCCAGCAATTCCACTCCCCGGCACATATCTGGACAAAATAACAATTCAAAAAGATACATGCACCCAAATGTTCATAGTAGCACTATTCACAATTAGCCAAGACATGGAAGCAACCTCAGTGTCCATCAGCAGACGAGTGGATAAAGAAGACGTGGCACATATATACAATGGAATATTACTCAGCTATAAAAAAAAAAGAATGAAATAATGCCATTTTCAGCAACATAGAAGGACCTAGAGACTATCATACTAAGTCAGTCAGACAAAGAAAGACAAATACCTTATGATATCACTTATATGTGGAATCCAAAGTTTGAATTTATTTCTAAGACAGAAACAGACTCACAGACATAGAGTGGTTACCAGAGGGGAAAGGAGGTGGAGGAGGGATAAATAGGAGTTTGGGATTAGCAGATACAAACTACTATATATTGGGTTGGCCAAAAATTTTGAGTTTTTCCATAATATCTTATGGAAAAACTCGAACAAACCTTTTGGCCAACACAATATAAAACAGATAAGCAATAAGGTCCTACTGTATAGCGCAGGGAACTGTATTCAATTTCCTGTAATAAACCATAATGGAAAAGAATATACATATATATGTATACACACATATACCTATATATACCTGAATTACTTCGCTATACATGAGAAACTAACAACACTGTAAATCAACAATACTTCAATTAAAAAAATATAGTAGGTGCTCATAAAGTCTAGGGAAGGAATGAATAAATGAATGTATTAACAAAAAGAAGGTGAAACCTAGGAGGTTAAGTAGTGTGGGCCCTTGGCATCCACGGCCTTTCCCGTTGCCTCCCACGTTGACTGGTCTCTGTCACGAGACTTGCTCTTATGGAGCAAATGTGCCATCAGATTCAACAGACCTGTGTGTGCATTGGCACTTGCTCTTTTTTGCTGCTTCTGAGAACCCTGACACCACCATGAAAGCAAGACTAGGTTTGTCTAATCAATATGAGAAATATAAGGTATGATTGCCTCTGTCATCTCAGCAGACACCCAGCCTGATGGCCAGCTAACTGTGGGATATGAGCGAGCCCCAGCAAGAGCAGGCAGAAGACCTATGACCTAGGTGCAGGCATGTATAAAGTCACAGAAGGGTACAAGAGCATGGAATAGCAGGGAATAGCTATTCCAAACAAACAGTTGGTGGTTTGTTATGACTAGATTAGGCAGCTCATGTAGGAGAGAGGCAGGGATTATGCATGGTTTTATAAGCTAAACTGAAGAATTTAGTTCTATCCTAAAAACCACAGACATCTATTGACGGATTAAGCAGAGGAATAACAAAAGCGAATCAAAGAATGAAATCCTTAGTGACTCCAACACTCACTACTCAGAGCTGGTGGCAGAACTGAGTAATCAGGAGAGACTAGAAGGATGCTCTGATAAGTAGGGGAGAACAAGAACAGGTTGGTGTCTTGGAGTAAAGAGGAGAGCATTTCACAAGTTAAGTGAGGCTCGGGGACTTCCCCGGTGGTCCAAGTGGCTAAGAGTCCATACTCCCAATGCAGGGGGCCTGGATTCAATCGAATAACAACAAATGGTGGATAAATTGACAACACACTTCAATGACCCTGAGCAGAGGCCTCAAAGGCAAAGGCATAGTAACAACACGTGGAGGAAAAAATCACTGCTAACCCTGAACATCATAGCTTGCTAAACTACCCTAAGACAAACAGAATTTACCAAATTACTGAAGTAATGATACTTTTTAGTATGCACATACCCTAAAATGTACACATGCTGCTGCTAAGTCACTTCAGTCGTGTCCGACTCTGTGCGACCCCATAGACAGCAGCCCACCAGGCTCCCCCGTCCCTGGGATTCTCCAGGCAAGAACACTGGAGTGGGCTGCCATTTCCTTCTCCAATGCATGAAAGTGAAAAGTGAAAGTGAAGTCGCTCAGTCGTATCCAATTCTTAGCGACCCCGTGGACTGCAGTGCACTAGGCTCCTCCATCCATGGGATTTTCCAGGCAAGACTACTGGAGTGGGGTGTCATTGCCTTCCCCGAAATGTACACGTACACAGGGCGTATTCAGCTTGTAATTTTCTGTTGTCTGAATATTTGAAATATTTCATAGAAAAAAAGTTTCTAAATTAAATAAGCCTATAAGCCTTCCCTCAATGCATTCTTACTAATATGAGAACACAAGTAATGATTACTTTATAATTTTTTGTCACTCTAGTTTACATTTGTGTAGAATGCAATAGTACACAACTTACTTCTTCCTATGACCTATTTTTTTTTTCATGTGATTTTTTCATTCAAGATGAGGAACGTGCATTAAAGATGCTGAACCACCCAGGAATGGGACAGGCTGAGGACTAGAGTCCTGTGATGCTTCTTTACACTGACTTACAAATATCTGCTTTTAGTTCTCAGTTTATTCCCTCAAACTCCAAACCTGGAGTTCCTCCTGCTGAAAGGAATATTCATATGGTATCTTTTACATGGTATGGACCAACAGAAGTAGAAGATATTAAGAAGAGGTGGCAAGAATACACAGAACTGTACATAAAAGAGCTTCACGACCCAGATAATCACGATGGTGTGATCACTCACCTAGAGCCAGACATCCTGGAATGTGAAGTCAAGTGGGCCTTAGAAAGCATCACTACGAACAAAGCTAGTGGAGATGATGGAATTCCAATTGAGCTATTCCAAATCCTGAAAGATGATGCTGTGAAAGTGCTGCACTCAATATGCCAGCACATTTGGAAAACTCAGCAGTGGCCACAGGACTGGAAAAGGTCAGTTTTCATTCCAATCCCAAAGAAAGGCAATGCCAAAGAATGCTCAAACTACCGCACAATTGCTCTCATCTCACACGCTAGTAAAGTAATGCTCAAAATTCCCCAAGCCAGGCTTCAGCAGTATGTGAACCGTGAACTTCCTGATGTTCAAGCTGGTTTTAGAAAAGGCAGAGGAACCAGAAACCAAATTGCCAACATCCGCTGGATCATGGAAAAAGCAAGAGAGTTCCAGAAAAACATCTATTTCTGCTTTATTGACTATGCCAAAGCCTTTGACTGTGTGGATCACAATAAACTGTGTAAAATTCTGAAAGAGATGGGAATACCAGACCACCTGATCTGCCTCGAGAAATTTGTATGCAGGTCAGAAAGCAACAGTTAGAACTGGAAATGGAACAACAGACTGGTTCCAAATAGGAAAAGGAGTACATCAAGGCTGTATATTGTCACCCTGCTTATTTAACTTATATGCAGAGTACATCATGAGAAACGCTGGACTGGAAGAAACACAAGCTGGAATCAAGATTGCCAGGAGAAATATCAATAACCTCGGATATGCAGATGACACCACCCTTATGGCAGAAAGTGAAGAGGAACTCAAAAGCCTCTTGATGAAAGTGAAAGTGGAGAGTGAAAAAGTTGGCTTAAAGCTCAACATTCAGAAAATGAAGATCATGGCATCCGGTCCCATCACTTCATGGGAAATAGATGGGGAAACAGTGGAAACAGTGTCAGACTTTATTTTTCTGGGCTCCAAAATCACTGTAGATGGTGACTGCAGCCATGAAATTAAAAGACACTCCTTGGAAGGAAAGTTATGACCAACCTAGATAGCATATTCAAAAGCAGAGACACTACTTTGCCAACAAAGGTTCGTCTAGTCAAGGCTATGGTTTTTTTCTGTGGTCATGTATGGACATGAGAGTTGGACTGTGAAGAAGGCTGAGCGCCGAAGAATTGATGCTTTTGAACTGTGGTGTTGGAGAAGACTCTTGAGAGTCCCTTGGACTGCAAGGAGATCCAGCCAGTCCATTCTGAAGGCGATCAGGCCTGGGATTTCTTTGGAAGGAATGATGCTAAAGCTGAAACTCCAGTACTTTGGCCACCTCATGTGAAGAGTTGACTCATTGGAAAAGACTCTGATGCTGGGAGGGATTGGGGGCAAGAGGAGAAGGGGATGACAGAGGATGAGATGTCTGGATGGCATCACCGACTTGATGGACATGAGTTTGAATGAACTCCAGGAGTTGGTGATGGACACAGAGGCCTGGCGTGCTGCGATTCATGGGGTTGCAGAGAGTCGGACACAACTGAGCGACTGATCTGATCTGATCTGATCTGATCTTTCACATACAAATGAGAGAGTCATTTCCTAGGCAGGTTGATAAAAAGTCTAGGGGTCCCCAAGGACAGAGGGCTCTGGAATTCTCAAGGAGGAAGAAAGGACAAACTTTTTCCTCTACATTCCTTAGGATTATATAACAATAATGTATCCTTCCTGAGGACAGTCTCTGGACTAGACCTTCTGGCTAATCCTGTTATCTTCAGTTCAGTTCAGTTCAGTGGCTCAGTCATGTCTGACTCTTGCGATCCCATGAATCACAGCACGCCATGCCTCCCTGTCCATCACCAACTCCTGGAGTTCATTCAAACTCATGTCCATCGAGTCAGTGATGCCATCCAGACATCTCATCCTCTGTCATCCCCTTCTCTTCCTGCCCCCAATCCCTCCCAGCATCAGAGTCTTTTCCAGTGAGTCAACTCTTCGCATGAGATGGCCAAAGTACTGCAGTTTCAGCTTCAGCATCAGTCCTTCCAATGAACACCCAGGACTGATATCCTTTAGGATGGACTGGTTGGATCTCCTTGCAGTCCAAGGGACTCACAAGAGTCTTCTCCAACACCACAGTTCAAAAGCATCAATTCTTTGGTGCTCAGCTTTCTTCACAGTCCAACTCTCACATCCATACATGACCACAGGAAAAACTATAACCTTGACTAGATGCACCTTTGTTGGCAAAGTAATATCTCTGCTTTTGAACATGCTATCTAGGTTGTCATAACTTTCCTTCCAAGGAGTAAGCGTCTTTTAATTTCATGGCTGCAATCACCATCTGCGCTGATTTTGGAGCCCCAGAAAATAAAGTCTGACACTGTTTCCACTGTTTCCCCATCTATTTCCCATGAAGTGATGGGACCAGATGCCATGATCTTTGTTTTCTGAATGTTGAGCTTTAAGCCAACTTTTTCACCCTCCTCTTTCACTTTCATCAAGAGGCTCTTTAGTTCCTGTTCACTTTCTGCCTATAAGGGTGGTGTCATCTGCATATCTGAGGTTATTGATATTTCTCCCGGCAATCTTGATTCCAGCTTGTGCTTCTTCCAGCCCAGCGTTTCTCATGATGCATTCTGCATATAAGTTAAATCTTAAAATGTAAATTATGGGAGTAGGTCTGCTGAGGTCTTTACAAACTCCAGACATTCTTTTGATTCATTGTAATGACTAACTGGAGTATATAATTCCATTGCTAACACTAGCAAGGGGGTACTCTTTCTGCCCCCTTCTGATGCCTCTGTCAGAAGCTTTCTATATCTCCTTTATACTTTAATAAAACTTTATTACACAAAAACTCTGAGCAATCAAGCCTTGTCTGTGGCCTCAGATTGAATTCTTCTCCTCCGGAGGCCAAGAATCCTGGCGTCTTTTCATGGTTCAGCAACAACCTTTCACAAAGATGGCACTCCCAGTTCACTTAAGAGTGTACTTGATATGTCCATGAATTTGTGTGAATCCATACATAATATCTTGCAACATTTTGCCATTTCTCTAACAGAAACATTACTAAATTTAAAATTTAATACCCACTCTACACTACCTAAAACCTTTCTCAATATTTTGTTAACCACCATAAAAGGCTTATATGGTTTATAATGACTCTTAAGTAGCTGGGCAGCAATGAGTCTCTGGGGTTTGGGATGAAATCAGTGGCCACAGGATCCAGAGAGGCAGCTGGAATCCAATTCATGGCCCAATAAATGAATAACACACCAGAAAGTATTCTTGCCTTATGCTTCATGTTTTGGAGACCTCTGAGTACCAGTTTGGGGCATAATTAGGTATATGCTTTGTGGCATTTATTCAGTGAAATTCTGCCTGTGCTTAGTCACTCAATCGTGTCTGACTCTGTGACCCCTTGGACTGTAGCCCACCAGGCACCTCTGTCCATGGGGATTCTCCAGGCAAGAATACTGAAGTGGGTTGCCATGCTATCCTCCAGGGGATCTTCCCAACCCAGGGATCGAGCCCAGTCTTCTGCATTGCAGGCAGATTCTTTACTGTCTGAGGAAATTCTGTCTACATATACTTAAAAGCAGGCTTCCCAGGTGATGCAGTGGTAAAGAATTCGCCTGCCAATACAGGGACACACCAGAGACTTGGGTTTGATCCTTGGGTTGGGAAGATCCCCTGGAGGAGGAAATGGCGATCCACTCTAGTATTCTTGCCTGGACAGTTCCATGGACAGGGGAGCCTGGTGGGCTACAGTCCATACTGTTGCAGAGTTGCATACAACTGAGTGAGCACACATGTTCCCTTGATATCTCCAATTTTCTTGAAGAGATCTCTAGGCTTTCCCATTCTATTGTTTTCCTCTATTTCTTTGCATTGTTCACTTAAGAAGGTTTATCTCTCCTTGCTATTCTTTGAAACTCTGCATTCAGATGGATATATCTTTCCCTTTCTTCTTTGCCTTTTGCTTTCAAAGCATGGATTATCCATTTTAATTTTTCACATGTCGCAATCCCCTATTTGATCAGTCGACAAAGCTTCAGTTAGAAAGAAAACTTTGGATTTTTGTGATTAATTCTCAAATCCAATTAGTCATCTTGACTCTTCCCTATGCCATTGAAAATTCCCTGTATTTGGAAAGGTATGTTAAGAGACACACTGTTGGTCTTCCAGACTTCAATTTGTCATTCAATATCTTAAATCTCATGCCTCAAATAGAAAGTATCAAAAAGAACAAAGGCATAAAGAGCAAAGAAAATTCCCAGGAAAAATGTAGTGAAGAGTCAGCCCAAATCTAAAAGACAAGGATGACATATATAACCTAGAAATAGAACATCTGAATTATAAGTAATTGGTGACAATAAGGGAAGTAGTAGAAAAGTTGGTGGCAGTGACATCATAAACATTAATAGATAGGTTAAAACATTATATTTAGTAAATCAGGTTAGTCCCTTTTTAACATTTTTAATAGACATCAGTTACATGTGAAGTGATGTTACATACCATCAGCTATGTATATTGCTTGTGTAGGAATGTATATATGTAGCAATATTATAAAATATGCATTTGAATATGAATACCTTACTAAATTATATTAATTACAGCTGAAGTCTAGAAAGAATATGTAAAACAATGCTAACACTTATGCCTAAAATGCTTTCCTTTTTATCTTTTAAGTTACTTCTCTTGTGTGATTTTTAAAATTATTTTTGTGTTTAAAACAAAAACGGGGGAAGTGAACTCCACTTTTGGTGCATACCACAATTACTTAAGAATGAAACACTTTTCAGGTCTAAAGTTTCAAAGGATGAAAAGAAATATTTAAAAAACCTATCCAATGTACTACAATTATTCTACCATTCTTTAAAAACCTTTAAGATCATCTTTTCCATGTTTCTTCACTAAAAGTCTCAGAGAATTAACAATACAATGTAATCTAGGTTTAAATTTGGGTTTCTCCTGCGTTTCAGATATTTATGTTTGAGGTTTCTCTTACCGACAAGCCACTTAAAGGGTCACTGTTACTTTGAGGTTTTATCAATGAGATTCGTGTCTTTGGGGCCCATTAGGAACATTTTCGAAGATTACAATGTCAATAGCACCTAATTACTGGACTGTGAGAAAGGTCTTCTTAAGTACATAAAATCCGTGGCCGTGCACAGTACACAATGGACTGCTCAGATCCCAAATTTTATCACAGCTAAGTAGCAAACAAATTAATAATGTTACCTGGGATCTCCTGGGATAATTACTACTGTGTAAAAAAGACTGCTTTGAAATTCTGCCAATAGTATCGTACCTCATTTTTAAAAATTTCTTTATATTCATGAAGATTTCTTTATCTCTTAAATTTTCTTTCTTGCAAGAGCAACTCTCTGCTTCACACTAGAATTTTTTGGAGTAAAGCTTGCAACATAACAAAGAGTAAATTTCAATTTGCTTGGGAAGTATATATGCTCTGATGCGATTTTAAGTTATGTTTTATGTTTTATTTTGCCCTTTTCAAAATGTCTACAGTATGATTTGATACTAATGACAAACAAACATTATTCTTTCTTATGCATGGTGGACATAGAATTAAAAGAGACACCAGTTCTTTTAAATCACTAGCCTACTTCTGAGAACATTATAATTCTCATGTAATGGGTTAAAAAGCAGGTTTGCCAGACTTTATTTTCAGAACCCAGGGATTATATTATCCAGAGGTCAGGAGGAAAAGTAGGGATGGGGTTAGCTAGGCAAGTCACCTCATTTAATCCTCATAACAAAGCTAGGAGTTAGAGTAACCACCTCCATTTTACACAGCAGAAGGAGCTGAGATGAAGTCACCCAGGCAGTAAGTGGCCGGAATGAGATGGGAACCAAAGCCTGTCCACCTGCAAAGCCTTTCTGCTACATCACGTTTTCCCTTTGTGTGTTGTTGAAAATGAGACCACACACTGTCATGCATGTGTCTTGGAGTAAGTCAGTATAATTGACTGGTGACAAACCTGGCCCCTGGGGCCACATAGTCTGAGTTTGAACCCAGCCTTTTTTGTAGAAATAATAATCTATTTATTTGCAGTCATAACCTTGGCAGCCTACTAGGCCCCTCTGTATCCAACTGTCTCCTTTATAGACTTGAGAAGGCAAGAGTGCTGACCTTACAGGGTTTTTGTGAGGGTTAGAGCTAAAACCTGAAAAGCATTTAGAATAGTTGGTTGTTGTTTAGTCGCTAAGTCATGTCCAACTCTTCGCTATCCCAGACTATAGCCCACCAGGCTCCTCTGTCCATGGGATTTCCCAGGCAAGAATGCTGGAGTGGGTTGCCATTTCCTTCTCCAGGGGATCTTTCTAATCCAGGAATCAAACCTGTGTCTCCTGCATTGGCAGGTGGATTCTTTACCACTGAGCCACCAGGGAAGCTCATTAGAATAGTACCTACACCCATTAAATGTTAGTTATCCATAATTTTCAGAAGTATCTTACTGTATAAATATACAATATAAAAACCTCTATCTTTAAAGCAACACTGAGGATTCTGGTAACAGGGAGGATAAGTATTCCATAGGGTATTTAAAATATTAATTTTCCATTTATGTAATTTAAAATACGGACCTCAATAACACAGTGACTTTGAAGGGCTCAGTTTGGCTTCTGTCACCAGATAGGTTACAGTCACCCTCATGTTATAGAAAGTAATGATTTGTCTATTGGTTCACATGAGTCATGTAGCTAAACACCTCCTAGACAATGAATTTGTGAATTAGTGCTTGAAAACACTGATAATGTACTGAACTATTTCCTAGGGGCCTGGAGGGGTTTCTCCACCTTCTAAAGCACCTGAGAAGCTTGGAGTGCCTTGTTTTGTGAAGACTGTTTGGCCTTTTGAACAACTAGTGTGCATATTGTTCCATCCCCATAACCATGAAAGACAGCTTTCCAATGAAAAAAAATTCATTTACTTTTTGAATTAGTAAATTCATAATTCAATTTCCTCCTGGCATTTATGTGTTCAGCTGAAGAAGCTGAAGTTGAACGGTTCTATGAAGACCTACAATACTTTTTAGAACCAACACCCAAAAAAGATGTCCTTTTCATTATAGGGGACTGGAATGCAAAAGTAGGAAGTCAAGAAACACCTGGAGTAACAGGCAAATTTGGCCTTGGAATATGGAATGAAGCAGGGCAAAGGCTAATAGAGTTTTGCCAAGTGAACACACTGGTCATAGCAAACACCCTCTTCCAACAACACAAGAGAAGATTCTACACATGGACATCACCAGATGGTCAACATGGAAAAGAGATTGATTATATTCTTTGCAGCCAAAGATGGAGAAGCTCTATACAGTCAGCAAAAACAAGACTGGGAGCTGACTGTGGCTCAGATCATGAACTCCTTATTGCCAAATTCAGACTTAAATTGAAGAAAGTAGGGAAAACTACTAGACCATTCAGGTATGACCTAAATCAAATCCCTTATGATTATACAGTGGAAGTGAGAAATAGATTTAAGGGACTAGATCTGATAGAGTGCCTGATGAACTATGGATGGAGGTTTGTGACACTGTACAGGAGACAGGGATCAAGACCACCCCCATGGAAAAGAAATGCAAAAAAGCAAAATGGCTGTCTGGGGAGGCGTTACAAATAGCTGTGAAAAGAGGAGAAGTGAAAAGCAAAGGAGAAAAGGAAAGATATAAGCATCTGAATGCAGAGTTCCAAAGAATAGCAAGAAGAGATAAGAAAGCCTTCCTCAGCGATCAATGCAAAGAAATAGAGGAAAACAACAGAATGGGAAAGACTAGAGATCTCTTCAAGAAAATCAGAGATACCAAAGGAACATTTCATGCAAAGATGAGCTCGATAAAGGACAGAAATGGTATGGACCTAACAGAAGCAGAAGATATTAAGAAGAAGTGGCAAGAATACACAGAAGAACTGTACAAAAAAGATCTTCATGACCAAGATAATCATGATGGTATGATCACTGACCTAGAGCCAGACATCCTGGAATGTGAAGTCAAGTGGGCCTTAGGAAGCATCACTACAAACAAAGCTAGTGGAGGTGACGGAATTCCAGTTGAGCTATTCCAAATCCTGAAAGATGATGCTGTGAAAGTGCTGCACTCAATATGCCAGCAAATTTGGAAAACTCAGCAGTGGCCACAGGACTGGAAAAGGTCAGTTTTCATTCCAATCCCAAAGAAAGGCAATGCCAAAGAATGCTCAAACAACCACCAATTGCACTCATCTCACACACTAGTAATGTAATGCTCAAAATTCTCCAAGCCAGGCTTCAGCAATATGTGAACCGTGAACTTCCAGATGTTCAAGCTGGTTTTAGAAAAGGCAGAGGAACCAGAAACCAAATTGCCAACATCCGCTGGATCATGGAAAAAGCAAGAGAGTTCCAGAAAGATGTCTATTTCTGCTTTATTGACTATGCCAAAGCCTTTGACTGTGTGGATCACAATAAACTGTGGAAAATTCTGAAAGAGATGGGAATACCAGACCACCTGATCTGCCTCTTGAGAAACCTATATGCAGGTCAGGAAGCAACAATTAGAACTGGACATGGAACAACAGACTGGTTCCAAATATGAAAAGGAGTATGCCAAGGCTGTATATTGTCACCCTGCTTTTTTAACTTATATGCAGAGTACATCATGAGAAATGCTGGGCTGGAAGAAGCACAAGCGGGAATCAAGACTGCCGGGAGAAATATTAATAACCTCAGATATGCAGATGACACCACCCTTATGGCAGAAAGTGAAGAGGAACTAAAAAGCCTCTTGATGAAAGTCAAAAGAGGAGAGTGAAAAAGTTGGCTTAAAGCTCAACATTCAGAAAACAAAGATCATGGCATCTGGTCCCACCACTTCATGGGAAATAGATGGGGAAACAGTGGAAACAGTGTCAGACTTTATTTTCTGGGGCTCCAAAATCAGTGCAGATGGTGATTGCAGCCATGAAATCAAAAGACACTTACCTCTTGGAAGGAAAGTTATGACCAACTTAGATAGCATATTCAAAAGCAGAGACATTACTTTGCCAACAAAGGTTCGTCTAGTCAAGGCTATGGTTTTCCCAGTGGTCATGTATGGATGTGAGTGTTGGACTGTGAAGAAAGCTGAGTGCTGAAGAATTGATGCTTTTGAACTGTGGTGTTGGAGAAGACTCTTGAGAGTCCCTTGGACTGCAAGGAGATCCAACCAGTCCATCCTAAAGGCGATCAGCCCTGGGATTTCTTTGGAAGGAATGATACTAAAGCTGAAACTGCAGTACTTTGGCCACCTCATGTGAAGAGCTGACTCATTGGAAAAGACCCTGATGCTGGGAGGGATTGGGGGCAGGAGGAGAAGGGGATGACAGAGGATGAGATGTCTGGATGGCATCACCGACTCGATGGACATGAGTTTGAGTGAACTCCAGGAGTTGGTGATGGACCGGGAGGCCTGGTGTGCTGCAATTCATGGGGTCACAAAGAGTCAGACACAACTGAGCGACTGAACTGAACTTAACTGAAGGCTCTAATTAAAATGTCAGGTAGAACAAAGATTGCAAATTTAACAATTTACATTTTAATGATAAATCATGAAAGTCTCTCTTCCCCAGGCTTCCCTGTCCTTCACCATCTCTTGGAGCTTGCTCAAACTCACGTCCATTGAGTCGGTGATGCCATCCAACCATCTCATCCTCTGTCTTCCCCTTCCCCTACTGCCTTCAATCTTTCCCAGTATCAGGGTCTTTTCCATTGAGTCAGCTCTTTGCATCAGTTGGCCAAAGTATGGTAGCTTCCACTTCAGATCAGTCTTTCCAGTGAATATTCAGGGTTGATTTCCTTTAAGATTGACTGGTTTGATCTCTTTGCAGTCCAAGGGACTCTCAAGAGTCTTCTCCAGCCCCACAGTTTCAAGGCATCAGTTTTTCCATGCTCAGCCTTTGGTGCTCAGTCCATATGATCACATGGACCTAAACCTTGCCTAACTCAATGAAACTATGAACCATGCCAAGTAGGGCCACCCAAGATGGATGGGTCATGGTGGGGAGTTCTGACAAAACATGGTCCACTGGAGAAGGAAATGGCAAACCACTTCAGCATTCTTGCCTTGAGAACCCCATGAACAGTATGAAAAGGCAAAAAGATATGACACTGAAAGATGACCCCCCTCCCAGGTTGGTAGGTGCCCAATATGCTACTGGAGAAGAGTGGAAAAATAGCTCCAGAAGGAATGAAGAGGCTGAGCCAAAGCGGAAACAATGCCCTTTTGTGGATGTGACTGGTGGTGGAAGTAAAGTCTCATGCGGTAAAGAACAATAGTGCATAGGAACCTGGAAAGTTAGGTTCATGAATCAAAGTAAATCAGAAGTGGTCAAGCAGGAGATGGCAAGAGTGAACATCAACATTTTAGAAGTCAGTGAACTAAAATGGACAGGAATGGGTGAATTTAACTCAAATGACCATTATATCTACTACTGTTGGCAAGAATCCTTTACAAGAAATGGAGTAGTCCCATAGTCAACAAGAGAGCCTGAAATGCAGTACTTGGGTGTAGTTTCAAAAACAGTAGAATGATCTTCGGAGAAGGCAATGGCAACCCACTCCAGTACTCTTGCCTGGAAAATCCCATGGACGGAGGGGCCTGGTAGGCTGCAGTCCATGGGGTCGCTAGAGTCGGACACGACTGAGCTACTTCACTTTCACTTTTCACTTTCATGCATTGGAGAAGGAAATGGCAACCCACTCCAGTGATCTTGCCTGGAGAATCCCAGGGACGGGGAGCCTGGTGGGCTGCCGTCTATGGGGCCGCACAGAGTCGGACACGACTGAAGCGACTTAGCAGCAGCAGAATGATCTTGGTTCATTTCCAAGGCAAACCATTCAATATCACAGTAATTCAAGCCTGCTCCAACCACTAATGCTGAAGAAGCTGAAGTTGAACAGTTCTATGAAGACCTACAAGACCTTCTAGAACTAACACACAAAAAAAGATGTCCTTTTCATCATAGGGGACTGGAATGCAAAAGCAGGAAATCAAGAGATACCTGGAGTAACAGGCAAGTTTGGCCTTGGAGTACAAAATGAAGCAGGGCAAAGGCTGACAGAGTTTTGCCAAGAGAATGCACTGGTCATAGAAAACACCCTCTTCCAACAACAGAAGAGATGACCTTACATATGGACATCACCAGATGGTCAATACCAAAATGAGATTGAGTATATTCTTTCTTCCCCATTATGATATTTTAGAAATAACTTACTGTAGGGATTGGAATTTCCAACAGTCTACAGATCTAGCCCTTTATTTAAATGCTGACATCTTTAGGGACTTCTCTGGTGGTCCAGTGGTTAGGACTCTGCGTTTCCACAGCAGGGACCTGGGTCTGATCCCTGGTGAGGGAACTAAGATCTCCAAGCCATATGGTGTGGCAAAAAAAAAAAAAAAGCCGATATCTTTAAAAGGTTGCCATGCTTTAAGCCAGCAGCCACTATAGAATCCAGTCTGGGTGTCGTCATTGTTCAGTCACTCAGTCATGTCCAACTCTGCAACCCCATGGACTGCAGCATGCCAGGCTTCCCTGTCCTTCACCTTTTTCTGGAGTTTGCTCAAACTCATGTCCATTGAGTCAATGATGCCATCCGACCATTTTAACCTCTGTCGCCCCTACTCCTCCTTCCCTCAATCTTTTCCAGCATCTTTTCCAATGAGTTGGTTCTTTACATCTGGTGGCCAAAGTATTGGAGCTTCAGCTTTAACATCAGTCCTTCCAATGAATATTTAGGGTTGATTTCCTTTAGGATTGACTGATTTGATCTCCTTGCTGTCCAAGGGACTCTCCATAGTCTTCTCCAGCACCACAGTTCGAAAGCATCAATTCTTCAGCACTCAGCCTTCTTTATGGTCCAACTCTCACATCCATACATGACTACTGGAAAACCCATAGCTTTCACTACATGGACCTTTGTCAGCAAAGTGATGTCTCTGCTTTTGAATAAACTGTCTAGGTCTGTCATAGCTTTTCTTCTAAGGAGCAAGTGCCTTTTAATTTCATGGTTGCAGTTACTGTCTGTAGTGATTTTGGAGCTCAAGAAAATAGAAACTGTCACTGTTTTCATTTTTTTTCCCCCTATCTATTTGCCATGAAGTGATGGGACTGGATACCATGATCATAGTTTTTTTAATGTTGAGTTTTAAGCCAGCTTTTTCACTCTCCTCTTTTACCTGCATCAAGATGCTCTTTAGGTTCTCTTCACCTTCTGCTATTAGGGTGGTGTCATATGCATATCTGGGTGTTACTATGATCAAAAATGTCAGTCCAGGAAGCAGAGAGGACTGTGGCTGCCAAAAGATTCCCAGCACCCAGGCAGGCACCTCTGGAAAAGATACTACCTACATCTGTAAACACTACAGAAGTCTCTCCATTGCGTGGAGGCCCAGGAGAGAGGTTCCTTTCTCAATCTTGTTTTCAAAAAGTAGATGATTTTAAAATTAGGGTCTAGGATTTAAACTCATTTCACACACTTCCTCCCTGTATAAATATTCATGATAAAACTTTACTTTTAAAGATTCCAAGAAATGAAAATCAGAAATTACTGAACCTCTTGATTACTATCTATAATTCAAATGAAGAACATTGCATTTTGTTAATACATGTTCATTAGAGAAAAGCAAGCCTCCTAAAGACGTATAGAAACTTGTGAACAAAATGTACCTCCACCTCCCAAACAGTCCAATTTGAGGCCCTGCAAGGACTGATGGGAGATAAAAGAATGCTAGAAATGGTCAGATTTTTCTTCTATTATTAAACTGGAAACTAAGAATTTAACAGGAGCCTCAGGTTTGTTGGCAGTTTAAAAAAAAAAAAGAAACAGGATTCCAACCGAGACAGTTTCTAGTTTTGATGTATGACTCTCATTTTCAATAAACAGAGATCAATATTCAGAAATACATATTAACATTCTTTTATTCATCGTATCAATGCATTAGTCTTATAAAGTGGCTGGGAAAAAAGCCATGCATTCACCCAGAAACCAACCATCTCAGTACGACAAAGGAAAGTGCTGCTAATCTGGATTCATTGCCCATCCTGTGTGTGTGCACTGTTTCTCCAACAATAAGGATTCTTACCTTGTGGTGAAAGTGGGAGGGAAATCTGATTGCTGCCTACATCTTCATACTTGATGTCTACCTGTAGGTAAAACGAGACGTTTAATTACTGACGCTGAATAATACTGACTGATTAAATGTTGAATAGGAAAAAAGTAATCTACCTACCGAAGGCGAATGATCAACACTTGTAGCAGATGTCGTCACTGTTGCCAAGTTCGTTTTGGATTGCACAAATAAAGGTTTAACTTTCTGAAAGACACAAAGGGTACGTACCATTGTTATCCGGGGGAAATCAAGATCAACTCAAATGGAGGTAGAATGCTCTTCAGTCCTTAGTTAACTGAGATATGAAAATTATGCTTCTAACTTAATTGCTCAAATATCACTGGGGAAATAATTTCCTTTAAACCCAAGGAATGTCAGACTCTTTGTGACCCTATGGACTGATACCTTCCAGGCTCCTCTGTCCATGGGATTTCCCAGGAAAGAATACTGGAGAGGGTTGCCATTTCCTCCTCCAGGAGATCTTCCTGATCCAGGGATCGAACCTGAATCTCCTGCAACTCCTGCATTGCAGGTGGATTTTTTCCCCACTGAACCACAAGGAATGGATCCCTTCCTAATTCAGGCTACTTTGTGAGAAAATTCAAGCAAAAATGTTTTCCTCAATGTCTCTTGTGACTCTACTTTCTTTTGATTCTCCCTAAGCCATTTGGGATTCACTCCTTGTAACTGGCCAGGTATCACAAGGTCATCCCCAGCACCACTCAGTTCCTGGAAGCTACACAGTAGTGGTCCTGGTTCCCAGGAACTAAAGAATGAAAACACAAAAGCATCTCTTCTAGGAGTTCAGAAGCAGCAGCACAGAAGCAGAACGGCCACCAACATCATATACTGCACGGTAAATCATGACTTTAAAAATATGCTGGTGAAAATGACCAAAAGCACACCACGCATTATTATAAAAAAGAGGTCTGAGGTCTGTGGGTGCACCTGGGAATTTAAGTGACTTTTTCCCTATTCAAGGCTTCTCTCTTGTTGGTTTGTATGTATGCACACATATTTGCATGCATTTTTCTATCCCTCTACAGCCTGCTCCCACTCCCTTTTTGTTCCCCTCGACAAATAAACCATTTAAACGTTTATATGAGGACTCCCTTGGTGGCCCAGTGGTTAAGACTCTGAGCTCTCAATGCAAGAGGCCTGGGTTTGATCCCTGGTCAGGGAACTAGATCCCATATGTTGCAACTAAAGATCCTGCATGCTGCAACTAAGACCCAGCACAGCCAAATAAATAAATAAAAAGAAATATCTTTAAAATTGTAATCTTTGGTTGAGAAGAGAAAAAAACAGAAAGAGAAGAGACTATTGTATATATAGACCAGTTTTGGAACACTTTGGGGGAGTCAATTATTAAAAATCCTTAGCAAGTTTCTCACATGTGTGCATGCTAAGTCGCTTCAGTCATGTATGACTCTTTGTGACCCCATGGACTATAGCCCATTAGGCTCCTCTGTCCATGGGATTCTTGAGGCAAGAATACTGGACTGGGTTGCCATGCCCTCCTCCGGGAGATTTTCCCAACCCAGGAATTAAACCCATGTCTCTTATGTCTCCTGTATTGGCAGGCAGGCTTTTTTTTTTTTTTTTACTACTAGCGCTACTTGCGAAGCACAGCAAGGTTCATTTTGCTATGTAAATTTAGCTAAAAATTAGAAATAATATCATCTTGCCAATGTTCTTAAGTTCTTTGATGTCTTGCAGCAACTTGGATTTTAAAAATCATCCTAAAGTGAAAATTGTGGAAAAAAATTTAAAAAGAAAGTGATTTTGGATTGTAAGCCTTTTGAAGCATGAAACCAAAATTTATATTTCTTGTGAAATATCTTTAAATATCTTTCTCACAAACCTTATTTGTCCCCAAAACACTTAGCATCACAGCAGTTTCTAAATGACATTTATAGTATGTTGTTTATTTTGTCTATGATATCACTTATACATAGAATCTTAAAAAATGATACAAATGAACTTATTTACAAAACAAATATAGACTCAGACATAGAAAACAAACATGATTACTAAAGGCAAGAGGTGGGGAGAGATAAATTAGAAGTTTGGGATTAAACAGATACTCACTAGCACATGTAAAATAAACAATAAAGACCTACTTATATTACAGGGAACAACTATAGTCAATATCTGGTAATAACTTATAATGTAAAAGAACCTGAAAAAGAACAATATATATACACTGTGTATATGTTCAGTTATATATATGTGTGTGTATATACATATATATACACACACGTGTATATACATATACACGTGTGTGTGTGTGCTCAGTCGCAAGTCATGTCCATCTCTTTGCGACCCCATGGACTGTAGCCTGCCAGGCTCCTTTGTCCATGGGATTTGCCAGGCAAGAATACTGAAATGGGTTGTCATGCCCTCCTCCAGGGCATCTTCCCCACCCAGGGATAGAACTTGAGTCTCCTATGTCTCCTGCATTGACAGGTGGATTCTTTACCACTGAGTCACCTGGGAAGCACCCCACCCCCACCACCACCACATATGTATATAAATAATAACTGAATCACTTTGCTGTACACCAGAAATTAACACAACATTGTAAATCAACTATACTTCAATTTTTAAAAAGTCTATTTTAGAATTGGGCTTTGTCTATAGGTTACTTCTAGTATGAAAATGAATGACCTGGTACTAGGAACAGATTCTTTAACCTCCTTTTTCCATTTGGAAGTGACTAGATATTTGGAGAAGGCAATGGCACCCCACTCCAGTACTCTTGCCTGGAAAATCCCATGGATGGAGGAGCCTGGTGCTGCAGTCCCTGGGGTCGCTGCGAGTTGGACACGACTGAGCGGCTTCGCTTTCACTTTTCACTTTCATCATTGGAGAAGGAAATGGCAACCCACTCCAGTGTTCTTGCCTGGAGAATCCCAGGGACTGGGGAGCCTGGTGGGCTGCTGTCTATGGGGTCGCACAGAGTCGGACATGACTAAAGTGACTTAGCAGTAGCAGCAGATATTTGGATCTTCAGCTGTGATTGTTCCTATGTTCCATCCATGCCCACAGTGGTCAGGTTAATAGATTCCTCCCAGGAGGAATGAGTCACCCTCCTCTAAAATTTTCACTTGCCTCCACTGTAGCTCAACCATATCGCATGGGAGCATCTGTTTACACATCTATTTCTCATACTACATTGAGCTCTTTGGGTTCAAACACTGTCTTATGTTATCAGCATCTAGCAGAGTGCCTCCTGTACTATCTCCAGGGCTAAGAGCAGAGATTCTAAAAAAGCTAAGTTCAAAAAGGCATGTTATGGCTGCATCAAAGAGACAAAGTGCATCTACCCCAACATGTACTTACAACATAATTGAAGGATGTGTCAGCCAGCACTGCAAACTGACGAAATAATGTGTGCCTAGTAAACATCTCATTCTTAAGGACATGAAAGCTGAAATAAAACATGCAATGGAATTAAAATGAGCAGAAATCATAGGAAAGAGCAAATTGGTATTATGTTCATGTGATGAGAAACTAGAATTTTCAATATAAGAGCAAAGAAATGCAAGTAAAAAAATTTAAATATTAATATAAACTTATCACTCTTTGGTTTCTAGAATTATATATTTTCAAGCTGTGAAAAGCAAATAAGGAGGAATAGCCTTATTAATACCAGATATTAACATATATCACAAAATAATAGCATAATAATATCCTGGAAAGGAAAAATAAATGGAATAGAATAGGAACACTGAAACAGATTCAGTAATATACTAGAACATAGTATGTGACCAAAGTGGCACCACAACCCACTCCAGAAAGAACTGGAATAAAGACCTAAATATGAGAGGTAAGTCAAGAAGGCTTGTTTATAAAAGTGGGAGAATATCTTAGTGAAGATGGAGAAAGATTTTCTAAATACATCTAAGGAAAAAATATTGATGGATAAAGATTAAGAATTTCTGTACAATAAAGGGCAACATACACAAAGTTCATAGACTGGGAAAAGGTATTTGTAACATCTAAAATTGATAAGGAATTGAAAATAAGAATACACAAACAAATTTCACAAGCTGAGAAGAAAGCAAAAAGATGAAAAGAGTTCACAAAAGAGGGACATCCTTTAAAGGGAAAACATCAGATCAATACAAGCTTTTGAAAGTCAAATACCACCAGATATTAGAACTCAATCCTTGTATCTCTCCATTTTTCTCCAACACTTATTCTTAGCTAATCTCATTTAATCCCATGACTTTAAATACCATCTATACTAATGCACCCCAAATGCATGCCCCCAGCCTCAACTTTCTTCTGAGTTCCAGACTCATATATTCATCTGCCACTAGACATCTACCCTTAGGTTACTAAGAGGCATCTTGAATTTCACATATCAAAACTGATTTCCTGACAAAATGCGCTTGCTTGTTGAAGTTGAAGGCAACTTCATTTTTCCTGTTGTAAAAAATCTTTGCAATCAAACGACTTCTTTCTTTCCCCCCTTACTGCCAATCTTTCAATATCTCCTACTTTTAAAACATGCTGTTGCTGCTGCTAAGTCACTTCAATCGTGTCCGACTGTGCGACCCCATAGAGGACTTTCAAAACATATCCCACATTTAATCATTTCTCAACACCTCCATGTCTCCCATCCCAGTCAAATCACCATCTAATCACTTTGCCTAAAAGAGGCTTATTCTTTCTGGAGCTCCTAACTTTTCTCCCTGCCTTTCCTTTGGTTTCCCTATGGCCTTGTATCAATACAGAAGTCAGAATTATTCTTTCAAGACATCAGATCATTTGGGTCTTTCCTTAGTTCAAGACTCTCCAATGAGGTTTCAGGGTACCAACTCATTATTCTGAATATTGATAAATAAAAAGGATCAAGCATTTATCTTGCCTTATCTCATCTGAAACTATATTTCAGGGTAACCAGTTAAGGGGAATGTTTTTCTTTGATAGCACTTAGCTAAGAAATGCAGAAGGAAAGATAATATTGAAGTATTAACAATTTGCCATCTTAATGAAATCTTGACTCATGGTTTGTGATTATTAATGGATGTTAAGATTATTTGGAGAAAGGTCAATTGGTAAACCTTGAAATTCATGAATCAGGCTGGTAACATGATAAATAACAAAGTCAGACACTAAAGTGCCCTATGATGGGATGCGTAAGAATTACCTAGTAGTTCGTGTGAAGTAGTCTTGCCTAAAATGTTGAATCGGAATCTAATCAACTCTCTAGATTTAAGATCAGTTTGTAGGACGTACAGACTGAAGAACATGCTAAAAGGCACCACACACACACACACACATGTGTGTAAACAATTAGCCAAATCCAGAATGGGGGACATTCTACATAAGAAATGAACACATTTCTCTAGCAAATCAATGGATTGGAAAGAAAGGGGCTTATGTGGGATCATTATAGAAAAAAAAAAAGATTTAAAGGATGTAACTCCCAAATGCAGTGATCTACTTATTCCGAATCCTGATTTAAACAAACAACTATAAAAGATGCCCTTGAGATAATCAAGAAATTTGAATATGACTTGGTTAATAAGAAATACTAAAGGATTTATATTGCTAGGTTTATTAAGTGTGGTAATGACCTAGTAGGCATGTAAAAGAGACTTTCTTATCAGTTAAAACCAAGAGCTCCTGGGTCGGTGAACGTGTGGAGGTGTGAGGAGAGCAGCATTGCCCAGGAGCAGGAGTTGTGAGAGCCCTCCCACAAACTTTGCCCTGTGTATCTCTTCCAGGTGGCTGTTTCTGAGTTATATCCTTTTTAAATAAACTGGTAATATGAAGTCCCAGAGTGGACTTCCCTCAAGGCTGGAATGTTGGAGAAATTTATTCAGGGGACGTGGGTTCGATCCTTGGTCCGGGAAGATTCCACATGCCATGGGGCAACTAACCCTGTGTGCCACGACTACTGAGCCCATGTGCTGCAACTATGGAAGCCCAGGTATCTAGAACCCATGTTCTGCAACAAGAGCAGCTCAAGGCACACCGCAACTAAGGAGTGGCCCCTGCCTGCGTCAACTAGAGAAAGCCCGTGCACAGCAACGGAGACCCAGCGCAGGGGAAAAAACGCAAACGAAAAACGAAGCTTCTAGTGATTTCCCATTGAGCAAAACCTCAAATGTTCTTCTCTGAGCTCTTCTACCACTCGCCCCTGCTCACGTCATTCCAGCCATCTGGTGTCCTCCCTGTTCTTGAACACATGAACCAACGCTCATCCCTGCACTTCTGCACGTGAGGCTTCTTTGGGGGGAGTGGGGGGTCTCTTCTAAGCAACCAGACCTCACTCCCCCTCACTCACTCAGATCTCTATATCTGAAGATAACTATTATCATGTGCAAATAAGCCGGAAAACGTTTTAATAGGCCTATGGGGGAAGATGACTGTGTGGGTCCGATTAAACCAGTTATCAAGAGAGTCTGTCCATCCTGTTGATTATTTACATTTAAACACTGAGATCAGGAATAAAACAGAGTTTGGAATTTAGTTTTTATTTGAAGTGACTTTGACTACTCTTCTACTTTAGGTCAGTTATTTTGCATTTCTTATTTGAAGCATGTGATGGCATTTTATATTACTTAATACACAAGAAAAATGCTAGGCTCCCAATTTCCTTAAAAGATGGTTAGTCACCTTTTTTACAAATAGACTTTGTATATATCACCACACTATACCTGTTCCTGAGAATTAAGAATTTCTTTTCCCAGTTTTTGTTGATATGTTCTGATTCCTTTTTAATCCTGTAATAAATTTATAGATGGTTATATATATATAGTATGTATTAGCTGCAAATGAACAATTATGAATTATTATTACCAGTACCTTTCTGACTTCTTTTTCTCTTTCTCTAACTTAGACTTTAATACTTGTATTTGCTCTTCCAAAACACGTTTCTCTTCTTCAATCTTTCAATAGAAAATACATCACAAAGTTAATGATATGAATCCTGTTTGTACTGTTTTATCCATAAATCTGAAATGTTATTTCTATTGAATAGCATACCATCAAAAATAATTTGAGAGAACAATGAGTTACATTTACTTGCAAATTCCCATAAATTGGAAGAATGTAAGATCCCATGCCTCCATTTTCCATAAATGATTCACTTCAAAGCAGCCACTGTGAGACAACATTACGAAGCAACCAAAATTCTTCCTCATCACCCCTCCCCTACTAGTTATCGTGTTTTCTAATCTCTTCATTATAGCGGCAGCTGCCCCAGTTACTGCATTTCCTCTATCAAAACTATCCTCAGGAAAGGATCTAACCAACTCAATCACATTAGAGCCATATGTTATTTCTCAGTATTGTCTATATTTTACAAGGGGATGAAGTTTTGGCAAAGGAATGAATCTATCACGGTGGAGTTATAGGCATGTCATGAAGATTTCTTTGGATGTGGCAGGGAGATACCCCAGAATCATACTATAGAGGCAATCAGGTGCTCTGTTTCTTCATTCGATTGATTCTTGGTATAGCTTTCAAAGTCACTGCTACTTTCTCAGAATAGTCAGCATCCATATGAACAACATTTAGGTTAATAAGAATGGTCACATTAGTCATAACTATACCTTAGCCACTGATAGTTGCATCTTTTCCCCATGCATCACAGCAGGTCCTGCGTGTGTAGCCTGGAGAGAAAATAAACTAAGGTAAATATAACATTTCAAATCAAGGCATAAAGATGTGGTTTTTCTGTAGTTTAGAGAAAGGCAAATGAGAAAAATTATGCCAACACTAGTTCCATAGGGGTCTTGACTGCCTCAATTAATTTACAGGACTCAGGGTTTACACACTGCATTTGCAACTGGACAGTTACAACTGATTAAAACCAATGTTCCCACTATTGCTTTTTAAAAAATTTGTTTTTTTAATGCATTACTCTGAAATTGTATATGGGTCAAATTGTAGCACTATGTATATATTTTTAAATAAGCAGGCAGTTATCACCCAGTGAAGTCACAAGCTTTAAAAAAAATTATTTTCCTCAACTATCTTTTGGATTACATCAAATGAATCCCAGTTATAGATATAAAAATGCTGCATTTCAAAATACTTAAGTAAATCACGTGTACTTTTTTGTTTTTTTAGACTGTAATGCATTATTTGCTCATTTATTTACTAATAAACTTTATTTTTAAATTTATTTACTTATTTGGCTATGCCAGATCTTTTGATCTATTGCCTGTCTTGAGGGGGTCAGTTCAGCCAAACAGGGTCTGAAGCCAGGTCTGCTGAATAAAGTGAAAGGAATCCAGCACTGCCCTGAGCAATGAGAAGAGCTATAAAAGGAGAGGATGGCCAGGCAGGACCCTGAGGCGAGAGGCGCTAGTGCGTGGTGAAGGCACAAGGTGACCTGTGCCCAGGGGTGATGCCCAACATTCCATGTGAAACAGTATCTGGGTGATGCAAACTGTCCCCATCACTCACCTTCAGCAACCTTGTCCATCTAAAAGGTGTCCTGTGAGTGGGTGGTTTTAGTAGCAACTGAAGAATTGGGTTGAGTTCAGAATGTGATTCAACAAAATGTGAACTGGGATGATACAGAGTGCCCTGAAACTCAGGAACTGACTTGTTTCAGTAGGAGGAGGGGCCTAAACACAGCAGTGGCCATGAGAAGATGCCATGGGCATCAGTGGGAACCAGTGGACACCCTTCTGGCTCCCATAAAGTGAAGAATGTAGGCTTGAGCCAACTTTACTTACATTTGAAGGGACAGTGAGAATGCAGCTGACATTAGTTGCCGCATATAAAAAATGACAAAATTTGTAATTAACAGTCATAAAAGTTATAATTTTTTGAGTGCCTACTATGTGCCAGGTATGTCACACATATTACCATTTATTATACATACTAACATTAATTTCATCATCCCTGTTACTTTAGATATTTAACGTGGAGAAAGCATGCACATTTAAAAAATATGAACAGCAGATAGTATATATGAACATAAACTCTCACTTCCCAGAAGCCAAAGGTTTTGTTTTCAGTTTTTCTCATTGTTATAATTATAAATAAATAGTGGCCTTTATTGCATTGGGCTCTCCACAAATAAAGATGAAGATTTAGAGCATTTGTTTACTATATAGCACAGGGAACTATATTCACTATCTTGAAATAACCTGCAATGGAAGAATAATCTGAAAAAATACAGCTGAATCATTTTGCCATTCACCTGAAACTAACACAACACTGTAGTGTTATAGTTTAATTTTATCAATTTTACTTTACAAATATTATTTTATTTTACAATTTTACTTTACAAATTTACTTTTAATCAATTATACTTTAATTTTAAAAAGTAAATAAAAATAAAACCAATGGAAAAAATTTTAATTAAAAAAAATAATTTAGAGCATTCGAATCACCTGCTGGCTTCTCTTTTTCCTCACACGCTCTGTTTTTTATTTGCAAATGTTTAGCTCTTACTGTGGTTGCCTTTATTATGATTTCAATATATGAACGTCTATATCATGATCAATGAACCCTCTGCTGGTAATTTCTGATTATCCCCTGGCTGACGGGTGAATTCTCAGCAGGACTTAATCCTGAACTTGACCCTAACCCTCTGCTGTTATCTTAGTCACTAAATTCTAACTCCTATTCCATCAGTCCCCACATCCCGCAGAGCTTTCTGGTGGTCCTAGAAGTACTGAAATTATTGTTCCCTTGGTTGTCTCCACACCTTCCTGGAGAAAACTACCACCTACCATCACCAGCATAGTGACTCAGTCTCCCCAAGGCCCATGTGGCAGGAAAGGAACCAAAAACAAAACCAGAGGCACAGCAACACTAATTTAACAAAACAGTGAGAGTCTTCATTCTCATCAGCCTTCCTTGGCTTCCAATATGTGGGAATCACTCAAGTTATGGGAGGCATGCACTTTGGGGGCTCCCTCCACCTACCTGTTCTCAAAGAGCACAATCCACTTGAAAAGCCTCTCTGACCACGGCATAAGGAGTACACACTGCGTACAGTGCCATCGGTTAACAGGGGACTGAAGAAACCGTAGGAATAAGAGCCCCAAGCTTTGGAGGGGCTGTATGCAAACGGATCTGCCGGCCACTGCAGGAGACACAGGTTGAATCTCTGGTCCAGGAAGATTCCACATGCCGCAGGGCAATTAGCCCTTGTGCCACAACTACTGAGCCCATGAGCTTTAGAACCTGCGCTCACCAAGAGAAGCCACCGCAATGAGAAGCTCAAAACTATCAGGTAGCCCCCACTTCCCGCAACTAGCGAAAGCCCACGCACGGTAGCAAAGACCCAGTGTGGCCAATAGTAAAAATAACTGAATAAATTAATTAATTAAGTGAAATAAAAAGAATCCACAGAAAGTTAGGAAAACAAACTGGCAAAGCAAAATAAGTTTCCACTGAGAAGGACATTTATATTTATTTCACTCTATCTGAAGCCATATCAGTAGTTGAAAGTTTATTTTAAAATTTGATTCTGTGTTTAAATTCGTGTACAGTAAAAATTAGTTCCAATTTTCAAGGCTCCCTTTTCCTGACTCTCATATAATGATCAACTCTGTAATAACTAGAGATAAAACCCTGCTAAAGCATATCTTATGTAAAGCAAATAATTATTCAATCTCTCCCAAAGACAATACTCTTAGCCTCACAAAGATAGCTTCTCTTTTCATTAAAAAACAAAAAAGTACCGCGTGTAGACTAGCGTGTTTGCTCTCCAGTTCGAGCTGAACTTTCAGCTCTGCTATAGCACGTTATATTGAATCCTGACTCTGTCCACATTAAACTGTCATTTTGTTTTGCCAGCTGCTGGCATTCCACTTTCACTGGAATACATGTGCTGGTCTTTATGTGGTTACTTCATTGACAGGTACAAACACCGGACTGCTAAACAATAGATAGAGGTGAAAGTGAGTGATAATAGAAAGTAGATAACTTAGTAAGTAGGAAAATGTACATTAAATTATTACAAGGAAAACCAAACATTGTGACTAGAAAGAACTCATTAAAAATATTTCTCATATTCTCTTGAATTTACTTCAGGGAGATTCTTTACCATCTGAGTCACCAGGGCTCTTTGTGTGTGTGTGTGTGTATATATATATATATATAATTTATATACATATATATCTCCAGGGGATCTTCCTGACCCAGGAATCAAACCGGGTCTCCCACATTGGAGGCAGACGCTTTAACCTCTGAGCCACAGGGAAGCCCCTTATATATATATAAAACTAAAATCCATAAAATTAAGAAATAAGTTTTATTCATAACAGAAATCATGATTCTTAAATGTTTCCCATATTTAAGGATTTACAACAGGTTAAAAACCAACATTCAATAAATATAATCTAAATCTGGAATCAGAAGCCAAGGTTTCTATTAATAAAACAGAAACACAATTATGTTTATGAGCTGTCATAAGATCAACCATATTCCTTATCATACCCCCTTTCTCCTTTTGTTCTCAAAGAGTCATTACATTCTTTAATTTCTCCCAATTTCCACAAACATCCATCCTCCTAAACTTGGGCCCTTCATTCTGGATTTAATACCGCCTTGAATCTCTTCTTTAAACCATCAAATATATTATCATCAAAATGATGTTTCTAACTCAGGAAGAAAGATGATCTTCTGTCTCTAAAATTTCATTCATCTTGACTTTCATATTATCATTTCTTTCTAGTTATCTTCTAAGCAAGCTACTATTTTTGAACACTAGGAATGTGCCAGTGTGTGGTGGGCAGCGCAGTGGGGGCGGAGGGGCATGGAAGGGAGAATGACACAAGCATAAGAAGAGAAGAGGAAGAGCCTCTGAATAGAAACAGCATGTCAAATGCTCAGGGGGTGAGACCCAAGTCTGGGCAGTGTCAGGACTCTGACCAAATGACCTGGTGTTCGAGACTGGCCCCGACCTCCAGGGAGAACTGAGGAGAAACCCACAGCTAAAACCCAGGAAAGTGGAATAAAGCAACAAGATGCAGTGAGGAGTCAGAAGACTGCCCTGGGAGCTCCTGAGTGACATTTCCTGTTACTACCAGGTGATATTATTAATTAATATTATTAATAGTTAATATTATTAATACATGTCAGGACCTAGTGTCTGCCCCATGGTTCAGAGTGTCTACAGAAGAATAAAAATTGATACAAATCTCTTTTTTCCCTGGTTTCCATAGCAATATCTTAGGGCTTTAAATTAAATTACACTAAGATATCATGAATTTTACAAGTAAAATGTTATCATTGTTCCCCAATGAAAATAAACAAGAAGCAAAGCATAAAACATTTCAAGTGATTTTTTAACAAAAATTTTTTTCATTTGTGCAAGAGACGTTGGAGATTATTTTCACCAAAATATTTTCAGTTCCAAATATACTATAAGTACTTAATTATCATCAAGCTACTTAGAATAATATAACACAAAAGTCAAAGCCACCTTTCGGCTGAACTTTAAATATGATATTTCTCCAATTTTTCCATTTTGGTCTCTGACAGCGGAATCTAAAGATGCATTCACTTTAGTGGCAAATGACAAATGTGATTTTAAAATAAAAACAATTGTAGTGTATGATTTCAGTTATCTCTGCATTTGAAAGTTATTTCTATTTGGGACTTCCCTGGTGCTCCAGTGGTCAGGACTCGGCACTTTCACTGCCATGACCCCCAGGTTTCTGTCCCTGGTGGGGGAATTGAGATCCTGCAAGCCTCTTGGCATGGCCAGAAAAAAAAAAAAAAGGAGTTATTTCTATTAGGAAACAAAGATTCAGTATGATTAGGAAACATAATCAATGGGCTTCCCAGGTGGCTCCAGTGGTAAAGAACCTGCCTGACAAGGCAGGAGACATAAGAGACACCGGTTCGATCCCTGGGTTGGGAAGATTCTCTGGAGGAGGGCATGGCAACCCACTGCATTCTTGCCTGGAGAATCCCATGGACAGAGGAGTCTTGTGGGCTATAGTCTATAGGTTTGCAAAGAGTCAGACACGACTAAAGTGACTTAGCATATAATCTATCAAAATACAGTAAATTCCCTCTGACAGCCTCTGAAGACTGTATGCGTGTTCAGGATGGTCCCAGCTCTGCATTACTCCACCACCTTGCGGAGGGGTAGGGGTACAGATCAACAAGGAGCAAAAATGCCAGCTTTTTCACATAGCTCTGCAGAACTATGAACTGCCTGCTTTATCAAGCCAAGCCCAGAGGAAAAAAATAACAAAATAATGAAACAATGAACAGATTGTATGATTTTCTTCTCTGATGGAGTTTATTTTCCACTTCACATTCAATTCAATCCAGAAAAATGAATGTATAGGAGAAGAATAGGGAAAGATCTTCCTTTCATCCACCTTACCTAGAGTACTCTATACCCATAATAATTCCATATCCCATAATCATAATAATTTTTAAAAATTACTAGCTTGCAAGATGACTATGGTCTTACTTATAAAACTATTGCAAAGTACTTCACTGTGCAGCTCTTGAATTGTTTAAAGAATAGTGTTCCAGAGTTTTTATGAAAGTTTTTTTTATGCTGTCCAAATTGTTTTGTATCTAGTGAAGTTTACGGATGGGAACACGACTGACGGTCCCCTGTCCCACTTCCCACATGGAAAGGTCCTAATGCTTTCTGCAGATCCAAGCACACGCCATATGTTCCATCAGCACAGACAGGTGACCCCGTGGAAGCTCAGAAGTCTTCCAGAGAAGCATTTACTGGGCACAGCCTTAACTCACTAATTACCCTGGAGCAGGGCTGAGGGGGGGAAGCGAGGAACCCAGTTTTAACCTTGTTCTGTGAAACCTCAGTATTTGAAATGTTTTACAGCTATCAAAAAATAAACTTTACACAAAAACGCTGTCCAAACACAAATTTCACGTTGTGAAATCTTTCATAAACGGAAATCAGACAGCAATGTTCCTATCACACTTTTCAGACTGGCTAAATACTCCGTTTATCACCGTGTGCGCCACTGAGTGAAGCACGTGTGCTGTTCCCACAGAATGACACAGATTTCAAAAAATAAGTATGATTAATTAGATAAGGTAAATGACTGATGTAAAATGTTCCTGCAGCAAGCCCTCCGTTCGGTCATCTACACATGCTCAAGATGATAAAACCCTTTAGAGACAATTTTTAAGAAGTCCAACTACTTCGGTATTGACAAAATATTCAAGAGTTCTGAGAAACAGGAAAATGATAACCAGAGTACATATATGGAGAATTCATCTACAGTGAAGAATATATTGCATGGGGAGGTGATGGAAGGGAACACTCACTATAATAGGATTATCATTAACAAAAGTGTATATGAAAGTAATAACAGTGTGCTAGAAAAATATATTTCACATTAAAAATCAAGTCAATTCCTAGGAAAATGCTAAGTCCAGCTTACGTCATCTCTCCCCTCCCCCAGTCCAATTTTTACTTACTGTTACACATTAACTTCTGAGTCTCTGCAGCTGACAAAATGTACTGTTAAGCTTCAGAAACATCTAGATAACAATCATTACGGTCAGAAGGAAAGCCTGGGACACTTAAGAGAAAATCCTCATGACACTTTCTCAGATATCCTTTCTCCTCATTGTGGTATATTTTTTCTTTTTTTGTCTGCCCTTCATGATACATTTTCTTTGGGGGAGAATGGGCAGTATTTTTGCCCCTTGTAGCTGGGACTTTGGAAGCTCAGTTTTGATCTGTAACCTGGGGACACTGGAGTGTCTAGTCTGCAGTGCTAGGATTGAGTTAGAGCCCTGGGCTTGCTGCAGGGACCAGGCTGCTCTGTCTGGGTTTCTGACCCTGCTCTGCGATTCTCCCACCATCATCTCAGAGCCTCAGACCACAGAGCCCTGGCATGCATCCTGATTTCACGGCAGCTCAGAGGTTTCTGGAACAGGCTCCCTAAGTCTTAGGCTTGAACTAGAGCCCCTCACCCAGTAAGGCTGGGCCCCCACCCAGGTTAGCAGGCAGCACTGCAAACTCAAGCCCAGCACTTGCTTTTGGCCTTTCTGTTTTTTTTTTTTTTTCTTGTGTGTGTGGGCTTCCCCCTGTCCTGCCTCCCTCAACCCCCACTGCCCAAAAATACTTCCCAGACCTGGATTCCAAAAAATCTTACTTCTGGAACCTAGTCGCTGGTCAGGCATGCACCATATTCTCTAAGTGTCATTCTCCTCATTGGGAAATTACATTGGTTTCCGGTTGTTGATACCTCCTAACTCTCTGCAGAGTGGAAGTGCTTGTAGAGGAGAGGGTTTTTCTCAGCTCCCGGGCTTTCCTTCCAAATGGAGCGACTCCCCACTAAGCATCACACCTGCCTCCCTCCACCTCTGCTCCACTGCCCTCGTTCCCCTCCGCTGGGTTCAAGGGGTGACCCTCCTGCTGCTGAGCGATGGAGACAGGTTGATGCCTTTTCCTGCCCCGTCTGGAGCCAGAATGACACAGTGAGCAAGATTCTACTCTGTCCTCCTGCCCTGAGTGTTGGAGCGGTAGACTCTGCCCTCTGTGAGAGGAGGAGGAAGAATGTGGGGACACACAGCAACAAGAGTCTGGGAAACCAAAATGTGCTAGTGGACAGACTATCTCCAGGAAATGCTGTACCTTGCAAGTACGTGTCACCAATCAGCATCTAAGCTTCTAAATGGTGTGAAAAAGGAGTTATGCCCGGGTGCACGATTCACAGTGCCCACAGGATAGATCAGTTGCTCAGAGAAATGCAACTATTCCCATAACTAGGGGAGTACCCTGGCAGTCCAGTGGTTAGGATTCTGCACTTTTGCTGCTGAGGATGTGGGGTCAATCCCTGGTTGGGAAACTAAGATCCTGCAAGCCTCTGATAAGATACTGGGCAGTCATGAGTTAGAGATTTTACACCTTGAAAGTGCTTGTAAGGTGGCTTCTCTTACTAATTTAACAGAGATCCACGAAGGCTTGGTGACTAAGCCAAATAAACCACCAAGCTAAGCACAGAGGTGGCGTCCTCCTGGGTAAGGTACGGGGCCTGGTGAGGACACACTGGTGTGGAAAGAGCAGCCAGAGCCTCCTGTCCAGACGCCCACAGAGGGGACAAGGAGAATCGACTGTTTGAGACACTGGCCTTGCTGCTGGACCAGAGGAGCAACGCTGAGGTTGCAGCGGTGCTAACAGCGCCCTCTGCAGGTGAGGGTGTCACGGGTTGTGAACCAGTCTCACCATGGGTGGCTCCTCCTTTAAAGTCTTCTTTGAACTCTTGACCCTCTTGATCTTAGAAGGCGATGAACCGACGGAGGAAGAACGTGGCCTCAGAGTACTTACACCTGCACTCTTAGTCTGTGAGGGCCACTGGGATGAAGGGATCTCTTTCCCCTTGGTGCTTCTGGGGCTCTGGCACAGAAGAAGAACCATTCTGTTATTAACCATAATGTCATTCTCATTATTCCTGTTTCAGATTCACCTCCCTCTCTTTTGCTCCCTTGCCCTCCTCTCTTGAGCTAGAACCACAGGGTGGAAGTCTTCAGTCCCAAGGGGCCTAGATCTATTTTTGCTCCCAGTGCCACCATCCCTTATCCCCCAAGCCCAAACCCTGACTGATTTAGTCTGCGGGTGGGGCCTGTTTTTCCATCCCTCCCACTGATGCTCAAGTACTGAGACAAACATACCAACAGACCATTGATTTCTGAAAGTTCCTGGGGAGGTGGGATCTTTGTGGGGTGGGATGAGGTGGTAGCTTGAGGAGTGTTTCATATTCCTAAGAAGGCAGTGGGGGCAGGACTGGCAGGTGGAAGCGATGGGACAGGCATCGGAAGGGCCAGGGCACCAAGCCTGGGGGTCAGGACACCAGCGATGCCTCCCGCTCTCACTCTGCCCTTACTGCTCTAACCCCCCAGGTCCTCGTCTCCTACTCACATGCCTTGCCTCACTTTTAAGCATTTTCTCCTTCAAACTCAGATGCAAGAAAGTGAAAAGCCTCTGGATGGTGTGTATAGGTTCTTCAACTCAGATGCCCAAATATGAGTGAACAGAATAAAAGCAAAGAAATAAACTTAAATGCCAACCTTGGCAACTATGGCATCATACTTTCTTCTCATTTCAAGGTCCTCTTTCTGCTTATTAACCTGTGAAATTAAAGACCCGTGTCATTTGTTATCACTGGCAAAGATGAAAAAAGAGAATTTGCGGTAAACCTTCCTTAAGCAATGAAAGAGTAGCATTTTAAACCATTTTGCTGCCCAAACTATTATGGGAATATAAGTCACCATATTGAATATAAATAAATTAGGAGAGAAAAAAATTCGCTCCCAGAAGAAAAAGTACTTTGTAATAGAGCTTATAGGAAAACATGTAATTGTTTGCTTATGTGTTTTTATTAACATTACTGTGTGCCAGGCACTGCACTGTGTTGCTATTCAGCCACACTGTATTAGGCTCTTAGAACAAATAATACAGAGGAGGCTTGCTGGCTACAGTCCAGGGGATTCTCAAAGAGTCAGACACAAATGAAGCGACTTAGCATACACACAAACCCTGCCTTCAAGCATTTAGGTTCTAGCAGAAAATGAGTTTCTAAAATGCTTCAATTAAAAAAAAATTATATATACCAAAAATGTATGCAGTGCAAATATAAGTTAGAAGTAAAATTAATATGACCATCCGACTTGAGAAAGAGAACAACAGCCATAGTGTTAAAGCTCCCTGTGTAACTGTCATGATCCTATAACCAACTCCAAACCAGGAAACCACTATTCTGAATTTTGTGCTTAGAATTCCCTTTTATTTTCTTGATTAATGTTTTGTCAGGTTTATAGACATCACTTCATCCTATTGGTATCCTTAAACAATATACACATTTAGTTTTGCTTACTTTTAAACTTTTTCAAAAAATCATAATTTATGTGTTCTCCCTTAATGTGTTCACTTCATAGTTTCTGAGATTAACCCATGTTGATACTGGAAGCAGTTTATTCATATTTGCTGCTGTATACTATTCAAGAGTACGAGTACAGCATAATGTATTTATCCATTCCCTGTCAATGAACATTTGGGAAATCTCAGTTTCTTCTTTTCTATATAATATGGCTTTAAATATTCTTGAACCTGTTCCCCTAGGCACGTGTGCTAGGATCTCCTTGGTGATGTTATATGCCTAGGAACAGAACTTTGGGGCATATGTTAAGAGAATGATCAGCTTCAGCAGATAACCCAAATTTGTTTTCCAAAGTTTCTGCAACAACATACATATTCCCCAGCAGTTTATGAGAATTCTTTACATACTTAACAACATTTGGTACTGTTATATTATTCATGAAACCAAGTACATTTTCAGTCAATGTTCATTGGTCACTGGGTTTCTTCTTTGGTGAAGGGCCTGTTAAAAACTTCAGCCCAGATTTCTATTGGGTGGTCTTTTCCTTATTGATTTGAAGGAGTTATTCACATATTCTTGAAAACAGCTTTGTGAATACATAAATGGTGTGAATATTTTTGCAAATTTGTGGCTAGATCTTTAAATTTTCTTTGAGACGTCTTCTGATGAAAAGGGGCCCTTAATTCTCATGGGGTCGATTTTTTTTTAATTAATCAATTTATTTGGCTGCACCAGGTCTTAATAGGGGCACATGAGATCTTTAGTTGTGGCATGTAGGGTCTAGTTCCCTGATTAGGGGTTGAACTCGGGTCCCTGCATTGGAAGTGTGGAGTCCTAGCCACTGGACCACCAGGGAAGTCCCTGAAACTTTCAATTTTCCATTTACACCTTGTTTATTTTGTGTCTTGTTTAGGCAATAATTTCTACTTTGAGATTACACAATTTTCCTCTAAAATTAAAAGAAAATTTCCCTTTATATTTGAATCCTTAATTCATACAAAATGGATATGCATGGTATGAGGTAGGGAGCCAATTTTATTTTAGGCAACTGTTTAATCAATTGTCAAGCATCTTTAGTGAAAATTCAACCCTATTTGCATTGATCTGCGGTACTGACAGATACTATTTATGCATGTCTGGTTCTGCTACTGGGTTCTCAATTTCCTCCCAAAGCTTTGTCCATGTCCCAGGACCATGACGTCTTAATTACCTTAAATTTATATTAATAACTCACAGAAGTCTCTCCCTACTCCATCATGTCATTATTTCACCTTGTTTCTTAGCTATTCTTGACCCTTGTTCTTCCATATTAATTTCATTGTTTAAAATTGTATTTATTATTTATTTTTGGCTATGCTAGGTCTTCATTGCTGCTTGAGGGCTTTCTCTAGTTGCGGCAAGTAGGAGCTAGCTGCAGTGCGTGGGTTTCTCTTGTGGTGGCTTCTCTTGTTGCAGAGTTCCGGCTCTAGGTGCGCAAGCTTCAGCAGTTGCAGCTCCTGGGCTCTCGAGTTGTGGTGCATGGGCCTAGTTGCTACATGGCATGTGGGACCTTCCTGGACCAGAGATTGAACCTATGTCCCCTGCATTGGCAGGTCGGGGAAGTCCCTTCCATACTAATTTTAAAATAGGCCTGTCAATTCCATGAAAAGCCTTATAGTAATTTTGGCTGGAATTTTATTGCATATAGAGATCAGTTTGGTGAAAACTATTGCTAAGATAATCCAACTCTGTAGCTCACCTTTTCTGTTTTCTTTCAATATTTGGAAGAACAAAAGTTTTTAATTTTGATAAAATGCAGCTTACAGTATTTAAAGAAATCTCTGCCAAATTTGATATCACTAAGAGAAGGCAATGGCACCCCACTCCAGTACTCTTGCCTGGAAAATCCCATGGACGGAGGAGCCTGGTAGGCTGCAGTCCATGGGGTCGCTAAGAGTCAGACACGACTGAGCAACTTCACTTTCACTTTCCACTTTCATGCATTGGAGAAGGAAATGGCAACCCACTCCAGTGTTCTTGCCTGGAGAATCCCAGGGACGGGGGAGCCTGGTGGGCTGCCGTCTATGGGGTCGCACAGAGTCGGACACGACTGAAGCGACTTAGGAGGACTTAGGAGGAGGAGGAGGAAGATCCCTACTTGGCCTTGTTCTATTAATTTGTGGCTTTAACTATTACATTTATGCTCATGAATCATCTCAAGTAGATTTTTATATGAGATGTGAGGCAAGCATTAAGGTTCATTTTTTGCCTAGAAGTATCCAATTATACCGGCATCACTTGTTGAAAAGATTATCCTTTCCTGCTTGAATTGTCTTGGTACTTTTGTTAGATATCAGTTCATCATATAGGACCCAAAGAGTCTATTTCTTGGCTTTCTATTCTATTCCATCAATCTATATGTTTATCTATATACTAGTAGTATGTTATCTTGACTAGTGTGTCTTTACAGTAAGTCTTAAAATCAGGTTATGGGAGTTCTTTCTCTAGCTGTGCTCTTTTTCAAAATCATTTTAGCTAACCAAGGTCTGTGAATTTCCATATACATTTTTCGGGAGATTGTTGATTTAAAAAAAAAAGGCCTACTGGGATTTTGATTAGGCTTGTATATACAAACCAATTCAGAGATAAGTTAAACAACATGGATCTTCTGAATCATGAACATGGTATGTTTCTCCATCTATTTAAGTCTTTAACTTCAGTATTTCATATGGTTTTGTACATAATTAATAAAATTTATCCATAACTATTTCATATTTTTATGTTATTGTAAATCGAGTTTTTTAAAGTTTCAGTTTTTGATTGTTCTTTGCTAGTATATAGAAACACATTATTTTGATCTTTGCATTCTTGCTAAATTCACTTTATAATTTTAGTAGGTTTTTGTAGATTCCTTAGGACTTCCTATATAAATTATTGTGGTTATCTGGGAATAAAAACAGTTGTACTTTTTCCTTTCCAATCTGTATGCCATTTATTTCTTTTTCTTGAATATTGTACTAGCTAGGACCTAAATAACAATGTCTAATGGAAGTTATAAGAACGGAGTCTTGTCTCATTTCTCACCTTAGACTTAAAACATTGCCTTTCATGAAATATACTAACAGTTATGTTTCATAGGTATTCATGATCAGCTTTAGAAGGTTTCCTTCTACTCCCAGTTTGCTGAGAGCTTTTATCATAAATGTATATTGGACTTTCTCAAATGCTTTATATATATATATTTGCCCTCTGGCTCCAACATTTTCCATTTTTACCATATGCAAAATACATTCATCCTCATTCAAGGCCTCAAAAAATCTCATCCTCTGAGAGCATCTGCTTGAGGTCAAGATCTCATTAAATAAATTAGGTTCAAGTGCAGATGAAGCTCCTTGAGTAACTTTATCTTGATCAGAAGACCCAGCAATTAAAGAGACAAGTTATCTGACCCCACAATCAACATACCATGGTGGGACATAAGATAACCACTAAAGATCCTCCCCTTGGGTCAAGGACTCATCTATTTCCATTGGAAATCTGTGATGGCTCCTAGGCACAGAAAATCAAACATGTATTTTATGAGTAAATGATTGGGTTACCAAAACATGACTTTTCCAGCTTAATGGCCAAACACTGGCATGTTACATGTAACAGACAAATTTGAAGCATGTCTCAGAGGGAACTTGGGCAACAAGGAACCGAGTATGAGATCAAGGCCACTGCAGAGATAAGTCAGTGCTGTGCCCTGACATCATAATTCCTTTCTATCTGAAGTCTGGATGGTTTCCTAGAAATAAGGTGCACTGAGATGAAACAGATGGAAAATTAGTTAAGGGTAAGAGTTCAATTATGGTAGTTTTCTGATAGGGACCTTTTTTTGTTAGCTTCAGGATAAATGAAAATTCAATATACAAAATCTACATATAAAAATCAGTAGCATTTCTATTCATGAACAACGAATTATCTGTGAGAGTAAAAAGAAAGGCGTCTCATTTATAATATCACCAAAGGCAGTACAATATTTAGGAATAAATGTAACCAAGGGAGTGAAAGCTTACAAGACATTGATGAAAGAAATCAAAGAGCATACAAGTAAAGGGAAAAAAACTTCATGTTCATGGACTATAAGAATTGTTGTTAAAATGTTGTTTATTGTTGTTAAACAATATTGTTGTTAAAATTGTTGTTAAAATGTTAAAATGTTAAACAATATTGTTGTTAAAATTGTTGTTAAAATGTTAAAATGTCCATACTACTCAAAGCCATCTACATATTCAATATAATCTCTATTAAGATTTTAACGGCACTTTTCACATAAGTATAAAAAACAATCATAAAATTTATATGGAGCCACAAAGTACCCCCCAAATCAAAGCAATCCTAAGAAAGAAGAGCAAATCTAGAGGAATTATACCTCCTGATTTCAAACTATATTATAAAGCTATAGAGTCAAAACAGTATGGTAGTAGGATTAAAAACAGAGACAGAATGGAACAGAATCAAGAATATGGTCAACTAATACTTGATGAGGCAGCCAAGAAATTCCATGGAGAAAAGGCAATCTCTTCAATAAATGGTGCTGGGAAAATTGAATAGTCACATATAAAAGGATAGAACTAGACTTCTATCTTATACCACTCACAAAATTAACCCAGAATGGATGAAGACTTAAATGTAAGACAGGAAAACATAAAACTAGAAGAAAATATAGGGGAAAAGCTTCTTGCCATAGCTCTTGGCAATGGTGTTTTTTAAAATATGACTTCTAAAGCACAAGTGAAAAAATAAGCAATTTGGGACTACATTGAACTAAAAAACTTCTGCGCAGCAAAAGAAACAACCAACAAAATGAAAAGGCAAACTACAGAATGGGAGAAAATATATCAAATCATATATGTGACAAGAAGTTAATATTCACCATATAAAATGATCTCATACAACTCAATAGCAAAAACCCAAATAATCTAATTAAAAAATGGGCAGAAGATCTGGGTAGATATTTTTCCAAAGAAGATATTCAGATAGTCAACAGATACATGAAAAGGTGCTCAGCATCAATCATCAAGAAAATACGGATTGAAACCACAATGAGAGATCATCTCCCTCTTATTAGAATGGTTGTCACCAAAAAGACAAGAGATAACAAGTGTTGGCAAGGATGTGGAGACAAGGGGACTCTTGTGCACTTGGTGGTGGAATGTAAATTACTGCAGCTGCTATGTGAAACAATACAGAGGTGTTTCTCAAAACAATTAAAAATAGAACTACCATATGATCCAGCATTTCCACTTCTGTATATTTATCCAGAGGAATCAAAACACTATCTTAAAAAGATATATGCAGTCCACGTTCACTGTTATTTACAATAGCCAAGACACAGAAGCAACCTAAGAGTCTGTCAATGGATGAACAGATAAAGAAGATACGGTATATTTACATAACAGAATATTATGCTGCCATAAAAAGAAAGCAATCTTGCCATTTGAGACACTATGGCTGGACCTGGAGGGGATTTTTCTGAGTGAAATAAATCAGAGAGAGAAAGACAAATACTGCATGATCTCACTTATATGTGGAACCTTAAAAAACATAGATAATAACAACAAAAAAAGCCAAACTCATAGAGAGAACAGATTGGTGGTTGCCTGAGGTGGAGGGAAAAATGAGTGAAGGAGCTCAAAAGGTGCAAACTTCCAGTTATAAGATAAATAAGTCCTGGGGATGTAATGTAAGCATGGTGATTCTAGTTAACAATACTATGTTGTATATTTGAAAGTTGCTAAGAGAATAAATTAAGTTCTCATCACAAGAAAAAAATGGTATAAGTTTATGTGATGATGGATATTAACTAAATAGACTTCTGGTGCTGATGATTTTACAATATATGCATATATCAAATCATTATGCTGTATTCCTGAAACCAATATTATGTTAAATGGCAATTATATCTCTATTGGAACAAAACAAGGGTAAATAAAAACCACAGAGCACAGGAATCATAGAAAGATTCAAAACTATTTCATATTCTTCTTCTAAAGCTAATCCAAGGGTACATCATCCATACTTTATTGCTTACCTATACTTACCGATCCTGCCTTTTTACTACAAGCTCCTTGACTTTTAAACTAGGCTCTTAAAAGGTCAGAACATACACTGTATTGAAAACAGTAACAGACCAGGGAGGGTGAAAGTCTTTTAATTTTTGCATAGTGACTCTGGTCAACTCTACCTTCTCCCACTCCTCCATCTGGCCCCCGTTGCAAATCTCCATTTCTGGGGGAGGGGGGTGGGGGAAGCATGGTAGCAACAAAGTTCAGATAGCCACAAAGCCAGTCTCCCTCCAAGTGAATAACAGAATCCCTTGGTGCGGGGGAGGGAGCGTCAAATAGTGACCTTGCTGGGCCCAAAGGTACGCCATGGAAACCCAATCATGAGAAGTGCACTCACTCTACTGAAAAAAATGACCCTCCAGAGACCAGTTCTGAACATGCTGGAGGTTCGTGTGCTGTCCTGAGGTTTGCAGTGCAAGATCTTGCTGCTTGGCAACAAGCATGGTGCTCAACTTCTAAACTTGTAAACAACAAAATAAAACAGTTGGTTCCCCCGTGGGCAATATAATAGCACTGGTTAACCACTTACAGTTCAAATAAAGAGGCAAAATAATTCACAAACTGTTGGGTCTGTTCCTAGCATAGGCATGAACTCACTGATGAAGTAGTTCAGTTTCGTTTCTACTTCTGCTAACAGACTGACAGTTTAACATTTGCTTCTCATTTTCCATTTTAGTGACAATGTACACATTTAGTTGGTTGTTTTCAGAAGCAATTCTGGGACTTGGGGTGGGGCGAATGACAGAAGAAGAAGAGGGTGAGACAGAAATTGACCAAGTATATTCAATTCATGAAGATGATTTTTATATACCAGGTATTTAAAAGCAAAGAGTTCACACTTCTATATTTTAAATGGATAAGCAACAAGGACCTACTGTAGAGCACATGGAACTCTGCTCAATGTTATATGGCAGCCTGGATGGAAGGAGGTTTCGGGGGAGAAAGGGTACAGGTATATGTAGGGCTGAGTCCCTTTGCTGTTCTCCTGAAACTATCACAGCATTATTTGTTAATCGGCTATACCCCAAAACAAAATAAAAATTTTAGAAAAACAGCAAAGAGTCCAAACCAACACACTTGTTAACACATGGTTTCTGTAGATTACTAGCCATAATTATTTTTTTCCTTGCCTACATTCCCAAGTTGGTTTCATAGAAGGCTTTATTGTAATCCCAGAGCATTGTTTTGCATTAATTTCTATGACAAGGCACCCCAAACACATGGTGCTGAGAGCAACAAAACAGAGTTAGGGGAACAGTCATGACTTGGCACAAAGTGTGACAAGCTGTAGAAAAGGGAACGTTTCAATATCTGAAGTGGCGCTGATTTCCTATGAACAACCTTTTCTCTTCTAAACAGTATCATATTCTTTTCAAGCACATTTAGAACGCAAGTCAAGCTGTGTTTTATTTCTGATTATAATAAACACAGTCAGTTTACTGTAACAAAGGCAGAGTAGTGGTGATCAGTCTGAAAGCCAGAGTAAGACACCATAAGCTGGGGGCGGTGAGGTGGGGGAGCCTGGGGTGGGGGTGGGCAGTCAACTGATAAAATAAAAGACCAGCCGTCTGGAAAGTTCTCTTAAAAGAACATAAAAAGGCAGTGTTTTCTTATGAGACAAACACAGAATGCCAAAATATCTGGCTGGGCTGTTTTTTGTTGTCGCTTATGGCAATTTGTAACTAAAAATAGCAAATCCTTCAAAATATTGGGCTCTCATATTTGTTTTTTTAATCCCTAAAATAAAATACAAAAATTCTGTACACTGCTTTAAATTGTAATACTGTTTCCTGTATAAGACTCTTCTACATAGTAAGCATATTTATTATAACACTATTGCAATTGTTTTCTACAAAACAATCATTAAAAATGTTTATAACTATGCATGCATTTAGACTGTTGATAAAAGTGAAATAAAAAGTTCACAGCAAACAGTTAAAAATAAAGTTTATAAAACTTTTATGATCAAATTCCTGGTTTCAAATTTATTAAGAAATAATGTAAATCCCCTTACCATATCTTGAACTAATGATTTTTCAAGCTCAAGCTCACTTATTAATCTGTCTCTGCCATCAATTAGCTGAAAGAGAAGAATATTACATTCTGATTAAAGATAACAAAACATCTGAGATTCCCCTTTCAAATTTAGTGAAAGATCTTGATTCCAAACGTGAGAAAAATGGACCCCAATATGATCAAAGCAAAAATTAAATGGCCACAGATTACCATGTAATAATAACATACTATTATATAATTATTTCTTAACTATATAAGCAGGCAAAACACAGACAGAGAATGCCAGTTCATTTATTTACAACCTTTCTCACCCTACTCCCCCCGCAAAATGTGACATCAATATATAATAAAGTAAGTCTGTCTATCAAAAAGAACAATTTTGCTTTACCCTTTATATGAACCATTTCTCTTATTTTAGGTTTTGGTGTTGTATTTATATACATATCAAGCCATGTTCATATCAATTGAAAACAACCATCAAAGTATATACTGTAAGGCCTTTGGACCAACTTGACTTGCCTCAGTGTTTTATATGACAGTGTGTGTGCGCTATATAACACTGACAAAATTCAACCCTTCATTCTGACATCCATTCAATTCAATTAGTTCATATATTCACTAATCTAATAAACATGTATGGAACACCTTTGAGATGCCAGACATTTTGTTAGGCTGTGGAGGTACAGAAGTGAAGTAGAACAATTCCCTTCCCTAAAGTACCTACAGTATGCTAGGAGAACAATGTGAAAAAATGACTGTAATATGTAAGAAAAAAGTTAATACATAAACTCTTCAGAGTCAAAAAGCCTAAACATCCACATAACTTGGTAATCCTGTAATTATAAACAGATAAGTTCTCCCTGGTGTTAATGGCACAGATGGGCTATTTGACAAAGGTCTTGAAGGATCTGTAGAAGTTCAACAAGTTGGAGAAAGAAAAAGGCCAAGAAAATGGTAATAAAGACAGCAAAGTAACCACAGCGAAGCCTGAAGTAATGTAGGAACCAGGGAAGGTTTGGTGTTTGTGGACCCAGGGTGCATACAGACAAGAATATCAGGAAATGAAGGGAGACAGAAACTCAGGGTGATATTACGAGGGGCCTAACCTTGATTAGGAAGGGAGGGCAGACTGGCGTAACGTACAGAAATGAGAGTTGGTTCAAAAGAGAGCTCTGCTGCTTACGCTGTGTGGGTAAAGTAATTCTATGCTTCAGGTCTTTTTTCTTGCTTTTATGTAATTCTATGCTTCAAGTCTGTTTTCTCATCTAAAAATTAAGATAATAACACCTACTTAGAAGAGCTCTTCTGGAAAGAATTTGAGACAGCAAATGTGAAAGGGCCTAGTGGCTCCCAGCACATCAAAATCATGTAGAACACTTTGAGACAGTCTGATGTTATGTTGAAGACAACAGGAAAGCAAGCACTGAAGGTTGTAGCATGTAGGTGAGACTGGGGTGTTAGATAACCATGGAGGCAGTGTGGAAGCTAGACTTGAAGGAGAAGAGAGTGGAGATAGGAAAATGAAGTATGAGTCTATACAGATGAGCAAACGATGGGGTCGCAACCAACTCTGTGACAACGCTGTTGTAGAGAAAAGGGACAAGAGGTAAATTTTGGGAAGAAAGTCTCTAGACCTAGTGACCAACAGTTTTAAGGTACAAAGCACAGAGTGGATGGAAATTACCTGGCAGTCCAGTGGTTAAGACTTGGCCCTCGGGTTCAAACCCTGGTCAGGAAAGTAGGATCCCTCCCACAAGTCGCACAGAGCAGCCAAAAAAAAAAAAAATGAAGAAGAAGAAAGCAGAGAAGGACCCTTGATCTGTCAGTGGGTCCTCTGGGACAGATGTCAATGTCATTCATTTAAGTGGGAAGCACAGCTGAGTCCAGATTTGAGGAGTAAGAAGATCAAGTTTTGACACTGACTTTGATGAACATGTAAGGATTATTTTTTTCCAGCAGACATTTTTGAGGGCTCATATCAAAGTAATAAAGAATAAGACGTAGTTCTTGACCTCAAGGATTGAGGGCAAGATGAATCTCACTGTGAACTTATCAACAGCAGCAGTGTGAAGAAGAGGCCAGTAGATACATAGACAAGTTTACTTTAGTTGACATTTGAAGAGTGAATGGTAATGGCTTCAGGGGTGACCAGAGTCAAGGAACACCACCCAGAATGATGGCTTGGCTGTGTATACAGGCTAGTGGGGGATGCTTAGAGGCATGAGAGAGGGAGAAAGAGAGAGAGTTTGACCGATGAAGAAAGGTCTCAGAAGAGAAGGAAGGAGAAGATGGAGTCAGGCAAGTAAGTGGAAGGATGGGTCAGGGCAAAGAGGAAGGTCCCCTCTTCCGATGAGAAGGAATAGAGGTTAGGCTAAGTGACAAGGTGAGCAAGAGAGTGCAAAGGTGAAAAAGTCCACATGTCTACTGTTTCTCTGTGAATTAGAGAATAGCATAGATGAATGGAACTAGGGAAAGTAGCAATGATGGGAAGAGAGGCACTGGGTGGTTAGAAAGGGTGCTGGTTACAGATATGAATGACTATATATAAAATGGATAGATAACTAGGTCCTACTGAATAGCACGGGAAACTATATTCCATATCCTGCAATAAACCACAATGGAAAAGAATATGAAAAAGAATATATATATGTATAGATGAATCACTTTGCTGTAGAGCAGAAAGTAACATAACATTGCAATCCAACTGTACTTGAATAAATTAATAAAATGTGTTTTTGTCAAAGGGTGCTAATTAGATCCAAGTAAAAGGAAGAGTAGGAGGAGGGAGCAGTGAGTTAAAAATCTGAGTTAAAAATCCCATAACCATCGTGCAATGTCACCTAAAGGCAAGGATCTGTTTGTCTCCAATGGCAGGGTTGGGGAAAGTTGGGTCTGGGTACATGAGAGCCTCAGAAGGGGAGGTGGTGGTAGTGTTGAAGATGTGAAAGGCTGAACAGCAGGTTTAGAGAAAGTAAAGGAATGAGAAATGGAAGGAAAGGAAAAGATTTTTTGTTGAGTCATTACACCTTGGTCTGAAAAGAAGTGTCATTAAGTTTCCAACAGGCATCAATAACTGGCAAACACCAAAGCCACTGGCCCCAAGCCTTCCTGCCTCCTTGGGTCTCTTATCAGTGATCTCCTCTCTCTATTGTATTTTTACCCACTCATTCTTCTTCCCACTGATGTCATTTAAAAATGCTCTAGCTTCATCTTTAAAAAAATTCCTTCCTTAACCCCACATCCCCCTCCAACCACTCTCTGACCTCTCTTTGGCCATCCACAATCAAACTTCTAGAAAGGTGCCCATGCACACTGTCTCCACGTCTGCATTCACTCCATTCCTCAGTTACTACCATGTTCCAGTAAAATGACCTCATTAATTACCAGGGTAACTGGAAAGGACCCTGATGCTGGGAAAGATTTAAGGCAGGAGAAGGGGACGACAGAGAACGAGATGGTTGGATGGCATCACTGACTCAGTGGACATGAGTTTGAGCAAACTCTGGGAGTTGGTGATGGACAGGGAGGCCTGGCGTGCTGCAGTTCGTGGGGTTGTAAAGAGTTGGACACAACTGAGTGACTGAACGGAACTGAATTACCAGGGTTTTAATTGCCAAAGCTAATTGTCCAATCCTTCGTTTCTAGTCTTTTGCACACCTGGCCTCTGGGAAGTGCTGGAATGGATCCTCTCTTCTTGAGCCTTTTGCTTTGTTGTTGTTGTTCAGTCGCTAAGTTGTGTCCAGCTCTTTGCAATCCCCATGGACTGCAGCAGGCCAGGCTTCCCTGTCCTTCACTATCTCCCAGAGTTTACTTAGTTTGCTCAAACTCATGTCCACCAACTCCAACCATCTCATCCTCTGCCACCCTCTTCTCCTCCTGCCCTCAATCTTTCCCATCATCAGAGTCTTTTCCAATGAGTTGGCTCTTCACATCAGGTGGCCAAAGTATTGGCGCTTCAACTTCAGCATCAGTCCTTGCAATGAATATTCAGGTTGATTTCCTTTAGGATTGACTGGTTGGATCTCCTTGCAGCCCAAGGGACTCTCAAGCCTCTTGCTTGGTTTCTGTGAAATCCACTCTCTGCTGCTCTACCACTGTACTCATTTTCGTCTGAGTGTCAGTCGCCCACTTCTCTTCCTTTATCTCTCCCACTTTCAATCTTATCAAAGACCATGGCTTTTATTGCCTAATCATCTCTTGAATTCATCTACCTCCTTCTTCATCCCCGTGTCACTGTCTTCTTCCTGTTTCAGGACTTTCTATTAAGTTATCCCGGTTTATACAAGAAATCTTTTAATTGGTGTCTCTCTGGCCCTGGGTTTTCCTTTCTTCCATTCGTCCTTTCTCTGGAACACGAATCCCATCCTGCCCGAGTGTCCAAGATGCCCCTTTCACTCAGGAGGCAACTCACACTCCCCCCGAAATGCATAACAATCCTCAGCCACGTGCCCTGCTTCTAGCCACCCCTGTTCCCACACATCCTCCCGCCGTAATCAGTCACGTACCCATCCCATACACATGTTCTGGCTCTTCCCACTACTCTCCCTTTCATCCTTTCCTGGAAAACTCTAACCTTTCTTCTGAGGGCCAGTTTGGTGCCCTTCCTCTGAACTTCCCTGATCTCTTATGATCCAGGCTGGCTGTGCCCCCAACTATCCCTATAGCAACCAACACTGCCCTGTATCCTGACACTGCCACACCTGGGATATAATCTCTGACTGCTGGTCTGTCCCCTCTCAGAAGGAAATTCATCTTGTAGCCACAGCTGAAACAGATTCAGCTGTCATTCAACTACTAAAATTTAAACATAAAAGCTGCTGAATCTTAACAGTGTTTCAGTCCCATTTTCAACTCATTTTTAATTGTATCCAGGGATGAAAGGCTTCCCGGGTAGCTCAGTGGTAAAAGAATCTGCCTGCCAAGCAGGAGGCACAGGAGATGCCAGTTTGATCCTTGGGTTGGGAAGATTTCCTGGAGGAGGAAATGGCAATCCACTCTAGTATTACTGCCCGGAAAACCCCATGGACATAGGAGCTTGGTGGGCTACAGTCCATGGAGTCACAAAGAGTCAGACACGCTTGTAAGCAGAGAGAGGGCTGCACAGGCGAACATCTAGCTTATCCAAAGCCTTCTGAGCTGCTCCTTTACACTCTTCTGGTTTCTGTTTACTCCTTCCTCACACCCCAGACACCCCCCTCTTCCTGTACTCACACAAATCTCACCACGTGGTCTCACTAGATCCCACCTCCTGCTCCAGCCACACCAGAGTTCCACGGGGGTAACTTACACTTTACGCATTCATAATCTGTATGCAGCCTTCCACCCTCCTGCATGTATGCATGCTAAGTTACTTCAGTCGTGTCCAACTCTTTGCAACCCCAAGGACTGTAGCCTATCAGGCTCCTCTGTCCATGGGATTCTCCAGGCAAGATTACTGGAGTGAGTAGCCATTCTCTTCTCCAGGGAATCTTCCTGACTCAGGGATCAAACCCAGGTCTCCTGCATTGCGGGCAGATTCTTTACCGTGTGAACCACCAGGGAAACCCTAAACACCTGGAATCAGTTCAAGAGAAGGAGTAGGAGATAGGTCTGGAAAAATTTGTGAAGTATTTCTAGAACCTTCCAGGTCAATTTTCAGTTCAGTCACTCAGGCATGTCCAACTCTTAGGGACCTCATGGACTGCAGCATGCCAGGCTTCCCTGTCCATCACCAACTCCCGGAGCACGCTCAAACTCATGTCCATCGAGTCAGTGATGCCATCCAACCATCTCATCCTCTAGTCCCCTTCTCCTCCCGCCTTCAGTCTTTCCCAGCACCAGGGTCTTTTCCATTGAGTCAGTTCTTCGCATCATGTGGCCAAAGTATTGGAGTTTTAGCTTCAGTATCAGTCCTTCCAATGAATATTCAGGACTGATTTCCTTTAGGATTGACTGGTTGGATCTCCTTGCAGTCCAAGGGACTCTCAAGAGTCTTCTTCAACACCACAGTTCAAAAGCATCAATTCTTTGATGCTCACCTATCTTTATTGTCCAACTCTCACATTCATACGAGACTCTTCCCTCTTGGCTCAGACGGTAAAGCATCTGCCTACAATGTGGGAAACCCGGGTTCGATCCCTGGGTTGGGAAGATCCTCTGGAGAAGGAAATGGCAACCCGCTCCAATACTCTTGCCTGGAAAATCCCATGGATGGAGAGCGTGGTAGGCTACAATCCATGGGGTCACAAAGAGTCGGACACAACTGAGCGACCTCACTTTCTTTCTTTCTTTCACATTCATACATGACTACTGGAAAAACCACAGCTTTGACTAGATGGACCTTTGTCTGCAAAATAATGTCTCTGCTTTTTAATATGCTGTCTAGGTTGGTCATAGCTTTTCTTTCAAGGAGCAAGCTTCTTTTAATTTCACGGCTGCAGTCACCATCTGCAGTGATTTTGGAGCCCAAGAAAATAAAGCTTCTCAGTTTTCATTGTTTACCATGTACATATGTCTATTACAGCACCATCACACTCCCTATGGTTATCGTCTCTCTCTAGACTTGATCTCTTTCACAACAAGCCCGTGTGTGTGTGTGTGTGTGTGTGTGTATGTGTATGTGTGTATAAAATTTCTGCATCTCAGCAGTGCCTGGCACTAAAAGGCATCTAATGAACATTGCTGAATCAATTGATTTGATGAAGGATATTGGAAACAAACCAGTAAATATTAGCTCTCATTTTGGTCAGCAACTGCTGGTCTGCTTTCCAATTGACAAAGCCTTTTGATGTACATTATCTCATTCTATCCACACAGTAAGTCTGTGAGACTCAGGAAGAAGGAGAATGAGAAACTGGTCCAAGTAACTACAGTTGTCATAAATGGAACAGAGACCCAAGGGTCTAGATTTTTCCTGCTCAAAACCAAATCGTATAATATCATATATGAAATGAATCGCCAGTCCAGGTTCGATGCATGATACAGGATGCTTGGGGCTGGTGCACTGGGATGACCCAGAGAGATGGTACGGGGAGGGAGGTGGGAGGGGGTTCAAGATGGGGAACACGTGTATACCCGTGGCGGATTCATGTTGATGTATGGCAAAACCAATACAATATTGTAAAGTAATTACCCAATTAAAATAAATAAATTTATAACAAAAAAAACCAAATCATGTCTACATTCAACATCTGTGTGGAGGCCTAGTGTATGTAAAGAAAAAAAAGAAGAGAGACAGGAAAAAAAAATATGATCAAACAAACTACAGATTTGCTATATTTGTCTAGAACAAAATTGTCAAATAAAAATATGTGTCATATATATAACTGAATTTTAAACAGCTTTCTTAAAAAGGTAAAAAAAGGTGATATTAACTTTAATAATATATTTTATTTATACCAATAGCTATGCAAAATAGCTTAAATATATAATAATCAATATTAAAAATCACTAGCAAAATATTTCACATTCCTTACAGCACCTAAGTCTTCGAAATCCAGTGTGTATTTTTCACTTAGAGCACATCTCAATTTGAAGGCTAAAATTTTATGGCAGATACTTGATCTGCATTTAGATTTCATAAAATTTACAAATAGAAATGTACATTCACATGCTCAGATTATTCAAAATATACATAAAAGTTTTTCACTAACTGAAACAAATATCAGTATTTTATATTGAAATTTAAAAATTAAAAGTAAACATAATTTAAAATTCATTTTCTCAGTTGCACTAGACATAGGCTTTCAATAGCCACACATGGCTAACCCTGGGCAGTGCAGCTCTAGAGAATGAAGGCAGTGTTTAATATGACCAGCCACTCCGTGAGGCTGTTTCTTTCTAATTGATGCCTCAATGGTGAGACTTTTTTAAAATTTCCTTGAACTTTTCCCAGAGAAGAGTAGGCTTGTCTGACTCATCTTTACCAGTGACAGCACAGACTGAGACCCTGGAGAAATATTTACATAAACTGAGATGATGCCCTTGGAGGTTATTAAGTAAAACTAGAAAGCTGAGATTTCATTTTTAGCCTTAAAAGTTGATGCCAAGAAGGTTAAACTGGTCTCTTCTTATACTCTCATTATCTCTGTAAGAATGACACTTCTACCCTCACCATTGAAAACAGGCTCAAGCACCAGAAAATGACTTTATGTTGTGAAAACCTGTGATGGATTCAGTGATCATAGGAAACATCTCCCAACTCTGACCCATCACAGTGTGCATTTCTTTAGAAAATAGTTCTTGGGACTTCCCTGGCAGCCCAGTGATTAAGACTCCACACTGCCAATCCAGGGAGCTCAAATTCGAACCCTGGTAGGGGAACTAAGATATCTCATGCCGTGTGGCCAAAAAATAAAAATCAGTTCTTGGAAGCAATTTTATCTAAAACCGAAGAATAGGACTTCCCTAGTGGTTGAGTGGTTAAGACTCCACCCTTCCCCTGCAGGGGTGTGAGTTTAATCCTTGGTCTGAGGACTAAGATCCTGTATGTGCACAGCACCACCGAAAGTAAATAAGTACATAAATAAAATTTTAAAAAGTTTTTTTAATGAAAAATAAAACCTAAGAATACCAGAAGTGCAAAATCTAGGTTGAAATCTGAATCTTAAGCTTTATGAGCTCTGGATATGAGGCCAGCATGACTGAGGAACTCAATTTTTAATTTTATCTAACTTTAATTTTCATTTAAAAATTGATACTCGATTCAGTTTGTGGAAAACTTTATTTGGAATAATTTGAGGATGTAAATTCACATTTTTATCTGTAAATTTTATGAACTCTATCTAGAGATACATTCTTATTCTATGAAATCACTCAAAGAATATTTTTAAATGTACCAGTGCTCAGCACTGGGAAAAGATCAGAGACCAGTGCTGTCTTTGGGTTATAGGGCCTTTGGCAGTGCAAACTGACCATCACAGAAGAGGGTTTTGAGAGCTGAGAAAGCTGAAAGCAGGAGCCCCTAATCTGGGTGTGGAGGGCAGGAATTGCTGTGGTTCTGTGACATCGGATGCCCTAGGAAATCTTGATCTTTATGATATCAAAAGCATTCCCTGCTCTAAATACAGATTTTCTGCAAAATACAAACCCAGTTCATTCACATACAGAGAAATGGAAATAAAACAACATCTGGTATGAAAATAGGCTGCCCATTCCTAATATCATTTTTCCACAAGCATATCTTTGGACTCCCTGTGTCATATGATTTTTCAATTCCTTACAGTCAACAAGGTAGACACTCAGTTACGCCAAATAAAAGAAAACACTAGTTCATTTTCAAGATGGAATCCTTTCTCATTACTAGAGAAATCATCCCAAACAACACTAAATACAGGAATCGACTTTTCTCGACATCACAAGACAAGGCGGGGGCATAGTGTTATTTCATTAATTATGCTGATATTTCCATTGAAAAGAGTCATTCATCAATGTAAAAAAGTTACAGTACCTTTTGAATAGTTTTATGATCCTTTTCTGCCATCTCTTTCAGACTTATAATTTCATCTTCTGTAAACAAAAGGAGAGAGAGGCCAACCATGAAATTACAAGCTTATGGCCCTGTATTCAATCTGCCTGCTTCAGGGCAGGCTATACACCGCTGGCAGGCATGGTGGACGCAAGTCCTAGCAGGACTATGACCTTCACAACTGCCCTTGACATTCACAGCCTTCTTCCTGCTGTTCAGACGGCTGGTCAGATAGGGATTAAGAACTAAGTTCAAGATCCAAGTGTGGCTGAAGGCTGAAAGCTTTTCATCGAGTCTAGCAAGGGACATTTTTGCTCTTAGTCGCAGCCAATACAAACTGCTTTAGCAGGTGGCACTTTATGGACTGGGTAAGAACTACCAAAACCTGGAGACGCATTATTACACCACATCAGGAGAGAAATGACGCTACACTGGCATGGTACAACTTACATCCAAGAAACACTGCCCCATATCTGATTTTATTAATGTTTTGCTACAAACTCTATATTGCCTACTCAAAGGGCAAAACTTCAATGTTTCACTACAAACTTTATACTGCCTACTCAAGGGCAACCATAAATACAATGATAGCAGTGCCTGTAAATGCTTTAAAGCAATCCAACTTCAATGATTTAAATGCAATGTTTACCAATGTTTATGGTATGTAAGAAGGGGGTATAGGGCCAACAAATGGAAATTTATACTTAAAATCTGTGCCAAAAATTGAAGATAAAGTAGTAAGTAGGAGCATATTTTCCTGAAGGGCCAATTCTGTTTCTTCACAAAGCACACTTCAGTATATATGCTCAAATATGAAAATGTTAGAAATTTTAGGTTTTAGATAAAGCACATGAAATTTGTTTAATAGTTATAATATTTCTAAGTGATATTGAGCACTGATGAGCACATTTTTCAAAGGCCAATGCTTGGATTTGAAAACAGCCACCCTGAGTTAAAAAGGCACGGCCAGGGGAGTATGACCAATTTCTGTCCCAAGAAAAGAATGAAAATTAGAAGTGGCTAACAAGCTGATATTTTAAATGTAAATATGGTTTGGTAACAAACACATGTTTGAAAAAGACAAGCGCGGCCATGAATTTTATAAACATGCCCAATGTATAGAGTTTTCTCAAAAACGACTCTAAAATGTTACCTAATACTGAATTTTCTTTTACATTGAGCTGGATTTCTTCTTCGAGTTCTGAAATGACTTGAAGCAGTCTCTCATTTTCCGTTTTGAACTCCAAATTTTCCTTTTCTAGAGTTGCTCTCAGAGGGCTGCTCTCTTTGGTAAAAGAATCCTAAAAGAGGGAGAATTCCATATTTCTAAGCAGGGAGCCAAGGATTTAAATATGCAAGACGAGACAATACAGATACAGAAGAGCTATCATATAATTTTCTGAATTCTATTACACACTTATAATATGAATAGTAAAAAGGGAAGGAGAGTAAAATAGAGCTTGCTGGAAGAAAGGCTGCAGTACCTTCTGTACAAAGACCACAGCACATGGGGACAGTTTATTGACAGGAATAATGCATATCATACTGTTTGTGTGCCCTCATCATTCAGGTCAATTCATCATGGAGGCTGCGTCCGGGGAGGCAGCTGGGGCCCCTCCACCCACACTTCCCTCTGTGTGCGTCTGAAGTGCTGCCGTAACCAGGCAGGCTGGGGAGCCCGCGGACGGGCAGCAGCGCCGGGGAGAGGGGGTGCGGGCGGGGGCGGGGGCGGGGGGCAGAGTGCACGGCTAAGGAGGGGGGCTTGTTGCCTTTGTGGCATTTTCCAGTGTCAGCGCTGCCAGTGTCAAGAGGAGCACACCGCATGTCAAAGTGGTGACGTTTCCAGGCTGGGAGCCGCATGGAGCCCATCAGGCACACGGATATCCACACAGTTGGGTTTTCTGCTTGGTGGAGGAGCCACCCAGAGGCAATTCATATTCTGAACATTAACGTGTCTTTGCATGCCTGTCACACTGGGACTGTGCAGGCGTTGAATGCTATTGAAGACTTCGGTTTAAATCTCTATGCAAACAGTGATTACCTTGTAAGAAGGTTTCAGGATAACTTACAACAAAAGACTTTAAAGTTATAGTTTTGGTAAAGCAAACTCATTTACATTTTTATTATGTGCGTCTTTTGTTTAAATCTTGCCATGTCCATTACGGGAGACGCTTTTTCTTACGCAATAGAAGCTTATTGGGACAGCGACTCTTCTTTTCTTCTTCTCGTCTGTTTTCAAAGCTATTGAAAACATCTGACTATACTTGCTTATGGCTGTCTAGATTTTACTTGCTGCACTTCTTTTTAAAATTAAGATGTAATGAGTTGGAGAAGCTGACACAGAACTTTGTATTTCATGACAGAAAAATATTAAACTGATTATGCAATCTCAAACTAGTAAAGAACATGCTTGAAAGTCATTGTATTATTACATTAAAAGAGACAGAAGTATTTATATGCCTTTGTTCAAAATCAATATGGACACTAGAAATACTTTTAAACTTTAACTTTCAGATGAATTATAAGCTATTCTTTTAGTAGCAATCCCATGATTGCAAATACATAAGAATAAAATCTTCTCTTAAAAACAAAATCATTCCTCCCAAAAAGTCATTCCTCCCAATATAACTAGTGTCCTTTTGAAAGTACACTTTTATTTAACCTTAGAGATAACTGAAAGTAAATTATCAAAAAAAAAAAAAAAGGTTTCCTCCGTGGTCATTATAATGGTTCAAAAGAAAAATATGTAGCTATTATGTTTTATAGTACATGAATAAACTCTTGAAAAACAACAAGGGACTTTTTAATGAAGTCAGTTATACCAGACTTAATATTTATAATGATGACATTAAATTTTGCACTAAGCCCATTTGTGAATCTTCATGATTTTGATTCACCATTCCACTTAAATTATTTAAGCCCAATTCATTCTTAACTCATGAGACCTAACAAATTTAATAACTAATAACAGTATTTTCTTAATAAGAAAGAATCCCAGTCATTATTTTCTTGTCCCACATGGTTCAACTTGAGAACATCAACCAATGAATTTCTAGACTGAAAAAGCTTTTTAAAAAGCAAACAGCGTTTGCCTTAATTGGCTTAAATGTACATTTCCTAACAGTGGCAGAAAATGAACATCCATTGTGGATTACATGAGCATCCATTATAATAAACTAAACGAGAACTATTTGAATAATCAGATGAAGTGTAAAATTTACAAGAGGTGGCAGCTAGCACCTAAATGGGTTTTCTAAAAATCTCCCAGAAAAGCAGGAAAACAAGGCTACACTTGCATCTCAAGGGTTTCCTCCCTCCCACAAATCCATGGACAGCCCCAGTTCCTGAGAGGTCAACCTTTAGCTCTGTCCCCACCATCTGTCAGCTGCAGGAACTGCAAGTAATTAACTATTCAGATTCCCACAGCAACGAGGACACTCATTAGCAAAATGAACAAAGGGATAGTTCTGGGCGGCTGCGGTCATCTGTTACACTCTGAGTGGCAGGTTTTGTGGTGGTGTTTCTCCTACCATCTGCCCACACCACTAGCTTGGGCTCACTGAAACCACGAGACTTCTTTAAAACAAGCTGTGTTAATAAACCGAAGTTAAGAAGGATGGAGATCATTAAAAGGTGGTTAACTAGTTAAAGCTATTTAAAGCTACATTATTGCCCAAGACAGCCTGCAGTGCGATCCACGGTCACTCTGGGATTTAAAATTTATAAAGGAACTTGTCAAGTTAGAGTTCTTCTATCATGCAGTGGACGCTAGGACTTCCAAGTGCCGGCTTACATGCTATTTCTCTTGTGAACAGCCACAGGATGTGCAGTATTCCTGTTCGAGGCCTCAGAATCCCAAACAGTAGTGAAAGAACCATTTCTGGAAATGGGTGTTCTCCAGAGCCTCACTACTCCAAACGTGGTCCAAGGACCAGGAGCCTCGGCATCACCTGGGAGCTTTTTGAAAATGCAGAATCTCCGGCCCCAATTCAGACCTGTCTGAATCTATATCTTAACAGGAGCTGCAGGTGACCCATACACACAAAAAGTCAATAAAGGCTGAGAAGCACTGTTTGGGGCACCGCAGGTGCCTTCCCAGCAGTCTCCCTTTTGCCACACTGGCGTCTCAATCCGGCAGGCTCCGCGTACAGTGCTTGGACATCTCAATTTGATGCTGGGGGTGGGGGGTCGGGGTTTCTGCTGCATGCCCATGCTGTGTGACAGTCACAGAGACGAGCAGGTGCTTTCCCAGTGAGTGACAGCCAAGAAAGTGGCCCACTGGGGCAGTGCAGCCCTGCAGAGCTGCCGCTCTTGAATGACGGCTCTGTTTCAAAACTGTCAGCAACAAACAGTCATGTTTATGTGTTGGTGGTGGCGGGGGTGGGTAGGCATGATAGTTGCAGAGCTCATGCATGTTGGGGTAAGAAAGAAAAATGAAGTCTTTTCGAAACAACTCTAACTGCAGTTGAAGCACACAGGCGTGTGCGTGGGTACACAGACACACTACCCTGAGCAGCTAGCTCCTTTAGCAATTCTTGAGTGGATTTATCAGCATATAGCACGGCAAGCTGAAAACTATAGCAGAGTACCATTAACTCATTGAGGGGGTTCACAGAGCCTGAAAAGACACTCAGCCCTTGAATGTGTTTGTGTGTGTTAGTCGCTCAGGCATGTCTGATGCTTTTTGGCCCCGTGGACTGTGGCCTGCCAGGCTCCTCCATCCATGGTATTTTCCAGGCAAGAATACTGGAGTAGATTACGATTTCCTTCTCCAGGGGATCTTCCCAACCCAGAGACTGAACGTGGGTTTCCTGCATTGCAGGCAGACTCTTTACCATCTGAGACACCAAGTGAAGCCCTCTTGGGGAAAACTCAACATTAAGGGTGTTCTGACTTGGAGAGATGAGGCTTCTGTAACTTGACGAGATTCCTTTTTCTGATTTCCATCTTGTCATAAATATAAGCTAAGCTAGATGTTTACTAAACCTTCCTTTCCCTGTCATTCTTAGATTTTACTCTAAAACAATCTGGAGAGAGATTATGAGACTAGTAACGATGAAGTGATTTATGTGATCAGACTATGAGGAAGAACAAACTAGAGTGTTCCCTTATTGTTTATTCAATTTTCTTATTTCAAGTTGTTTTTGTGAGTTATTTCAACTGCTGCTTTGAGAATTTCTAATTGTTTCTCCAAATTTGGTTTTCCAAATATAATTTCAGCTACTTGCTGTATTGAGCTTTTTATACCGCTAGAGGGAGCAGTCGTATTAGATGAAATTTCAAATTTAGGGCTTCTCTGGTGGCTCAGCAGAGAAGGCAATGGCACCCCACTCCAGTACTCTTGACTGGAAAATCCCATGGACTGGAGCCTACCAGGCTCCTCCGTCCATAGGGTCGCAAGGAGTTGGACAAGACTGAGCGACTTCACTTTCACTTTTCACTTTCATGCATTGGAGAAGGAAATGGCAACCCACTCCAATATTCTTGCCTGGAGAATCCCAGGGACAGAGGAGCCTAGTGGGCTGCCGTCTATGGGGTCGCACAGAGCTGGACACGGTTGAAGCGACTTAGCAGCAGCAGTAGCAGCTGGTGGCTCAGATGGTAAAGAATCCACCTGCAGTGCGGGAGACCCAGTCAGATCCCTGGGTCAGGAAGATCCCTTGGAGAAGGAAATGGCAACCCACTCTAGTATTCTTGCCTGGAAAATCCCATGGATGGAGGAGCCTGGCAGGCTACAGTCTATGGGGTCACAAAGAGTTGGCCATGACTGAATGACTTCACTTCACCTAGAACTTGAGTGGCATGGAGTTCTAGGAAAGCTAGCTCTTAGAAGATTTTTTAAGAGAAATTTCAGATTTTTTTTTTTATAACCTGCTTTTGCAGTGTTCATTTCCATCCTATCGAAAGGTACACTAGCCCTGCTCTGCGTTGCCCTAGCGTGGGTACTGCTGCATGCCCTAGCATGGTGCCCTAGGATTGCACTAGGGTCCTCTGGTGCTGGGGAAAATGTATACACTCAGTTAATCAGGAGTCTCACCTTCCTCAATTCTTAAGCTGTTTACAGCAATACTGATGTGGTGTCCATGGAGACAAATTACAGTGAAACAACCAAGGTCTTCTGCTGGAGAAGACTCTTGAGAGTCCCTTGGATGGCAGAGAGACCAAACCAGTCAATCTTAAAGGAAATCAACCCTGAATATTCAATGGAAGGACTGATGCTGAAGGTGAAGCTCCAATACTTTGGCCATGTGATACAAAATGCTGACTTACTGGAAGAGACCCTGATGCTGGGAAAGACTGAGGGCAGAGGAGAAGGGGGTGATGGAGGATGAGATAGTTGGATGGCATCACTGACTCAATGAACATGAGTCTGAGTAAACTCTGGGAGACGGTGAAGGATAGGCGTGCTGCAGTCCATGGGGTCACAAAGAGTTGGACACGACTGAGCGACTGAACAACAACCACCACCAAGGTCTTCAGAATGTTACCAGATGCAGAGAATACCTGCTTATACCACAGCAGTGTGGACCCTCCCACTTCTTGTGGTCCTCACCAAGCCCCGCCCACCTCATCTTGTTCTTTACCCAGGATGTCCAGGCAGACCAGTTAACAGGCTGAGGACAATCGGAGGTGTAAACACACCAAGAAAGACCTCGTGTTAGAAGCTCAATTACAAAACTGGGATATTTTCCAACAGTGCATTTCATGGAATGTAAACCAGATGGTAGTAAGGACTTGTGTATTTCCCCATCATGATAACTAGAATTTATATGCATGCCTTTCTTCAGAGAACTCACAGTGATTCACGTTCACAACAATTCCCCCTCATAACACTGTTGGCTAGGCAGAGATCACTTTTCATTTCACAAGTGGGAAATAATTGGATCAAAATTATCTTGCTAATCAATGCTGGATATCGTTAGTCAAGGGCAGGAGTAAAAGCCAAAACTATTACAACTTTTCTGTTAAATTTTCTACTAATAATTCTATTAAATTATTTTCTCCAAAAAACTAAGAGTAAATGTAGATACAAGATAAGAAAAGTAAATGCAAAAATTGGATGTGTCTCTTCCTCCAAGGCGATCAGAATATGTAAAAAGAAATAATATTCAATTATATTAGATCTATGATAAGAACACTTAATACTAAATTGCTTAGAAGATGCTCTGTTTTTTTTTAGAACATAGAGAATTCTTTTTTTTTTTTTGTAGAACATAGAGAATTCTAATAGATTAAACAAAGTATTCTTTCCCCAGTTAGTAAACAAAGTCCTTTAGAATGGTGTAAGTTCAATTCCTTATCTTTTCTAACTTTGGGGGTTTTAAGTAAGAATACTAGTGTGGGACTTAGATAAACTAAGGACTGCACTTAAATAGCCCAGCAACTTGGAACCTGGAAGTGTTTCTTCCTAGCATTCACATTTGATGTGTTACTTCTCAGAGTTCTCCCATATATATATATACACACACACATACATATATATATATATATACACACACACACACACACGAGTCAATATTTATGTGTGTCTACACAGGGATCACTATATACTTAGTGATATACACTTAGTGACCAGGGCATCCCTGATAGCTCAGGTAAAGAATCTGCCTGTAATGCAGGAGAACCTGGTTTGATTCCTAGGTCAGGAAGATCCTCTGGAGAAGGGATGGGCTACCCACTCCAGTATTCTTGGGCTTCCTTCATGGCTTAGCTGGTAAAGAATCTGCCTGCAATGCGGGAGACCTAGGTTCGACCCCTGGGTTGGGAAGATCCCCTGGAGAAGGGCAAGGCTACCCATTCCAGTATTCTGGCCTAGAGAATTCCATGGACTATATAGTCCAAGGGGTTGCAAAGAGTCACACACGACTGAGCAACTTTCACTTTCATATACAGGGATCACTATACACTTACTTATAATTATAATAATTATGTATGTTATATTGATTTATATATATACTGTAATACCATAATCCATTATAATAATATAATATACATAGAAGAAATATATGTTATATAAGAGTGTATATATTTGGTTGGCCAAAATGTTAATTTGGGTTTTCCATAACATTCTATGGAAAAACCCCAACTTTTTTTGGCCAATCCTATATATATATGTGTGTGTGTGTGTGTGTGTGTATACGTATATATATATGTATATTGCAACCTTTAATTCTTACTCTATACAGAGGAGGAAGCTACACCTCCTTATGTGGGACTCTGGATTCAGATGGACCTTGGTTTTCATGCCTCGTCAGCATTTACCAGCTGCATGTTATGGGTAAGTCTGTGCTTCCTCATTGGTAAACTGAGCTCTGAGGTAAGGAAGTACCCCTGCCAGCTGACACTCAGCAGGTTGTGATTCTCTGGCTTCTCTGGTCACCTCTTCTACTCAAACAATCTACTTCTTGCTCTTAGAACCTAATATGAAAACCCCTCTATGGCTATTTGAGTTGATTTGAGATTAAAACAAACTTGTGTTCAGGGTCCACAATTTCAAGATCCTTCTCATTCATCTCCTCAACAGGTAGCTAAGCTCTCCTTTCTGCTTTCTCTCTCTCCCCACTTTTGTTCTCTTCAGACCTTGGAGCAATAAAGCAGCTCCTGGCTCCCACTACAACAGGGAGAACAGGGCGAAACTCCTCTGAGAACTTTCCTTCTTGACATTTCTATGGAAGGTCATCCTATTACAAGCTGGTTTCTTGAAAGCCTCTGACTTGAGATTGTTTTGTGTCTTTCAGATTAACTGGACTGAAAAAAAAGGGTGGGACTCTTCTGTATTAAAACAAAAATGTATTTACATGCTTTTCTAGGGTGGGAGATAGGTTATTTTATTTCCCTTACAAATAAAAATTGAGAACAATTATACTGCTCCTATTTATAATTATTATGGGTTTTCTAGACTATGTTATTGAGCAAAAAAAGAGTTGAACTCTTATTTTGTGAAGAAGATACCCAAGATACATCCACTGTAGTCCCTTTATTCCAAACCCAAGCTTTCAGACAGCTGTAACTTCATTTACATATATTAACATAAATTATTCTTTGCTGTGAAACTTACAACTCTTTGAAATCCATATTCTTCATATTGGTCTAGTTCTTCTCTTAATTCCTTAATGACTTCTTCTTTCTCCCTCAGTCTTTTTAACAAAATGTTCATTTTGACAGTCATTGCGTCATGCAGGGATGTCTTCTCTTCTTCTACCTCAAAGTATTGCTGGGGGGAGAGAGATACTAGTCAGATACTATGCTAGCACCAGCAGAAAGCATTTCATGTTTTATTTAAGCTCCTGTCTTGTAAAGTTGTTTTATTTTTGCAACTTGCATGCAAGCTTTAGTAAATTATGATATTTATATTGACCAATCACTAAAAGTGTCAATGGCATCACAGCACACTCTTATCCTATAAGAGACAAAGCACAGTGTCTTACACTGACTGTCAGTCTGCCAATAATAAAAATAGTAAGCCTTAGCAGTACATCTACATCATGACTGTGAATGTCCTACTTCGATCTTCTTCTAGAAAGGAAACTAGTAAAAATTTTGACTATGTAAAACAGAAAAGAAATGTACTTCAATGGTGCAACTAATTCCCTCAATGGTTTGGAATGGAGAGGTGGAAAAAAAGTAGAACCATTTCTTGAACCTCTTTTAAGTACTGAGGTGCTAGCCTATTCACAGTCAGGACTCTGAAGAATTGTGTCACAAAATCAAAGCAAGGAAAATGCTATAAAATGGATGCTGCTATTTACTTCCAACATATAAAAATCTCATTTTCAACACAGACATGCAAAAGCATTTTGTCCATTTTGGACTCTTTTGGGAATTATAGAAGCATTTTTTATTTTCATTATCTGTTACTAATATATGTGGACACATGGACTTACAATAAACATAGTAAAACTTAATCATATCTGCTAATATACATAATATTGTATTTAAAAGAGTTAAATTTAAAAACTACAATTGTTCTAATATTATATAATGAATACTGCCAGACTGAGAAGAATAATATTATGTCCGGGTAGCATTTAAGAGTCAAGCTAGGGCATCCCTAGTGGCTCAGTGGTAAAGAATCTGCCTGTCAGTGCAGGAGACACGGGTTCCATCTCTGGTCTGGGACAGTCCCACATGCTGCGGAGCAACTGAGCTGGGCTCTAGAGTCCAGGAGTCACAACGACTGAGCCCATGTGCTACAACTAATGAAGCCCACACACCCAAGAGCCCATGTTGCACAACAGGAGAAGGCACTGCTGTGAGAAGCCCGCACAGCACAACTAGAGTAGCCCCTGCTCACCAAACTGGAGAAAAGCCTGCACAGCACACCCCAAAATAACTGACAGTCTATACCACACTAATGAAAAAAATCAGTAAATGAACATGCGGTAGAGTTTGAAAGAGTGAAAATAGAACAACCATATGACAGTATTCGGTTTTTAATTGGGTGATTCTAGAGAACAGTATTGAGTATGTAGGTCTGTTCTTCACATCTACTCTGTTTTATGTCTCCAGCTTAAATGCTCTGCAGAGGTTAAGACACTTACCCCACTGGTGCCCTGAGTGTAAGTTCCTGGGCATCTCAAATTCAACAGGTCCAAATAGAGGTCCCCATCTTCACTCTCCTCCTCTTTGCCTCTCCCATTAACATCAGCCCAAGCCAGAAACCCACTTTCTGTCATTTTAAGCACCTTCTATTCCCTCACTAACTCACCAAATCTGTTCAATGCACTTCTAAGTCACTCCCGAACCTACCCTCTCCTTCTCTGATCCACCGCCTTGACGTTATCACCAAAATTTGGGCCTGCCAATCTACTGACATCAGGCTTCCCTGGTGGCTCAAATGGTAAAGAATCTGCCTGCAATTCTTTAGGAGACCTGGGTCTGATCACTGGTCAGGAAGATCCCCTGGAGGAGGGCATGGCAACCCACTCCAGTATTCTTGCCTGGAGAATCCCATGGACAGAGGAGCCTGGAAGGCTACACTCCAGGGGGTTGCAACGAGTTGGACATGACTGAGCGACTTAGCACACCCAATCTGCTGACACCAGGTTGTGGTAAAGGAAGGTTCAGTGTTTATTACTAAGTGCCAAGCAAGGAATCCAGCACAGTTAATGCTCGAAAGCCTGAACTCCCCCAATGGGTTTTGACAGTTTTTTAAAAAATGTATGTATTTGTTTGACAATGCTGTGTACAGTTTGTGGGCTCTTAGTTCCCCAACCTGGGAATGAACCCTGACCCCTAGCAGTGAAAGCAGAGAGCCCTAACCACTGGACTGCCAGGGAATTCCCCAGCAAGGTATTTTTAAAGGCCAGGTGAGGGAGGGGAGCTCCAGGGTGTGCGATCAGCTTGTGCAAAATTCTCAGATTGGTTGATGGTGAGGTAACTGGGAGGTGTCACAGGGGTTAATATTATTATTCCTTAGGATCCAGGAGGCCGGCAGGCTGTGTGCTCATGGTCATTAAGTAGTTAACAGGTCCCATTTGGTGAAGGTTTTAGAATCTGTTTAACAGCTCAGGAAGTGTGCATCAGATACTGCTATCTGGGTGCTGCAGAGATGAGGTGCAGCAGAGGACATGGGGGAGGGGGTCTGTTCCAGAAAGGCCCCATAGGGTCCCGTTCGGTTACATCGGGCTCTGTCTTGTTCACTTGCACTGTTGCACTAGCTCTTAACTCACTTCCTTCTTCTTCTTTTATTTTTTTTTAAATACCTAATTTTTAAAAATTAATTTTTTTTGGAGTGTAGTTGCTTTACAATGTTGTGTTAGTTTCTGCTGTACAGCAAAGTGAATTAGCTATACAAATACATATATCCCCTTTTTGGGGGGGGATTTCCTTCTCATTTAGGTCACTATGGGCTTCCCTTGTGGCTCAGTGGGTAAAAATCCGCCTGCAATGTGGGAGACCTGGGTTCAATCCCTGGGTTGCAAAGAGCCCCTGGAGAAGGGAAAGGCTACCCACTCCAGTATTCTGGCCTGGAGAATCCCACTCACTGTTTAGTCCATGGGGTCGCAAAGAGTCAGACATGACTGAGTGACTTTCACTTAGGTTACCACAGAGCACTGAGATGAATCGGGAGATTGGGATTGGACATATATACACTAGTGATATATGCACAAAATAGATAACTAATGAGAATCTACTATATAGCACAGGGACTCCCCTGACTCTTCTTTTGTCCTCTCCAACCAATCTGCACCCTGTGACTGAACTGATCTTTCTAAAATGCAGTCCTCCTTGTCCTCACAGGCTTAAGTCTAACTCCCTTAGCACGATGGATAAAATAGCATCCCTGACTTTTGCTGGGCCCTTCCCTCACCAGACTGGGAATTTTATCAGAGCTGATACTCAGCACGAAATTTCTCAGAAGTACTGTGGGACCACAGGTCTCCACGCATTTGGAATTTCTAGGCTGCCTATTAAGCTCTTACTTGTCAATCTCCTGAATGGCATTAGAATAGGTTGGCTTGGGTCTGCAGATGAATCTGCCACTTAGTAGTAGCTTTGTTGCCTTGAACAAGTTTCTTAAGTTCCCTGGGTTTGTTTTATCATCTGTAAAACGGGAAATGTTGAATTTGATTTACCAGTAATTTGTTGAGGATTTTTGCATCTCAATCAGGCAACAATTCACCTCTGTGTGTGTGTGTGTGTGTGTGTGTGTGTGAGTGCGCATGTGCTCAGTTGCTTCAGATGTGTCCCACTCTTTGTGACCCATGGACTATAGTTCCTCTGTCCATGGGATTCTCCAGACAAGAATACTGGAATGGGTTGCCAAGCCCTCCTCCAGGGAATCTCCCAAACCCACGGATCAAACCCAACCGCACTGAAGGCAGATTCTTTACCATCTGCGTCACCAGGGCGTGTGATGTGACTGAATTGTAGTGCTTCCTATAGCACGTGTGCACGCGTGCTCAGCTGTGTACGACTCTTTGAGACCCCATGTACTATGGCCCACCAGGCTCCTCCTCTGTCCATGGAATTTTCCAGGCAAGAATACTGGAATGGGTTGCTATTTCCCTCTCCAGGGTATCTTCCCGACCCAGGGATCAAACCCACGTCTCCTGGGTCTCTTGCACTGGCAGGTGAGTTCTTTACCACTGTGCCATCGGGGAGGCCCTAACAAAGATGCTTTTGATGAACTGGCTGAGTCATCTCCTTGATAACATGACAAAAACTGCTGGGAGCTCATTTCAAATCCCACCATGGTACTTCCCTGGTGGTCCAGTGGTGATGAATCTGCCTTGCAATGTAGGAGATATGGGTTCAATCCCTGGTTGGGGAATGAAGGTTCCATATGCCTTGGGGCAACTGAGCCTGCGTGCTACAACTACCAAAGCCCACGTGCTCTGCAGCCCAGGAGCAGCAAATGGAGCCCATGTGCACCACCACTAAAGACTCCAGTGTGCTGCAAAGAAAGATTCTGCAAGCCACAACAAAAACCAGACACAGCCAAATAAATAGAGATTAAAAACAAAATTCCCACCAGGGGGCTTCCCTATGGCTGGGCTTTCCCAGTGGTTCAGTGGTAGGGAGTCCACCTGCCAATGCAGGACACATGGGTTCAGTCTCTGATCCAGGAATATCCCACGTGTCGAGGGGCAGCTAAGCCCGTGCGCCACAACTACGGAAGCCTGTGTGCCCTGAAGCCTGTGCTCCACACGAGAAACCACCTCAACGAGAGGCCTGGGTATCACAACTAGAGAGCAGCCCCCACTCGCCCAAACTAAAGTCTGAGCAGCAACAGAGACCCAGTACAACCAAAAACAAAAATAAATAAGAGCATTTAAAAATCCCACCAGAAACTGTGCTGTGATGCTGAACACACTCAGCATCACTGGGGCCAGCCTGCCTTTAGGATGTGCTCAGCCCCTCTGGACTTCAGGATGGGGGTGGGGGTGGGGTGAAGGGAGGGAGGGCACAGTTCTTTAAAAGAACAGAAAGTTTCACTTTTGGACATTTCATAAAGTAATTGTAAGGCCCAAACACACTGAATTCATTTCTCTTCATCTCCAGGAATGTTTCTGATGTTTTATGAGTACTGAATGAGCTGGGCTTAAGAGGAGGTAAGCAGAAAGCAGTTGTTTTTTTTTCACCACCCCTTCAAATCTGATATCCTGCCTCATGTTTCAACCTCTTAGAAGAACTCTCAGGAAAGTGCCATGGCTTTTTTTTTTTAAACTCTTAGATAGTAATAACCATGTTGAATAAAAGAAAGAAAGTAATGAAGAAAGGAAAGAAGGGCAAGCCCAAAAAACACCCTCAAAGTCCCAAATCCCTATCCAGCCTACTCTTACACATCAAATCTGAACTTTCCCAGCTCTGGCATCCCTTAGACTTGCAGCCCAAAAGGGAGGAGAGGGGTTGAGCCTGGGTCCCTTTTTCTAGTATTCACAGATTTAGTCAAACATCAGCTTAGATATTGCTGTGAGGGTATTTTTCATATGAGATTAATATTTACATTATTAGACTTTGAGTAAAGCAGATTACTCTCCATATGGTGGGTGGGCCTCATCCAATCAGTTGAAGACCCTGGGAGAAAGATGAGATTCCCAGGGAAGACGGAATTCTCAGAGTGTCTTCAGACTCGAGCTGTAACATCAGTTCTTCTCCAGTCTGTCAGTCTACTTTTCAGATTTCAGATTTGCCAGCCTCTACAACCACAGGAGTCAATTTCTTAAATCTCCATCTCTTTCTCTTCATACACCCTATTGGTTCTCTATCTCTTAATATAATTTCTCTTAATTAATTTCTCCTAATACAGTATCTACATCTAAACAACATTCATTCACACCAATACCTTCCTCTCCAGCCCAACACCACAGCACTGATGATGGCTTGTCTCCTTTCCATAGTACAGCCCCTTCCTCTGGCAGTAAGAAAGCCTGTGGTGCTCGATGCGCTGACATCCGCTCCATCCTCCCTTCATGACTGCAATGCACCCTGAGAACTTGGCTCTGATGCAGGGAACAGCGAAGGGGAAGGATGCAGGGGTGTGTCTTTGGTATTTTAATTCACAATGGCAAGAAAATTCTATTTTGGACTTTCATTCTTTTGGTCTTACAAGAAAATTTAATATTTTTCCTTTGGCAGTTAAAAGTAAGGAGTTCATATTCAAATCTGGGACATAACTGTTGGTTGTTTTATTATTAGAATAATTTTATGATGTTATTTGACCTCATAGGCACAACCTTTTGACAGATAATATTGGTCAACACAGCTGGATATAATCTGGGGTGAGAAACAGACCAGGAGGTAAATTCTCAGTATGGGGAGCAAAGTGACCTTGGAGTTTAATGTAAATGAGGCACTCTTCTAACCCAATGCTGAGTCTTCCAGGGCACCAGTGGTCTCAGGATGACCAGAGGAGCGGGGGATGGTACTGAGGGGTCTGCATCATGAAGGTGGGAGCAGGGCTTTCCTCCCCCCATCCCCCAAGGCTCAGACACACGCCTAGTTGATCACAGGCTAAGTGGTTAAGTTCAATGTGTTAAGAGAAGAAAAAAAACCCAAGGAATGATGTTTCCTTCCATGTGGAGTGACGCCTCCATTTATCTGATTAAAGCCTGAGCAGAAGGAACATGGTCACATCTTGGCAGTCTCCTGCCCCCTGCCTTTCTCTTTGGGGAGCTGATGCTCTGCCCTGGCAGACAGAGACTGCCCCAGCCCAATTCTGCCTGTGAGGGGAGTTAATCTGCCAGATTCTGGGTTTTGGTACCGCGTAGTCTGTTTTATTAGTGAAGCAGATGACCTCCGTCTGCTGGCTCCCTGACTTTATTTCACCAGGTCCAGAACCTGAGTGGGGAGGACAAGTATTATTTATCAAGTCCCATAAATACTCCAGAAACAGTTGTCTCTCAGGTTTGCAAATCTAAAGCAGGTCATGAAAGCTGCTTGTGGAGCAGAGAGGAAGAATAAACAAGGAGATTGGGGTTGACATATACACACACATAAAATACATAGATATATAAAATAGATAACTAGTAAGAATCTACTGTATAGCACAGGGAACTCTACTCAGTACTCTGCAATGGCCTGTATGAGGAAAGAATCCAAAAAGGAGTGGATATATGTATATGTATAATATAACAGATTCACTTTGCTGCACAGCAGAAAGTAAAACAACACTCTAAATCATCTATACTCCAGTAAAAATTAATTCACAAAAAAAGCTGCTTAGAATTCTATGATGATTATTTGATGTCTTCGAGATAAAATATAAGTTCCATGGACTTCCCTGGATGTCCAGTGGCTAAAACTTTGCCTTCCAATGCAGGGTCTATGGGTTTGATCCCTGGTCGGGGAGCTGAGATCCCACATGCCTCACGGCCAAAAAACCAAAACACAAAACAAAAGCCATATTGTGTCACAAATTCAATAAAGACTTTAAAAAAAATTCCATGGGTTCCCTTTCCTATATCAGCTCTCACCACTTCCTCAGCCCTCTTATACCAAAGGACTAGCAGTTCCCTGGCTGTGCCCTGAACCTTAATTGCCTCTATGATGTCAAGTGGGCCACGTCCCTATCTTTTCCCCATTTTCCCTACGCTTGTCAAAATTTCATCATCCTTTGCTGGGGGCCCAGTGCAACCTGCCCTAAAATGTGCCTCCATGGCATATTGATTATTTTGAATTAAAGTTACTTAAGAAATGTTCAATGCAAGAGGGACACTCTGACCCTCCTTTCTGTCTCCCTGAAAGCAGAAAATCAACCTCGTATAAGAAAGGTGCTCTCCCAGCATCTGGAGGTAGAAGGACACCCTAATCACAAGGGTGCCCACATCCTGCTGCTCACACTCAGGGACGCAAGGGGGTGATCACTCAGGAGAAAGGGGAGAGTTAAGGGGGAAGATGCTTTGTACAGCTTGTGTCATAGTGAGTATGGGATGACCTATTTTGCAACTCTTTTCTTTATAGTCTTTATTTTCTTGTCATCTCATCTAAGCAGTTTTCTCTCTCACTGTCTTTTCAACAAAAGCCTCACTCAGGCCATTGCATTACTGGCGATCCAAGAGGATGCGCCCTGCCCTTGGCAGAAGCCCATCTTGGTTTCATAAATCAAAGTCTGGAAAATTTCATCCCCTCCAAACACCAAAATATTGGTATCTTATTGCATTATGAATTTTTTAAAAATAATCTGAAATAAAAATTATTTAACACCTGGATAGTATTTGCTGCATCAAAATTTGGAATCTAAAGTTAGTGCTCTCATTAGAACGGGATCTTCTATACCTCTGCCATCCTCCAAAAGTGGAAGACAATGACAACACAGCAAGGCTTCTATTGTAAGAATACATACTATCTCTCTTCAGAGACTTTTAATTATAATTTTACTATTTCACCATTTTAACAGACTCATGTTTAACATAATAGCCTTGAAATGGATTTGGGTAATTCTTCCTTGAACCTTCATCCATATTTCAGGAAGTATGGAAGAAGACAAACCTGAAATGCTGTCTCTGAAATAAGCACTGCTACTTGCTATCCATAGGAGCGTTGTAGTCCTGAAAAGTGAACTAAGAGTTGTTTGCAACGATCTCTCCAAAGTTACCAAAACAGATGTGATTATTTGATAAGGAAGATATCATGGGAGAATATTTGAAGTCAACTTATAATGATTTTCATTCCAGGAGATGGCAGCTTAGCCAGAGGGGAGAAGACACGAGATAGTAGGGTCTTATCCAGATATTCGAGTGAGGACACGTGGAAGAGGAGGGTTAGTTCATCCACCTTTCCTTCTGAACGCTGATCACAGTCACACCAAAAAGGAAGGCACTGGGATAAAAACTTAGGTATTAAAATTTACATTTTCCTGCAATCCATTTGAGCCTAACGAGTCTTTTTTGTCTTTCTGCAGAAATATAAAAGCACATGAAGCACTTTGCATAGTGCCTGGGCCATAGTAAATAAGTCACTGAGTGATAGCTGCTTTCACTGTCATTAATTATGTGCCCTGGGAAAAGGAGGACGTTTCCCCAAGCATTGCCACTCACAGTTCAGCTCCATCACCAGCGCCACCTAAGACAAAGGACTGCAGCCCCACCATGTCAGAGTCAAAGAGATCAGGTCTCTGCAGAACGACATGTGTAGGTACGCAGGGCTCCCTCCGCTCCTCAGTGTCCTTCTCCAAAGTCCCCTCAACACTCAGTTCCCTAAGGCTCTCTATCTAGCCCGAATTTTCCTCCAGAAGAAAAAATACCCAATAAGAAAGTAGTGACTTCATCCCTTAGCCCTTTGTATACAACCCCATAACTTATTTATTTTTGCCCAAACTCTTAAAAATGTAATATGCCTCAGTTTATCAGTTTACATGAGGAAAACATCAAAAACCAAGAGAAAAGGCAGAGATATTCAATAAATGATGTTGGAAAAATTGCTTATTTATTTGAAAGCTAGTGGCAGTCTCCCAAGCTTTTATTCCTCCAGTCTCTCTAAAGGGTTTTATTTGCTTCTAAATCCCTCAGTGTCTGAGGGACCTAAAGTAATGTGTTTTCCTATCCGAATCAGAGCTGATACATTTCCAGGACCAAAAGAAGCTAAATAAGGTGCAAGTTTTAACACCTTTTATCTGAAAATAAGGTACTATAATAGCACACAAGAACTTGTTTTAATAGTTAAATAGATTTTTTTTTTTTTTTTTTTTAAATTCTTGTCCCTAAGGACGGGAGGCTTCTCCAGTCCTCTGGGGCTAGCTCGGCTTCCAGAGCTGGAGGGACGCCCCCACCCGCCTCCATCCTCGGGGACCACACCCTCCAGCCGCTGGCCCAGGGCTTCGAGTTCTGCACACCAGCAGGAGGGTCATTAAATAGATTTAAAACCTTGTTCCACAGCTGAAAAAGCACTTGGACCTGTATCCTGAACTGGTCTCCAGAGGGCAGCAGAGAGTCATTCACATTAACAAAAGTTCCCTCTTAACCACAAGTGTGTGTATCCAGGCTGTTTTTCCAACTCTTCTTTCTTATGACTAAGCCTTAACAAACTGGGTGGCCAGGATTTGGAAAGCTGTCTGAGGTCATGGATCAAAGTGATGCCAACAAGCCAAAGCAAAGATTCAAAGAATCACTTTCATATTTTTAAAATAATTCTTTAATTAGATAAACCAACGAACCACAATTAATACACTGTTGACTAAGCATATTTAACCAGCACATGTTTATGAAACACTGATGCATATAAAGCATCTAATCCTTTCAGGACTTTCTATTCCTAGACATACAAAAGGTATATAGAAAAGAGTAATAGTCACTTATTCTGCCATATATTTTTTTAGCATTTGATACACACTAAAATTTATTCAGTTCAGTTCAGTCCCTCAGCTATGTCCGACTCTTTGCGATCCCATGAATCGCAGCACACCAGGCCTCCCTGTCCATCACCAACTCCCAGAGTTCACTCAGACTCATGTCCATTGAGTCAGTGATGCCATCCAGCCATCTCATCCTCTGTCGTCCCCTTCTCCTCCTGCCCCCAATCCCTCCCAACATCAGAGTCTTTTCCAATAAGTCAACTCTTTGCATGAGGTGGCCAAAGTACTGCAGTTTCAGCTTTAGCATCATTCCTTCCAAAGAAATCCCAGGGCTGATCTCCTTCAGAATGGACTGGTTGGATCTCCTTGCAGTCCAAGGGACTCTCAAGAGTCTTCTCCAACACCACAGTTCAAAAGCATCAATTCTTTGGCACTCAGCTTTCTTCAGAGTCCAACTCTCACATCCATACATGACCACTGGAAAAACCATAGCCTTAACTAAATGGACCTTTGTTGGCAAAGTAATGTCTCTGCTTTTGAATACGCTATCTAGGTTGGTCATAAGTTTTCTTCCAAGGAGTAAGCGTCTTTTAATTTCATGGCTGCAGTCACCATCTGTAGTGATTTTGGAGCCCAGAAAAATAAAGTCTGACACTGTTTCCCCATCTATTTCCCATGAAGTGATGGGACTGGATGCCATGATCTTCGTTTTCTGAATGTTGAGCTTTAAGCCAACTTTTTCACTCTCCACTTTCACTTTCATCAAGAGGCTTTTTAGTTCCTCTTCACTTTCTGCCATAAGGGTGGTGTCATCTGCATATCTGAGGTTATTGATATTTCTCCTGGCAATCTTGGTTCCAGCTTGTGCTTCTTCCAGCCCAGCATTTCTCATGATGTGCTCTGCATATAAGTTAAATAAGCAGGGTGACAGTATACAGCCTTGACGTACTCCTTTTCCTATCTGGAACCAGTCTGTTGTTCCATGTCCAGTTCTAACTGTTGCTTCCTGACCTGCATATAGGTTTCTCAAGAGGCAGGTCAGGTGGTCTGGTATTCCCATCTCTTTCAGAATTTTCCACAGTTTATTGTGATCCACACAGTCAAAGGCTTTGGCATAGTCAATAAAGCAGAAATAGATGTTTTTCTGGAACTAAAAGTTTATTAGTGACCCAGAAATTGTTAAAGACACAAAGACTTATAAAAGCAGGGTCCTGGAGAAGGAAATGGCAACCCACTCCAGTATTCTTGCCTGGGAATTCCCATGGACAGAGGACCCTGGTGGGCTATAGTCCATGGGGTCACAAAGAGTCCTACACGACTTAGTGACTGAGCATGCACGCATATATACATGTATATATAACTGAATCACTTTTCTGTATACCAGACCGTAACACAACACTGTATAGCAGCTATACTTTAATAAATATAATCAAGTAAATATCTTAAAAAAAATAAAAGCAAGTTTCAAAAAACATCAGGACTTCACTGCTGGTGCTGTGAATAGGAATCCACCTGCCAATGTAGGGGACGTGGATTCCATTTCTCGTCTGGGAAGATTCCACACGTAGAGGGGCAACTAAGCCCGTGTGCCAAAACTACTAAGCTTACAGACCCCAACCACCGACCTGAGCACCCGAGAGCCCATGCTCTGGACCAGGAGAAGCCATCACAATGAGAAGCCCGCATACTGAAAGTAGAAAGCAGTCCCCTGCAACTAGAGAAAGCCCAAGTGTATAAGGAAGACGCAGCACAGCCAAAAATAAATAACTAAAATTAAAAAGAAAAAAAAAACTTAAAAAAAATTATGTTTAAAAAAGCATGTTATTCTGACTTTTACTTTGTAAACAACAACAAATCTGGATACGATAGGTAAAATGCTTCTATGAACTGACAAAGTAAGGAATAGTTAGGCCAAAATTAAGTGAATGCAGGCATCCAGAGAAGTGTGTGGAACACTGAAGGTGGCCTGGACTCCAGGGCATTGCTAAACCAGGTAAAAATTTAAACTTTGGTTTACATGTCTTTAGAGGACACAGAGAAAAGGCATCCCAAAGGCCCCCTCCAACTGGGGATTCCCAACAACAGGAGACCACCTCATGAAGGCTGAGACGCCAAAGGGCGATCGCTTCAGGGTGAGAACGACTTAGGAGCAACCACCTTGGACCCTCTACCGCCTCCCACCCGAGGGAAAGTGAAATCGCCTCCTATCTGGAAACTTGGCTCAAAGTATGGAGGAGGGAAGAAAATCTCTTCTGAGTTTAAGTTGAGGTGGCCCACATTCGTACATCTGGGTGGTCTAAAAATAATGCCTCAAGTTGAAAATTAGGTTAAGGTGGTCACAGACACAGGAGTCTCACAGAAGCAAACAGAAATCTTCTCTGTAGAGACTCACCTCTATTCCAGGCCTAAAAGAGTTTCCATAGAAATATGAGTTTGCAATCAAACACCATGAAACCCGAAAGTAAAGGACATATGAGCGACAGCCAGCACTTATCAGACCCTCAAAGATGGAAGATGTGGAATATCGATCACATACGTTCAAATATATGCATAGAAATAGAAGGATGAGCTAAGGTATAGAGCAAGAACCATTAAAAAGTAACCAAACAAGCCAAACACAGGACTTCGTTTCATAAAAAACATAGTAAGTGATATTTTAAAACTTAATCAAGGAACTTCCCTGGCGATCCAGTGGTAAAGAATCCGCCTTCCAGCGCAGCAGACCAGGGTTCAGTGCTTGGCTGGCGAACTAAGATTCCATCTGCCACAGGGCAACTAGAGTCCCTGCAAGTCACAAGGGAAGAGCCTGAGCACCACAATGGAAACCAGAGCAGTGCCCTCCCCCCTTCAAAAAAAAAAAAAACAACAACTCAATGAAAACAAACAATAAGGTGATACTAATAAAAACATGCAGTAGGGTTAGTGGGATTAAAATATTTGAGAGCAGTAAGATACATATTAAGACTTTATTCTAACAAAGTTTTAAGTTTAAAGGAAAGACAAATGCCCTAGACAAATAATACTTCACTGTATCTGACTCAAAAAGAATACAGAACCCAAATTGTCTCATAATCAGTTAAGGAAATTGAATGGGGACTTCAAAATATGTCAATATATCCATCAAACAATGCCTCTAGGCCCAGGTGGCTTTCCTGGCAGTTTAAAATATTTAAGGAAGAAATAGTTCTAATTTTACACAGATGCTGCCAAGGATGCAGATAATATCCTGCAATTCATTTCGTGAAGCTACCATAATCCTGATACCCAAACCCAATAAGAACAGCATAAAAAAAGAAAAGTATAGCTCACCACACTGATGAACACAGATTTAAAATATCGTAAGCAAAATATGAACACACTAAGTTCAGAAACCAATTTGAGAGACAAACAAAAGGACATTATGATCAAGTTGGGCTTATACAAAGAAAGAAAGGTTGACTTAACATTCAAATAAAAATTAAGTAATTAATTTTACCACACCAAGAGATTAAGAGATTAAAAAAAATATATGGCCCTTCAATAGATTCATAAAACCCCACATTTTACAAAATTAAAATGCATTTGTGATTTTTTTCAAGTCATATAGTAAAATACATAGCCTGAAAGTTCCTATAGCAAGTGTTGTGTGTAATGTTGAAATGCTATATTCATTCCCTGTAAGATCAGATAGAAAATAAGGATGTAAAAATAGAAAAGAAGGATGCTTGCTGTCATCCCTTTTATTTAACATTTTATTAAGTGCTCCAACAGTGCAGTTGGCAGAGATGAATGAATAAATGAAGAAATGGTAGGAGAAAATTGTAGCAGACCAAAATTTGCCATCCCCAAAATGTGTCCCTTTGACATGAGGATTAATTGGGCTAATTATTTTTAAGAAACAGAAAACTCGGAAAGTTTCTCTTGTTACTTTCCCCTTCGCTGCCTAAGGAATTTAGATAAAGGACCTGTTTCCATATTTTGTAAAAAAATATAGACAAGGTGTGGTGGGGGAAACTTGGCAGGGCCTAGAGATCAGGGTCCTCTCTGTGTCTCATTGTCTCGGCAGGCCCAGTAAACATTTGTTTACCAAACATTTGCTTTTCCATCTTCATTTCCTTCCTCTCCAACCCCCTTTATAAAAAATTATTTATTTTTGCTTGCACTGGGTCTTCAGTGCTGTTCTCGGGCTTTCTCTAGTTGCGGCAAGCGGGACTACTCTTGGTTGCAACACTCAGGTTTCTTATTGTAGTGACTTATTTTGCTGCAGAGCACAGGCTCCAGGGCACTCAGGCTTCAGTACATCAGCACGCAGGCTTAGCAGCTGCAGTGTGCGGCTACAGAGCACGTGGGCTTCAGTAGCTGTGGCTCAGGGGTTTACTTGCTCCATGGCGTGTGGGATCTTCCCAATCCAGGGAACCTGTGTTCCCTGCACTGGCAGGCAGATTCCTATCTACTGTGTCACCTGGGAAGTTCCCACTTCCTCCCCTTTGAAGTCCCAGACTAGAGAATCTGTGTGCCACAACAAAAGATCCTGCATGTTGCAATAAGACCCGATGCAGCCAAATACATAAATAACAATGTTTCTTTATGGAAATATACGGCAATGAAAGACAAGATGATAGTTATAAAGACTAAAAGAATCTCACGGTCCTCACTAAGATGAAAACATAATAATGGGAAATGATGAATTTCCCCATCATGTAGGAGAGGGATGCTCAGTTTCTGACAGATAGAAGTGTCCCCATCATTAGAGAAGTTATTCCACTGAGGATCCGAGACTGTTCCCTGGCATTTACTACAGACCTGATGAACTTTCTCTTGAGACTCCCTTACCTCCTTCTGCCGAACTGCATGCTCACCAAGCAAACTGGATCACTTTCCCAGGTGTGCTAGATACTCCACTGGAAGTTTCCAGTCTCTGGAGTGTTCTGTCACCATCAAGTGGTCAATTTAAAGTGAGCATGGACAGTCAAGGACCTGATCCCTTTTTGGTGACCTGAAGATCAAGGACTCAGATCTTGAAAGCTAAAAAATGCTGACTGGCAATCCATGATGAGCCCCATACTGGGCACTCCCAGGATACCAAGTTGCTCTCGCCCCTGACAGCCCTCAAAACTCACCTGGTACATTCCTTTGATAGTACCTATGGCATCGGCCAGCTGCTGATTGTAGCATTTTCGTAAGCTCTCTCCATTCTGCAAATGAAAAGTAAATACAAAGAGTACCATGATGTATTCCCAAATATAATTATCAGACCTACAAGGGGAGGAGGGTGGGGGGGACTAAGTATCCACCATTCAAATCATCACGTTCTCTTGAAATTTCACTATATAATCATCTCCCTTAGGCTTCCACCTAAAACAACACATTTCATTTTCACTTACACTTAACCAAAGCAATAGAGAGTGTGTATGGATAAAATAAACACAGTGAATGTGACCATGTTCTCTCATCTTCATATCACAGATTTTTAGTGTCTTAGTTGTTGTAGTTGTTTAGTTGCTAAGTCCTTTCTGACTCCTTTGTGACCCCATGGACTGTAGCCTGCCAGGCTCCTCTGTCCATGGGATTCTCCAGGCAAGAAGACTGGAGTAGGTTACCATTTCCTACTCCAGGGGGATCTTTCTGACCCAGGCAAGCAACCCACATCTTCCTGGATCACCTGAATTGGCAGGCAGATTCTTTACTACTGAGCCACCTGAGAAGCCGCCATATATACACTGCTGAGTCGCTTCAGTCGAGTCCGACTCTGTGCGACCCCACAGACGGCAGCCCACCAGGCTCCCCCGTCCCTGGGATTCTCCAGGCAAGAACACTGGAGTGGGTTGCCATTTCCTTCTCCACATATATACACTACTCTGTATAAAATAGATCACTAATGAGAACCTACTGTATAGCACAGGCAGCTCTACTTAAAGTTTTGTGTTGACCTAAATGGGAAGGAAATCTGAAAAAGGCGATATATATGTGTGTGTGTGTGTGTGTGTGTGTCTGTATACACACATAACTGACTCAATTTGCTGCACAGCAGAAACTAACACAGCATTGTTAAGCAACTATACTCCAATAAAAATTTAATTAGAAAATAATTAAATAAAATGGTGAAGTATATTTGGAATCCATATCCTCTTTTGGTCCTGGTCCTTTTTCGATGAACCATGCTCATGAAAAGAAATCTAGGGCCACTAATCCTCAAACTAGAGTCATTTTCTGATTCAGCTCAGTTCAGTTCAGTTCAGTCGCTCAGTCATGTCCGACTCTTTGCAACCCCATGAATCACAGCACACCAAGCCTACCTGTCCATCACCAACTCCCGGAGTTCATTCAAACTCATGTGCATCAAGTCGGTGATGCCATCCAGCCATCTCATCCTTTGTCGTCCCCTTCTCCTCCTGCCCCTAATCCCTCCCAGCATCAGGGTCTTTTTCCAATGAGTCAACTCTTTGCGTGAGGTGGCCAAAGTATTAGAGTTTCAGCCTCAGCATCAGTCCTTCCAATGAACACCAAGGACTGGTCTCCTTTAGGAGGGACTGGTTGGATCTCCTTGCAGTCCAAGGGACTCTCAAGAGTCTTCTCCAATACCACAGTTCAAAAGCACCAATTCTTTGGTGCTCAGCTTTCTTCACAGTCCAACTCTCACATCCATACATGACCACTGGAAAAACCATAGCCTTGACTAGATGGACCTTTGTTGGCAGTAATGTCTCTGCTTTTGAATATGTTATCTAGGTTGGTCATAAGTTTTCTTCCAAGGAGTAAGCGTCTTTTAATTTCATGGCTGCAGTCACCATCTGCAGTGATTTTGGAGCCTAAGAAAATAAAGTCTGACACTGTTTCCACTGTTTCCTCATCTATTTCCCATGAAGCGATGGGACCAGATGTCATGATCTTCGTTTTCTGAATGTTGAGCTTCAAGCCAACTTTTTCACTCTCCACTTTCACTTTCATCAAGAGGCTTTTTAGTTCCTCTTCACTTTCTGCCATGAGGGTGGTGTCATCTCCACATCTGAGGTTATTGATATTTCTTCCGGCAATCTTGATTCCAGCTTGTGCTTCTTCCAGCCCAGCGTTTCTCATGATGTGCTCTGCATATAAGTTAAATAAACAGGGTGACAGTATACAGCCTTGACGTACTCCTTTTCCTATCTGGAACCAGTCTGTTGTTCCATGTCCAGTTCTAACTGTTGCTTCCTGACCTGCATATAGGTTTCTCAAGAGGCAGGTCAGGTGGTCTGGTATTCCCATCTCTTTCAGAATTTTCCACAGTTTATTGTGATCCACACAGTCAAAGGCTTTGGCATAGTCAATAAAGCAGAAATAGATTTTCTGATTAATCAAATTATTTAATCCTATCTGTTATGCATAAAATATACTCTTGATTCTGTTATCAATTTTGCTTCCAACATGGAGTGTAAACAATCAGTGGGCTTCAGAATCAGACAGAACTGGATTTCAATGTCACTGTGCAACTTACCATCTTTCTGATTTTAAGCAAGGACTTAACCTGCCTGACTTTAAGCAAGCTTAAATTTTAAGCAAGTTTCCTTATCTGTAAGGTAGGGATAACAGGATTTCCACTTGAGGATTGTTGGGAGACTTAAAGAGGAAATGCATTAAAAGTTACTCTGGAGACTTCCCCGGTGGTCCAGTGGTTAATACTTCACCTTAAATATAAGGGGTGTGGGTCTGATCCCTGGTCAGAGAGCTAAGATCCCATATGCCTTGGGGCCAACCCCCTCCCCGTCAAGAAACAAAAGCAATATTGCAACAAATTCAATAGAGACTTTTAAAAATGGTCCATATTAAAAAAATACTTAAAAAAATTGTGAGGCCAACAACACGTGGGTATTTTGTTTCACAGCAGAAAAGCAACACTAATGTCCATTTTTAATCACAGATAAATATGCTAACATGATCAAAGATTTTGGGGAATTCCTCAGAATAGCAGAGTTTTCATGTCTTTGGCTTCTACAGAGCCATTAAAGCACAAATAAGTTCATATAAAATTTCAGTTAAAGGCTGGAACTCAAGCATGAAACTGTCTGACCTAGAACCTAAACCCCAGTGGTTTCTTAACCAGTGACACTGAGCAGGTGAATTAACCTTTCTGTGCCTTGGTTTCCTCAGCTGTATCTGTATAATACAGATCTCATCTGTATAATAATTGTATGTACTTCATCAGGTTAGTTGTGAGGCTTAAATGAGTTTGTACACAGACTACATACAAACGTTCCTGCACGTGGTAAAGTTGTAGGTGCCACACAGCTTTATGTAACTATCACGTGCTGTGCTTAGTCACTCAGTCATGTCTGACTCTTTGTGACCAGGTTGTAGCCCGCCAGGCTCCTCTGTCCATGGGGATTCTCCAGGCAAGAATACTGGAGTGAGTTGCCATTTCCCTCTCCAGGGGATCTTCCCAACCCAGGGATTAAACCCAGGTCTCCCACATTGCAGGCAGATTCTCAACCATCTGAGCCACTAGGGAAGCCCTGTAAGTATCATTAGAGATAACATATGCAAATTAAATTACCCTCATAAGTTGCCAAGCTAAAAACTGTAGTGCCTACACAACTAAACACAAAATTAATCCACAAAATTAATTACTTTTAAAACAGAGGAAATGAGAGAACTTCTACCTGTTGGTAATGTTTTTCAGCGGCCATGATCCTGTCATGTAGAGTAGTGAAGAGTCTGTAAGATTCCTCTTTAAGACGGTCCTCAAACTTCAGTTGCATCAATTGCTTGAGGAACCCAAAATCCACCTGTAGGGATTTAGTAATCTAAAAGTGGAAAAAACATCGGTCATTATAGAGCTTAAGGGCACTCTGTGTAAAGATTCCAACACCTGGCCTGGTTCTGGGCAGGAAACTTGGGCACCTGGTCAGGGGCCTGTCCTGAATCTAAGATTACATCTCCAGAGTCGTGTACATTGGGGAACTCCAGTTAATCTGCAGAACTAACAGATGCTGATGGAGGAAGGGAAAGGAGGCTTCCAGCAGTTTCCTCCCATAGTAGTATTAGTTGCTCAGTCACATCTGACTCTTTGCAACCCTATGGACTGTAACCTGCCAGGCTCCTCTGTCCATGGAATTCTCCAGGCAAGAATACTGGAGTGGGTTGCCATTCCCTCCTCCAGGGGAATCTTCCCGACCCAGGGATCGAAAGACCCAGGTCTCCTACATTGTAGGCAGATTCTTTACCATCTGAGCCACCAGGGAGAATAAGTTATCCCTTGGGACTTCCCTGGCAGTCCAGTGGTTAAGACTTCTCACTCACTCCCACTGCAGGAGCCACTGGTTCTATCCCTGGTCTGGGAAATAAGAACCCGCATGCCACAGAACACAGTAAAAAAAAAAATGACAATACATTGGGAAGTGTGTGGGAAAAGAGACACCCTCCAAAGTGGGAGTGTAATTGGTATAATTTTTATGCAGGGCAATTTGGCAACATCCTCCAAAATGACTAATGCATGCATCCTCTGACTCAGACGTTTCACTTTTAAGAATTTACACCCTAGATTTACTGGCATGTGAGTATGTACAGAATTATTCATCTTGATAAGAGATCTGAAATGACCAAAATGTCCACCAGGAGGGGATAGCTAAATAAATGATGCCAGTTTGTGGTATGATGTACTTGTAAAATCGATGAAGAAGCTCTTTATGCACCAATGTATATAACTGATTACCAAGTTATGTTACTAAGTGAGAAAACAAAAGTGAAATACTATTTACAGTAGTATACCACCCTATGTCACTGTTTTGTTGGCTAGGACTTTTAATAATAAGTCTTAATATCTGATGTCTATGAAACATTCTGTTACTTTACAATCAAAAAAAGCACCAAGGCTTTGCTGTATAAAAGAAAGAAACACAACACTGTAAATCAACTACACTTCAATAAAATTTTATTTTTTTTACTTATTTTATTTTTTAAAAAACTTATTTGGCTGCACTGGGTCTTTAGTTGCGGCACGTGGGATCTAGTTCCCTGATCAGGGATTGAACTTGGACCTTCGGCATTGGGAGCTTGGAGTCCCAGCCAGTGGACCACCACAGAAATACCACTTCAATAAAATTTTTAAAAATTAAAAAAAGCTTTTTTTAAGTCCCAAAGGAAATATGATAGAATATTGAGATTTGGGGCTTCCCAGGTGGCATTATTGGTAAAGAACTGGCCTGCCAATGCAGGAGACATTAAGAAATGAGGGTTTGATCCCTGGGTCAGGAAGTTGCCTTGGAGGAGGGCATGGCAACCCGCTCTTGTATTCTTGTCTGGAGAAACCCATAAACAGAGGAGTCTGGCAAGCTACAGAGTTGCTCACACAGGGGATCGCACAGAGTGAGACGTGACTGAAGCGACTTAGCATGGACATATGCATCAAGATTTGACAACGGTGTATGGTGGTATAGGGGAGCAAAACTTGCCATCACAAACTGTTTCTTTGGCAAGAGTATTTATTTAGGCTGACTATTTTTAAGGACCGAAAGACTCAGGAAGAACCCATAAACTTTCCCTTAACTTCCTAAAAGATGGAGGACCTGCTTCAGGAAGGGAGTTAGCATCATAGATACCTGTATTATAACATGAACTAGGTATGCAGACAGAGGATGAGATGGTTGGATGGCATCACTGATTCAGTGGACATGAACTTGGGCAAACTCTGGGAGACAGTGAAGGACAGGGAAGCCTGGCATGCTGCAGTCGATGGGGTCAAGAACAGCTGGACACAACTTGCAAACTGACAAACAACCGGTGTGTAGACAGATGGGAACCCAGCAAAGTGAGCTAAAGTTTCTGTGTCCCACTGTCTCTGCAGGCCTGGCGAACATGAGTTGACAGACATTTGCTTTCCCATCTTCATGTGAATTGCCTTCCTCTCCTTGAAGTCCCATACCATTACCCTCAACGCCCTCTTCTGTCTTTACCTGAAGGTGAGACCTTTGGCTATTTAGACAACTTACTCAATTTTCCTCGGTCTCCCCCATGTATATGGTATTTAAGTTTTTGTTGGATTTTCTGTTAATCTGTCTCAGGTCAACTCAATTTTTAGCTTAGCCAGAAGAATTGAGAGGGATAGAGGAAAATTTCTTCCTCCCTGACAATGGGTGACATAGTTATTCATTGTATTATTCTCGACATCTTTCTATATGCCAAAAACATTTTATAAAACTTTTCAAGTATCCTAAACAGAAAATGTTCACAGATGGCAAAAGAATTACAGAGAGAGTATGAAAACATTTCACTAAACAAGTTAACATAAGGACTTCCCTGGTGGCCCTGTGGTTAGGACTCTAGCTTCCACTGTCAGAACCCAGGCTTAGTTTCTCTCTGGTCGGGGAACTAAGATCCTGCAAGCCATGCAGTGCAGGGAGAAAAAAAAAGTTAACATACATGAAATAAATAGGATGCAAATAGAAGTAGTGTGTGTGTGTTAAGTTGCTTCAGTTGTGTCTGACTCTTTGCACCCCTATGGACTGTAGCCCGCCAGGCTCCTTTGTCCATGGGATTCTCCAGGGAAAAGTACTGGAGTGGGTTACCATTTCCTCCTCCAGGGGATCTTCTCAACCCAGGGATCGACCACACATATCTTATGTCTCCTGCGTAGGCAGGCAGGTTCTTTACCACTAGGGCCACCTGGGAAGCCCCAAATAGAAGTAGTGTGTATGCTGTATGCTCAGTCACTTCAGTTGTCTCTGACTCTTTGTGACCTGATGGACTGTAGCCTGCTAAGCTCCTCTGTCCATGGGATTCTTCAGACAAGAACACTGGAGTGGGTAGCCATGCCCTGAAGTAGTTGTTTATACTAATAATTTAAAAAAAACACACACACAACTGTTATCCACCTCAGTTTATAGAAGATGCTAATATTTTAAAAATGTTAATCATTTCACTTTTGTCAAGGAAAGAAACATGAAGGCAAATAATACAAATTATCTCAGGAGTTTCTAAATAAATTCAGATTTACCTGCACTAGATTTTGTGTAGCTAAGCTCAACTCTTTCAATGGCAGAATCTCACTGGAATCTGTTTGAGTGGCATGGTCTGTGCTGAAAAAGCCAACCTTCAAATCATCTGAAATGGTAAATCTGAAAAATAAAAGAGGGGGGGAGATTAAATGTGCTTTACATAATAGATATTACCTTAAAGATATATTTAGTGATATATATTCGGAGAAGGCAATGGCGACCCCCTCCAGTACTCTTGCCTGGAAAATCCCAAGGGCGGAGGAGCCTGGTAGGCTACAGTCCACGGGGTCGCTAAGAGTCAGACACGACTGAGCAACTTCACTTTCACTTTTCACTTTCATGCATTGGGGAAGAAAATAGCAACCCACTCCAGTGTTCTTGCCTGGAGAATCCCAGGGATGGGGGAGCCTGGTGGGCTGCCGTCTCTGGGGTCGCACAGAGTCGGACACGACTGAAGCGACTTAGCAGCAGCAGCAGTGATATATATTTACACATATTTTGTGCAAATCATATTTTAAAGATTCAAAGGATTGGTGAAATGAGAAAACCACTTAATTATCTGCTCATGATTTTGGGTTTTCCCTAGGTCTCTGTTGGATTATCAGATTCTCTGAACTATTTCACATTGCTACACTGATCTGACTTCCATTTTCTGAGTCATGACCAATTTTATGAGTCTCCTTTTAAAATCTCATCCACTTTTATGTATGCTGCTGCTTGAGGTCATTGTAAATCATGTGTGGGCATAGCAAGCAAAGTTCCTTTTAGGTAGAGGTTCTGAAAATGTGGTCTGGGAACTCCTGGAGTTTCCAGAACACTCAGGTAATCCACAGGTCAAAATTATTTTCATAATATTATTAAGATTGGATTTATCTTTTCTCCTATCATTCTCTCACAAGTGTTCAGTGGAGTTCCAGAGGCTATAGGTTATGTGCCTGGATGACAGATGAATGCAGAAGCAGAGAGGAGAATTCAGCTATTTCCCATTAAGCCAGGCATTGAAAAGATTTGCAAAAATGTAAATGATACTATTCTCATTACAGATTCTGTCTTAAAAAGAGTTCAATTTTCTTTAAAATATATTACTTATACTAATACAGAATAGGTTTATCATTATTTTAAATGTTTCTCCTTTAAAATTTCTAATATGGTAACTATGAATAAATAAAACATAAACTAAAGATCTTTGAGGGCCTCAATAATTTTTAAGACTGTAAAGGGATCCCGAAACCAAAAAAAAAAAAAAAATTGAGAACTACTTCTCTAAGATAATCACACCACCCTATTGTATTTGGCTTTAAACTCAGTTCCCCCCGAAAAAAATCAAAGCGGAAAGAAGTATTTTGTAAAATCCTCCTACAGACTTTTAATGATGGACATCTCAAACCGTAACAAGAAGGCCAAGTTTCTGGACGTCCTTTGTTTGTCAATTTGACCAAACTTACCACAAGCATTGGTTTCTAAAATGTCAGCTAAAAAAAGAGAGCCATGAAAGCCTAAGGAACATTCCCAGGCTTTTCAATGCAGCCTCTGTAGAGAGAGTATCCACGTATCTACCCTCTCTTCTCTGCTGACCAGGTGGAGCAGACTGTGATGGAGGGGTACCCCATGGCAATCTCCCTCTTTTTACTGCTGGCAGAGCCTCAGACTTACCTCCTACAGAACTCAGGGAAGGGTGAGAAAATTCCCAGTATCAAGGGCAACACTTGTGTGGTCTCAGCCCACCGCAGTGATCCCAATCTTCTGGGCAGGTATTTTAGGAGTGGGAGTGGGACTCGGTTCTGAGGAGTGTGATAGGACAAAAGGCCTGTCAGGGGCATGTTAAGCTTTTTACACAGGAGCACCTGGGGAGAGGTCCCTCTGTGACTCTGGACACTGCCACGTGTAGAAATGAGGCCAGGAACTGGCACAGTTGTCTGGTGACCACAAGGGGGTCAGCCAGAGGGCAAAGCCAGTGCATAGATGATGCACTTTTAAAAAGATGGACACAGGCACTTCCCTGGCGGTCCAGTGGTTAAAACCCCAGGCTTCCAATGCAAGGGAAGTAGCCTCTGTCTCTGGTTGGGAAACTAATATCCTGCATGCCTAGTGGTGTGACCAAAAACAAAACAAAGCAACATGTTGGGAGACTGGATAAATTGAACAAATATGTAAATGTACTGAAGATGACAGAAGTCAAGTTCTCTAGTCCCAGAAATGAAATTTACAAACATAAAAAAAGAAGTAGAATAGGATATACCCTGAGACAATGTAATGGAACTGGAAGTTTGGGTATGAAGGCATGGTTTTATAATTATGTACATAGATAGACAGTGATAGGTACAAATATGTGCATACGTATGTGTGTACATACTTATGGACATTTGTTTCTAGTTCTGTCCAGCGTGAGAACCTAGAAGCGATGACACCCCAGTAGCAATGAACACACCAAAAACACAGATGTTGATTTTTTAAATAGCATTCTGCATTAAAAGGAACCAGGGCTTCTTGGGAAAATGGCTGGTTTCAAAGCTGGGAGAACAAAAACATAAAACGAGCCTGGAACATCTTGTTTTTCCAAAAAGTTGGGAAAGAGTGAAAAAAAAAATGATAGAGACAGAAACTAGACTGAAGAGATTCCCACTGGTCATATCTGGGACAATTTGAGCATCAAAATAAATGATGAAAGTATCAGATTACAGCCTATTGAATAAAACAGGAATCTAGCAGTCCAAATGAGAATGAGACGCTCTAGTAAACACAGAAGAGAATGGTGAAAATAGAGAATCACCAGTGGGCAGCCACTACAGAGGTGATGGATTAGGGTGGGAGTTATCAATAGCAGCTGGGGTTAAGCTTAGCTAAAAGGCTACAGTTCGTCAGTGGAAGTTTGATTAGGAAAAGGAAATTTTGTTGACAAATTGAACAACACTACTATATAGTTCAGCAGTCTCACTTCTGAGTATATATCCAGAGGAAGCAAAATCACTATCCCAAGGAGCTACCTGCACGCTCATGTTCATGCAACGTTATTCACAATAGCCAGGGGTCCACTGACGGATGAATGAATAAGGAAAATGTAGTGGACTTCCCTGGTAGTCCAGTGGACAAGACTCCATGCTCCCAATGCAGGGGGCCAGGGTCCAGTCCCTGGTCAGGGAACTAGATCCCACATGCCACAACTGAAAGATCTCATATGCCTCAACTATAGATCCCTCAGGCCTCAGTGAAGATCGAAGATCCCTCGAGCCTCAGCTAAGTCCTGGTGCAACCAAATAGACAGACAAATAAAAAATAAACATCAAAAAATAGAAAATGTAGTGTGTGCATATGTGTGTACAATGAAAAGTCATGAAAAAAGAAAATGAGTTCCTGTTATTTTCAATAACACAGATGAACCTTGAGGCCGTTACATAAGTGAAATAAGGCAGACTGAGAAAGACAACTGTTTGATTGCACTCATATGTGGAATCTAAAAAAGTCAAACTCATAGAAACAGAGAGAACAGAGACCGTTGCCACAGGCTGAGGGTAAAGGAAATGGGGGGATACTAGTCAAAGGGTAAAAACTTTCAGTTATAAGATGAATAAGTACTGGGATATAATGTACAACATGACGATTACAGTTAATAATACTGTATTGTACACTTGAAAGTTGCTAAGAGAGTCAATTTGAAATGTTTTCATACACACAAATGTAACTATGAGAGATGATGAATGTGTCAACTAACCTTATTGTGATTGTTATTTACAATATAAAAATGTGCCAAATCTTCACATTGTACACCTCAAACTTACAGTGTTCTGCGTCAGTTATATCTCAATAAAGTTGGAGGCAGAGGAGGAAGAGGAAATTTTGTAATACTTAGGCCCTACAGGTGGTGCTAATGGTAAAGAGCCTGCCTGCCAATGTTGGAGATGTAAGAGACATGGGTTTGATCTCTGGGTCTGGAAGATCCCCTGGAAGAGGGCACGGCAGCCCACTCCAGTACTCTTGCCTGGAGAATGCCATGGACAGAGGAGTGTGGTGGGCTACAGTCCACAGGGTCGCTAAGAGTCTGACACAACTGAAGCAACTTACTATACACGCTCACACTCCCTACACACAAAATAGTAATTTATTATAAAGGGAAGCATGGTGGATTTATGGCAGATCTGGGAGACACCAACCCAGCAAGGTCAAGGTTAAAGCACCAATGAGGGAATAGACTGAATGACACGCACTGGCTCAACTGATGCCCTGAGAATACGCAGCTTCATTTCTGTGGCATTCCTGCCAAGAACGCATGGCCTGAGTCTGGTTACAAGGAAACAGAAGACGGACCCAGGTAGCGTTGGTCATGCTACAGAAGGTCTGTACTTTTTAAAAAAAGTGTCAAGGACATGAACAGTGGGGAGAGGCTGAGGAACTCTTCCTGCTGGACGCGTCTGAGGCGACTGGATAGCTAAAGACAACACACACTGCTAGATAGGATCCTGGACCAGAAAGGAAAAAAAAAGTCATTGCTGGTACTCTTGGCCCAGCTTGAAAGGAGGCTGCGATAGGGCTGTGCAGTGTGGATCTGCTGATTTGAGAGTGTGTGCTGGTCATGCAGGAAGAAGTATCCATTTTAGGAAAAACACACTTGAATGCTTAGGAAATTCACACTTAATGGGAAACATGTCTGTAACACGCTCTCAGAAGGTTCTAAAAAGACTGATGATAATGAATGTCTGGGTGAGTGTGAGAGTGTGTGTGTGTGTGTGTGTGTGTACAGAGGCAGGGGGTGAGGAGGAAGAAGAGAGAAAACAAACATGGGAAAATGTTGGGAACTGAATCTAGGTGAGGAGTTCTTAGTTCTGTTCTGACAACTTTTCTGTATATTTGAAATTATTTCAAAGTAAACTATTTTTTAAAAGTCATATGCAACCTTCAAGCAAGCTCAGATTCTGCCAATTTCACTCAGTAAGAACTGTCAGTATTTTAGGCGTAAATCTCTAGAAACTCTTGTCAATGGAGCAGGCATGAGCTTAAATCTGCATCACAACCATCCCCCTGTTTACTGTGCTTCTTCTGGAACTTTCCATAACTGGCTCCCAACATCTGTTTTTGTCTTTAGGTAGAGATTCTATTTAAGGTAGTGGTTTGAACCATTTCAAGGAGTTACTCTGTTTTCCTGGGTATCTCCCTTGTATACAGGAGGAATAGATGTTATTAAACTTCTTTTGTTTTTTTTCTCCAGTTAATCTGTCTTTTATTATGGGGGGAGGGGGGCTCAGCCAAGAATGCAGAAATGGTAGGAGAGATATTCTTCTTCTCCTCCACTCAGCACATGGGACCGTCTTTCCCACAGCCGTAGGTCCAAGAAGCTTGGTAAAAATGCAAGAGGCGCCTCTCACTATTACACCTAATAACCCACCCCTGAAATCATTGCTTCCTTTCCCAGAAACTTTATGACCTACTGGCTTGGAGGTCTTAGTTCCCAAAGGGAGATTGCTTCTACTGGGAAGCACAACCATGGTTCTACTGAATTAGACGAGAGTGAACTGAACTGGCACCTGGCTACTGTGTAATCCCTACACCACTAAACCAAAGACAGAGAAAGGGGGCACAGTACTGGTTGAGGTGATTAATTCTGATCATCAAGAAAGCAGGTTGTTGGTACACAGTGGAGTCTAGGACTACGTCTGGAACTCAGGAGATTCTCTGGAGTGACTCTGAGCATTTCCACATTCAATAGTAAAGATTAATGTAAAAATACAACCAACTCCCCCGAAAAGGCAGGGCTTTTGAGGGCTCAGAACCTTCAGGAATGACTATTTGAATTTCCCAGCTACATAGAGAACCTTGGCCTGCCTGTATCTTTCACCAACTTCACCATGGCCACTCAACAAGTCATGCCCACGGACCAGCTCTGGCCGGCACCCTCTGGCAAGTGTCTCTACTGCCAGCCACACCCTCTCCCAAGAGGTCTTAATCTCAGCGTTTGGTGGGAGTGGGGGACCTTTTAAATTCTTAGTTCTGTCCACATTTACTCTTCTTCTGCCCTCAGGGTCACAGCTACATTTGCTATTGTAATGCTGCTTAGAGGTTTTTTTAAACTGAACTAAAAATCCTTGTTAATATTTAATAAGAAACAAGAAATAGGACTTCCCTGGTGGCACAGTGGATATCTGTCTGCCAATGCAGGGGACATGAGTTCGATCCCTGGTCCGAGAAGATTCCACACGCGGCAGAGTGACTAAGCTCCTGTGCCACGACTGCTGAGCCTGTGCTTTAGAGTCCAGGAGCCACAGCTACTGGGCCTGTGTGCCTAGACCCCGGGCTCCACAACAAGAGAAGCCATTGCGATGAAAGGCCGATGGATCTCAAAGAATAGCCTCCGCCGACCACAACTAGAGAAAGCAGTGCAAAGCACCCAAGACCCAGCACAGCCAAAAACAAATAAATAACAACATTAAAGAAACAAGAAATATTTGTTCCTTGTTCGAACACTGGTGAGGTTTCTATCTCCTGTTTGAACCCGGAGTGCTGCATCAATAAGATAAATACAAACATGACCTAAACTTAAAACTGTTTTCTTTCTGCAATGCCTCCCACTTAACAGACCTCCATGATTCATCGTTCCAGCTGAGAAATGCAATTCCTCCCCTTCCCTAGCACCAAGCAGCTCCTATTTATTATTCAGCTTCATCTTTCAATAAGCTTGACCATGTATGGTCTTTCCTTCCTTCCCATTTTAAGCTAAAGATCTAGGGTGGATGGTAAGTTATGAATGTGAGCAGGTTTTATGATAAATATACAATGTTACATGTCAGTTATATCTCAAAGCTGGGAAAAGAATAGAAGTGCAAAAAAAAATCACCCCCAATACACGTATCTTTAGGATATGATTTAGAAACTTAGAATAATGTTTTCAGTTATTCCCTCTGGTGCCATAATATTACAGTAATACAGTCTGATATTTTAAAACCAGTTTGAAGAATTTTATAGATACCTCCTCCACGTGGTAAAAATAAAATTAGTGCCTATTTATTGTGTGAAACAGAAAACCATAGGCTCAAAATGGCATTACTTATTCTAAAGTGCATGATACCAAATCCAGAATTAATACCTGACTTAATTTGGGTTTCAACCTTCCCCAGAAATGTTAACCTTAATTAGCCAGCACCAAGAAGATAATCTGGAGAAGGCAATGGCACCCCACTCCAGTACTCTTGCCTGGAAAATCCCATGGATGGAGGAGCCTGGTAGGCTTCAGTCCATGGGGTCGCAAGGAGTCAAACACGACTGAGCGACTTCACTTTCACTTTTCACTTTGATGCATTGGAGAAGGAAATGGCAACCCACTCCAGTGTTCTTGCCTGGAGAATCCCAGGGACAGGGGAGCCTGTTGGGCTGCCGTCTATGGGGTCGCACAGAGTCGGACACGACTGAAGCGACTTAGCAGCAGCAGCAGCAGCAGCAGCAAGAAGATAATCCGTCGTGCAGGCCCTCTCCACTCTGTACCCAGAGGAAGAAGAGGCAATCTGCATGATAAAACCCCTGCCTTGCCCTTTCCCCTGCAAGGATAAGTCCTGGCCTAAAAACAATGCTTTTTTTTCTTCCTGCCTTTTTTCCTTTATGCTAACATCTCCTTTGTCCCACCCTTTCCCTTATAAAAACCTCCCATTTTGTACAGCCCCCTTGGAGCACCCTTATAATTGCTGGACAGGATGCTGTCCAATTCATGAATCACCTAACAAAGCCAATCAGATCTTCAAATCTACTCAGTTGAATTTTGTTTTTTAACAACTGAATGCTTAACTTGTCCCCTGTGCTTAGTCAAGGCATCTGTCTTAATACACACAATCTTTTCTCAGGTTATCTACCTTTCTTTGTTTTGAGGATATGGAAGCTGAGGCTCAAAGATTGTAAGTAATTCATCTAAAAATCACAAGCCTGTAAATTCCCTGGCGGTTCAGGGGTTAGGACTCTACATTCTCATGGCCAAGGGCACTGGTTCGATCCCTGGTTGGGCAACCAAGGTATCACAAGCTACACAGTGCAGCCAAAATGAAAAAATCATAAGCCCGAAGTGAGAGTCTTATCCTCCCTCCCTTGTGAGAACAGGTCTATGGTCTACTATCCCTAACTGGTCCTAACCTTCTGAATGACTGATTCAGAAAGTTCTGACTCATTCAGAATCCAAGTGAAACATGAAAGTTCATTCTTCAGCTTCCCCTTAAATTCCAAATGTCTCTAATTTTAGATGACAACCCCTCTGCCTAGAATGGAAACCCACATCACAACAAACTAGCTAAGTGGTTCCTACACAGTCCTTATTTATAGCCTCAGCAATTTGATTTCTGAATAATAGCTTGGTTGTTATGCATAAAATACAGTCTCACAAAAATAGCAATTACAGGTTCTTTTTTTAAATAAATGAGATACAAAATTAACATATTAACTTATTACAGAAAACAGATCCATGAATATTTATTAACAGAAGGCAGTGACACTTCTCACTAAATCCTAGAATAGTCTATCTTAACAAATGCTCATTAATGAATTAGTCAAAGACAGTGGCATTAAGTGCACTAAATTTTCACAATGGTGTATTGCTCAGTTTAAATTTTTTATTTATTTTCAGCCATACTATTAGGTATGTAGGATTTTGGTTCCTCCATCAGGGATCAAACCTGCACCCACTGCACTGGAAGCTCAGTCTTAACCACAGGACCATTAGGGACTTCCCTGCTCAATTTCAAACAAGGAAAAAAAACCAAAACAAAACCAAAGCACTCTTGCTTCCACTTTTTTCCTCTTGAAAGAAGGAAAGTTTGAGGTGTCCCAAGGTTCACAAGTTTGAGGTGTCCCAAGGTTCACACACTTCTTTTCAGTCATTTCCTGGGTGATCTCACCAAGTCTCCCATTTGTAGATGCATCTGTGTGCCAATTACTCCCACACTGGTATATCCAACCTGGCTGGACCTCTCTTCCCTAAATATGATGCTTTAGCATAAAGATGGTTTTGAGTCAATTGTTTTGAGAAACTGCAGACACAGGAGAAACCCTGGAAGCAGAGTAGAAGTTATCGGTTTGTAAGAGAAATTTACATTTATAAAGGAAATCTCCACTTATAAGTGTCTTCCTCTCCTACCAGGAAGATGACTCTAATTCACAAGAGAATCTTACTAATGGAGAAGGCACCCATTCAAATCTGCATAACAAACCTTACCCTTGTTTACTGCTCTTCTTGGTAACCCCCCATAACTGTCTTCCCTCCACTCAACATCTTTTGTCTTTAGCGAAGATGGTATTCAAGGTGGTGGTTTGGGCCATCTTAGAATTTTAGTCATTTTTCTAGGTAACTCCTACGTACACATGAGATATGCATGTTAATAAACTTTTTAAGTGTCTTAGCCAAGAATTGAGAAGAATACAGGGTAAATTATTGTTATTGCCCTAAGGACTCACACAACCAAAGAGCCTAGATGGATGACTAAGAGTTACTTCCAAGATATTATGTCCAAAAGTAAGCTTCTGAGGGACTTCCCTTGTGGTCCAATGGTTAAGATTCTGAGCTCCCAATGCAGGGGGCACAGGTTCGAGCCCTGGTCAGGGAAATAGATCCTGCATGCCACAACTAAGCCCTGGTGCAGCCAAATTAGGAAAAAAAAAAAGTAAGCTTATGATATTCCCCACAAAGCTATTCGTCTCAATCTTCTTCATCCCAGCTCATGGCATTTCCATCCTTCCGGTTAGTAGTTCAAAAAATCAGAATCTTACGCGCTCTGTGTCTATCAGTTCTACTTTCAGCATAAATCTAGAATCTGACTAGTCTCACGACCTCCAACCACTGCTACCATCACAGTCATTTTCCACGAGGCTTATTGTCGTAGTCCCCTAACTGGTTTCCCTCTTTCTGCCCGTCCTCACTCAGTTGTGTCTGACTCGGCCACCCCATGGGCTGCAGCACACCCATCCCAGAGCTTGCTCAAACTCATGTCCATCAAGTCGGTAATGCCATCTAACCATCTCATCCTCTGTGTCCCCTTCTCCTCCCACCTTCTATCTTTCCCAGCATCAGGGTCTTTTCCAATGAGTCAGTTCTTTGCATCAGGTGGCCAAAGTACTGGAGTTTCAGCTTCAGCATCAGTCCTTCCAATGAATATTCAGGACTGATTGCCTTTAGGATGGACTGGTTGGATCTCCTTGCAGTCCAAGGGACTCTCAAGAGTCTTCTTCAACACCACAGTTCAAAAGCATCAATTTGATGCTCAGCTTTCTTTATAATCCAACTCTCACATCCATACATGACTACTGGAAAAACCACAGCCTTGACTAGATGGACCTTTGTTGGCAAAGTAGTGTCTCTGCTTTTTAATATGCTGTCTAGGTTGGTCATAGCTTTTCTTCCAAGGAGCAAGCATCTTTAAATCTCATGGCTGCAGTCACCATCTGCAGTGATTTTGGAACCCAAGAAAATAAAGTCTCTCACTGTTTCCATTGTTTCCCCTCATTAGAGTCTAATATCAAAACAATAGCCAGAATAATTTGGTTGACAGATAAACCAGATAATGTGATTCCTCTGCTCCATTCCCCTCATATCTTCCCATTTTTGCAGTGTGTTTTATAATTTTATAGATATAGATATGTGCACGCTCAGTTGCTCAGTCGTGTCTGACTCTTCGCGACTCCATGGACTGTAGCCTACCAGGCTCCTCTGTCCATGGAATTTTCCGGGCAAGAATACTGGAGTGGGTTGGCATTTCTTACTCCAGGGAATCTTCCTGACTCATTGGATTCTTTACCAACTGCACCTCCTGGGAAGCCCTATATGTATATATATACAATATACACATATTGGTCTTCATCCATGCTTCTTGCCTCACAGCAGCCCAAACCCTTGGAATTTCCTAAGCGACAAACACAATGAGAGAATCTTTTATTGTAATGTTTGGTCTGCTGTCCTCATTTTCTGAAATAGGGGAAAAGGTGAACTGGGTGTCTGTGGCTATTCAAGAGAAGCCCCTTTCAACCACACCCGCTTTTATGTTAATGAAGTGACTTTTGAAAAGCCCCTGAGGATGGAGGTGGTTGCCAGGGGAACCAACCAGAAGGAGAGGGATAGAACTTCCAATCCCACCTCCCCCAACCTCACTGCCAGAGAGGGCTGGAGGTTGAATCAATCACAAAAAGTCAATGATTCGGTCAATTTTGCCCGTGTAATAAATAGTTTATAAAAATCCCTGAATTATAGGGTTTAGAGAACTTCCAGGTTGGTAAACAAGAATGAATTCATGGGGTGTACCCCAAATTCCACAGGGACAGAATCCCCTGTGCCCCAGACCCTTCTAGACCTCACCCTATGTATCTCTTCCTCTGGCTGTTCATTCATGTCCTTTAATAGTCTTCGTAATAAACCAGTAGGCAAGTAAGTAAACTGGTTTCTTGAGTTCTATGAGCCACTGTAGCAAATTAACTGAACTCCAGGAACCTCTGAGCTAGCCCTGCTTGTCAAAAGCACAGGTGACAACCTGGACTTGCAATTAGCCTCTCAAGGAGGACAGGGACAGTCTTGTGGGGCTGAGCCCTTAACCTGTGAATGTGACACTCTCTCCAGGTAAACTGCAGGACACAAGAACAGACCAGGATTACCAGTGGGGAGAGGGAAAGAGGGAGGGGCAAGATAGGGGTAGGGGATTAAGCAGTGTACTACAAACTATCCGGTCCCATCACTTCATGGCAAATAGACAGGGAAACAATGGAAACAGTGAGAGATTTTCTTTTTGGGGGGCTCCAAAATCACTGCAGATGGTGACTGCAGCCATGAAACTAAAAGACACTTGCTCCTTGGAAGAAAAGCTCTGACCAACCTAGACAGCATATTAAAAAGCAAAGACATTACTTTACCACCAAAGATCCCTCTAGTCAAAGCTATGGTTTTTCCAGTAGTCATGTATGGATGTGAGAGTTGGATTATAAAGAAAGCTGAGAATTGAATAATTCATGCTTTTGAACTGTGGTGTTGGAGAAGACTCTTGAGAGTCCCTTTGACTGCAAAGAGATCCAACCAGTCCATCCTAAAGGAGATTAGTCCTGGGTGTTCATTGGAAGGACTGATGTTGAAGCTGAAACTCTAATACTTTGGCCACCTGACGCAAAGAACCGACTCATTGGAAAAGACCCTGATGCTGGGAAAGACTGAAGGAGGGAAGAGAAAGGGACGACAGAGGATAAGATGGTTAGATGGCATCACCAACTCGATGGGCATGAATTTGAGCAAGCTTTGGGAGTTGGTGATGGACAGGGAAGCCTGGTGTGCTGCAATCCATGGGATCACAAAGAGTTGGATACAACTGAGCGACTGGACTGAACTGATGTAAGCTACAAGGATATACTGTACAACATGGGGAATACAGCCAACATTTTATAATAACTATAAACGGTGTATAACCTTTAAAAATTAGGAGTAACTCTATTGTTCACCTGTGACTTACAATACATAATATTGTACAGCAACCATATTTTAAGTAAAATACATAAATAAGCAAACTACAAGACACACCCAATCACTGTCCGCTGAGAATTAGAGAATTGCTTGGGGGTGTTGGAACAACCACATCTGACCACCTCATTCAAGGTCAGTGCTGCAGTCCTTACAGTGATCTAGGTTTCACACCATGAGCACCATCCACCTCTGAGCTCTCCTCCATCACTCTTCTCCAGCCACACCAGCCTCATTGCTGGTCCCGTGACACCTATGCCCACTCCTTTACTTCTTGTCCTCTGCCTGGAACACTTGCTCCCTGATAGAGCAGAAAGGTCCCCCTCTGAAGTCTGCAGTTCTTCTTCCCAAAGTCATTTCCAAGAAGTCTTCCTTGAACACAGAATCTAAAATTATAGCCCGGTAAGACTTACCTGGTGGTCCAGAGATTAAGACTCAGCACTTCCAATGCAGGAGGCTGGGTTCTATCCTTGGTAGATCCCCACACTCCACATGGTATGACCAAAAAAATAAAATTACAACCCTCTTCTCCACTCCACACGTTATTTCTTCTGCTCTGTTTCCTCCTTAGCACTCACCACCACTTAACTGACTTTATTACTGAGTCGGCTTATTTATCGCTGGTTTCCTGCCTAGGATGTAAACTTCAGAAAGGACAGGCTTCTGTCGGTTTGTTGACTGGTGCCTCCCCAGTGCCTGATTCTCTCCTCACCCCAAGACTGCAGCTTCTCTCACGCACACCAGATACCAGAGCACCAACAGCTGGCCTGGGTCCTGCCGATGAAGAGAAACTCACAGGGGCATCCACAGCTCCTTTATTCAGACAACAAGCACTGACTGAGCCCCAGGCACTGCCAGTTTGGCTGCTGAGCACAGCCAGTGCATTTTGCTGGAGAAGCTCCCCACCAGGAACACCAAGGAATCCACGGTAGGAAGTCATCTCTCTTAGTCAACAACTAGAGCAGTTCAACACCGTGCCCACCATCCCCTACCGCCAATATGTGCTTTCACACCACCAATCAACCGGGTTCTGAGTGCATCCCCATCTCTTTTCACAAAGGCACTCACTTAACACAGTTCAGCGGGGGCAGCTGGGCTGGCAGCGCCATCTCACTGCGTCAGTCCCCACCACGGGGCTCTGCGCCCTTCATCCTACCCTAGAGAGACGCCAGTTGCAGGGCTGGTGTCTCAGCCAGCCCACCTGGCACCACGAGGGTCCCTGTCTTAGGGCACCTAGAGCAGTTAACCTAGTGAGGGCCATTTACGGGATTTCAAAAGGTTTTTAGAAAGAAAAATACCTCCCTCCCAGTTCCCCCACCCCAAGCATCAGGTCTACATTATCCAAATAAAACTGGGACAGAGGAGGGCAAAGGATTATAAGATGAAAAAACTGTCCAAAAGGGTCAAAAACAAGATAATTATATTGGCAAACACTTGCACGATACTATGTACCCTATTTGTATGTCGATCTTCCAGATTGACTCATTGAATGTTCGCTATGAACTCTGAAGGAGGCGCTGTGCACCACCATCTTGGCTGTTTTCCTGAAAAGATAAGGCGGCACAGAGAAGTTGACTAACTCGCCCAAGTCTTGGGCCCTTGGAATGTCAGGAGGATTTGAACCCAGGCAGTCTGGCCCCAGAGTCCGTGCTTGGTACACGGTAGTATATTTAGATATCAAAACAGCTGCCTGGGGGCTTGGAGCTAGAGAACCCGGGAGCGGTGGAGCGCCGGCAGGGGCACGGGCCCGGGCGCTGCAGGTCGCGCCGGTCACCTGGGACTGAGCCGAAATTGTTCAAGAGTGGACTCGAGATTCCTGATAATCCTCCAGCACTCCTCGGTCTCGGGCGCCGAGTCGCCACAGACCTCCATGGGAGACGCGGAGGTGGCCGCTAGGCCATGCGCCGCCCGCGGAGTCCAGAACCCGGCGTCCGTTGCCATGGCGACTCCCGGGCAACCGGCCTTGCGCCAGAATCCCGGGGCGCTGGCGCGGCTGGAAGCCTGGGGTCAGCCGGGCCGGGAGTCGCCCGACTGTCGCTTCCACTGCCCACCTGGTTCAGGACTTCCTGTCCTGGACGTGTATGGACCAGGCCGCCGCTGACGTGTCCCCAGGAAAGCTGGACTCCTGAAGATAACACGGCGGCAGCCCACCACGCTCCGAACCCTCTGTGCCTTCTCCTGTGCGAAAGCTCAGAGCTCAGCCTCCTGCAAGGCCCATGCACTAAGGGGCGTGGATTCCTGAGCTGTGTTTCTGCGTCAACAACCCTCTGCAGGCTACTTTCAACGGTGCTCCACAGTCTTCGTTTTAGTGACCTTAAGCCCAATGCTAAAGGTCAAACCTCCAGGAGGATGGAAAATAGTGCACCTGGCTAATAAGGACGCCCTTTACATAATGAGCCCTGGGTTCTCAGAGCAATCCCATAATAAGAGGGAAACAGGCAGTTGATGAATTGCCTATACCTACCACTTGCCCATAAACGTAGGCGTTTGTGGACAAAAATTTATTTACAGAAGCTAAAAGGGTTAAAATTCATATTTAACGTAAAGTGTCAGAACCAATGCATTGTTTTAAACTATACCGTATTTATTATTTCCTTGGTCTCGTCTTGGGGAATGTGGGATCCATCTTGGTTCCCAAGGATCCAGACGTGTCCCTTGCACTGGCAATGGGGAAGCTTAACCAGGTAAGGCCCACCAGGTAAGTCACTAAGTTATAAGGTGTTGTGTGGAATTCATTATTACTGTTTCTACAATAATAAGAGAAGTTCCTTAGAGTGAAATTGTTGCTATCCTTTATTTTAAATTATGTACCGCCCTGATATGATAGCAAACATATTTCTGATATCATCTACATGTCATTGCCTGGTCTTCAGTTCAGTTCAGTGGCTCGGTCGTGTCTGACTCTTCGTGACCCCATGGACCGCAGCACACCAGGCCTCCCTGTCCATTACCAACTCCCAGAGTCTGCTCAAACTCATCTCCACTGAGTCGGTGATGCCATCCAACCATCTCATCCACTGTCATCCCCTTCTCCTCCTGCCTTCAATCTTTCCCAGCGTCAGGGTCTTTTCCAATGAGTCAGCTCTTTGCATCAGGTGGCCAAAGTATTGGAGTTTCAGCTTCAGCATAGTCCTTCCAATGAATATTCAGGACTGATTTCCTTTAGGATGGACTTGTTGGAAATCCTTGCATTCCAAGAGACCCTCAAGAGTCTTCTCCAACACCACAGTTCAAAACCATCAATTCTTTGGTGCTCAGCTTTCTTTATAGTCCAACTCTCACATCCATACATGACCACTGGAAAAACCATAGCCTTGACTAAATGGACCTTTGTTGGCAAAGTAGTGTCTCTGCTTTTTAATATGCTGTCTAGGTTGGTCATAACTTTCCTTCCAAGGAGTAAGCGTCTTTTAATTTCATGACTGCAGTCACCATATGCAGTGATTTTGGAACCCAGAAAAATAAATTCAGCCACTCTTTCCACTGTTTCCGCATCTATTTGCCATGAAGTGATGGGACTCAATGCCATGATCTTAGTTTTCTGAATGTTGAGCTTTAAGCCAACTTTTTCACTCTCTTCTTTTACTTTTCATCAAGAGGCTCTTTATTTCTTCTTCACTTTCTGCCATAAGGGTGGTGTTATCTGCATATCTGAGGTTATTGATATTTCTCCTGGCAATCTTGATTCCAGCTTGTGCTTCATCCAGCCCAGCATTTCTCATGATGTTCTCTGCACATACGTTAAATAAGCAGAGTGACAGTATACAGCCTTGACGTACTCCTTTCCCGATTTGGAACCAGTCTGTTGTTCCATGTCCAGTTCTAACTGTTGCTTCCTGACCTGCATACAGATTTCTCAAGAGGCAGGTCAGGTGGTCTGGTATTCCCATTTCTTTCAGAATTTTCCACAGTTTATTGTGATCCACATAGTCAAAGGCTTTGGCATAGTCAATAAAGCAGAAATAGATGTTTTTCTTGAACTCTCTTCTTTTTCAATGATCCAGCATACATTGGCAATTTGATCTCTGGTTCCTCTGCATTTTCTAAATCCAGTTTGAACATCTGGAAGTCCATGGTTCATGTATTCTTGAAGTCTGGCTTGGAGAATTTTGAGCATTACTTTGCTAGCGTGTGAGATAAGTGCAATTGTGTGGTAGTTTGAGCATTCTTTGGCATTGCCTTTCTTTGGGATTCGAATGAAAACTGACCTTTTCCAGTCCTGTGGTCACTGCTGAGTTTTCCAAATTTGTTGGCATATTGAGTGCAGCACTTTCACAGCATCATCTTTTAGGATTTGAAATAGCCCAATTGGAATTCCATCACCTCCATTAGCTTTGTTCATAGTGATGCTTTCTAAGGCCCACTTGACTTCACATTCCAGGGTGTCTGGCTCTAGGTCAGTGATCATACCATCATTATTATCTGGGTCATGAAGATCTTTTTTGTACAGTTCATCTGTGTATTCTTGCCCCCTCTTTAATATCTTCTGCTTCTGAGGTCCATACCATTTCTGTCCTTTATGTCCTTTATCTTTGCATGAAATGTTCCCTTGGTATATCTAATTTTCTTGAAGAGATCTCTAGTCTCTCCCATTCTATCGTTTTCCTCTATTTCTTTGCACTGATCACTGAGGAAGGCTTTCTTATCTCTCCTTGCTATTCTTTGGAACTCTGCATTCAAATGGGTATATCTTTCCTTTTCTCCTTTGCGTTTGGCTTCTCTTCTTTTCACAGCTATTTGTAAGGCCTCCTCAGACAGCCATCCTACTTTTTTGCATTTCTTTCTCTTGGGGATGGTCTTGGTCCCTGTCTCCTGTACAATGTCACAAACCTCCGTCCATAGTTCATCAGGCACTTTGTCTATCAGATCTAGTCCCTTAAATCTATTTCTTACTTCCACTGTATAATCGTAAGGGGTTTGATTTAGGTCATACCTGGATGGTATAGTGGTTTCCCCAAATTTCTTCAATTTAAGTCTGAATTTGGCAATAAGGAGTTCATGATCTGAGCCACAGTCAGCTTCCAGTCTTGTTTTTGCTGACTGTATAGAGCTTCTCCATCTTTGGCTGCAAAGAATATAATCAGTCTGATTTCGGTGTTGACCATCTGGTGATGTCCATGTGTAGAGTCTTCTCTTGTGTTGTTGGAAGAGGATGTTTGCTATGACCAGTGCATTCTCTTGGCAAAACTCTATTATCATTTGCCCTACCTCATTCTGTACTCCAAGGCCAAATTTGCCTGTTACTCCAGGTGTTTCTTGACTTCCTACTTTTGCATTCCAGTCCCCTATAATGAAAAGGACATCTTTTTTGGGTGTTAATTCTAAAAGAACTACAAGTAGTTCTTCAAAAAACTGTTCAACTTCAGCTTCTTCAGCATTACTGTTTGGGGCATAGACTTGGATTACCGTGATATTGAATGGTTTGCCTTAGAAATGAACAGAGATCATTCTGTCATTTTTGAGATTGCATCCAAGTACTGCATTTCTGACTGTTTTGTTGACTATGAAGGCTACTCCATTTCTTCTAAGGGATTCTTGCCCACAGTAGTAGATATAATGGTCATCTGAGTTGAATTCACCCATTCCAGTCTATTTTAGTTTGGTGATTCCTAAAATGTCGACATTCACTCTTGCCATCTCCTGTTTGACCACTTCCAATTTGCCTCGATTCATGGACCTAACATTCCAGGTTCCTATGCAATATTGCTATTTACAGCATCAGACCTTGCTTCTATCACCAGGCACATCCACAACTGGGTGTTGTTTTTGCTTTGGCTCCGTCTCTTCATTCTTTCTGGAGTTATTTCTCCACTGATCTCCAGTAACATATTGGGCACCTACTGACCTGGGGAGTTCCTCTTTCAGTATGCTATCATTTTGCCTTTTCATACTGTTCATGGGGTTCTCAAGGCAAGAATACTGAAGTGGTTTGCCATTCCCTTCTCCAGTGGACCACATTTTGTCAGAACTCTCCATCAAGACCTGTCCATCTTGGGTGGCCCCACACAGCATGGCTTAGTTTCATTGAGTTAGACAAGGCTGTGGTCCATGTGATCAGATTGCCTGGTCTTAGAACTAAATAATTTCAATTTAGAATGAAGCATATCAAACTGTTATCCACAGGAAAACAAAATATTTTCTTCTATCTCATAATAATTATGTAAAAATAAGTTAGTCTGATATTTGAAGCTCAAAATACAAATAATAAATCACTGTAACATTGTCACTACTCTTAAAGACAAAGGTGAAAAGACCCAAATGCCTGACAAAGTTCATAACAGTGCCAAGATAATCTTCCATGAAGGTTCATTTTCCTTCTGGAAGTTGAAGGAAGGAAAGAGAAAAAGAGCTACTTTTACTGTATAGGGGCTTTTAAAAATTTTATTAATTTTAATTTATTCCTTTGGCTGTGCCAGGTCTCATTTGTGCATGGGATCTTTAGTTGCAGTACTCGAAGTCTTAGCTGCACCATGTGAGATCTAGTTCCCAGACCAAGGAATGAACCTAGGCCCCCTGCAATGGGAGCGTGGAGTCTTAGCCACTGCACCACCAGGGAAATCCCTATGGTGGTTTTTCTTTTCAAAGTCTAACTTCTAAGTCTACTTAGGAGAATTTTACTATTAATCAAAAGAGTATTTAAAAAATATATGTAAGTATAATGTGTATGTGTGTATATATGTATATGTATATATATATATATAGATTATCTTGTTTTAGGTGAATTCTTATTTTACCTAAATGCAGGTGAATTTTTTAAAATGACTTAAATTCCAAGTTAAAGTAAAAAGCCTAATCTGTTCAGAACCCAGGTCAAGATAGGGAAAAGACTTACAAGCTGTTGGGTATTTTGCTAATGCAGTGCTAAATAAGTGTTTTGAAACTGAGGGAGATCATCTCAGGATAGATTTCATAGTCATTGGTCAGCTCTGTCCTGTGTTTGTTGACCTAAAGGGGCTTCATAGTTACACTGTTCCCACAAAAACATGTACTGAACAAAACCTTTTTGTTTGAAGCCATGCTATATAGTATATCAAGGAGCTTCCGATTTCAGTGTCTAGGAGACCAAGTTATAATGATGTTGTTTTTGAAACTATTAATTACATAACACTTCTTAGCAGTTACTTACACTGATCTCTCAGGTGTTCTGACTTGTAAAATTGTTCATTTGGCATCACGTTCCCGCCTTCAATACCTGGGGTTGGCACTGTCAGAGTATTTATCATACTAAATGCAGACCTTTTGTATCACATGTTGAATTCATTGATAGCTGCTAGTGGAAAGCTCATGAGCTCTGGGTTAAACGTTAAGACAAAAAAGTAGTAGTTCTGAAACTGGCTTTAGTATATGGGACAAATTTTCTGTTTTTGTTTTAACGTCTCTGAGCCTCTCTTTTTTCACCATTATAGACAAGAGAGTCAACCTTTCCCAGGGTGATTGGGAATAATCCATAAATCAAGAAAAGCAGAAAGCATAGGACACACTGCAAATCCAGTGCTAACCAGGCCCAGGCCTTCAGAGAGTGTGTTCTTTCCTTCTAAACCACACTGAGGAATGTATTCTTTAAAGTTTTCCATTTTTTAAAAAGTTGAATATTTCATTAGCTACAGTAATTTTTACTTGCTAAATTAATAGGACTTGGGCTCCAACTGTAAATTTTCAAGTGCTTCTCTGAACCATATATAAATATAATGTGTCCTTATATGAAAAGATCACCTACCAATTATTAAAAGTGTTAACATCTCAGATTAAATAGCATGAGGATTTGATTAAGAGTCAAGTGCTGGCTCTAAACATAGTAATTTATATATTGCAGTTGGATATTATCAGTTCTAGAGCCTAGTAAAAGCCGAGAGGGTTTCAGTGTAGGTTTGTAATTTAAATTCTTTCTAGAGCGTCATCCTATGTAAAGTGCTTATTTTTCTTTTATCATCAGCTGTAATCTATGATTATGTGGTGCAGGCTCTGTTATGTAAACTTGTTTTGTGTCATGCTTCATCCAAAACCAGAGTTCCAGGACATGTGTGTGTGCTCAGTTGCTCAGTCGTGTTCAACTCTTTGTGACCCCATGGACTGCAACCTGCCAGGTTCCTCTGTCCATGAGATTTCCCAGGCAAGAATTCTGGCATGGGTTGCCAATTCCTACTCCAGGGGATGTTCCTGACCCAGGATTGACCTGAGTCTTCTGCATCTCCTGCACTGGCAGATGGATTCTTTATCACTGAGCCACCTAAGAAGCAATGACAATATTATGGTATTAAATCCTTCATGGAAAAACTCCTGAGACTCAATCATGTTAATGTGTTAAATTTTGTTTCAGTGAGATAACATGTCCACTCTTGTAAAAGTGCATCAATAAGTGTTTGTTGCCTGGCTAAAGCTGAAAACAAAGATGAGAACCTTGATAGGGAGTTTGGACAGGAGTAACTTTGATATATGGGCTTTAGATCTTACCGCCAAATGTTTTTGATCACTGTACTAAAGGTATCATCTATTTAAAGCTAAGTTTAGATCTTTAAATGGGAGATCAATAAAAATGTGAAGAAAATGGTAGAGTTTAGCCATTTGCAGAAGTGAATCCATCTGAGGTGGGAATTCCCTGGTGGTCCAGTGGTTAGGACTCCAAGCTTCTACTGAAGGGGGCACAGGCTTGATCACTAGTCAGGGAACTAAGATTCACCCAACCTTAGGGCACAGGCCAAAAAAAAAAAGAAGAGTCCATCTGAGAGAAGATTTATGTACCTGGGGATGAAGGGAATTTGGGAAATCTCCAGGTCTGATCATGTGACCAGAATGTATCTTCATGGTTGGGACACAAGATATCTGTAATGTTCATTACAATATAGTGAGGTGATTCAGGAAAGGTAGAAGTCTGAATGGAGAGTAATAAAAAGGCAGTTACCATATTTCATGCAATATATTGAAAGATGTTAAAAATGTGAATCTTAGAATCAGTGAAATAAGGTATAATAAAAATTTATCAGACCAAAATTTGTTCAGGGGGCTCTGTTTCAGCAGATCATAGAGGGATCTGATCTCATGAGATGTGGAACACTCATGAGATTATTTTTATCCAAGTTAAAGTATTTTATCCAAGTTATGTTTTTTCCATAACTTGAATAAAATACTCACATATTACCATCTATTTCTGTTCTTTTTCCGGTGTCACAAGGCAGCTTGCCAATAACTATTTCAGACTTACAGGTACATAGATTACCAAGAAAACTTGGTCTAGGCAGCAAAACTGTGATTTTGATTGGTGTGAGTATTCCCCTGTAGCCTGACCTAATGAACTGATAAAATAAGGATTTAGATTCAGTTTCTCATGGACTAGACTCAGAGGCAAGGCTTTTCCCACAACAAACCTGCAAGTCAGGCTTTGCCTGGGCAGTGAGCTCAGCTCATTGACATCCTGTAACTGCAACACAGGCACTCGTCATTGTACTTCAGCTTCAAACCCTATCTGGGAAAAGTGGTAGAAAAAAATGTCAAATTTAGCAATTTTGAGAACGAGAGAAGAATGATGGACATAGGTGAATACAGTAGCATGAAACTCAGGCTGTTAGTCTCCCGATGTATGTTTATTTACCTAGTGCACACTGAGAGGTATTATATTCATATAACATGGGTTATCCTATAGCATATAACCAAGGTGCTGACACATAGCCCAGGGATGGTCCACCCACCGTCGCTTAAATCAGGAAGCCCACGTGACAGGAGGGACTACTCCAGGCTCTGTTGTTAACGGCTGTAGACCAACAAGCCATGTTGTGCCACTTAATACACTAAATGTCAGCAGTGGGTTTTTATTGAATGTTATGGTTTATTGACTATCACGGTAGATGTTGGAAGCAGGCTTGAATTGGTGACTTCAAAGATCTTCAAGATATGTCAGCCAAAATTGTTCCGAAATCCTCCCATGCTTGCAGGAATAGTACACAAGAACCTCAGGAAGGTTGTAACTTATACCCTGAGGAATCAGGCTTGATCCTCTGATAGCCTTCTGTCTAGCCCTTGCTGCATAGTTTCCTCATCCCCACCGGAAGGGCTTAGAATATTGCTTCTGGAAAGTTACCAAAGAAACCGTCCACACCTAGTCAGAACACCTGAAAGAACAGGAAGGTGGGACTTTGTGAGCCTCTCTGAACCAGGTTGCATAAACTATTTGGGCTCTGCTTACTCATGAGTGCTTTTTATTTCTCTTTCTCTCTCTTTTTTTAATTTGTTTTAGTTTTGTTTTTATATTTTGAGTGTTTGTTTAAATCAATGTCTGAGATGCTTTTGTTGTAAGCTGAAAGCAAGGTTGTGGGGAAATAGCTAACCTTGACTTTCATCAAACTTCTTTCAAGGATACCACATCTATCCAAAGAAACCTAATAATTGCATGTAACCAAAGTTTTCTGGGAGGCCAGAGGAAATTATAAATTCTGCTTTAATATGACTGATTTTGATGTATAAAATCTGTATCTTATTCATCCTTGTATCCCCAGGACAATGCATGCCATCCACATAGTAGGTGTTTACTTAAGTATTTATCAAGTAAATCAATGACTAACTCTGTTTAGTCTGTTTTTGGGACAGACTGATTCTAAATAAGAAAAGGAGTATGTCAAGGTTGTATATTGTCACCCTGCTTATTTAACTTATATGCAGAGTACACCATAAGAAACACTGGGCTGGATGAAGCACAAGCTGGAATCAAGATTGCTGGGAGAAATATCAATAACCTCAGATATGCAGATGACACCACCCTTATGGCAGAAAGCGAAGAAGAACCAAAAAGTCTCTTGATGAAAGTGAAAAAGGAGAGTGAAAAAATTGGCTTAAAGCTCAATATTCAGAAAACAAATATCATGGCATCTGGTCCCATCACTTCATGGCAAATAGATGGAGAAACAGTGGAAAGAGTGGCTGACTTTATTTTTGGGGGCTCCAAAATCAGTGCAGATGGTGACTGCAGTCATGAAATTAAAAGATGCTTACTCCTTGAAAGGAAAGTTATGACCAACCTAGACAGCATATTCAAAAGCAGAGACATTACTTTGCCAACAAAGGTCTGTCTAGTCAAGGCTATGGTTTTTCCAGTAGTCATGTATGGATGTGAGAGTTGGACTGTGAAGAAAGCTGAGCACCAAAGAATTGATGCTTTTGAACTGTGGTGTTGGAGAAGACTCTTGAGAGTCCCTTGGACTGCAAGGAGATCCAACCGGTCCATCCTAAAGGAAATCAATCTTGAATGTTCACTGGAAGGACTGATTTTAAAGCTGGAATTCCAATACTTTGGCCACCTGATGCGAAGAGCTGACTCATTTGAAAAGACCCTGATGCTGGGAAAGATTGAAAGTGAGAGGAGAAGGAGACGACAGAGGATGAGATGGTTGGATAGCATCACCAACTCAATGGAGGTGAGTTTGAGTAAACTCCGGGAGTTGGTGATGGACAGGGAGGCCTGGCGTGCTGCAGTTCATGGGATCGCAAAGAGTTGGACACGACTGAGCAACTGAACTGACTGACTGAAGTCTGTTTAAGTTCTTTTATTTTTAATCTTTATTTATTTGACTGCACTGGATCTCAGTTGTGATGTACAGGATCTTCAATCTTTGTTGTGGCATGAAGGATCTTTAGTTTGTGGCCTGCAAACTCTTAGCATCTAGTTTCCTGACCAAGGATCAAACCTTGGCCCCCTGCATTGGGAGCATGGTGTCTTAGCCACTGGACCACCAGGGATGTCTCTGTTATTCCTAGTTGTTGTATATCTATCTCTGTCTCACAGATTATGATCATCTCCAGGGAAGGGCCTTATTTATCTTTGTATAAGTGGAACAGGCATTGCATGTGACACATAAAAGATGCTCAAAATGCTTTTATAGAGTGTTCCCTGGTGGCCTAAGGGTTAGAATTTCAGGCTTTCACTGCTGGGGGCCAGTGTTCAATCCCTGATCAGGGAACTATTAATAAGATCCAAAAGCCTCACTACCCACCCCTCCCCCAAAAAGGCATTCCAAGAGTCGTAAGTAGTATCACCTCAAAGACAGGGAACAGATGATGACACCTTCTCAGACACAGTTGTTAGGGACCTTTCTGCTGCATTGCTAATGAAATGTTGGTTTAATGGACTTTTATCTCTGAATCCAGTTTTCTGAGACATAATCTATATTTTAATGGCCTTTAGGCAGATCAATAGAGGAAAGACTGAACAGGAAATTTACCTCCTTAATCAGGAAATCTTTCTGACTAAATAGGCTTCTTAATAAAGCACAGCATCTTAGTCAGTCTTTACTTCCTCTCCTTTAGCACAAAGGAAATGTTCAGCTCTTTTATTTTCCAAAACCTCAAGGTGTCTCAGTTAACAAGCTTCCTGTATGTGGCTTTGCTGGTTTGTGGACTGCTACTGAATTATAAAAGGTAAAAAAAAAAAAAAAAGACGAAAGAGAAGTGATTATAGTATTAATAAAAAATCCAAACCACCGGTGGGTGAATTTCATTCTTGTTTAGAAACTCTAGTGATACTAGAGGCCACTCAACACCTACCTGATTTTTTTTTCTTAAAAGAGAACTCCTTTGCTTTAGGAATCAAAACATTAAATTGTTTTCACCAACACTTTGTTCTGTGGCTCTCTCTCAATCCATTTTCTCACAAAGATTTAGTAACAAAAGTTCTGATTAGGTATCATGTTCTTAAGACTTTCCTCTTAGACAGCGCTGGGTCAGGTGGTCCAAGTGCTCAACCTACCACCTGGGCATCAACAAAACATCTGAGGGAAATGCGTGGATCCTTCAGTGGGTTGCCGCACCAGACACTTTAAAAAGCACATTTTCCTTGCAAAGTCACAGGATAGCAAGCACCTGCGCTGATCTGGAGAGGCATAGATTATATTAGATTTCTATGTGGTTTGGGCTTCCCTGGTGGATCAGACAGTAAAGCATCTGCCTACAATGTGGGAGACCCGGGTTCAGTCCCTGGGTAGGGAAGATCCCCTGGAGAAGGAAATGGCAACCCACTCCAGTATTCATGCCTGGAAAAGCCCATGGACAGAGGAGCCTGGTAGGCTATAGTCCATAGGGTCGCAAAGAGTTGGACATGACCGAATGATTTCACTTTGGGCTTCTGTGGTAGCTCAGCTGGTAAAGAATCCACCTGCATTGTAGGAGATCCTGGTTTGATTCGGGAAGTTCCCCTGGAGAAGTGATAGGCTGCTGCTGCTGCTGCTAAGTCGCTTCAGTCGTGTCCGACTCTGTGCAACCCCATAGACGGCAGCCCAACAGGCTCCCCCGTCCCTGGGATTCTCCAGGCAAGAACACTGGAGTGGGTTGCCATTTCCTTCTCCAATGCATGAAACTGAAAAGTGAAAGTGAAGGTGCTCAGTCGTGTCTGACTCTTCGTGACCCCATGGACTGCAGCCCACCAGGCTCCTCCGTCCATGGGATTTTCCAGGCAAGAGTACTGGAGTGGGGTGCCATTGCCTTCTCCGAAGCGATAGGCTACCCATTCCCATATTCTTAGGCTTCCCTGGTGGCTCAGACAGTAAAGAATGCACCTGCAATGTGGGAGACCTGGGTTTGATCCCTGGGTTGGTAAGATCCCCTGGAGGAGGGCATGGCAACCCACTCCAGTATTTTTGCCTGGAGAATCCCCACGGACAGAGGAGCCTGTTAGGACCATGCAGTAGAGGGCACCCCAGTCAACCAGCCAAAGACAGAGAAGGAGTACTTCTGGGCCGACTTTTTGCCAATACCCTGGAATTTAGAACAACCACAGCTATGCTGTGTAAAATGACCTCCTAGGTTATTTTGCTTCTTTCTCCAGCCCTGGGCTTGTAAGAAGCTTTAATAAATGTTTGCTTTGAATTTTATCTTCTCAGATCCTTTTAATGGAGACATTTATTTTTCAGTCATTTCTATATCTTCTCTTTGACTTAAATCCTCAGCTATTAGATATAGCTCTCCTAATAAAGCCTTGCCTGACCACACTGGCAGAAACTTGCTTTTTTCTCTGTTTTCCTCTCCTGCTTTATTTTCTGACCAGCTGACATAGGATATCTTCATCTGTTGATTGTTTATCTCATGTGCTGGCAACTCAGGTGCACACATACAGACCAATATAAGCTATATGAGAAAAGCAAATTGTTTCATCTGCACCTTATTCCAAATGCCTAAAAAAATGGATGGATAATTTTCCACAGGATAAATAATTCAAAGAATCTGCCTCTTTATTCACTGATTCATCTATTTAAATAGCTTAGCTTGCATATAGTTTAGGATCTTGGGCTCAGAACACAGATTGCTTGAATCCTGTATCCTCCACTTAGAAGCTGTGTGCTGCTGCTGCTGCTGCTGCTAAGTCGCTCCAGTCATGTCCGACTCTGTGCGACCCCAGAGACGGCAGCCCACCAGGCTCCCCCGTCCCTGGGATTCTCCAGGCAAGAACACTGGAGTGGGTTGCCATTTCCTTCTCCAATGCATGAAAGTGAAAAGTGAAAGTGAACTCACTCAGTCATGTCTGACTCTTAGTGACCCCATGGACTACAGCCTACCAGGCTCCTCCATCCATGGGATTTTCCAGGCAAGAGTACTGGAGTGGCGTGCCATTGCCTTCTTGGGCAATTGCATAACCTGTCTGTGCCTCAGTTGCTTTTTCTTTTTTGTCGTTAATGTAACAGAAATAATAAAAATATTATTTATGAGTATTAAATGAGATGTTTGACCTAAAAAACTGAGAACAATGTCTGGACCATGTATAAGCACATGAGCTCAGTGAGTACCTATGAAATCTCATGTACTTAACAATCACTACTCATTTACTCAGCAGACATGCATGGAATGTTTACCACAGGTCAGGTACTAAGCTAGGTGCTGGAAATACAATGATGAACAAAACCAAAAATAGACCATGCCCTTATAGAGCTTATAATACAATGGGAGAGACAATTACTCATCCAAGTAACCACACACATGAATGCAGAATTAAAACTGCCTTGTATGTTAAGAAGAGCTGGGGCAAGAGTATATTTATAGGGTCATTTCATCTGGTCAGAGATGGAGGACAAAAAATGTCTGAGGGAAGTTGTGTATAGTGGGGTGAAAATGGATATAATATGCAAATTTCAAGTTGTTTTGTGTTCTGTGCTGTTCTGTCACCCTCTCTTTCTCTTCAAAGAGTCAGCAAGATAAGAATGAATTAATAGCCTTGAGTTAATGGTGATTCTGCCTTGACGAAGAGGCTGGTCTCTGCTCAGGGAGCTGTGCTGAGGATGGGCTTCAGCTTCAGGCAGGGGGGCAAATGGAAATGGACAGGAGAATGAAATCTCTCCCCTTATCTAAGCTGGGGGTTTAAACATATCATAGGAAAATATTGGGATGTATAATTAAGCCATTTTATTTGGACATAAAAGGAAAGTTGGAGTGCTGAAGTCTAGAGGGGTTTTGAACATCTGTTCATGTATAAATAAACATTTGTTTATAAAACAGTGTTCAGAGAAATTTTAGAGGAAAGATTAAGCTCATTCATAATCCCACCTCTATAAAAAAATAATTGCTTTTCCTTTTTTGTTTTCCCTTTCATTTTTGGGCTATTATAACTGCAGGCATCCTTAAATGGTTGTACTTGTGGGGCACACATAATTTCATGTCTTACAATTATGTGGTGGTGCATAGTCTTCATAATTATTCATATTAATCATTATCCTCTTTTTATAAGTGGAGAAACTGAGCCTCAGAAAGCTGCTAATGGCCATACTCAATAAATTAAAGGTTAACCACCCTTTGTATGAAAGGCAAGTCTTTGGACCGAAGAATTCAGTTAGTTGTATATTATCCCCTCAACTAACCCAGAACTTCAGCTGGATGACTACACAGGTGCATTAAAAAAAATTGGCCACACTTCAAGGCATGTGGGACCTTAGTTCTCCCACCAGGGATCAAATCCACATCCCCTATTTGGCAGGCAGAGTCTTAACCACTGATGTGCCACGGAAAGAGACGGGGCTTAAGGAGGCTAAAGGAAAAACTTAAAAGCTCCTGTGTGTCTCCTCTATTCTCAATATTCTACTACAACACTACTTCACTCTGATACCGCATGTGTGGGTTTTCTGCTCTTCAAGCCATTCTGCAACACCAGGTGGGTGTTGTTGAGATCTACATGTTCATTCTGACACTATTTACCTGGAGACAGCACCAGATCCCACAGGTTGAGGGCTCAGTCTCAGAAGATGGTCCCTGTCCTCCCCGCTTCAGAGGCCAAATGCAAGTCCAGGTTGTCGCTTGTGCTTCTGACTGACCAGCTATAAATCAGAAATTCCCACACTCCCCTCTCAGCTCAGTTCATTTGCTAGAGTGGCTCCCAGAGCTCAGGAAAACAGTGTACTTTACTCGATTATTATAAATGGAAGAGAGTCTATGGCAAACGTCTGGGGAAAGGAGCGAAGATGACTTCTCCTGAACCAGCTCCCAGTACCTCCAACCGGAAAACTCTCCAAACCTTTCTTATTAGGTTCTCTCAGATATGCAGATGACACCACTCTTACGGCAGAAAGAGAAGAGAAAATAAAGAGCTTCTTGATGTGTGAAAGAGGAGCATGAAAAAGCTGGCTTAAAACTCAGCATGCAAAAAACTAAGATTATGGCATCCGGTCCCATCACTTCATGGCAAATAGGTAGGAAAATAATGAAAACAGTGACAGACTTTATTTTCTTGGGCTCCAAAATTACCTTCCATGGCTAGACACTGTGCTAGCTCTTAGGGATACTCAGAGGCCCTTGAATTCAAGGAGCTTGTGATTTAGTAAAGGACATAGCAAGGAGACAATGATAATGTGTTAATATTATGATAATACATTATAATAGAATAAGAGCATATAAGGAGATCAAACCAGTCAATCCTAAGGGAAATCAACCCTGATTATTTGTTGGAATGACTGATGCTGAAGCTGAAGCTCCAATACTTGGGCCACCTGATACGAAGAGCCAACTTACTGAAAAAGACGCTGATGGTGGGAAAGATTGAGGGCAGGAGGAGAAGCGGGTGACAGAGGATGAGATGGTTGGATACTGTCCAATGGACATGAGTTTGAGCAAACTCCGGGAGATAGTGAAGGATAGGGAAGCCTGGCGTGCATGTTGCAGTCAGTGGGTTTGCAAAGAGTTGGACACCACTGAGCAACTGAACAACACAGTGTGGAGCTTCACTGAAAGTGAAAGTGTTCATTGCTTACTGGTGTCCGACTCCTTGTGACCCTATGGACTGTAGCCCTGCAGGCTCTTCTGTCCATGGAATTCTCCAGGCAAGAATACTGGAGTGGGTAGCCATTCCCTTCCCCAGGGGAATCTTCCCAACCCAGGGATGGAACCTGGGTCTCCTGCATTTCAGGCAAACATCTGAGCTACCAGAGAAGCCCTGGAGCTTCATTGCATAGCTATAATAAATTAAATCTCTGACCACTGGTGACTAATTTAACCTCCAGCTCCTCTCCCCTTCCTGGAAGTTGGTGGTGGGATTGAAAATTCTAATCTACTAATTTGATTTAATCCTGATTGGCTCCCCTGGCAACCAGCCCCCATCCTTAGGGAGTTCCAAAAGTCACTTCTTTTTTTTCCCCATATGGAATCTTAGTTCCCCGACCGGAAAATGAACCCATGCCCCCTGCAGTGAATGAATGTCTTTACCATTGGACTGCTAGTGCCCCGAAAGTCACTTACTAACATAAATTCAGGTGTGTTGTAAAGGGACTTGTTATAAATAACAAAAGACATCTTTATCATTCTTATCCTTCAGGAAGTTCCAAGAGTTTTAAAGAACCATGCCAGAAATGAAGACCAACATTTATTTCTCTTATTACAAATAACAATACGGGGTGAGGTTGGGGGTGGTCAGAGGGACAGTCTGTGGCCAGAGAGTAGGCATCACTAGCCAAGCCCATGATTTTGGACACATTAGTCTCATTAGCTTATCCATTGAGCTAAGTAGTTTGAGAAGACAAAACAAAAAACGAAACTGCAAATTGTTTCAAGCTTTGGAGTCTGAAGAATTATGAATAGTGATCAAAATATAGTCATAAATAAGACAATGTTGATGTCAAGATAAGAAGGGGTACAATTAAAATTCATTACGACACAATAAGAAGCTCTGGTCTATACTTGTTGTAGTAAAAAGGACTTTGCCAAAAGAATTATTCAAGGAGAAAGGAGCTGAATGAGGGAATCCTCCCTTGACTTGGCAATAGTTCAGACTTAATTCAGACTTTCTCCCCAGGTAATAATATAGCAAGCAGTAATGAAGAAGCATGTGTCATTTGTTACTTGAGTACTTTGCACTGAGTGCAAAGCTTGGCATTAGTCCTTCTTTTATAGTCTGAACTTTTCATAGTAACTGAGGGAGAGGAGCATCATGAATGTAATCTTCCATTTTAAAATTAATCAATAATAGATTCAAGAAAAGGATATGGAATCCATGTGAATCCTTTTCCTGCTATTCTAAGCAAAAATTTTAAGTAATTTTAATGAATGAGTGTTTGTATGTGAATTTGTTTTTGGCAGTGTGGTGCAGAGTCCTAACCACTGGACTGCCAGAGAATTTCCTGAAGGTTAGTTCTTAAACTCTATGGTTTGATTGGCAAAGAAGGTAACATTTAAGACTTTCCCTCTCTCAGGCTGGATTTGGTATCTGTCCTGTTTAGAAGGATGCTTCCCAGGTGGCGCTGGTGGTAAAGAATCTGCCTGCCAGTGCAGAAGACACAAGAGATGTGGGTTTGATCCCTGGGTTGGGAAGATGCCCTGGAGAAGAAATGGCAATGCACTCCAGTGTCTTGTCTGGAAAATTCCATGGACAGAGGAACCTGGTGGGCTACAGTTCATGGGGGTCACAGAGAGCTGGACATGACTGAGAGACTGAGCACACACATTGTTTAGGAGACTTTCAGCTGGTAACTGAACACCACAATTAAGCACTAAGTCAATGTACTGGCTCATGAACTGGGGAGCTGAGAGATAAGATAAAAGTTTCCCCCAAGCATTATTTCAATCCAGTAGTTCCAACTCTATGTCTCTGCGATTTCTCAGCTCATTTTCTGGCTTCTAGCAGGCTGGCTGCAACCAGTCAATTATGTCAACAAGCAGAGGGACACCTTAAACTTACACAGTGCTGTATGTCAATGATATCTCAAGAAAACTGGAAGGAAAAAATGCTGGAAGAAAGAAAAGCACAGACACACACGGAGAGGAAAGAGGGTCACATGCAAGAGTTCTCTCAAAAGAGCACAAACAAATAACCCAAAATCCATGGGGTGGAAGGTCTGCAAATAATATATCTGATCAAGGTCTGGTATCCAGAATATATAAAGAACTCTTACAACTCAACAGCCCAATTTAAAAATGGAAAAAAGATTTGAATAGACATTTTTCCAAAGAAGATGTTGTTGTTGTTTAGTTGCTAAGTCGTGTCTGACTCTTTGTGACCTCGTGGACTGCAGCACACCATGCTTCCCTATCCTTCACTATCTCCAGGAGTTTGCTCAAACTCATGTCCATTGAGTTGGTGATACTATCCAACCATCTCATCTTCTGTCACCACTTCTCCTGCACTCAAGCTTTCCCACCATAGGGTCTTTTTCATTAAGTCAGCTCTTTGCATCAGGTGGCCAAAGTATTGGAGCTTCAGCTTCAGCATCAGTCCTTCCAACAAATATTCAGGGTTGATTTCCTATATGCCCTTATCCTACTATAATGTATTATCATAATATTAATGTATTATTGTCTCCTTGCTGTGTCCTTTACTAAATCACAAGCTCCTTGAATTCAAGGCCTCTGAGTATCCCTAACAGTTAGTACAGTGTCTAGCCATGGAGGGTAATCACTAAGTGCTTAGTGTTTGCTTTATCAGCTCCTCTCTGATCCAGGGAAGAGAACTAAGCCCAGGCTTCCTAGAAGTAGAAAAATGTGGACAGGAACTTATCCACCTGGTCTTTTAGTTTGGAACTGGCTTATGTGGCAAGATCATGACCTGTTAGTGTGTGTTTAGAATATGAATTTCTGATTGTTTAAGAAATACCAATGCTGAAACTTCCCTGGTTGGTACAGTGGTTAAGACTCTGAGCTTTTCCTGCATGGGTCTTGGGATAAATCTCTGGTCAGGAAACCAAGATCCCATATGCAAAAAAAAAAAAAAAGAAAAAGAAATACTAATACCTTATACAACTTGTTACATCTTTCAAACACACACACACAGAGTCACATCCTCAGAGATAACTCCAATTTCTGAACCAGAAAAAGAGATATTAGGCATCTTGAAGGAAAGATAAAGGACACATCAGGCCTTAGTAATTTAAAATAGTTCTTTTAGATGGTAAATGAGTGTGGACAAAGTGGGAAAGATAGGGAAAATTTCTATTTTGATTGAATTCCAGGGGCTTCTGATAAAAGAGCTTTTGATTAGACTTATAAGGATCCCTTCAGCTCTAAAGCCTTCAAGTTGTGGGATTCCTCACAGAATAGCTTTTTGGGGGAAAGCACCAGTAACGCTGAAGAAGCTGAAGTTGAACGATTCTATGAAGACCTACAAGACCTTTTAGAACTAACACCCAAAAAAGATGTCCTTTTCATTATAGGGGACTGGAATGCAAAGTAGGAAGTCAAGAAACACCTGGAGTAACAGGCAAATTTGGCCTTGGAATATGGAATGAAGCAGGGCAAAGACTAATAGAGTTTTGCCAAGAAAATGCACTGGTCATAACAAACACCCTCTTCCAACAACACAAGAGAAGACTCTATACATGGACATCACCAGATGGTCAACACCGAAATCAGATTGATTATACTCTTTGCAGCCAAAGATGGAGAGCTCTATACAGTCAGCAAAAACAAGACCAGGAGCTGACTGTGGCTCAGACCATGAACTCCTTATTGCCAAATTCAGACTTAAATTGAATAAATTTGGGAAAACCACTATACCATCCAGGTATGATCTAAATCAAATCCCTTATGATTATACAGTGGAAGTGAGAAATAGGTTTAAGGGCCTAGATCTGATAGATAGAGTGCCTGATGAACTATGGAATGAGGTTCATGACATTGTACAGGAGACAGGGATCAAGACCATTCCCATAGAAAAGAAATGCAAAAAGCAAAATGGCTGTCTGAGGAGGCCTTACAAATAGCTGTGAAAAGAAGAGAAGTAAAAAGCAAAGGAGAAAAGAAAAGATATAAGCATCTGAATGCAGAGTTCCGAAGAATAGCAAGAAGAGATAAGAAAGCCTTCTTCAGCGATCAATGCAAAGAAATAGAGGAAAACAACAGAATGGGAAAGACTAGGGATCTCTTCAAGAAAATCAGAGATACCAAAGGAACATTTCATGCAAAGATGGGCTCGATAAAGGACAGAAATGGTATGGACCTAACAGAAGCAGAAGATATTAAGAAGGAATGGCAAGAATACACAGAAAAACTGTACAAAAAAGATCTTCACGACCCACATAATTACGATGGTGTGATCACTGACCTAGAGCCAGACATCCTGGAATGTGAAGTCAAGTGGGCCTTAGAAAGCATCACTACGAACAAAGCTTGTGGAGGTGATGGAATTCCAGTTGAGCTGTTCCAAATCCTGAAAGATGATGCTGTGAAAGTGCTGCACTCAATATGCCAGCAAATTTGGAAAACTCAGCAGTGGCCACAGGACTGGAAAAGGTCAGTTTTCATTCCAATCCCAAAGAAAGGCAATGCCAAAGAATGCTCAAACTACCACACAATTGCACTCATCTCACACGCTAGTAAAGTAATGCTCAAAATTCTCCAAGCCAGGCTTCAGCAATATGTGAACCATGAACTTCCTGATGTTCAAGCTGGTTTTAGAAAAGGCAGAGGAACCAGAGATCAAATTGCCAACATCCGCTGGATCATGGAAAAAGCAAGAGAGTTCCAGAAAAACATCTATTTCTGCTTTATTGACTATGCTAAAGCCTTTGACTGTGTGGATCACAATAAACCGTGGAAAATTCTGAAAGAGATGGGAATACCAGACCACCTGACCTGCCTCTTGAGAAATTTGTATACAGGTCAAGAAGCAACAGTTAGAACTGGACATGGAACAACAGACTGGTTCCAAATAGGAAAAGGAGGTCATCCAGGCTGTATATTGTCACCCTGCTTATTTAACTTATATGCAGAGTACATCATGAGAAATGCTGGGCTGGAAGAAGCACAGGCGGGAATCAAGATTGCCGGGAGAAATATCAATAACCTCAGATATGCAGATGACACCACCCTTATGGCAGAAAGTGAAGAGGAACTAAAAAGCCTCTTGATGAAAGTGAAAGTGGAGAGTGGAAAAGTTGGCTTAAAGCTCAACATTCAGAAAACGAAGATCATGGCATCCAGTCCCACCACTTCAAGGGAAATAGATGGGGAAACAGTGGAAACAGTGTCAGACTTTATTTTTCTGGGCTCCAAAATCACTACATATGGTGACTGCAGCCATGAAATTAAAAGACGCTTACTCCTTGGAAGAAAAGTTATGACCAACCTAGAGAGCATATTCAAAAGCAGAGACATTACTTTGCCAACAAAGGTCCGCCTAGTCAAGGCTATGGTTTTTCCAGTGGTCATGTATGGATGTGAGAGTTGGACTCTGAAGAAAGCTGAGTGCCGAAGAATTGATGCTTTTGAACTGTGGTGTTGGAGAAGACTCTTGAGAGTCCCTTGGACTGCAAGGAGATCCAACCAGTCCATTCTGAAGGAGATCAGCCCTGGGATTTCTTTGGAAGGAATGATGCTAAAGCTGAAACTCCAGTACTTTGGCCACCTCATGCGAAGAGTTGACTCATTGGAAAAGACTCTGATGCTGGGAGGGATTGGGGGCAGGAGGAGAAGGGGACAACAGAGGATGAGATGGCTGGATGGCATCACTGACTGGATGGACGTGAGTCTGAGTGAACTCCGGGAGTTGGTGATGGACAGGGAGGCCTGGCGTGCTGCGATTCATAGGGTCGCAAAGAGTCGGACACGACTGAGCGACTGATCTGATCTGATTTAAACAAAGGTCATAGAAAATAATCTACAGCTTCAGTTCTTTAGCTAAACATTATAATAGTGTTTTAATTCATTTGGAGGAGCCAGTATAACGTGAGTTCTGAGATTTGTGGCTATAGTAAACTCACTAAGGAGAAATTAAGATATCAAGGTAGGGAGAAATTTTCAAGTTCACATTTGTAGGCAGAAAAGTGACACAGGAGCTTTATCAAGGGCAAGTGACAAGTAATGCAATTAGAGAAAAGTAATTCAATCTGAGTCCATAAAATGACAAATTTTGAGCTGTCAGATACAACCTGGGGGAAGGATTAAACATTATCATGGATATGAAAACTGTATTATACAGAAACGTATACAAAATTGGATGTTGACCTCGATATTAAATCGATATGATTTGTAACATTGAAAAACTGGAATGCTAATTGTTTTAATTTTCATCAGAGTAGAGTTGCTTTACAATGTTGTATTAGATTCTACTGTACAGTAAAGTGAATCAGCTATACATATATATTCATCCCCTCTCTTTTGGATTTCCTTCCCATTCAACCAAATTGTTTTTAAAAGGAAGTTGGTTTAAGAAGCTATTGTCCATGTACCCAAAGAATGCTCAAACTACCGCACAATTGCACTCATCTCACACGCTAGTAAAGTAATGCTCAAAATTTTCCAAGCCAGGCTTCAGCAATATGTGAACCGTGAATTTCTACATGTTCAAGCTGGTTTTAGAAAAGGCAGAGGAACCAGAGATCAAATTGCCAACATCTGCTGGATCATGGAAAAAGCAAGAGAGTTCCAGAAAAACATCTATTTCTGCTTTATTGACTATGCTAAAGCCTTTGACTGTGTGGATCACAATAAACTGTGGAAAATTCTGAAAGAGATGGGAATACCAGACCACCTGACCTGCCTCTTGAGAAATCTGTATGCAGTTCAGGAAGCAACAGTTAGAACTGGACATGGAACAACAGACTGGTTCCAAATAGGAAAAGGAGTCCGTCAAGGCTGTATACTGTCACCCTGCTTATTTAACTTATATGCAGAGTACATCATGAGAAACGCTGGGCTGGAAAAAGCATGAGCTGGAATCAAGATTGCCGGGAGAAATATCAATAACAGATATGCAGATGACACCACCCTTATGGCAGAAAGTGAAGAGGAACTAAAAAGCCTCTTGATAAATGTGAAAGAGCAGAGTGAAAAAAGTTGGCTTAAAGCTCAACATTCAGAGAACGAAGATCATGCCATCTGGTCCCATCACCTCATGGGAAAGAGATGGGGAAACAGTGGAAACAGTGTCAGACTTTATTTTTCTGGGCTCCAAAATCACTGCAGATGGTGACTGCAGCCATGAAATTAAAAGACACTTACTCCTTGAAAGGAAAGTTATGACCAACCTAGATAGCATATTCAAAAGCAGAGACATTACTTTGCCAGCAAAGGTCCGTCTAGTCAAGGCTATGGTTTTTCCTGTGGTCATGTATGGATGTGAGAGTTGGACTGTGAAGAAGGCTGAGCGTCGAAGAATTGATGCTTCTGAACTGTTGTATTGGAGAAGACTCTTGAGAGTCCCTTGGACTGCAAGGAGATCCAACCAGTTTATTCTAAAGGAGATCAGTCCTGGGTGTTCTTTGGAGGGACTGATGCTAAAGCTGAAACTCCAATACTTTGGCCATCTCATGTGAAGGGTTGACTCATTGGAAAAGACCCTGATGCTGGGAGGGATTGGGGGCAAGAGGAGAAGGGGATGACAGAGGATGAGATGGCTGGATGGCATCACCAACTCGATGGACATGAGTTTGGGTGAACTCCCCGGGAGTTGGTGATGGACAGGGAGGCCTGGCGTGCTGCAATTCATGGGGTCATGGAGAGTCAGACACGACTGAGTGACTGAACTGAACTGATCTGAAGAAGATACATTGTTCTAATAGCAATCTGGAAGTTGATGAATTACTTTTAGGCATGAAATATTGTCTTGTGAATCCATGATGTGTGCACACGTGGTAGGAATTATTAAAAAAAATAATAAATTAAAACACGTGCATTGATTCGGGGTTTTAGTGGATTATCTCAGGCCTGTTATAGTACTGCTAGGAGACTTGTTGGGACGCAGGAAAAGGTCTTCTGGAAAGTCACATGGGAGATGGAGGACTAGGTGGAAGAGGAGGAAGAAGCTCCTTGGTTATTTACATCTTTTTCAGAACACATCGCTTAACACAAGACAACAAGGCAGAGGGCTCAGGGGTGACACTCGGAAAACCCCCGAGGACCAGCGGCCCTGAGCCACCTGCAGTGCCTTCTCTTAGAATTCCAACCCAAAGGTTTTTAAGACAGTGTAGAAGATACAATTAAACAGACAACAACCCATTTTTAAGCAGATAGATAAAACAATTTTTCCTCCAGAGGCCTTCCAAGTGAGCCCACTTGGATCAAAAGTTCAGTCACTTCAGTAAGTTTCCTGCAGCCTCAGAAATTCAGTAGCCAATTACTTCCACAAAGAAGAAAGCACAAAAGTGAAGGGAAGCATGGAAAGGTATCGAGCAGTCATTTCTACTTGCTCATAAACACTCAGAATGAAACGTAAACTGTTCCAAGTGGCTCCAGATTGAGTGTTTCTTGCTCCATTTTTATCTTGGCTGTTCGGACAACACATTTTATTTGGGATTTAACTGTCCTTTACTTTCTCTTACCTTCTTATCCCAATCAATTAATAATCAGTTAGCAAGCTAAAGCTGAAACTCCAGTACTTTGGCCACCTCATGCGAAGAGTTGACTCACTGGAAAAGACTCTGATGCTGGGAGGGATTGGGGGCAGGAGGAGAAGGGGACGACAGAGGATGAGATGGCTGGATGGACGTGAGTCTGAGTGAACTCCGGGAATTGGTGATGGACAGGGAGGCCTGGCGTGCTGCGATTCATGGGGTCGCAAAGAGTCGGACACGACTGAGCAACTGATCTGATCTGATATATAGTATATCTTGCCTGGAAAATCCTATGGACGGAGGAGCCTGGTAGGCTGCAGTCCATGGGGTCGCTAAGAGTCGGGCAGGACTGAGCGACTTCACTTTCACTTTTCACTTTCATGCATTGAAGAAGGAAATGGCAACCCGTTCCAGTGTTCTTGCCTGGAGAATCCCAGGGACGGCAGAGCCATTGGACATGACTGAAGCAAGTTAGCAGCAGCAGCAGCAGCACAGTAAGCAGTAATGTGGGGCTTCCCAGGTGGTGCTAGTGATAAAGAACCAGAGAATCCCAGGGATGGAGGAGACTGGTGGACTGCCGTCTATGGGGTCACACAGAGTTGGACACGACTGAAGTGACTTAGCAGCAGCAGCAGCAGCAGCAGCAGTATATATAGTGTATAAGATCTTTTGATAAAGATGCTATTGAATAAAATGTGACAAGGGGAGGTACATTTCATTTGGGAGCATATGTTGACTGTGACTCCTGAGTTATTCTTTTCTTCCTTTTTCTTTCTTTCCTTTAATGATTTCCTGAGTTGTTCTTATCCACTAATGTCAAAATGACGCATGAAGGGAAATGGTGCCCAACTGATAAATCTGTTCCCTGCAATGTTTCCATTCAGTTCCCAAACCTTATGTACTGGAGTGGCCTTTTCTTGTGCAAAATTGTTATTGTTATCCCTGAAATCTGATCTATGCCATATTGCATAACAAATAATTGGCTACAGATGTATCCATGGCACAAATCTTGATTTCACCAAGAAAGAAAGTACATCATACTATAATTATTAGGTTTCTCCTTGGTGATTAATCATAGAACTTTGAACTTGCCTGCCACAAAACATAGAGGAATACTCCCATGCCATTGTAAAAGATTGTGTATCTCTTTGCAAGAATGGGTTGCATGTTCCTGAAATATTTTAACAGCCTACGACTCTGCCAAATTGTTTCATACCTTATAGGAGAACACAAAAGAATTTGAATAGTGTATCAATTATAAATGCTTCAGAAGAAATCTGGTAATGTGAATATTATAAGAAACAAAATCCACGGACCATGTATTAAGTCTGATGTGGAATAGGCACACTGCAAACAGTTGCTCTGATTCATGTCTCAAGCCTGTTCTACTTAAACAAGCTCTCAAGATCCAACAAGTCACCTAGTGATTCAGGCAACTGCAGAAAACAAGATCACTCTGTCCAACCTGTGTTTCTGAAGCATTTACTGGGTGTAGCCTTTCATGATCCAGTTGAATCCTTTTTCGGCAAGACTCCAAACAAAGAGTTGGAGCAACAAAGCAAGACAAGTCTGTAGCATCCAGAAGAATTCCCTAATCCAGATGTAAAATATGCAAGTTACAACTGATCTGCACAAGTGCACATAGGCAGAACTGTGATAGACCAAGATAATAAAAAGGCTAACGTTGGCAAAGTGCATTGAATTGGGTACAGTTTCATCAATTATTTATACTTCACAAAGTCAGAACATAAAAATAAAAATTGTGGCAGTTTGGATTAATGGAATCAACTCAGTGGACAATCTGCTTGAATAAATTTTATGCACTACTAAAGTTATTAAGAAAATTACAGGCATTGGTCCATAGTCTGACATCTTACAGAACAGGAACTCAAAGCATTTTTATAATTACTCCCTAAAACTTTATTCATCTTTTCACTATTGGATATAATCACATAGGGAAACATAGATGAGATTTCTGAAAACTCAGGAATAAAAAGAATTGTGAGTTACGAGACAATGGCTCTACATTTTAATTTCTGTGGTACTTCTTTTCCCCCAGTTTTATTGAGATATAATTGAAATAGAGCTCTGTATAAATTTAAGGCATCCCACATAATGACTTAACATATATAATGACTTTATACAAATATATGTTGCCAAATGACATTACTTTTTGTATTTGTATTTAATTTCTATAGCACTTAATTTCTTCAGTTCAGTCCGACTCTTTGTGACCCCATGGGCTGCAGCACGCCAGGCCTCCCTGTCCATTACCAACTCCTGGAGTTTACTCAAACTCATGTCCATCGAGTTGGTGATGCCATCCAGCCATTTCATCCTCTGTCATCCCCTTCTCCTCCTACCTTCAATCTTTTGCAGCATCAGGGTCTATTCCAATGAATCAGCTCTTCACATCAGGTGGCAAAATATTGGAGTTTCAGCTTCAACATTAGTCCTTCCAATGAACACCCAGAACTGATCTCATTTAGGATGGACTGGTTGGATCTCCTTGCAGTCCAAGGGACTCTCAAGAGTCTTCTCCAACACCACAGTTCAAAAGCATCAATTCTTCGGTGCTCAGCTTTCTTTATAGTCCAATTCTCACATCCATACATGACTACTGGAAAAAACATAGCCTTGACTAGACGGACCTTTGTTGGCAAAGGAATGTCTTTGCTTTTTAACATCTTAGCTTTGGAAACTTTTGTACTGGAAGCAAATATTTCTTGAATGGCAATTATTAAATTGAGAATAAGAGAGTCTACAAGAAAATAATGACTCAAAAAGAAGCTCACTTCTCCTTTTATGTCAAATACTATACAGATTCTTAACTATATGTTGGGGTTTGTTAACTGCACTGTTTTGAAGCAATTCCATGCATTCCCCACATTTTTATTTTGAAAACAAAGCTACAGAAAAGTTGAAAGAATAGTACAATGAACACGTATCTTCTTTACCTAAATTCATTACTTTCTACTTAAAAAATTTTTTTATTCATCACTTTTTAATGTTTTATCACATTTGCCTCATTTATTTATCTATCTATGTACATATTCATACACATATATCTGAAATATTTTGACTTGTTGATTAAATTCTTTGTTATTCATATATATACACACACATACACACATGTGGAAGGAAAGAGAGATAGAGGGAGAATTGTTTAAGAATAAAGATATATTTTCTATGACCAATCCCAGTATAATGATCATACTTTAAACAATTCGGGACTTCCTGGGGTCCAGTGGTTAGGACTCTCTGTTTCCAAAAGAGGGGGCACAGGTTGGATCCCTGGTCAGGGAACTGAGATTCCTGCATGATGTGTAGTGTGGTCAAATAAAATAAAATAAAATAATTTTTTAATGACAATTAACAGTAGTTATATACCATCATTTAACATACAGTCTCTATTTATGTTTTCTCAGTTGTTCCAAAAAATGTCTCCATTGTTCCAACAAATAGTTGTTGTTTTTCTCCAATCTTCACTTTTTACATAGCAGTCATTTTTTTCTTCTTTGGGGCTTCCCTAGTGGCTCAGACAGTAAAGAATTTGCCTGCAGTGCAGGAGACCTAGGTCCAATCCCTGGGTTGAAAAGGTTCCCTGGAGAAAGGAATGACAACCCGCTCCAATATTCTTGCCTAGAGAATTCCATGGACAGAGGAGCCTGGCAGGCTACAGTCCATGGGGTCAATCCCTGGGTCAAGAAGATTCCCTGGAGAAGGAATGGCAAACCACTCCAGTATTCTTGCCTGGAAAATCCATTGAACAGAGGAAACTGGCAGGCTACATGTAGTTCATGGGGTCACAAAGAGTCGGACACGACTGAACGTGCATATACATTCATTTACAGAAATAGAAATAATCCTAGAATACTGAAACTAAAAGAAATTTCAAAAGGACATTTTATACATTTCTTATCATTAGGTCAAAACTTTATCTGACAGTTGAAAATCTAGTATGTTTGTAATAATAATTCTTTGAACATGGGTTTTCTATGGCCTTTTGGGTAAAGTACTCCATTGTCAGGATATTTCATGTTGACCTTGAATTCTTTCTATTCGGTGGCTTAGAACAACAGCTATCCTTAAGCTGAAAATTTTTTTCAAGTTTAGATTCACACTTGTGGCTACAGACAGAATAAGCAACATCTTGTTAGCCTTTTCTCATGGGTCTTGCTTCTCCAACCGTTAATCATTTTTTATGACTCTCCTTTAAACTTTCTCCAAGTTTTTCTGTCTCCTTTTAGAGACAAAGCCAAGAATTAAATATAGTATTTGCAAGGATATGATTAGTACCAAATTTAGAGGACAATAACTGCATAGTTCTTACATTCTGCGCTCTAAGATTTGTTAATTGTTTTCAAAAATGATCAATCTTTCCATAAAAAAAACCCAAGATTTCAAGGGGTAGTCTTGAATAGTATACTGTCATGTTTTAAAACTTGTTCACTTTAGTGGAATAAGACCTCAAAGCCCACCTAAGTATCACTTATCATGAAAAAGTTTTTCAAAACTGCAGAAACATCTTAGAAAAAAGTATAATGATAATTCCTTTGAGGCACAATGTGTTCATGTCTTAAAGTCTAGTTATTGCAAAATTACAGGTTCAGAATAGCTGATGCAAACTTACATTATTGCATGTGTATCTGTCCTCTCCGACTTTGTGGGACCCCATGGACTGCAGCCTGCCAGGCTCCTCTGTCCATGGGAATCTCCAGGCGGGAATACTGGAGTGGGTTGTCATGCCCTCCTCCAGGTGATCTTCCTGACCCAGGGATTGATCCCATGTCTCTTACATCTAACCTGGATTAGCATGCAGGTTCTTTATCACTAGCACCACCTGGGAAGCCCGACATTACTGCTTACTCTGCTGCTGCTGCTGCTAAGTCGCTTCAGTTGTGTCCGATTCTGTGCGACCCCATAGACGGCAGCCCACCAGACTCCGCCGTCCCTGGGATTCTCCAGACAAGAGTACTGGAGTGGGTTGCCATTTCCTTCTCCAATGCATGAAAGTGAAAAGTGAAAGTGAAGGCGCTCAGTCGTGTCCGACTCTGTGCGACCCCATGGACTGCAGCCTACCAGGCTCCTCTGTCCATGGGATTTTCCAGGTAAGAGTACTGGAGTGGGTTGCCATTGCCTTCTCCACTGCTTACTCTAGAGTTAACCAAACAACCCACAACAAACACACTCATTCTGAAGAAGCTATACCCAGAGTGTTTTATATTTAAAAGGAGGATGACCTGACATTAAAAATCACAATGAACTCAAAACTCTGTTGACCATGACCTGATAACAAGGTAACCTCCTGGAAAATTGTAAGTTTCAGTCATCTGCAAGTATGAATTTGCAGTGAGAGTCTTTGCATCATTGCCATGCATTTTATAGCAGGGGAAGTTCCTAATGGAAAACTGAGGACTGTCTTTGGGAAACTCTAGCAACATGTTGATTTTTTTTCTTGCTAGTAATATTAGCTAAGCTATCATTTACTGAATGCTTACTATGTGCCGGATAGTTTATTACATCCTCTCTACACGTTCTCTCCTTTGAATCATATCAACTTTGTGAGGAACATTTTATTAGCATAGCCTATTTATAGATGACCTGACTGAGGCCCAAATTCATGTGGTTAGTGAATGTCAGAATGAAGATTCACATCTAAGTATTTCCAACCCAGTGTAATTACTATTCCCATGGACAGAGGAGCCTGGCAGGCTACAGTCCATAGGGTCACATGCCTGAAGTGACTTAGCACATACACATGCATAATTACTGTTCCACTGCCCAGTATAACGGTAACCTAATAGTTTACTAAAAGCAGAACTCATTTTAAAGTGACGTTCTCTGAAAATGGATGGCATTCATGTGTAAAATCAGAAAGAAAGGACTAGCATTTTTAGATGGGTTCCTGGCCTCAGGAGAATGTTTTAAAACCAGTGCTCTATAGCACTTTATATTTTAAGTAGATAAACAAGGATTTACTGTATAGTACAGGGAAAATAGGTATATTTGGTAACTTATAATAAACTGTGGCTTCCCTGATGGCTCAGAGGTTAAAGCGTCTGCCTGCAATGCGGGAGACCTGGGTTCGATCCCTGGGTCGGGAAGATTCCCTGGAGAAGTAAATGGCAACCCACTCCAGTATTCTTGCCTGGAGAATCCCATGGACGGAGGAGCCTGGTGGGCTACAGTCCATGGGGTCACAAAGAGTCGGACACAACTGAGCGACTTCACTTTATAATAAACTGTAATGGAAAGAATCTGAAAAAAATTTGTGTATATAACTGAATCACTTCGCTGAATACCTGAAAGCCATACAATATTTTAAGTCAACTATACTTCCATGTAAGTAAATAAATAAGAATTATTGCTGGGCTTTCTGTACTGGATGACAGTTAATGTTTTAGAACAGAAGCAAGTTTAAAAGACTGTATTTTTTTTTTTCCCACTGTGCTGGGTGGGTCTTCCCTGTGGTACGTAGGCTTAGTTGCCCCACAGCATGTGGGATCTTAGTTCCCCAACCAGGGTTAGAAACTGCATCCTTGGCATCAGAAGGCAGACTATTAACCACTGGACCTCCAGGGAAGTCCCTGGAATTCATTTTAAAAGGCACTGTTGGCTGTTTGAAGGATGCTTCTTTGAAAGTGGCTCTGAGGACCACAGGCAGTAGCTCCTGCACATAAACCCCAGCAGGAGGGGTCCTACACATGGGGAGCCTTAGTCCAGTCTCCTCCAGCTATAGCCTGTAGGTGAGGAGGTGGAGCCAAAGAGACTGGTCCACCCAACACCCATGCCTCCTTTTAGATTATGCTCCAAAGTACTCGGGACCCCATTTACTGATAGCTTTTCAGTGAGTCCTGGGACTCACTGAGAAGAGCAGTGACCCTGAGTTCACTCAAAGGAACACAGAGAGACACAGAGCTTGGCTCAGCCCGTAGGAATTCTGCAGAAGCGCGGACTCCAAGAACCAGAGCTAGTCAGGCTGACACTACATTTGGATTGTGACTAGTACAGTTTGGAGAGATAAAGCGCCAGGGGACTCAGATTCACTTTTCCTTTCCTCCTTCCTCTTCCAAAGAGATTACTTAATAGTCTGCTTACACATCTAGCACTTGCTTACTCTAATAATAGCCCCTGAGCCTGAATCATCCTGCGTCACTGCCTGTCATAGCATGTCCTCAGCTGTTGCCAGGACTTTTGTGGCCGGCTCCCAGTGCTATCTGCAAACCTCTAAGAATGTGCAGGGTAATCGGTTATTTTAATTTTAGCTGTACATGATGTGAGAGATCTTCTATTTATCTCCAGTGACCTGTCTTTGGCTTCCCAGGTGGTGCTAGTGGTAAAGAACCCTCCTGCCAATGCAGGAGATGTGAGAGATGTGGTTTGACCCCTGGGTTGGGAAGATCCCTTGGAGAAAGGAATGGCAACCTACTCTAGTATTCTTGCCTGGAGAATCCCATAGACAGGAGTGTGGCAGGCTACAGTCCATGGGATCACAAAGAGTCAGACCTGTCTTAAAATACAGAGTGTAATGGTGAAAGAAAGTGAGGAGAAAACTTTGATATGAATCGAAGTTCATAAGTACAATAGTATATGTGGTGCATACAAAGGTATTTTAAATATATTTATAAAAAGTGCATAATACTACTATTATTAAAATATGTAGTAGTATCAATTTGTTTACCCAGTCGGGACAAACATTTGTGTAGATTAAAACTGCTACTTGATGGGCTTTGGGGGTGCTAAGAGTGTTGTTTCTTGATCATGTGCTACTTACATGAGTCATTTTTTTTTAAAAAAAAGTTTTGGCTACTCCCCACAGCATGTGGGAACTTAGTTCCCTGAACAGGTGTTGAACCCACACCTCCTTTGTTGGAAGGCAGAGTCTCAACCCCTGGACCTCCAGCGAAGTCCCCAAGAGTAATTTCAGTCTGTGAAAATCCACCAAACCAAAGACTTACAGTATTTGTGTTTTTCTGTATTACATTATATTTCAACAAACAGTTTTAAACATTTCCTATTTAACCTGCTTTTTGAGGAAAAGTACAAAAAATTGCAACAGCATACCATATACACATGACAATATGTATTGAGATGTATCGTAGATCAAATAATGTTTGAAAATTTTACAAAGTCCAATAGACCCAAATCTCTCATTTAAAGCAGACTCTACTTTTAGAAATTTCTCTCCCCTCAAACCAAAATAACATTTCTTACCTCTTCACAATTATAGAGATGTAATGAATTAAATTTTAAAATAGCTCCTCTTTTTGGTCTTACATATTTTTGTCATAAAAAATCATAAAAATTAAATTGGTACATATTCCTTGCAGGGCAATTTGGCAGTATCTATAAAAACACAAGATGTTCATAAATTTGATGAGGCAACTTTGCTTTAAGAATCATTCTAGAAATACACTGAGAAGTCTGTGGCAGTTTTGCTATTTAATCATTCAAAGACTCAACTTGCAACTAACATCCATTTCTTGAGTATCTACTCTGTAGTAGATGTGAGTTCTGGGCATACATTAATGAACAAAACAGCTGTAGGCCAGGTTTTCCCCCCAAATTTTTTAGTAATTTATTATAGAGTAAATGCTCCAAATAAAAAGATTTTAAGGTTAGATAGCAAAAAACAAACAAAAAAAGTAAATGTAGTACAAGGTTGATAAATTAAGGACAAGCAAGCTGATATATGGCACCCCACTCCAGTACTCTTGCCTGGAAAATCCCATGGACGAAGGAGCCTTGTAGGCTGCAGTCCATGGGATCACGAAGAGTCGGACACGACTGAGCGACTTCATTTTCACTTTTCACTTTCATGCATTGGAGAAGGAAATGGCAACCCACTCCAGTGTTCTTGCCTGGAGAATCCCAGGAACGGGGGAGCCTGGTGGGCTGCGGTCTATGGGGTCACACAGAGTCGGACACGACTGAAGCGATTTAGCAGCAGCAGCAACAAGCTAATATAACTACTTATACACTTACTGATAAGCCTCAGTAAGAACTGGATGGTAGGGATCCTTGTTCCTCTTTTTCTTGCCCTTAATATGGGCAAATGTTTAGAGTCCTGCTCCATTTCAATAGTAGCTTCTCCTCACCCTTGAGAAAAGTTTGCCTTACTATCTTTAACAAGTGTCATGAATCATTTTTTGAAACTATAATGTTTGAAAGTTTAATAATTACTTAGGATTTTGCAACTGGAAAGATATTATGTACATATATAGATTTTTAAATTGTCTTCTTAAATAAATTGAGAAGGATCAAAAGTAATCATGACATGAACAAGAGTTTAATGTACTTACAGTGCTGTTAAAACTGATTAACAGGTGTTATACAGATGAGGCCAAGACATGGAAGTATGACTCCGCCTATGTGCAGGTAACTTAGCACAGGGGGCGTAAGCTGCCTTTAGAGAAACAACGTGGTGGGCACAGCAAAAAAGAACAAAACAAAAGCTACAAAGTAAGGCAAGGAATGAAAGCTGGAGCGCCTGCCAGGTAAACATTCACTGACCAGAGGCAAATTAGCTTGAAAAGGCTGAGATCTGGGACACTCTCACATAGACTGATTGTTTGGATGGCTCTGCAGAAAGCCGTTTCACCCTGGAACCCAGGCTTGAATAATCCCACTGGTGAAGGTGAATGGTATGAACCAGTAAGCATTAGGAAATGAGTGTTAAATTGTTTCAAGATAGTTTAAGAAATGCGAAGATGCAGCACTATTCTGCAAATACTTTGTATGAAGACTTTCTTACTTTAAGTTTTGTTTGTGTATTTTTAATTCAACATACCCGGCTTACTGTGCCTAAAAGACACTCTATAGGGAAAGATGTCTTATTTAAAGGTTAACATCTTAAAGGTTGTTCTTGATATTTCTTCATGTTTATTGGTTGCTTTTGATGGGTCAAGCACAGTACTAAGCAAGTTTATATGTACTGTCTCATGTCATTCACACAACATCTGAGGTAGATACGAATATTAAGCTCATGTCAGCTCTCCCAACTTTACGAGGTGATTACTATTTTTTTTTAACATTTACTTATTTGGCTGTGCGGAGTCTTAGTTGTGGCATGTGGGATCTAGTTCCTCGACCAGGAATGGAACTGGAGCCCCTCGTGTTGGTAGCTTGGAGTCTTAGCCACTGGACCACCAAGGAAATACTTGGATACTAGTATTATAAGATCCATTTCACAAATAAAGAACCTTCCCAAGGACGCATAGCAAGTAAGTGGGCAGAATCAGGATTTGAACTCAGGTTTGTTTCCATGCCAAGCTTGAACTCTTAATCACGCTGCTTTATCTAAGAAGAAACACAGGGGAAACGTTCTTGAGAGGATGGCTTCAAGAGGGAAACCCCTGATCACAGATGCGGAGCTGGTGGGCCATCGCTGTCCAGATGGGGAGACTGAGTCACATGGCTCTCAGTCATCTGCTTAGCAGCTGAGGCAGAGCATGCAACCAGGGTCTCCAGGCCCGCAGAACAGTCCTTTGCCCTTTGTCTCTAGGGTTTTTTGGTGTGTGTGTGTTTTCTTTCTTGACTGTGCCTGGCAGCATGTGAAATCTTAGTTCCCCAACCAGGGATCTAACTTGTGGCCCCTGCAATGGAAGTGTGAGTCCTAACCACTGAATCACCAGGGAAGGCCCCCTCCCCCTTCCTTTCTTTCTTTCCTTTTTTTAGCCATTTATCTCTATACTTGCAGACACTTGTGTGGTGGTGATGGAAAACTTATCTGCCAACAAGAGCGCGCTTGTATATATTCCATTGTTGGTGAAAAACACCAGTCAGGTCCGTATCTTCCACGCACCTCTCACTGAATTTTGAACTGTCTGTCTCTCTGAACAAGAATTCCATGACTAAAGTTACTACTGAGCAACACCCATCATATTAAGCTTCATTTAAAAAATTTTCTAAATGTATAATCTAGACAAAATGCTTGACTAAGAGCAAGTGGTTGCCATGGCACTTGATACAGCATTCACGAAGCACAAACATCTTCCTAACATAGTTTTTCTAATAAAAATAGAAAGCTGAGAAGGCAGTGAATTTAAGGAGGGTGAGGGCACTGAAGGAAAAACAATACTTCATTATGTTTTTTTAACCATGTTTGATACTATTGTTTAAGCCTCAGTGAATATCATAGCTGTCTTCAGATGGAGTCAGACACCTGGAACTTGCCTCTGTGTATTTGGAGTGTCTTATGCCCATCTTACTGTTAACTATAAACAGATGATCCTCAAAACTACTTACTAATCAGGTCTGCAGGGTAACTACTCCATCACTAAACATACATGAAGTGTCTTGCCAGGGGAGAATACCACAGACAGGCTGAGAGAAATGGACTTTAAAATCACCTAGCCCAGAACGTTTTACAAACATACATACACTTCTCTTTCTACACGAGACAAAGTGATATCTAGTTGTTTGACTGATTAATGTGTTTTCTTAGAAGCCTTTCTAAGGATTCCTCATGATACAATTCAGGGGAAGATTATTAGTAATCCCTGAACACCCCACCCAAATATGGTTTTCTCCTCTGTGGTCGGCTGTTGCCCTTGAGACAGAAAAAAACAAAACAAAAATGGGAAACCATCGACATCCAGACACTGTCCTGGCATTCACAGCCCAGCCAAGTTATTCTGCTCTTAGATTATAAGCAGTCTTGAGGAATATCAAACTCAGACAAGGCCACTCTGATGAATAAGTGAAACAAAGCATCACTCTGATGAATGATGAATGAATGAAACAAAACAAGACCATTTCTTCATTCTGTCTCAGCACAGACAAAGCTAGGCCACTGTACAAGCCACAGAATAGAAAACACTCATTTCCCTACTGAATGAATGATGGTTGTGTCTGTACCAGGCAGAGAAATGCCTCTGCCTTCTGGAAGCATCCAATGTGGAGTGAAGCCCCACTTCCTTAGACCCTCCCAGAAGTCACCCAACTGGGTTCTTCCAACCAGGTTCTAACACCCTCTCACAGAAATGCCTCGTGACTCCATGCAGTGTGTGTTCTCCTGGCTGCGATGAGTAATAAACCAACTTGTTCAGCCACAGGTGGTCTTCCGCTAGAAGGAACTGACTCCGCACAGCATGGACCCAATGTTTCAATTATTTTATCTGCTTACATTTTCTCTTATCTCCTCAACTAGACAGCAGGCTTCCAGAGGACAGAGACCTATGCTACCCTCTCTTATATTCAAAGTACCTAGGCTTTCTCTGGACTACAGTAGATGCTCAATATTTGCGTATTATATGAATGAAGGTTGGAGGGTGGGGATCAGGAGTAGACTCATATTCACTGTGTTCCTCCCATCTCTCCTAGAAGAGAGGAATTCAGCAGTTAGGTAGTCATCAGCCTGTGGGAAGGAAGAACTAACAACATACACTGGAAGATGTTATAAAACCATGTCATAAACCATACTTACTCTTATCCTAACATTACTCTTAGCGGTAATAAAATTCATCCCCTGAAGTTTGGATTTCAACTTGTTCCCATCAACAGCTGTGACGATGTTTTCTTAGTTCCCCATCCCCCTACATTCTTTATTGCTTTATTGTTTTGCTCTCTAATTACAAAAGCAATACCTATCTATTTCAGTATTTGGGAAATACATCATAGGGATTCCTGAGATTTATTAGATAATAATAAATTGGAAAATGTAGGCTACAAAGAAGAAAGTAAATCCATGTCTTGTTCTCAAAGCAGGGTCCTTTCCTCCAAATTCAAGTTTGCATCACTTTGTGGTTTGGAGATTGAGGCTCAAAATTTAAGTATTTAGAGCTTGAAAGAGCAGTGCAAATTATATTGGGTGATTAAGAAAGGAACTGTCGAAGGTATTGAGTGAGAGGATACAGGAATGCTGGCATCCTGCCTTTCCAGTCAGCCAGTCACCTTCCTCTCTCTTAGGTTTGTTCATCCCATCGTGAATAATGGCCACAGGAAACAAGGTTTCTCTTTATTATTTATGACTGCACTTTGGAGAACCTGAGTAAAGCAGGGTTCAGGTCGGAAGTTAGGCTGCAGAGCAATGGGACAGTTAGGGGTGGAGGGGACAGGAAAGGTGGTGGAGAAGTAGTGGGAGGTGGGGAATGCTTCCTAAATCAAGACGGCAGTCCAAGTCTTGTGGCCAGTCTAACATACAGTTCAGAAACTGTTAGCCATGACCAGCAGGCTCAGAAATATATATCTATATAGATTTTTTTCCATCCATGATAATTTCTTTTATTATCTTCTCCAATGGTTTGCAGTCCTTTGAGAGAGTCCATCTGACCAAATCACATATATTGGGAAAGCATCAATTGCAACTTTCTATCTCCTTTTTCCTCTTGCAAAATTGAGCCACACATTTATCAGATAAAAATCATTATCAAAGAGTTGATAGTATAAAAACTGCACAGACCAATAATGTACTTCTAATAAGCAAAAATGTTGATACCAACAAACAATACTTTAAGTAATACACAGACATTTCAGCACTATTCACTCTTCTTATTGCTCACTAAAATTTAGCAGTCACTCTGTACTTACGCATGATGTTAATTATGTGTTAGGTTGATAAAATTTGGGTTGTTAAAACTCTAGCAGGTTGGAACACACTGGTAACCATCTGCTCCATCTAATAAATCTCAGGAATCCCTATGATGTCATCAGCAGCCAATCAGAGCTTCTGTTGACGTTTAGTCATTCAACTAAATAACTGTTTACTTCCTCCCATGTGCCAGGCATGTACTGAGAGCTATCCCAAGATAGATGAATGAAACAAGCCCTTTGTGGAGAGCTCACAGTGACTTTTTGTTGTTGTTCAGTTGCCAAGTCAGGTCCAACTCTTTGAGACCGACCCCATGAACTACAGCACGCCAGGCTTCCCTGTCCTTCACTATGTCCTGGAGTTTGCTTAAACTCATATTCATTCAGTCAGTGATGCCATCCAACCATCTCATCCTCTGTCACCCCCTTCTCCTCTTGCCATCAATCTTTCCCAGCATCAGAGTCTTTTCCAAGGAGTCAGCTCTTCACAACAAGTGGCCAAAATATTGGAGCTTCATCAGTCCTTCCAATGAATATTCAGGTTGATTTCCTTTAGGATTGACTAGTTTGATCTCCTTGTTGTCCAAGGGACTCTCAAGAGTTTCTCCAACACCACAATTCAAAAGATCAATTCATTGGTGATCAGCCTTCTTATGGTCCAACTTTCATATCCATTTATGACTACTGGGAAAACCATAGCTTTGACTATATGGACCTTTGCTGGCAAAGTAATGTCTCTTCTTTTTAATAAGCTGTCTAGTGACTTACCAAAGCAATAACCACACTGTTATATTACAAGCAATATATTACAATGAAAAGCAAAGAAACTGATATTTAACTAATTTGTGTAACCTTATGAAATTATGATTTTTACTCATCTTTCAAAAACATTAGAAATAGCTCTAATTTCCCATTATTATGCTCCTGGACTCCTGTTGGGGACCACTGATTATGTCACAAATTTTAGTAACACCAATGTCTCAATAGGTCAGAATCTCTATTCTCAGTTTTATTATTATTTGCCTATGGTTTTAAACATGTCTTAAATATGTAGAGCTCTTAGATATGTTATAAAATAAGGAGAAATATAATAAACTACTTTGAAGTTATGAAACATATCTGAGTTAAGTGATTGCTTCCAACTGGATCCCAAGGTGTTGAAGGCATTATAGTTTTTCTTCAGATGGTCTTGGATGGAAAACTCCAGTCTTTAGTGGCATAAACTTAAAGTTACTCTTTAAAGTAAGATACTATTTAAGAACTTTATATATTTGGAGCCTCCTTTCTACTCGTGTCAAAGATCATCACTCTAGAGGTCGAAACGGGGTGGAGCTGGGAAGTGATTGTCTCAGCAAGATGGCGGCGAGCGGACTCCGCCAGGCTGCCGTTGCGGCCAGCACCTCGGTGAAGCCCATTTTCAGTCGGGACATGAACGAGGCCAAGCGGAGGGTGCGCGAACTCTACCGCGCCTGGTATCGGGAGGTGCCGAACACTGTTATTTAAAAAAAAAAAAAAGATCATCACTCTATTTACTTAATTAATTGCTGATCTGATTAACTGGGGCTTCCCTGGTGACTCTTAACAGTAATGAATCTTCCTGCAATGCAGGAGACCTGAGGTCAATTCCTGGGTTGGGAAGATGCCCTGGAGAACGGAACGGCTACCCACTCCATTATTCTTGCCTCAAGAATTCCAAAGACAGAGGAACCTGGTGGGCTACAGTCCATGGGGTTGCAAAAAGCTGGACATGACTGAGCAACTAACACAACAATTGCTGATCTGATTCAGCTGACACACTCCTTTTTCAGTTTGGATAAGGTTTTCAGATGGGTCCTGAAACTTCATTCTAAAATCACCCAAAGAGCTTCAGGATCAATGCTAATTAGAGTCATCTTCATCACAAAGATCTACTCATGAGAGTGAATGGAGTTTCCTTTCTCCTCAGGAAAACCTTGGACCTGGGAGCAATATGTCACAACAATAAAGAGTGCTTGCTCTGGAGTGGGACTGCCTAAGTTTCAAACCTCTCTCTTGCCACTTACTGTATACTCTGTACCTTAATTTTCTAATCTGTAAAGTGGTATAAATAATAGTGCTTATCTCATAAAATGGAATATTCTTATTAAACAGAGCCTGGAATGTATTGAGGGTTCAATAATGTTAGTCATTAGTATGTGGTTTTATTCAAAAGAGTTTTGTTAAAAATGGTATTTCTTGATGTGCAGGTAATCAGCAAATTTCTCAAGTGGTGGCTTGGTGGGCTCCCCAAATAAGTTTTTTTTTTTTGGCTGCCGCTGAGTTTTGTGCGGGATCTTAATTCCCCTACTAGGGATCAAACCCATTCCCACTGCAGTGGAAGCATGGCGTCTTAACTACTGGACTATCATGGTGGTAGTCCCAGGTTTTATTTTTGTGTTTTTTTTTAAATCTGTTTTTTAATAATAAAAAAAAAGCCCTTTGATCTTGGCTTATTATTGAGTAAACAGAGATCCAGTGGGGAGTTGCTTTCTTCCTAGATGGCTTTTCAGGAGTAATGCAAAAATTTCTATGTACTTAAAACTTTGCTTCTTGAGACGAGTGGTTCCCCCCCACCCCCACCCCCCAAGTATCAAATAACGACTGATAGGTTGATTGACAACCAACTAAGAGCATTCTGCCCAGGTCCTACTATCATACTCACAAAGACTCCATTAAACAAATCAATATATATGTTCATGACAGCCAAGTTGCAAAGAAATTCAATATCCCTAATGTTGTAGTGAAGGGACCACAGTTTTAGCAACATGTATTGACTCATCTTGCATCTCTCTGAGACATTTGTAACCTTCCAAACTCTTCCTGAAGTTAATCCTCTTCTGAGAAAGTGTCCAAGTAAATAATACAGGGTGGTATTTTTGAAGCTCTGATCTCACTTACAGAGCCAGAGACAGACGGAATTTCTCTCTGGAAAAAAGAAAGAAAAAGTAAAAGCACAAAACAAGCCCTACAGAAAAAGAAAAGTTATTATTTTCCACAAAGTATTTAGAGATTGTTTTTCCTGTTCTCATTTTCTGAGCCCTGGAGACTCATGAGTGCCTGAAATGGGAAGGAGGACTGCTTTCCAACTTTTTGAAAAAATAAACTTAGCAATCCAAAAATGTTTAACCAGAAGCTATTTCAGTGAGTGATAAATCTTTACATGAGTGAGATTTACAGAGTGACGGTAGAAGTTTTGCAGTATGAGCAAATTTAGAATAGTGTAGGTTAGAAAGTCTCACGGGATAACAAGAATAGCTTTTTTCAACTTGGAGGATTACTCAAATATCTCGGGGGAGATTGTTTCATTTAAGCTCTCAGTTTTAGACCAGCAATCCCTGACATCAGAAAGAGGAAGATGCAGAATGCCAATTTAGTTATTTTATTTTTTTTTTACAAGAAAAACGGAAAATGCTCAAACTCAATTTACACAGGTACAAGGGACACGCTTTTACTCAAGAATTATGGCCAATTAAGGAACTGAGGCCATTTTGAGGAAGTAAAAGGTTGAAAACTGTGTTGATGAAGTGCCAAGTAATTCATTCTCCTTCAGCAGCTTTATTGAGATATAATTCACATGCGATGCAATTCACCAGTTTAAAGCATGCATTCAGTGTTTAAATAAATATATATATTTAATATATATTAAAAATATATTTACAAAGTTGTGCAACCATCACTGTAATCTAATTTTAGAACGTTGTCACCACTCCCAAAGAAACCTTGTACCCAACAGCAGGAACTCCCACTTCCCCATCTCTCTGCATCCCCACCCTGCTGCCCCCTAAGACCTAGGCAACCACTAATCTACTTTCTGTGTCTATGGATTGGTATTTATTTTGATTAAAGATTGTTCAGTGATTTTTTTTTTAATTTTTGTTTGCTTTCACATGCAATCCTAGTTCCCCCAAAAGGGATGGAACTCATGCCGCCTGCAGTTCAAATGCAGAGCCCTAACCACTGGATCACCAGGGAAGTCTCATATCTAATTGTGGTTTTAATTTACACTTCCTTAAAGACAATAGTGTTGAGTATCATTTCATGTGCTGACATTTCCTTTGGAGAAATGTTTATTAAAACCCTTTGCTTATTTTAAAAATTAGGTTGTCTTTTTTATTGTTGCATAGAAGAGGTCTTTATGGGCTTCCCTGGTGGCTCAGAGATAAGGAATCCACCTGCCAATTCAGGAGACTGGGGTTCCAACCCTGGGTCAGGGAGCTCCCCGGGAGGAGGGTATAGCAATCCACCCCAGTATTCTTGCCTGGCAAATGCCATGGACTGAGGAGCCTGGCAGGCTACAGTCCATGGGGTCGCAAAGAGTCGGGCACAAGTGACTGACTAAACAACAAGAGGTCTTTACAGATTATGGAGAAGCCCCTTATCAGATACGGGATTTGCAGATATTTTCTTTCATTCTGTGGGTTGTCTTTTCACTTAACATTCTTTGACCACTCCTTATTCTTGGAAACTCAGTTCAATTCAAGGTTACCTCAACAGATCTGATTCTCCTTAAACTTGAGCATCTTTAGTTACAACCTCCCTATTTTTTTTTTTTCCAGTAGGCAGTCTAGTAATACATTCTCACTTCATTGTATGTCTTTTCCCACAAAAAAAAAAAAGTAGTTCTGGTAAATTTGTCTCCTCTAATCCTTTGTTTCCTTCAGAAAACGTGATCTCACAGCTCAGGGGGAAAGCCTCAGTTTAGTTCAGTTCAGTCACTCAGTGTCCGACTCTGCAACCCCATGGACTGCAGCATGTCAGGCTTCCCTGTACATCACCAACTCCGGGAGCTTGTTCAAACTCACGTCCATTGAGTCAGTGAGGCCATCCAACCATCTCAGCTTCTGTCTTCCCCTTCTCCTCCTGCCTTCAATCTTTCCCAGCATCAGGGTCTTTTCCAATGAGTCAGTTATTTGCGTCAGGTGGCCAAAGAATTGGACTTCAGCATCGGTCCTTCCGATGAGTATTCAGGATTGATTTCCTTTAGGATTGACCGGTTTGATCTCCTTGTAGTCTACCCAATAAGAAGCCTACCCATTGTCTAAATACAGCAACTCTCCTCTATTTGTAACAAGAAATGTATTCAACTTTCTATTTGAGAAAAGGTTCTGGACATTTGGATCAAGAAAATATTCAGAAGGCTGAAGGCACCCTCTCTCATTTTCAGGCATTCATTTTGAATTGGATCATTATTTAAGGTTGATCACATTGTTTTCATCAAGAATACAGAATAATTTTTCCACTCAAGAGTAGAAATATAACTAGGTATCATGGCATATATAAGTAAATTAAAAGAATATTCTTAATTAAATGTGATGCAATTAATTACACTAATTATTAGTATATATTTTAAGGTGTAAGAATTATCTACCTCTTTTAGTTCTAAATGTACATATGAATTACTTATCTCTCTCTTATGGTATGATAGATGTGATTACAGGTTCCTTGAATGAAAAATATACCGACACCAACATTAATTAAAGACACTCTAATTATGACATTTAGGGAAGTGGTAGATTAAATATGGATCATCTCTTAAAAAAATAGTATAATTCAGTCATACCCTGGGCATTTTTTATACGCAAAAAAGTTTGTTGATTAATAGAGAAAGGAAGGCAATGGCACCCCACTCCAGCACTCTTGCCTGGAAAATCCCATGGACGGAGGAGCCTGATGTGCTGCAGTCCATGGGCTCATGAAGAGTCGGACATGACTGAGCGACTTCACTTTCACTTTTCAGTTTCATGCATTGGAGAAGGAAATGGCAACCCACTCCAGTGTTCTTGCCTGGAGAATCCCAGGGACGGGGGAGCCTGGTGGGCTGCCGTCTCTGGGGTCGCACAGAGTCGGACACGACTGAAGCAACTAAGAAGCAGCAGCAGATGCATATTAACCAGGAAAAGGAACTGAGCATTGCCTAAGCTTCATAAAGCTTGTAATCCAGGAAACGGGCAAGTAACCGAATGGTACACAGACCTGTCTGGAACAAGCATCGTCTAAACAGAGACCTCGTGGGTGAATTCGAGTGACCAAATGCAGTGTTCAGCAAAGGGAGCAGTATGGGCAAAAGCCTGGAAATGAAAGAGAGAAAGAGTTCAATTTGGGAATTTACTGCCATTTCCTATGATTGGAGGATAAACGGAAGACAAATCAAAAGTGCTGGGAGGTGAGGGCTGAAAAGGAATCCAAGACTTTGACCACCAAGCCATGGGGAGCTGCACAGGATCTTAAGCAGAGGAGGGTAACAGGATGAGATTCGAAGTTTAGAGATATAATAAAAAATGACAACAATAACAACAATAATGATTGCTATTATTTATTGTGTTGATAACATACCAGATAGTATACTAAATGTTTTATACCATACACTCTAATGTATTTTCAAGTAAGATGACAGTGGCTGACAGTAAAAGCTATATACATTTTATTTTAATTGTCAGAAACTGAAAAGGAGAAACACATTTTAGTTTACTTAAGTAGGGCTTTGTTCCAGAATCACCAGTGCCAATGCGGCTTTATGTGAAAAATGGACCCCAGCTTCAGAGAACACAATTTGAAAACATAAACCAAAAAAAAAAAGAAAACATAAACCAAGAGGAGACTTTTCATTTTGAGAACATAAACTTACTTGGGAAAAGTGGTTAAACTACAGAGTGGTTGTGCGTAGTCGCTCAGTCATGTCTGACTCTTTTCTACCCCATGGACTGCAGCCTGCCAGGTTCCTCTGTCCATGGAATTTTCCAGGCAAGAATACTGGAGTGGGTTGCCATTTCCTTCTCCAGGGGGATCTTCCCAACTCAGGGATCTAACCCGAGTTTTTAAAAATATATTTACTCACGTGGCTGTGCTGGGTCTTAGTTGTGGCATGCAGGATCTTCCATTTTTTGCTGCAGCAAGTGGGATCTAGTTCCCTGCCCAGGGATCGAACCTGGGTCCCCTGCATTTAGATCATGGAGTCTCAGTCACTGGACCACCAGGGAAGTCCCTACAGAGTAGTTTTGAATAAGTTTGAATTATTTTTTATTTCTCTATAGTGCAGTTTTATATCAGTATAATAATTGTGCGTCTGTGTAACTGGTAAGTGGAGATTTCATGGGAAGGCCTTCGAAGAATGTTAAAAATGTGTGTCTTGGGTGGAAGTATACATAAAGATTTGAGAAGACATAAAACTGTCATGAGGGTAGCATCTTTATACTGAGATTTTTCTCAAAGACTTTTTTGAAATGAAATTACAGAAACTATCATGAAGTTACTTTGCCAGCCATAGTCTGGACATCCTCCCAGAAGTGACATTAAAAATATTTACTAGCCAAAGGATACAAGTAAGTACCAATTAATTACAGAAGATTCAGAGCACAGAGCTGGAGGCTCCTTGCTGGTTTCTAGGGGTGGGGGTGAGTGCTGAAGAGGAACCATAGATGCTAGAGCAGCCGGGAAACCTTGGAGGTCAGAAGTTGTTGGCTGTTTCTCAAGGAATATGGAACTATTTCAATATTTTATTACTAACCAGTATGAAGGGTTCCCTGGTGACTCAGATAGTAAAGAATCTGCCTACAATGTGGGAGACCTGGGTTTGATCCCTGCATCAGGAAGATCCTCTGGAGAAGGAAATGGCAACCCACTCCAGTACTCTTGCCTGGAAAATCCCATGGATGGAGGAACTTGGAGGACTAGAGTCCATGGGGTCACAAAGAGTTGGACATGACTGAGCAACTTCACTTTCACTTTCATATGACCATAGCAGTAGCTATTGGCTTAATATTAGCTGTACATGTTCCTATTTTTAGTATGAATAGGAAGAGCTACCTAAAAATGGCAAGATGGTAGGCATCTGCTCAAGGTACGGGAAGAACGTGCTCAGAGAACACTGCACTTGAAAACAATCAGTAAATTTAACATCCTTCAAATAGTTTTATGTTCCAAAGAAAATGAGTCAGAACCTCAAAACAGAGCATAAGCAGAGCCCAACTTTTTTTTTTTTTTTTAAGTGTAACATTCATCATGATGGAGATAGATCGCGTTCAACATCAGAAGAAACGTAGCTTTGGTTCTTCACTAAATAAGGACATAAAATTGTCAGACTGAACTCCAATTTTCAAATATTTATCGAGCTCTTGGTATACACAAGAACATCAAGAGCAAAAATAACATTCTCTGTTAGTAAGGACCTTGTCTAAGTGTATGTCAGGAGATGAGACAGTGGAAGAAGTTGTAAAGCAACTCTCAGGTCTGCCACGTTGGGCTGGGTGATCTCCAACAAGTCAACGTATTAGTTAAAATACTGGTTTAACTGCTTTCATAGAGATCAAAATAATAGTGGCTTGAATAAAACACATTACCATGTTTTTCTCTCTTACTTAAAAGTCCAAGCTGGTAGGCAGTTTCATGTGGTCATTGGAGGACTCGGGATTTGCCATGCCATAAGGTGTGGGCTTACCCGTATTGTAGAAGTTGACTCAACACTGCATCTGTGCTTCTGCCTGCTGGGAATGGGGGAAATGCCGGGCAGTGCAAGGTTTTTCTTTAAAAGGCAGGCCCTACCAGGTACTCACATCAATTCTAGTCACAGCCCATTGGCCATTACAGAATCATTTGGCCATACTTAGCTGCAAGGGAAGCTGAGAACTGTAGTCTTTGGTTGGTTAGTCATATACTCACCTAAACTCAGGAGGTTCTAGTATTAAAAGGAGAAAGAGGGAGTTCCCTGGTGGTCTAGTGGTTAGGACTTGGTGCTTTCGCTGCTGTGGGCCTGGGTTCAATGTCTGGTCAGGGAACTATGATCCCATAAGCCACGTGGTACAGTCAAAAATAAAAGGAGAAGGAAAACTGGATATTGGGGGACAATTAGCAGACCCTGCCACCTTTAATCTGAGCTTCAGCTTCACCTTTGTGAAATACAGACAACTGTATGGAATGATCAGTGTACAGAAAACACCTAGCCTAGCGCCTGGTGCATGCTCAACAGTAACCCCGAGTCCTGAGCCTGTGAGTGTGTTTGATGTTGCAGCCTAGGTCCAATCCTGGTTTCATGTGAGGATGGGAGAATGTATCCAGGCTTCTAGCTAGGAAGGAAATGTCAAAAAAAGGTGTTTAGGGATGTCCTTGGTGGTCCAGTGGTTAGTGCTTCCACTGCAGGGAGCAGGGAAACCAAGATCTTGGTTTTTGGTCAAGGAACCAGAATCCTGCGTTTGTTATTGTTGTTCAGTCACCAAGTCATATTCAACTCTTTGCAACTCCATGGATTGCAGCATGCCAGGTCCTACATGCCATGCACCAAAAGAAAAAGAAAAGAATGTTTTTGAAAAAGATGCTGGGCAGTGACAAATATGACAAATGCTGTCTATACTGTATGTGTGCTGTAGCTCATTTGATTTATGCAGAATTATGACTATTAGCTAATTCAGCAATTTTGATTTTAAACAGGTGTGCTCTTTTTAAGTTGAAGTACAGTTGATGCACAATATTATATAACTTGCAGCTGTTCAATATAGTGATTCACAATTTTTAAACATTACACTCCATTTATAGTTAGAGAATATTGGCTTTATTCCCCATGTCATACAATATATTCTTGTAGCTTATTTTGTACATAATAGTTTGTACCTCTTTATCCAAATAAGATGAGCTCCTAACAAAACTGTGGAGTTGACAATGTGTTTAACTTTCCACTTAACCTCTTAGCATCATTTATTTCAATCACAGGCTCTTTCTGCTTATTTTCCTGTGTTTCATTGAAGAAACTTAGACTCTTAACCAATCATTTTGTGTGTGTGTGTGTGTGTGTGTAACTTTGGCTGGGTTGATAGAAGAAGAAACTCTCTTGAGGCCTCCAATTCTGTTATGTATTTGGTTGCTCACATTTCTAATCCAAACCAGGCATTCTTACTCAAGCATTTGTATTGAAATGTTCGAAGAAATTGTATTTTGGGGGAAGGCTAGGATTTTACATAATCCAGATACCTCATTTATGCTCTTTAATCTTTTTTTTAAAAGCTGCTTTCAGATAATTTCCTATGGCATAAAATCATATAATTTTAAGATCAAAAGGAATCCCAGAGATCATTAAACCCTCATCTTATAGATGAAATAATGAAGGCCCAGAAAGAGGTAATGATTTGCTCCAAGTCATTTAGGTGTGAAGTTGAGAGTAGAATCCAGAGCTTCCAATTCTAGCTTCTATTAGTAAATAGTAAGATACCTACACCAAGTATCAGAGGTCCTAGGTTTTTATGGATATAACAGAGGAATGAGGGCTGTGGGAGACAATAGGAAAGCATGCGAAAATAACTATTTTTCTCTTCGGTCAAAGTTGGTAGCTGACCACACATGTTATTTTGTCTAGGACACTTCTGATTTACCCCTAATGTCTGGAATAATTATTAAGTGGGATCCCTTTCTTTCTCAAAAGTGTACTGGTTCAGAACATAAATTATAGGTTAGCTTACTGAATGAAAAATTTCTTTGTTCTTCAATGATTCCATTTGCTCAGCAAATGTGCTGATGTAAAAGAGTTGGCTTAAACTGTGATACAATGGTTAATCAGAGTAAAACTAAAGCCGTAATGCAGCAGTTTTCAAATTACAAGTCAACAGCCATTGGTGGGCCATGAAATGAATTTTGGGTTACAATCCTTTAAAAGGAGGAATAGAACAGTACATAAAATAGAATGCATATACTTAGTAAAGGTAAGTAGGGTTTTTTTTTTTTGGTTTGTTTTTGTGGGGAGGGCAACTGCACCACATGGGAAAAAAGGATTCTTATTCCCCCTAACACGGTCTGAACCTTGGCCCAGCAGTGAAAGCACTAAATCCTAACCACAGCACTGTTAGGAAATTGTTGTCAAGCTATTTTTCAAAACTTGCTTTGGTTATACATACATACAGTAGTGTCCTGGTTCTCAATGTAAAATCTATTTCTTGTTGTAGTAAAAAAAAAAAAAAAAGTGGGAAAGACATTACTTAGAGAAATCTAGGACTTAAAGTGCTCTACAAAAGAAGATACACGCTCATAGAAGTTCATACCACTTTGCAGTCAGCTACTAGATGAACTGGCTGTATCAACAAGGTAACTAAAACGGACACACTTTGAGACACAGTAAAGAATAAATATTAAAGTTTTCACTGAAATTCTAGAGTCAGAAGAAGCAATAATGGCCTTAAAGTTCCTATTCTTTAGTTGTTTGAGTTGTCTTCATATTCCAGGGTGTTACTAAGCAGCTAACAGAAAGCAAATCCACCTGTTGCAAATACTATTTGGCACTTAGAGAGAGCCTTTATCTGAGAATGCTATAAGATTTCTAAAAGACACAAGAATAGCTGACATCAAAATGCTATTAGAGAAAAATGTAGAAGTATATTTTTAATATGAAAGATATTTTGACATATCAAGTAAAAAAAATAGTATACCTTTTTTTCCCTAGTCATCATGCCATAGATAGAGCATGGTGTCTATGGTATGATCCCATTTTTGTTGAAAATTGTGTGTGTGTGTGTGTGTGCTGTGTATCAGGATTTGTCAGTCTTTGTACTATGGGCATTTGGGGCCAGATAATTATTTGTTACAGGGGCTGTCCTGTATTATAGAATATTTAGATGCATTCTTGGCATCTCCCCACTAGATGCAAGTAGCAGCACCACCACAACACATCCCCCCCGCAATGCACACACCCTGGCCTTTCTAGTTATTACAACCAAAAATGTCTGCAGACCTTGTCAAGTCGCTCCAGTTGAAAACCACAGATATAATTGGCTAACGAGTTGTCTCTTCAGTGGATAGATTTTTTAAAAATGTTTTCCCTTTTGTTTGTTTAAAGATTCTAATTTTCTATAATGGGCATGTATTATTTTCAAAATAAAAATCCCATAAAACTGTATTTATATTGAAAAAAATGTATTGGCTTCACAGCAGTCATTTTTATAACTTGGATGACTGAAATTCTTAAGCTGAAAAATGTTCCTGGAGAATCAAGTAAGAAGCTCAAATGTACAAATGCTGAGGTCAACTATGAATTCTTTCATTTTGTTTCTATTCATTCATCCATTCATTCAATCAAAAATGTCTGCTTATTAGCACCACTAATTGCACTGAAAGTGTGCATATGGTATAGAGACATCCTTTAGAAATGCAATAAGTGCTATTCCTGGGTCTCACGGGAAATTGGAGTCACAAAGGGTACTTTGTTAATGCAATAATTTCCAAAACAAATCAGATTCAATGACATTCACAACCTCCTCAGGCTGGTAAACCTTCTCATGAATTACCTTCTAAAATATGTATAAGAAATTGCCCCTAACATAAAAGTGCAAATATGAGTGCAAAGATGCTCTCTGTGACACTGCAGGAAATCGCACTTAAAATTTTATACATTTGCATCACTTTATTTTTTTCAACATACATATACAATGGAATACTACTCAACCATAAAAAGAATGAAATAATGCACTTTGCAGTGACATAGATGCAAATAGAGATTACCATACTAAGTGAAGTAAGTGAGAAAGAGAAAGACAAATACCATATGATATCACTTGTATGTAGAATCTAAAATATGGCACAAATGAACATATTAAACAGAAACAGACTCACAGATACAGAGAACAGATTGCCAAGGAGGAGGGTAGAGGAAAAAAGGACAGGGAATTTGGGATTACCAGATGTAAACTATGATATATGGGATGGATAAAAAACAAGGTCCTACTGGACAGCACAGGGAACTGTATTCAATACCCTGTGATAAACCATAATGGAAAAGAACATTAAAAAAAAGAATGTAATAAGTTCAGTCAGTCAGTTCAGTCACTCAGTTGTGTCCGACTCTTTGCGACCCCATGAACTGCAGCATGCAAGTCCTCCCTGTCCATCACCAACTCCCGGAGCCTACCCAAACTCATGTCTATTGAGTCGGTGATGCTATCCAACCATCTCATCCTCTGTCGTCCCCTTCTCCTCCTGCCCTCGATCTTTCCCAGCATCAGAGTTTTTTCAAATGAGTCAGTTCTTCCCATTAGGTGGCCAAAGTACGAGAGTTTCAGCTTCAACATTAGTCCTTCCAATGAATATTCAGGACTGATTTCCTTTAGGATGGACGGGTTGGATCTCCTTGCAGTCCAAGGGACTCTCAAGAGTCTTCTTCAACACCACAGTTCAAAAGCATCAATTCTTTGGTGCTCAGCTTTCTTTATAGTCTAACTCACACCCATACATGACTACTTGAAAAACGATAGCTTTGACTAGATGGACCTTTGTTGGCAAAGTAATGTCTCTACTTTTTAATATGCTGTCTAGGTTGGTCATAACTTTCCTTCCAAGGAGTAAGCGTCTTTTAATCTCATGGCTGCAATCACCATCTGCAGTGATTTTGGAGCCTAAAAAAATAAAGTTAGCCACTGTTTCCCCATCTATTTGCCATGAAGTGATGGGACCGGATGCCATGATCTTAGTTTTCTGAATATAGTAAGTTAAAGCACAATAAAACTTGATTTTGAAGTAACTTCATTTCTACTCTCCATATTTTCCTTTTCTTAAGTCTTGGCAAAATAGTTACATAACAGCTGGGCATTTTTACAACTGACCTCTTAGTCATTAAGGGTGTGTCGCTCAGCCCGGCCTTGTACCCATATAGAGGGAGAGCAGTGTAAAAGGTACCTCCCTTCTCCCCATTCGTTTCCAGAGGGGTAAGCCACACTATCATGTTCATTTGCTTACAGCTATTTAACTACTAAGTAAACACTGAGGACTGGATATTGAAAATGTTGGCATACATCCAGCCTACTGAGTTGAAATAGAACCACCCTTGGCAACAGATTACTGCATACACTGCATTGTTATTTCACGTTGGTGTGTGTGTGTGGTGTCTTGTTTTCCTTACTTTATGTTAAGCCGTTTATAAGCAGGGGCTGTCTTAATCCGTTGGGGCTGCTCTAAAAAAATACCACAGACTGGGTAGCTTATAAACAACAGAAATTGATTTCTCATGGTTCTGGAGGCTGGACGCCTGGGGGCCCTTTTCTCGGTGGCAGGTATCTTGTTTTGTCCTCGAAAGGTGAGAGGGGTTAGGGAGTTCTGGAGCTTCTTTTATAGACACTTATCCCATTCCTAGGGGCTCTACCCACGTGGTTTAAGCATTTTCCAAGCCCCCCACTTCCTGATACCATTGTCTTTGCAGGGATTCTCATGTGTGAATTCTGGAGGAACACAAACACTCAAACCATATCATGAGTCACAGGCTTTATTTCTCTTTCTGCAACTAGCAGGCTTAGTTATTATTAGTAGATCTGATCATTATACTAGTTAAGGCAACCAGAAGCAGGCAACAGAGCATGGGACAAACTGCTTTGGGTCTAACCAACCGTTCCCTATCATAATGCCAAATCTGATGAAGGGACTTCAGGGAAACCTCGGGTTTTGGGCTTCTCCCCTTCATGCTGAAATGATTCAAAACTGTGTATACAAACTGATTATTCTGACCAAATGACGTGATTTGAACTTCCATGAGAATGACAGCTCTTTCTTTCCCTTCTTTCAATAGTCCCCTGAATTCACAAGATGAAAAATGCCACTGCATGGGTAGAGAGTTGAACCATATTCTAATCACCAAGCAAACTGTGGGCTATTTATCAAAATGACCTACACCTTTTCCAAGCCTAAATTTAGGAGTCAATGATTATATATACTTGCCAGTTTTCGCTCCACTCTTAGTCCTAAATTTTTCTCCTTCAAAAAGCAAAAGGCTCTGATTACCTGATCTAATTATATCAATTTATATTTCCTGGAGTTATAATATTTTTAGATAATAGGATTTTCAGCGACTAATAAATATTTCAGAAGAGCCATAAAGTTTCAATAATTGAGACGAACTTTCACTTTTGCCTGGAAATTTCACTTCCAGACTGTGACATGTCAACAGTGGGAAATGTGCTAAAGAAAGAAAATATTGTGGTGTTTGCATGAAGTTGTGTCCTTTATTTATTTATTTGCTAACTTTAAATAGCATGAATATATATCAGCCCACGCAATACTTCCCAAGATGCTTGCCTTTTACTGCTTATGTTCCATTTTTACTTGACAATATTCAGAAAATATTCAGTGAGAGCCTGCTGTATCTCAGGCAGTTTTCAGAATCTTTTCCACAACATACTATATATTTTATGTTTGACTGGTCCTATATATGGGTTAAGGGCTTCTCAGATAGCGCTAGTGGTAAAGAACATGCACGCCAGTGCAGGAGACATAAGTGATATGGCCTCGATCCCTTGGTTGGAAAGATCCCTGGAAGAGGGCATGGCAACCCACTCCAGTATTATTGCCTGGAGAATCCCACGGACAGAGGAGCCTGGCAGACTACATTCTGTAGGGTCATAGAGAGTCGGACACAACTGAAGTGACTCAGCATATATATATGGTTAAACTGGGGCATATTCCTATATGTTTTATGCAATATTAATGTTCATTAAGTATTTAATAAACAGAATGTAAAATTATTTTTTATATAATGATGATGACATAAAAAGCTTAAAAATCAAATTATAAATTCAAGCAGCGTTTCACTAGCCCAGCTTGTCAAATATCCCTTTCATTTGGTCATAAATGATTTGGTTTCAGTAAGTTTTAACTCCTTACATCATATAACAATTATCCTTAAGTGCTATATTGAAAAGCAGAGATATTACTTTGCCAATAGAGGTCCATCTAGTCAAGGCTATGGTTTTTCCAGTGGTCATGTATGGATGTGAGTGTTGGACTGTGAAGAAAGCTGAGTGCCGAAGAATTGATGCTTTTGAAGTGTGGTGTTGGAGAAGACTCTTGAGAGTCCCTTGGACTGCAAGGAGATCCAGCTAGTCCATTCTAAAGGAGATCAGCCCTGGGTGTTCATTGGAAGGACTGATGCTAAAGCTGAAACTCCAATACTTTGGCCACCTCATGCGAAGAGTTGACTCATTGGAAAAGACTCTGATGCTGGGAGGGATTGGGGGCAGGAGGAGAAGGGGACAACAGAGGATGAGATGGCTGGATGGCATCACCAACTCGATGCACATGAGTCTGAGTGAACTCCGGGAGTTGGTGATGGAGAGGGAGGCCTGGCATGCTGTGATTCATAGGGTCGCAAAGAGTCAGACACGACTGAGCGACTGAACTGCAACTGGACTGGACTGTGCATTTGCCAGAAAAATCATTAGGATACATAAAATGTCCATGATTTATGAAATAATGTAACAAAGTAAGTGTTGTTGCTGCTGAGACATTTATAAAATCTTTTTATATCAAGCACTTAGCACAGTACCTAGCTCATAGTAGGTTTTTTTAGTTTTTATTTTTTAAACAGCTTCATTTAGATGTAATTTACATGCCCTAAAATTGATCCTTTAAAAATGTTTAGTGGTTTCTAGTGCACACAGAGTTGTGCAATCACCACCATAATCTAATTTTAAACATTTTCATCAGTCCAAAAAAAAATCTGTTCCTATTGGTAGTGATTCCCTGTTGCCCCTTCTCCTTAGTCTCTGGCAACCACTAATCTATTTTCTGTCTCTATAGATTTACCTATTTTGGACATTTCATTGTTGTTGTTGTTGTTCAGTTTCTCAGTTGCGTCCAACTCTTTGTGACTCCATGAACTGCAGCACGCCAGGCTTCCCTGTCCTTCACCAACTCCCGGAGCTTGCTCAAACTCATGACATCAAGGCGGTAATGCCATCCCACCATCTTATTCTCAGTCGTCCCCTTCTGCTCCTACCTTCAGTCTTTCCCAGCATCCGGGTCTTTTCTAATGAGTAAGCTCTTTGCATCAGGTGGCCAAAGTATTGGAGCTTCAGCTTCAGCATCAATCCTTGAAATGAATATTTAGGAATCTCCCGGCGAGAGAGAGACACGAGTGGCCAGGCCCAGCCGCAGCCGCAGCAGCAGCCGCCGCGGCGGCAATAAAAAAAAAAAAAAGAATATTTAGGATTGACTGGTTTGATCTCCTTTCAGTCCAAGGGACTCTCAAGAGACCTCTCCAACACCACAGTTCAAAAGCATTAATTCTTCAGGGCTCAGTCTTCTTTATGGTCCAACTCTCACATCCATACACGACTACTTGAAAAACCATAGCTTTGACTAGATGGACCTTTGTTGGCAAAGTAATGTCTCTGCCTTTTAATATGCTGTCTAGGTTGGTCATAGCTTTTCTTCCAAGGAGCAAACACCTTTTAATTTCACAGCTGCAGTCACCATCTGCAGTGATTTTGGAGCCCAGGAAAAGAAAGTCTGTCACTGTTTCCATTGTTTCCCCATCTATTTGCCATGAAACCCGGGTTTGATCCCTGGGTTGGGAAGATCTCCTCGAGAAGGAAACGGCTACTCACTCCAATATTCCTGCCTGCAAAATGCCATGGACAGAGGAGCCTGGTGGGCTGCAGTCCATGGGGTGGGAAAGAGTCAGGCACAACTGAATGAATAACAGTTCACTTCACTTCACATTTGCCATGAAGTGATTGGACTGGATGCCATGATCTTTGTTTTTTGAATGTTGAGTTTTACACCAGTTTTTTCACTCTCCTCTTTCACTTTCATCAAGAGGCTCCTTAGTTCCTCTTTGCTTTCTGCCATAAGGGTGGTGTCGTATGCATATCTGAGGTTATTGGTATTTCTCTCAGAAATCTTGATTCTAGTTCGTGCTTCATCCAGACTGGCATTTAGCATTATGTATTCTGCATGTAAGTTAAATAATCAGGGTAACAAATTACAGCCTTGACGTACTCCTCTCCCAATTTTAAACCAGTCTGTTGTTCCGTGTCTGGTTCTAACTGTTCCTTCTTGACCTGCATACAGGTTCCTCAGGAGGCAGGTAAAGTGGTCTGGAATTCCCATCTAAGAATTTTCCACAGTTTGTTGTGATCCACACAGTCAAAGGCTTTAGTGCAGTCAATGAAGCAGAAGTAGATGTTTTTCTGGAATTTTCTTGCTTTTTCTATGATCCAACGGATGTTGGCAATTTGACCTCTGGTTCCTCTGCCTTTTCTAAATCCAGCTTGAACATCTGAAAGTTCTCAGGTCATGTACTGTTGAGGTCTAGCTTGGAGAATTTCACGCAATACTTTACTAGCTTGTGAGATGAGTGCAATTGTGCAGTAGTTTGAACATTCTTTGGCATTGCCTTTCTTTGGGTTCGGAATGAAAACTGACCTTTTCTAATCTTGTGGCCACTGCTGAGTTTTCCAAATTTGTTGGAATATTGAGTGCAGCACTTTCACAGCATCATCTTTTAGGATTAGCTCAGCTGGAATTCCATCACCTCCACTAGCTTTGTTCATAGTGATGCTTCCTAAGGCCCTCTTGACTTCGCATTACAGGATGTCTGGCTCTAAGTGAGGGATCACACCATCATGGTTATCCAGGTCATTAAGATCTTTTTTGTATAGTTCTTCTGTGAGTATTTCATACAAAAGGAATTACACAATATATGGCCTTTCGTGCCTGGTTTCTTTCATTTATGATAATGTTTTCAAGGTTCACCAATGTTGCAGCATGGATCAGTACTTCATTCTTTTTATGGCTGTATAGTATTTCATTGTGTAGATATACCTATTCATTAGCTGATGGAAACTGGGTTGTTTCTACTTTTTGGCCATTATGAATGATGTTACTATGAACATTGACATATATGTTTTTGTGTGGATATAACATTTTTTATTTCCCGTGGTTATATACCCAACAGTGTAATTATCAGATCATATGGTAACTCTGTGTAACCTTCTGAGGATTGCCAAGTTGCTTTTCAAAATGTTTTCAAAGTTATAGTTTAAAATTCTACAAGCAGGACTTGCCTGGCGATCCAGTGGTTAAGACTCCCTGCCTCTAATGCAGAGGGCACGCATCTAATAACCTGATCAGGGAATTAAGATCCCTCATGTGGCGTTGCCAAAAAGAAAAAAGTTCTACAAGCAATGGATAGGATTCTAATTTCTCCACATTTTTCACCAGTGCTTGCTATTGTCTGTCTTTTTTTTTAATTACAGCTGTCTTAGTGGGTATTTGGTAGACTTCACTATGGGTTTTGATTTGCATTTTCTTGATGACTAATGATATTGAGTATATTTTCATACATTATAGGCTGCTTGTATATCTTCCTTAAAGAAATATCTATACAAATTCTGTGTCCATTTAAAAGTTTGGTTGTCTTTCTACTGTTGAATTATATAAGACTTTTAAATACATTCTTTATGTATTTCAAAGTCCCTTATCAGATATAAAGACTTCCCTGGTGGCTCAGATGGTAAAGCGTCTGTCTACGATGCTGGAGACCCAGGTTCGATCCCTGGGTCGGGAAGATCTGCTGGTGAAGGAAACGGCAATCCACTCCAGTACTCTTGTCTGGAAAATCCCATGGACAGAGGACCCTGGTAGGCTGCAGTCCATGGGGTCGCTAAGAGTGGGACATGACTGAGCGACTTCACTTTCACTTTTCACTTTAATGCATTGGAGAAGGAAATGGCAACCCACTCCAGTGTTGTTGCCTGGAGAATCCCAGGGACGGGGGAGCCTGGTGGGCTGCCGTCTGTGGGGTCGCACAGAGTCGGACATGACTGAAGCGACTTAGCAGCAGTAGCAGCAGCAGGTGGCACTATTAGTAAAGAAAAACAAACTGGCCTGCCAATGAAGGAGACATAAGAAACGTGGGTTCAGTCCCTGGGTTGGGTAGATCCCTTGGAGGAGGAAACAGCAACCCACTCCAGTAATCTTGCCTAGAGAATCAAATGGACAGAGGAACCTGGCAAGCTAAAGCCCATAGGGTCACAAAGGGTCGGACATGACTGAAGCGACTTTACGTGCACATGCATGCATCTGACCTTATTTCTGCACTGTCGGTTCTAGTTCACCCATCTGTATGTTTATCTTTATGCCTGTACCACATGGTTTTGATGACTGTAGCATTGTGGTAAGTTTTGGAATTGAGAAGAATGAGTCCTTCAACTTTATTCTTTTTGAAGTGCATTTTTGATATTAGGTTTGTAAAGAAATAATAATTTGATGAGTGAATAAATGGATGAATGTTTGCATGTTTAAAAGTTTTAATTTGGTGGGAGGGGAAGAGGTTGGGAATTTTTTGTCTTTAAAGGAATCAGCTACAAGATGGGGGTATCTAGGGATATATATTTTCAAAAAACTTGCTGAGCTTGGGTCCTATTTGTGAAAGATGCCTTTGGGGGTTAGGTTTCTGTGGCCTGTGCCGCAGGACAGAATCTGTGTCTGAAATCCCTGTAATTGGCACCATGCTGGGAGCAGAGCTGGTGCTCAATAAATATTCATTGATTAAATGCCTTGTCCTTTTGGTTTTGTTTTAACCTATTGATTGTCTTGTTGCTAACTTTTGAAGGACAGTTGCTGAAATTTCCTGCTTTTCTAGCCTGTTCAATAACTATGCAATTTTGGTTTATACTTCAGCCAGTCTTCTGCACAGCACCAAAATATGCTCAACAGATGATTTTTCCAGAAGACAATCATTAGGAATTCTTTTCAGATGGCACATCAAGGAACTGAATTTGCCCACCCCCCAAACACACACACTTCCCTACCCTAATCTCTTTGCTGTCACAGGGAAGGTCTTGCCTTTTCTTACACTCCAGGGACAGAAACAATCCCATTCCAAGGTTGGCAATCATCCTGCTTTGAGTTTCCTGAAGTACCATCTCTTCCAGCAAGATTTTCCAGACCTAGACACAGAGTGGACATATATTCACTGTAAAAATATGCAGTGTGGTATAGTCTACCATGGGCTTCCCATGTGGCTCAATGGGTAAAGAATCCACCTGCAATGCAGGAGATGCAGGCAGATGTGGGTTCAATTGCCAGGTTGGGAAGATCCCAGAGGAGAAGATGGCAACCCACTCTACTATTCTTGCCTGGAGAATCCCATGGACAGAGGATCCTGGTGGGCTACAGTCCACAGGGTCACAAAGAGTCGAACACTACTGAAGCAACTTTGTACGAATGCATGCACAGCCAAGTTAGTCTACACTGGTGCTTACATCCACCTAGTAAGTACTTCATTATATTGTCTATCATCTCCACACAAACTAAAAAACAAAAAACAAAAAAAGATGCTTCACATACACTGATGGTTTGAATCTTCACATCTCTGTTGATAATTTGCTCCTGTTAAAAAAAAAAAAAAAAGCCCCAAATGGGCCCCACTACAACAAACCAAGACTTAATTGCAGTTTCAATGTTCTGCTGAAATGTAATCTTATGTAATCTTAATCATATATGGGGAAAGAATCTGAAAAAACTCAGTTCATATATAACTGAGTCACTTCGCTCTACACCTGAAATTAACACAACATTGTAAATCAGCCATACTACAGTATAAAATAAATAAATTTTATAAATAAAGGAAGTAGCTATGAACATTTTAAAAAAACGTAATCATAATCAACTGGTTTGGAATGATCTGATTAGTATCAATGAGGTCACCTGTCATATAGGTCATCTCCATTCCCCAGAGGAAGAAGCAGGAGTCTGTGTGATAAAACCATGACAGGACCCTTCTGACCCCCAAAGCCCTGACCTAAAAATAATTCATTATCCTTTTTTTTGCTAAGAACTCCCTTACTCCGCCCTTCTTCCTATTAAAAACAACAACAATAACAACTTTGCACTTTCTGCAACAGGTGGAAGTACGCTTCTAGCTGCTGGATGGGACATTGCTTGATGAAATATGTCTGAATCACTTAATAAAATCAATCAGATCATCAAATTTACTCAATTGAATTTTATTTTTTGACATTCCTAATTTGGTACATCGGACCTAGCCTGTCCTCTGAGTACCTAGCTTTATTTTCTCCCCCTGTATTTACTCCAGTCTGTTCAAAACATATTCTTGCTTTAGGATTTACATTAAAAAATAAATAAATAAATAAAAGCTTCCTTATCTCCCTCCACGCTCCTGTTTGCTAGCTCTGCTAGGCACACTGGCTATTCAGTAAATATGATTTGGGGGATTATTTTATTGTTAATTGTTTTGTATTCTGTTTCAGAACGCCAGCTACTCAAAGGCTAAAGGTAGAATAACAAATAATCCCCAAATCAGTGATGAAACTTAAGTAACTTCCTTTTTCTAGTTAGCCAGTGGGGTCTACAAGCTTCCAATGGGGTGTCACCAGAAGCTGAAAAGACGGTTAGACTTTTATGTGGTTGTTTTTCCTTCCAGTTGACCTACCTAACAGGTTCAAGTGACCTGGGCAAAGGCAGCTGGGATCCTGTCAGTCACACCCACGACGGCCAATTGAAGCTCTGGCTTGGAGGTCAGGAGACCAGGATCGTAATTCTGCCTTTTCGGCTGTTTTGGGAACTCCTCTTCCATTAATTAACTCATTAAATAAATATTAATTAGTTCCATCTATGTGCCATGAGTTTGTGATGGACAGAGAGGCCTGGCGTGCTGCGATTCATGGGGTCGCAAAGAGTCGGACACGACTGACCGACTGAACTGAACTGATGTGCCAGGCTCTGTGCTGGGTTTGTAACTATAATAGCCATCAAGACTAAGTAAGTCTTTTCATTCACGGGACCTACGATTCACAAAAGAGTATGTGGAGTGGGGAGGCTTATACCATAACATAAGCTATTTCCCCATCACTGAAACAGTGAGACAGCTTCTTAGGTTCACTCCGAACATTTAGGGTCTGTCAGTTTAGCATGTGATCAAAGCTGAGAATATAGCAAGAGCTGCCCACTGCTACACAGTCAGTATGCAAGTTGATCATGAGTATTATAGCTTTCCTTTACAAACAGGGACATCTAACACAATAGGGTAGAACTATGTTCAACATTCTATTCAATTTCAACATTCTTGCAATGCATCACGACCCTCTATCGCTGACCTACGGTGAACAGCTGCACCTATTTTCAAGAGGCCCGGCTAGACATTTGGTATTTCACCCAAGACTTGTATTTGCTTATCAACACGGGTTAGGACTGCAGAAAAGTTGGTTTCGGTTTAGCAGGGCGGCAAGGTGCTGGGGAGAAAGGGAGGCGTCACACTACTACGTTAACAATATAATCTCAGGGATGAGTGAAAAAGATGGCAGTGGTGCAACGACCATGCAGAGGCCATGCAGGTTTTAGGGCAGCTGTCTCCGCGGAGAACTCGGAAGCTTCTTTTGAAACGCACCTTCAGCATTCTTGTCCGCCCCAAGCTGCCCCGAACCCACCAAGATCCACTGCTGAAGCGCAGAAAACCGCGGCGCCTAGAAACTAACACTGAGGTGGGGCAGCGGCTACGGCTGCACAGGCCTCCGCGCCTCCGCGCCTCCGCGCTCTCCCGCCCGCGCGCCCGTCGCCCGCGCTGCGGGCCACGCCCATGACGTCACCGAACGGGGCGGGGCGAGCCGGAGGGGGTGGGGCGAGCCCCGGCGGTTGAATGAGACGCCGCGACGAGCCGCACATTCCAATGAAGGCACGTGACGCGGCAGCGCTGCCTGAGGTAAACAACCGCGGCCCCGCCTCCTGGCTCGTCCGCGCGCCCTGCAGTGCTGCTAGCCGGCGGGACGCGCTCCAGCAGGGCGGGCGGCTACCTCCGTGAGTCCTCAGCGGCCGCCGCGGGCCGGAGCAGTGGCGGCGGGCGCACGCGTCCCGGGTCTGCGGGCCGCTAGCGCCGGCAGGGGTCGAGCGCGCGTCCCTTCCCCGCCCCCACCGCGCGCTGTGGCGCAGCAGGAATTTGGCGGGGACCCGGGCGCTATTTGCAGCTCCTGACGCGCCGGTGGCCCTTCGGTCATTTCTATTCTCAGGGCACTGGGTCACCGCGCTCGGCCGGCCCCATTCCCCGGGCCCGGAGGGTGTGTCCCCTCACCGGGGCTCGGCGCGCCTATAAGGGGCCGAGCGGCGGGCAGGGACATGCAGCTCTACAGCAGCGTCTGCACCCACTACCCAGCCGGGGGCCAGGGTCCCACGGCCGCAACCGCCGCTCCGCCCGCCGCCGCCACCGCCACCTCGTTCAAGGTCTCTCTGCAGCCCCCGGGACCCGCCGGTGGCGCCCCGGAACCCGAGACCGGTGAGTGCCAGCCGGCCGCGGCCGCCGAGCCCCGCGAAGCCGCCGCCGCTCCCGCCGCCAAGATGCCCGCCTTCTCCTCCTGCTTCGAGATGGTGTCCGGGGCCGCCGCCCCCGCCTCAGCCGCCGCCGCCGGGCCGCCCGGCGGGTCCTGCAAGCCGCCGCTGCCGCCGCACTACACGTCCACGGCGCAGATCACCGTGCGGGCCCTGGGCGCCGACCGGCTCCTGCTGCGCGGCCCGGAGCCCGGCGCCGCGGCGCCCGCCGCCCCACGCGGCCGCTGCCTCCTGCTGGCCCCGGCAGCAGGCGCTCCGATTCCCCCGCGGCGGGGCTCCTCGGCCTGGCTTCTGGAGGAGCTGCTGAGGCCCGACGGCCCGGAGCCTGCCCGTCTGGACGCGACCCGCGAGGGGCCCGACAGAAACTTCAGACTGAGCGAGCACCGCCAGGCCCTGGCCGCCGCCAAGCACCGCGGCCCCGCGCCGCCCCCGGGGAGCCCGGAGCCCGGCCCCGGCCCGTGGGCCGAGGAGCGCCCGGCAGAGAGGAACCTCCGCGGCTGGGACAGAGCTGGCGACCGCCGCGACGCTCCCGGCGCCGAAGAGCCGGGGCGGCCCGACCCTGAGGCCGAGGCGGCCCCGGCCCGCAGCGGCGAGGCGGCCCCGGGCGGCGCGACCGAGGCGGTGATCGTGTCCAGGTCGGATCCTAGGGACGAGAAGCTGGCCCTGTACCTGGCGGAGGTGGAGAGGCAGGACAAGTACCTGCGGCAGAGGAACAAGTACCGATTTCACATCATTCCCGACGGCAACTGCCTCTACCGGGCGGTCAGCAAGGCGGTGTACGGGGACCAGAGCCTGCACCGGGAGCTACGGGAACAGACGGTGCACTACATCGCCGACCACCTCGACCACTTTAGCCCCTTGATTGAGGGCGACGTGGGGGAGTTTATCATCGCTGCTGCGCAGGACGGGGCGTGGGCCGGGTACCCTGAACTGCTGGCCATGGGGCAGATGCTGAATGTGAATATCCATCTGACTACTGGAGGGAGGCTGGAGAGCCCCACGGTGTCTACCATGATTCACTATTTGGGCCCGGAGGATTCCCTAAGGCCTAGCATTTGGCTCAGTTGGCTCAGTAACGGACATTATGACGCGGTGTTTGATCACTCGTATCCGAACCCGGAGTATGACACTTGGTGCAGGCAGACTCAAGTGCAGAGAAAACGCGATGAAGAACTCGCCAAATCCATGGCCATATCCCTGTCCAAAATGTATATTGAGCAAAATGCATGCTCTTGAAGTGTCTGAGACCCTCGCCCTGGGAAAATTGCATACCTAATTTGTGTTTGGAGAGTTAAATGAACTTTAATCAGGGTAATTGCACTTTTAAACTTTCTAGTAGATTTACTGTAGGTGTAATGCCTTAATCATTTTTTTGAATGTTTTCTCCTCAGAGCTGAAGGTTGCTGGGCACCTAAATGATGTTTCATAGTAGCTTTGGGTGATCCTACTGCTATTTATGATTTGCTGTATAAAGTTGGCACTACTTAATTTGCAAGCTGATTTCTCAGTGTAAATTTGTTCATTCCTGGTAATCTATTTTCTATAAAAACGTATTTTTGCACAACATTTTTAACAATCGGTGTACCTTCATCTAGGATGTGTTCCATTTTGGCAAACAGCTTTCGGCATAAATCCAGAGAAGTGCTTTATATGAAGTTTATTATTTTGAGCAGAGTTTGTGATTTAATATTTTATGTTGTTGGATTTGAATTTTAGAGTTCTTAGATAATTATTTCAAATGGCTATTGATGCTTTCATGTTACCAGATAATTGGCCCATTCCGTTTTGATGACAGATTAGTTGTTTGGAAAATCATTATTTTTCTAGAAATGGTCAACCTTTTAAAGAGAAAATACTTAAGGGGAGGTTGTGGGAAGATTTTTTTTTTTTTTTAAAGAATAGTACCAGCTATTACTTGAATGAAAGTCTGATGTTTGCTGATGGCAGAGTGATTATTCTGTACTCCAGTTAATGTTTAGATTGTCTGGTGCTCTCAGTTCTTATTTATATTTGTCTTTTTGTTGAAAAGAATTTTTTAACATGATAGAAAACTTTGTGACAAGATAAGCCTCCTGCTTCATATATAGTTTCTTGGATTCAACTGAGAGATTTGAAAATTAATGGCATAAATGCCTCCAATCAACCCTGGCAATTAATTTATAGCAGGAGAATACTGTCTTAATAGTCTTTTCCTTTTAAATTCTTTCACAAGGCGAAATAGGATTGCCCTGCATTATGTACAGTACAAATGTCTATACAGAGCTTGTATGGTTTGCTGGGTCAAACAATGTTTTAAACCTAAAATCTATCTCATTTCCACTTTAACTACTTTTAGTGGTATTTATTAAGTAATGCAGTTTGTACTTTTTTATTTTGTAACATTTTGTGATTTTTTTGTACAATATTGTATTTGTACAATAGAGCAATTCTCAGCTGATGGAATGAGTGAATAAAATGTATAATTTTACTTTTACGGTGTCTTTTTGCCTGAAGTAACTTTGATTTATTTTTTTATTTGGCTGCACCAGGCGGCATACAGGGTCTTAGTTCCCTGACCATGGATCAAATCCATGTGCCCTGCATTGGGAGCACAGAGTCCTAAGCACTGGACTGCCAGGGAATTCCCAGATTTAAATGTTTTAGAGTAACCAAAGAAATGCCCTTTTATGCAGTCTGGCCTCTTGAGATTAAGGGACTCCCTTAATTTTAAGATGTGTTATCAGATTTAGTTGAGAAGTGTGTCTGTACACATAATGCTGACATGCTTATTGCAGGATCAACCCAACTAGTTTGAATTTCTTACTTTTCAGTTGATGTCATGGTTATAGACAATTGACTTTGACTTCATCGCTTAACCATGGAAAGATGGTCAAGAATCAATGGAAGGATGCCATTGGCTATCAAGGGAAGGCAATTTGTCAAAGGTCTAAAATGTTACCTAACCATGAATCTCTGGTTTTTTGTTAAATTTTGCTTCATAGCTTCACTAATTACATGACATGGGAAGAAAGAAATTCCTTGTTTGAATTACACAGCTAAATGTGTTTTTCCCCCTTTTCTCCACTTTATTTAGAGGTGGATAATAAAGTTTGGGGTGCTTGAAGTTTACACACGAAATGAATAGACTTGAGTGTAAGATCCTAAAAGGCTTTCTGTAAGCCCTGTGTTGTTCTGTTTCATTTTCAAATTGGGATCCCAAGTCCTGGATTTAGATTCCCAAGGAGGATAATACTTTTCATTAAATGGATTCTAAGATTGTATTCCGGCAGGTTATTTTGGTTGTCTTGTCTGAAAGGTTTATGTCTTTCTCATCCTTTATCTTGGAGAAGGAAATGGCAACCCACTCCAGTGTTCTTGCCTGAAGAATCCCAGGAACAGGGGAGGCTGGTGGGCTGCCGTCTATGGGGTCACACAGAGTCGGACACGACTGAAGTGACTTAACAGCAGCAGCAGCATCCTTTTTCTATGGTGTTTTGTTGCTGTTGTTTGGAACAAATGTAATATTTGTCACTACTTTATGCTTCATGTTTATTTTTTCCTGCCATCCCACTTATATGTTAGCAGTTAACAATCCTGGATCACTAAGGACTTGAGCAGTGGAAGAGATGGAAATGTGGTTGACTTGTTTCCTTTTAGCAAACATTTATTAAACAGTTCATTCGTTCAGTTACTCAGCAGCTAAGGGCCTCAAAACTGTATATGAAGGAATGATGTGTGCAGTTGATGCTGTGAGCTAAAGTTTCTTTAGAGCTTACTACCCTGTAAAATATGATGGAGTATAGATTCTATAAAAAATCTAATTGTGTTTTCAGGTAAAGTAGTTTGAAAATCATACTGTTACCTTGAAAATTGTATTAAAGTGGTACATAGATAAAAATTATGATACAAATAACTATTAATGTGATTTTTGTCTTACTGTCTCATTTAAAAATGGCATAGTATGTCAAGATTTTGATGAGAATCTAAAGTTTGATCCTCTAGTTCATTTTCTTCTTTAGAAAAATGTATTTATTTTTGGCTGCGTTAGGTCTTTGTTGTGGTGCATGGGCTTCTCATTGCGGTGGCTTGTTGGAGAGCCACAGGCTCTAGGGTGAGGGCTCAGTGCTTGTGGTGATGGGCTTAGTTGCTCTGAGGCATACAGGATCTTCTCAGACCAGGGGTTGAACCTGTGTTTCCTGCATTACAAGGCAGATTCTTAACCACTGGACCACCAGGGAAGTCCCTTTTATTCATTTTCCACTCACATTTTTTTCTCCGAGATAAAATAGACTCATGTTAGCATATTTAATTGGACTGAGAAGTAAACCTCTATTGATAAGTGGCACAAGGGCATTCGAATGTGATTCTTCAATTACGTTTTTCTAAATTTGTAGTCCATATGCTTTATATAGTAACGTATTCATGAGGCACAGAGCCTTTACCCAGAAATCACATTTTATAGAGAAGAGGAAATGCCTTAGGAGCCTTTGAACATGAGAATTGGTTAGTTTCAGCTTGGGTAAATATAGTCTTAGGTTGCAATCTTTTCTTCATAATTTTTGTACTGAAAAAGGGATCTTGAGATAATCTCACTACTTTATGAGTTTTTTCCTCTTTCCCGAAGAGATGAGAAAGAGATGAGAAACTTTAAATTTTAGTTTGGTGTTCATTGTGCTCATATGAAGGAAAAGCATCGAGAATAAAAATAGACTTTAGACCTTTGGACATTGGATAATTTCATATGTAGGAAAATGTAGTGGAATAATTGAAGAGTTGTTCTTCAGTGGCTCAGTCGTGTCCAACTTTGCGACTCCATGGACTGTAGCAAGTCAGGCCTCCCTGTCCTTCACCATCTCCTGGAGCTTGCTCAAACTCATGTCCATTGAGTTGGTAATGCCCTCCAACCATCTTGTTCTCTGTTGTCCCCTTATCCTCCTGCCTTCAATCTTTCCCAGCATTCAGGTTGTTTCCAGTGAGTCAGTTCTTTGCATCAGGTGGCGAAAGTGTTGGAGCTTGAGCTTCAGCTTCAGCATCAGTCTTTCCAATGAATATTCAGGACTGATTTCTGGTAGGATTGACTTGTTTGATCTTGCATTCCAAGGGACTCTCAAGTCTTCTCCAACACCACAGTTCAAAACATTCTCAATTCAAGAGTATATCCTTCAAATATCATGTTCAAATTTATTTGTCACATGAAATTATAAATCCAGACTTTATTTATTTTGACATCCCTAGAGTGTCTATAGCTGTCTCAAAGAGTCACCAAGAAACTGAATGGCATTTAATTCAGTTTCATTCCCCAAATGTACACAATGCCATGGACACGGGTTCTCTCTAGTCCCCTGGCTTCCAAGCGGGTACCTAGCAGAGTCAATGTTCAGTAAATATTTGTTGAATGAAGGAACAAATTGAAGGGAAATAGAGTTTTGGAATTTAGTTGGTGGATGTAAAATTAAATAAAAATGATTTGACTCTAAAATTACTGGGAATTATCACTGACAATTCTGAACATCTTAAACTGAAGTTGTTTTATAAAAAGGGTATTAAAGTATTGAATTCTATAATGGAAAAAAATAGGTTTTTGAAACCAAAATTTAGAATTTATTGATTTTTCTCTTTGTGTCATCTTCCAAACATCTTGAGACCAAGCTCAGAAAGATTATTTAAAAGGAGAACTTCACTAAAAGTGATTTTAAAGGTGTTGCCATGTCCAAAGGGAGTTGCTCTGACTTGCTTTGGGGTAACGCCCATCCCAAGTCTAGTCTATAGCAATTCCTAGTTTTGCTGTTTTCTTTCTATGACCTAGTTGGAAGGTGGGAATGGTGGAACAGATTTCAAGCATGCTCTCTAGGATTGTTGTGTTCAATAGTCCTAGCTGCATGCTTATGCCATTAGTGTAGAGCCTGGGCGAGTAGCACGCATCAGATCAAAACAGATCTATAGGGGAAAAATCAGTGTATTTCTTCCTGCTATAAATTAGGTCGGTGACCATTATTCTGTGAGTCAAGTTCAGAGAGTTCACTGTCATCAGATTACTCATAGTAAAACATTATCTAGCCTTGTTTCTCATAAGTGAAATTTCTAAATAATTGAATAGTCCATTTATGTGTAAAGTATAAAATAGAACAACTGCCTTTTTTTTTTTTTTTTAAATTTTACTGTACCTAGTGGCATGCAGGGTCTTAGTTCCCCAATCAGGGGTCAAAACAGAGTCCCCTGCAGTGGAAGCACAGCCTTAACCACTGGACTGCCGGAAGAAGTCCCCAGAACAACTGCTTTTTATAAAACTCTTAAAGAGGTAACCTATGGTACACTTCTTAGCCTTTGTAGAATAACAGTACAGTTTAATCTTCCCTTAATGACTTGGGGGAGGGGGGTCTCCTGATGGCAAGGGTCTCTGGCCTTGAAACCTTGGTGGATTGCTAATGTGTGATAGTCCCTTTGTACTTTAAAGGATCTCAGAGTGCTGGGACTTTTTTTCCTGTTTTGTACTTTCCTGTCTCCTCCCTCACTTTCTGATTGTTCCTCTCACTACTGTCTCTCTAGCCCTAATTCTCCATTATAATTTCCCGTGTTGAATTAGAGACACCATCAAGCATGTTTGTCAGAATTATAAGATGATACGAAATGAGTTTCTCATTTAGCACCAGGATGCTCTGCTATGAGTAATATGCTTAAGCTTAGTTTTTAGTCAACCAGAGAGCTTTTTTTGCCTTTGTCTTCCTTTTTACATTCTTTGATGGTGTCCTGGAAATGCTGAATTTGTTTGATTAAGGGACCTGTGAATGTGTGCAGTGGCACATTAAATCAAAACAAAACAACATGTATTAGTTATCCAAAGCCTCAAAATTGGAGTTGATATCGTTGCCTGGTTAATATTTTGCTCCCTCTTTGCTATGTGTCATCCTTCATAGCATGTACGTGCCATTGTCTTCCTTTTGCTTGTGAAATTTTATTGAGAGTGTTTATGTTTCCTAATGGTGTTTTTTCCTTAATATATCAATGTTTTAACTTTTTAAATAGATCTTTTTAATTATTGTGATTCTTTTTTCTTCTTCCAGTTTTATTGAATTATGATTGACATATGGCACAAAATTAAAGAAATAGAAAAAAATAGCTTTTTTTCTACTCAGATGAGAACTCAGGATATATTCTTTTAGCATCTTTTGTATATAATATATAATAATGCTAATTATATATATCATGCCGTACTGTACATTCCTGGGGCTTCCCTGGTGACTCAATAGTAAAAAATCTGCCTGCTAATGCAGGAGGCATGGGTTTGATCCCTGGGTCAGGAAGATCCCCTGGAGGAGGGCATGGCAACGCACTCCAGTATTCTTGCCTGAAAAATGGACAGAGGAGCCTGGTAGGCTAGAGTCCAGGGTGGCAAAGAGTCAGACGCAACTTGGCAACTGTAGTACTCAGTTATAATTGGAAGTTTGTACCCTTTGCCTTCATCCAATTCCTCCCCCCATGCGCCCCTGACCTCTGGTAATCACAAATCTGATCACTTTTTCTGTGAATTTGTTTCTGAAATACAATTGACCTGTAATGCTATTTTGGTTACTGGTGCACAACATAGTGATTTAATGTTTCTATACCTTTCAAAATGATCACCACAGTAAGTCTAGTTACCATGCTATGTACTTTTAAAATTTATTATTTATTTAGTTTTGGCTGCATTGGGTCTTCATTGCTGCATGTGGGCTTTCTCTAGTTGTGGCAAGTGGAGGCTACTCTCTAGTTATGGTGCTCTGGCTTCTCATTGCAGTAGCTTCTCTCCTTTCAGAGCGTGGGCTGTAGGGAGTGCAGGCTTTTGTAGCTGCTGCACACAGTTAGTTGCCCCGAAGCATGTGGGGTCTTCCGAGTTCAGTTTAGTCGCTCAGTTGTATCCGACTCTTTGCGACCCCGTGGACTGTAGCACACCAGGCCTCCCTATCCATCACCAACTCCCGGAGTTTACCCAAACTCATGTCCATTTCGGTGATGCCATCCAGCCATCTTATCCTCTGTTGTCCCCTTCCCCTCCTGCCCCCAATCCCTCCCAGCATCAGGGTGTTTTCAAATGAGGTGGCCTAAGTATTGCAGTTTCAGCTTCAACATCAGTCTTTCCAATGAACACTCAGGACTGATTTCCTTTAGGTTGGACTGGTTGGATCTCCTTGCAGTCCAAGGGACTCTCAAGAGTCTTCTCCCTCACCGCAGTTCAAAAGCATCAGTTCTTTGGTGCTCAACTTTCTTTATAATCCAACTCTCACATCCATACATGACTACTGGAAAAACCATAGCCTTAACTAGACAGACCTTTGTTGGCAAAGTAATGTCTCTGCTTTTGAATATGCTGTCTAGGTTGGTCATAGCTTTCTTTCAAAGGAGTAAACATCTTTTAATTTCGTGGTTGCAGTCACCATCCACAGTGATTTTGGAGCCTAAAAAAATAAAGTCAGCCACTGTTTTCACTGTTTCCCCCTCTGTTTGCCATGAAGTGATGGGACCAGATGCCATGATCTTCGTTTTCTGAATGTTGAGCTTTAAGCCAACTTTTTCCTCTCCTCTTTCACTTTCATCAAGAGGCTCTTTAGTCTTCTTCACTTTCTGCCATAAGAGTGGTGTCATCTGTGTATCTGAGGTTATTGATACTTCTCCCGGCAATCTTGATTCCAGCTTGTGCTTCATCCAGCCCAGTGTTTCTCATGGCATACTCTGCATATAAGTTAAATAAGCAGGGTGACAGTATATGGCCTTGACGTACTCCTTTTCCTATTTGGAACCAGTCTGTTGTTCCATGTCCAGTTCTAACTGTTGCTTCCTGACCCATGTACAGATTTCTCAAGAGGCAGGTCAGGTGGTCTGGTATTCCCATCTCTCAGAATGTTCCACAGTTTATTGTGATCCACACAGTCAAAGGCTTTGGCATAGTCAATGAAGCAGAAATAGATGTTTTTCTGGAACTCTCTTGCTTTTTCAGTGATCCAGTGGATATTGGCAAGTTGATCTCTGGTTCCTCTGCCTTTTCTAAAACCAGCTTGAACATCTGGAAGTTCATGGTTCACGTATTGCTGAAGCCTGGCTTGGAGAATTTTGAGCATTACTTTACTAGCATGTGAGATGAGTGCAATTGTGCGGTAGTTTGAGCATTCTTTGGCATTGCCTTTCTTAGGGATTGGAATGAAAACTGACCGTTTCCAGTCCTGTGGCCACTGCTGGACTTCCCAGACTAGGGATCAATCCTGTGTCCCCTGCATTGGTAGGTAGATTCTTATCCACTGGACTACCAGGGAGATCCCCATGCTGTGCATTTTTTAAATTTAGTCCACCAAAATATGCTAATGATAAAGTAATTAAAATATCAGGTCTTCATTGAAGACTCCAAATCATGGTACACATAGACAGGTCTAGTACAAATATGAATTTTTAAAAATACTTCCTCTCTTTAATGAAAGTGAAAGTCACTCAGTTGTGTCCGACTCTTTGTGACTGCATGGACTATAGCCCATGGAGTTCTCCAGACCAGAATACTGGAGTGAGTAGCTTTTCCCTTCTCCAGGGGATCTTTCCAACCCAGGGATCGAACCCAGGTCTCCTGAATTGCAGGCAGATTCTTTACCAACTGAGCTATCAGGGAAGACCTCTCTTTAATTCTTCTTTAATAAATGTATATTATGTCTGCATTGTGTAAATAAGTCTTTCATTTCCTGGCCTTCCCTTTCCTTGAAGGTAAAATATTTTCCCCTCATGTTGGTTAGAATGGTTGAACAGATTGAGTAGGCACCTTGCATTAGTGTGTTGACAAATAGAATTTAGACAGTTTTTGACAAAAGACAATAGAATGACAATTTTTAGGCCATATAAGGGCAATTTTTAAAATTTTTATTTTATAGTTGATTTATAGTGTTGTTAGTTTCAGGTGTATGGTAAAATGTTTCATTTTATACATATATCCATTCTTTTTCAGATTCTTTTCCCATTCAGTTTATTACAGAATGTTGAGTAGAGTTCCCTATGCTATACAGTGAAGAAGTGAAGTGAAGTCGCTCAGTCGTGTCCGACTCTTTGCGACCCCATGGACTGTAGCCTACCAGGCTCCTCCATCCATGGGATTTTCCAGGCAGTAGTACTGGAGTGGGTTGCCATTTTATTATCTCTCTTCTATATGCTGTGCTATGCTTAGTTGCTCAGTCATGTCCTATTCTTTGCAACCCTATGGACTGTATAGCCCACCAGGGTCCTCTGTTCATGGAATTCTCCAGGCAAGAGTACTGGAGTGGGTTGCCATGCCCTACTCCAGGGGATCTTCCCAACCCAGGGATCAAACCCAGGTCTCCCACATTGCGGGTGGTCTTTACTGTCAGAGCCACCAGGGAAGCCCAAGAACACTGGAGTGGGTAGCCTATCCCTTCTCCAGGGGATCTTCTTGACCCAGGAATGAAACCAGGGTTTACCTGCATTGCATGTGGACTCTTTACCAGCTGAACTACCAGGGAAGTCTGTCTTATATACAGCAGTATGTATATGTTAATTCCAAACTCCCAATTTATCCCTCGCCTACCTTTTCCTTTTGGTAACCCTAAGTTTGCTTTTGAATAGACAATGACAATTTGAAAAAACTCCCGAGTGGTAAACGTGCATTTTATATTTTAAAGAAGTTAAAGTAGAACCTTCTCCCCTTTCTCCCACTTCCTGCCCCACCCTGTCCCAGCCTTTTATACTTTGAATTGGGCTGATTTTATTGAGTGTTGATGTCTAGTGGATTGGCAATATGTAGAGAGGCAGCCTCAATGATGTTTGCTTGAAGTAATGACTGAGTTTAAATGAATGTTCCCTTCTCCAGGGGGTTTTCTGGACCCAGGGATTGAACTCAAGTCTCCTGCATTGTAGGCAGATTCTTTCCTCACTGAGCTACCAGGGAAGCCCTCAAATGAATGTTCCACTTAGACTAGAAATTCTCTTGAATAATTAGCAATGGTCTGTATGGTTGTATTTCTTAGCTTATCAAGGTACAACAAAGTGGTGTGCAAATTAGGTAATTGTGGAGGGAATTTATACCGATGTGTCACAGAACACCTGTGAAGCCAATTTGTAAAATAAACTCAAGTAAGGCTTTCAATTCTAATGACAAACAGGAAACATTCACACTTTTTATTTCTTGCAATGAAATTTGAGCTATACTGGATATGTAACAGGATGAAAGAAGTAGAAGAACAGTCAGGAAATTCTTAGCTGTCATTTCACTGCCTTTGCCTTGTTGTTGAAAAGTACAGATGTGGGGGAGTAAACAATTACGCTTTTTACTTTAAACAAAACTCATGTCTCAATAAACAGTAATAGAGGGGCCTGGCAGTCCATGGGGTTGCAAAGAGTTGGACACAACTGAGTGAGCACACCCGAGAAGACACCTCAGTAATTCCAGCTTATACGGAATTCTGGGACAAAGAGGAGAGAGATTTAATATGTATGTTGAACTTTTCAAAGGAAAATAGCTCTCTGACATTTTTCTTTACCTTTTCATTTTATTAATTAACTTGGCAGATGTCACTACTAAGAATTGTGGCCATTTGCAAAGAGATGGCTATACCAATTTAGAAAACAGCTTGACCCTACAGGAGCAGACAGCACAGTTTAATAGTTAAGCTAAGCTGTTGTAACAAAAAAAAAGTGAAGAAGAAAACTCTTCAAGAAGAAGATTATTGAAGTGTCTAGGAGTAAAGTATACATTAACTTGTTTCACATTACAAAGATATAAAAGTAGAAGTAATAGTTTCCATAATTTGACGTTCCCAATTAGATCCTCAACAATGTAATTGCCACAGATTAAATACATACATGTTGCAAAGCCTTCCATATTTTGAGAAGGCTGCTATCTTTCTAGTTCTATTCTTTTTTCTCTTTTAATTGGAGTATAATTGCTTTATAACATTGTGTTAGTTTCTGCCGTAAAACAAAGTGAATCGGCTCTATGTATACATATATCCCCTCCCTCTTGAACGTCTTTCCCACCCCCCTCTATTTCTATTCTTGTTCTTTAGTATATCAGAAATCTCTTGACAACCTGGCATTCCACACAAGCCATGGTTTTCTTCAGAAAGAACAATATATAAAACTTTATCCTTTTAAGTTTTTACAGATCTTGCTTCATTAGGATTTTGCTGGTTTTACTTTTCCCTCTTTCTCTATTTTCAAATTGTTTTTCTTTTACACTGTCCAATTGATTTTCTTTTAGAATAGTTTTATGTGATCTATTCTGCTTAAAATTAGGTGTTCTTTCCTAATTTTTACTCATTCATTAAGTCTTTAAAAGAAAATAAGGAAACTTCACTTCACCCCTAAAAAAGAAAACAAACAAATATACCATTAGTGGGGAATTAGTGGGCTAGAGGCTCCATATAAGTGTCATATTTATAATTTAAGGATGAGGCTTCTCTTCTGAAGTTAAGGTTAATAAGAATCTTTGTATACACGTGTCAGAGCAGCCAACTGCAAAGATAACCCACCCCAAGAGATGGTCGCTAAAGTTCATTTTGAGCAGGAAGGGGTTCTCCTAGTTAAATCAGAGTGAGTATGCTATAAGCATTTCTTAGCAGGAGTAAATCAAAAGTAGTTGATATAGGGGACTTGCCTGGCGATCCAGTGGTTAAGACTATGCCTTCCAATGCAGGGGTTGGCTGGTTTGATTCCTGGTCGGGCAACTAAGATATCATGTGCCAAGAGACCAAAAATCATAAAACATAAGCAATATTTTAACAAATTCAATTAAGACGTTAAAATAGGTCCATGTCAAAAAATCTTAAAAATAATCTTAAAAATAAAATTGTTACAGAGAAAGTCATAGCTGACCCAAGTATCTATATCCAAATTATCTGTCTACATGTCTTTCATTTGGAGAAGGAAATGGCAACCCACTCCAGTATTCTTGCCTGGAGAATCCCAGGGACGGAGGAGCCTGTGGGCTGCCGTCCATGGGGTCGCACAGAGTTGGACACGACTGAAGCGACTTAGCAGGAGCAGCAGCCTGTCTTTCATTACCCGTCTATGTATCTGTCTGTCTATCCAGCCTGTTTCAGGAATGTATTGTAACGAGATAAGAATGATGATCTGTAGATGCCTAGAGAAAAGTCAAGGAACACAGATGACAATACATGGGTCAGTGTATCTTTGCTTTCATTGAGTGACCAGGTGCTCTGGGCAAGCCATGCTAGTACACTGAATAGAGAAGAAAAATAAAGGAAAATACTTCTTGGGAATAGGAAACAAATATGCATTCAACAAATATTGACTACCTGGAGAACAGTAGGTACTATGCTAAGTACTATGTAAACTCATAGGTTCTAGTAGATCTTTAATAACCAGAAGCTAGAATAATCATATCTTGCACAAATTATTTTACTCATAAGAAAGGTCTTTGGAGTCAAATTGGCTGGGGTTCAAATTGAGGCATTTTGTGTCCTATCTAAAGCAGAAGAGGGGCACTGACAGGTGAAAAAGAAACAACAGGTAAAAAAGAAAGGAAACAGAATGCAGTGGATGGAAGAAATGCCAAAAGAAGAAAAAAGTAAATCCATAATTGATATCTTCAGAGAGATGAGATCAAGATCCTGGAGAAGGAATTGCTATTTTTAGAAAGCACTCTTATTAATTAAAAATAGCAGAACTCAAATTAACTATTCAGTAGAAGTTTCAAAGATAAAGTGGAGAAAATCTCTCGGAAAGTGGAACAAGGAGACATGGAATGGAAAATGAGGACAAAATAAGAAAATGAGATTAATCTTGGAAGCCCAATATTTGACTAAAATAGGTTTTCCAGAGAGAGGATAGAGACAATGGTTGAGAAGATTATATGAAAGATTTCCTGGAACTCAAGGACAGTGGTCCCCAGATTCTAAAGTCCCACAGAGTGTCCACAGGGTCTTTCTGAAAAGTCATACAGGCATGTCTATGGATTGAGATGGGCCTAGTGCTCCCTAAAGTGGTGCAGTGTACAACATATACAACTGTATGTGGCTGCCAAATGAATGCGAGAAGATCCACGCCATGGCATTTCAACCAGAAATTTCAGAGTTTTAGGGATTAAAAAGAATAACATGAAAACTTTCTGAGAGGAAAAGTTAGTCACATCTAGAAGTTTAGGAACAAGCATGGCATCAAACTTCTCAAGAGAAACATCATAACAGAAGACCATGGAAAATGCTTTGCAAATTCTGAGAGAAAATGATTCCCAAGCTGTAATCCTATGCCCAGCTACGTCAGTTAGTATTCTTAATTGTCAATAACACAATCTATATGGTTAGTTTAAGCAGATAAGAAATTTTTAATATGTTTTATGTTAGGGTATAATTGATTAGCAATGTGTTAGTTTCAGATGTACAGGAAAGTGATCCAGTTATGCTTATACACATATCTATTCTTTTCAAATTCTTTTCCCATTAGGCTATGACATAACATTGAGCAGAGTCCCCTGTGCTATACAGTAGGTCCTTGTTGTTTATTCATTTAAAATATAGTAGTGTTAACATGTCAATGTCAAATTCCCTAATTGTCCCTCTCCTACTTCCCCTCTTATAATAACTTCAGTCTCTAAGTCTATGCCTCTTGTTAGCTAAGAAATTTGTTGACCTCAGATTGCTTAGGTAGTTATGGAATTTTCTGGTGAGCCAGAGAATGGAGGCTTGTATACTATGTTGCCAGATCCATACCCAAAGACCACTGTGGGAGCTCCACCACCACACCTGGCACAGATAGCACAGCTACAACATGAAAGAAGCTTGCTACACACAAAATAGACAAACCACAAGGATTTAACCTTTTTCCCCTAAGCTATTTCAAGTTATTTTCATTACTTACAAGATAAGAGTCTTCAGTTCAGTTCAGTTGTTCAGTCGTGTCCCGACTCTTTGCGACCCCATGAATCGCAGCACATCAGGCTTCCCCGACGATCACTAATTTCCGGAGTTTACCCAAACTCGTGTCCATCGAGTCGGTGATGCCATCCAGCCATCTCATCTTCTGTCATCCCCTTCTCCTCCTGCCCCTAATCCCTCCCAGCATCAGGGTCTTTTCCAATGAGTCAGCTTTTCGCATGAGGTGGCCAAAGTATTGGAGTTTCAGCTTCAGCATCAGTCCTTCCAAAGAACACCCAGGACTGATCTCCTTTAGGATGGACTGGTTGGATCTCCTTGCAGTCCAAGGGACTCTCAAGAGTCTTCTCCAATACCACAGTTCAAAAGCATCAATTCTTCAGTGCTCAGCTTTCTTCACAGTCCAACTCTCACATCCATACATGACCACTGGAAAAACCATAGCCTTGACTAGACAGACCTTTGTTGGCAAAGTAATGTCTCTGCTTTTGAATATGCTGTCTAGGTTGGTCATAACTTTCCTTCCAAGGAGTAAGCATCTTTTAATTTCATGGCTGCAGTCACCATCTGCAGTGATTTTGGAGCCCAAAAAAATAAAGTCAGCCACTCTTTCCACTGTTTCCCCATCTATTTCCCATGAAGTGGTGGGACCGATGCCATGATCTTCGTTTTCTGAATGTTGAGCTTTAAGCTAACTTTTTCACTCTCCTCTTCCACATTCATCAAGAGGCTTTTTAGTTCCTCTTCACTTTCTGGAATAAAGGTGATGTCATCTGCATATCTGAGGTTATTGATATTTCTCCAGGCAATCTTGATTCTAGCTTGTGCTTCTTCCAGCCCCGTGTTTCTCATGATGTACTCTGCATATAAGTTAAATAAGCAGAGTGACAATATACAGCCTTGACGGACTCCTTTTCCTATTTGGAACCAGTCTGTTGTTCCATGTCCAGTTCTAACTGTTGCTTCCTGACCTGCATATAGGTTTCTCAAGAGGCAGGTCAGGTGGTCTGGTATTCCCATCTCTTTCAGAATTTTCCACAGTTTATTGTGATCCACACAGTCAAAGGCTTTGGCATAGTCAATAAAGCAGAAATGTTTTTCTGAAACTCTCTTGCTTTTTCCATGATCCAGCAGATGTTGGCAATTTGATGTCTAGTTCCTCTGCCTTTTTTAAAACCAGCTTGAACATCTGGAAGTTCACGGTTCACGTATTGCTGAAGCCTGGCTTGGAGAATTTTGAGCATTACTTTACTAGTGTGTGCTGCTGCTGCTGCTGCTAAGTTGCTTCAGTCATGTCTGACTCTGTGCGACCCCATGGACTGCAGCCTATAGGATGAGTGCAATTGTGCGGTAGTTTGAGCATTCTTTGGCATTGCCTTTCTTTGGGATTGGAATGAAAACTGACCTTTTCCAGTCCTGTGGCCACTGCTGAGTTTTCCAAATTTGCTGGCATATTGAGTGCAGCACTTTCAGAGCATCATCTTTCAGGATTTGAAATAGCTCCACTGGAATTCCATCACCTCCACTAGCTTTGTTTGTAGTGATGCTTTCTAAGGCCCACTTGACTTCACATTCCAGGATGTCTGGCTCTAGGTCAGTGATCACACCGTCGTGATTATCTGGGTCGTGAAGATCTTTTTTGTGCAGTTCTTCTGTGTATTCTTGCCACCTAATATCTTCTGCTTCTGTTAGGTCCATACCATTTCTGTCGTTCATCGAGCCCATCTTTGCATGAAATGTTCCCTTGGTATCTCTAATTTTCTTGAAGAGATCTCTAGTCTTTCCCGTTCTGTTGTTTTCCTCTCTTTATTTGCATTGATCGCTGAGGAAGGCTTTCTTATCTCTCCTTGCTCTACATTCAAATGCTTATATCTTTCCTTTCCTCCTTTGCTTTTCACTTCTCTTCTTTTCATAGGTACTTGTAAGGCCTCCCCAGACAGCCATTTTGCTTTTTTGCATTTCTTTTCCATGAGGATTTTCTTGATCCCTGTCTCCCGTACAATGTCATGAACCTCTGTCCATAGTTCATCAGGCACTCTGTCTATCATATCTAGTCCCTTAAATGTATTTCTCACTTCCACTGTATAATCATAAGGGATTTGATTTAGGTCATACCTGAATGGAATTCACACATAATAAAAGCTGCTGTCTGTGCAGCTTATGCAGGTCTCCATATTGCTTGACCCTACCTCCACACTTTGGTTCTTGCTCTATGGATATTCCACCCATCACTTTGTCTTTTCACACCACTGGCTATCCCCACCTCCTCTTTAGTGTGGCTTCAGCATGGCACCCAGTACAGCCATCATTTGAGGAGCTGTAGTGGTTCCAGTGATTGGATTGGAGCACCAGATATACAACTTCTCCCACTTCTTCTGGGCTCCAAGAAAACACTAAAACATTGATCATAGGACTGGCTTATCCAGCACCCAATTAATGGGCTAGGTAATCCAATCTGGAAGTGTGGTACAGTCCATGAATTGGCTTTTGCTACACACCCACAAACTTAAGGCCTTTAAACATCTCACCATTCTAAGGATGCCTTGGCAGTTCTTTTAGTCTGAACAGGCTCATCTGGGACTGGGGGTATAGAATGAAGTAACAGGTCTATTTGTTGGCAGGCTGGTTGGTCTTGCCAGGGAGGATCCTTGTGGGCAATGCTTCACCCACATGTCTGACAGTTGGCTCAATGTCAGTTGAGACAACTCTATGACTGTCTCTTCACTCAGCAAATTAGCCCAGGGTCATTTTCGTGGTGGTAGAAGTTCCCAGCAACAAGAGAAGGCAAACCCAGATGCACAAACACTTCTCAACCTCTGCTCAATGTCATACTTGCTAATGTCCCCTTGGCCAAAGAAAGTCACATGATCAAACCCAGATTCACAGGTTTGGTCTTGGCTGGAGAAATAGATTCCTCCTCTTGCTAGGGGTTGCTGTACATTCACATTTCAAAGGACCATGCAGTCAGGAATGGGAGGAATTACTGTGACCATTTTTGCAAACAATCTACCACAGGGTGTTAATGCCTGCTAAGGTGAACTTTGGAGATCAGAAGGTAGAGGACAAGATCCACAGGCAAACTCTCTCTTCTTCCTTCCTAGTGAACCATTCTGAGGTGCACTGGTTCCACATAGTTACCTGGAGATGTCCTGGGTGACCGTGCAGCTGTCTTGATAGCCTTTCCTCCTTTATTCCTCATTCCCTGCCCTTGCTGCCTGGGACTGTACTCACCAACAAAGCATTGCAAAGAGGGTTTTGTTCAGCTTTGTTTCATAGGTATTCAGAGTTAAAACACTTCTCTATCAGATTCTTGAGAAGATAATGTAATGTTTCTGGGATATACTCCATAAATAGTAACTTTTATTATCTTTTATTATCCTTATTACTAACAAAAATATTTCACAACAATAAAATCTGAACTTTAAAAGTAGAAACGATATGGCCACATTCTCAAATCACACTGTAGCAAAATGAAAAATTAGTAAGTCTCAAGAAAATATAAACTAATGGAAATAAAAAACAAGCAAACAAAAGATGAAACCCACAAAGGTTCCTAAATAGCATCTAGTTAATAATACAAACTGTTTCAAAATAGATGAAAAAATAATATTTAAGAATCTGCATGGTATGTAGCATTCACACGATTAAATTCCTTAGTGGTCTTGATAAACAAAAAAATATAAAGTGAGTATTAGATCTGTGATTTCAGGGAAAAGAACAAAAACAGACCCAAGGAGAGAGATGACCAAGATAACTGGGCTGTGCTGCAATCTGCTCTTATTGGCTCATGAGAGATGCTTGTTCAATTTTCAGGAACTTGGTAAAGTGATTGTGAAACTCAGCCATGATTAAAAATTTCATTATATAAACTTGAACCCACTGTATAAAAGACAAAAGTAATAAATACTCAAGCCATCACTTTCTATTTTACTCCATTTCACTATTATATATGTTCTTGAGTTCACTGATGTCTTTGGATCTGTATAGTGGAAATAAATACTACATAATGGTGTCCTGCTGCTGGTGCTACTGCTGCTAAGTTGCGTCAGTTGTGTCCGACTCTGTGCAACCCCAGAGACAGCAGCCCACCAGGCTCCCCAGTCCCTGAGATTCTCCAGGCAAGAACACTGGAGTGGGTTGCCATTTCCTTCTCCAATGCATGAAAGTGAAAAGTGAAAGTGAAGTCGCTCAGTCATGTCTGACTCTTAGCTACTGAGCCTCTATTCCCAATTCTGCATTCTCTGATATTCCACTGGCAGCTGGAAATTAGCCACAGTGGAAGTATTTACACCATGGTATTTGGCAGTGCTGCCAGTCAGAAACATCTCCTTCTCTTCCTCCTCCTTTTCTACAGTAAGTAAGTGAAAGTCGCTCAGTTGTGTCTGACTCTTTTTATTGTATAGTTCATGGAATTCTCCAGGCCAGAATACTGGAGTGGGTAGCCTTTCCCTTCTCGGGGGATCTTCCCAACCCAGGGATCAAACCAAGGTCTCCCTCATTGCAGGCAGATTCTTTACCAGCTGAGCCACGGGGGAAGTCCCTTTTTAGGGTTAGGGTTATGGTTAGGGTTCAGTTCAGTTCAGTCTCTCAGTCGTGTCCGACTCTTTGCGACCCCATCAGTTGCAGCACGCCAGGCCCCCCTGTCCATCACCAACTCCCGGAGTTCACCCAAACTCATGTCCATCGAGTCGGTGATGCCATCTAGCCATCTCATCCTCTGTCATCCCCTTCTCCTCCTGCCCCCAATCCCTCCCAGCATCAGTCTTTTCCAATGAGTCAACTCTTCGAATGAGGTGGCCAAAGTACTGGAGTTGCAGCTTTAGCATCAGTCCTTCCAAAGAACACCCAGGACTGATCTCCTTTAGGATGGACTGGTTGGATCTCCTTGCAGTCCAAGGGACTCTCAAGAGTCTTCTCCAACACCACAGTTCAAAAGCATCAATTCTTCAGTGCTCAGCTTTCTTCACAGTCCAACTCTCACATCCATACATGACCACTGGAAAAACCATAGCCTTGACTAGACAGACCTTTGTCGGCAAAGTAATGTCTCTGCTTTTGAATATGCTGTCTAGGTTGGTCATAACTTTCCTTCCAAGGAGTAAGCGTCTTTTAATTTCATGACTGCAATCACCATCTGCAGTGATTTTGGAGCCCCCCAAAATAAAGTCTGACACTGTTTCCACTGTTTCCCCATCCATTTGCCATGAAGTGATGGGACCAGATGCCACAATCTTCGTTTTCTGAATGTGGAGCTTTAAGCCAACTTTTCACTCTCCTCTTTCACTTTCATCAAGAGGCTTTTTAGCTGTTCTTCAGTTTCTGCCATAACGGTGGTGTCATCTGCATATCTGAGGTTACTGATATTTCTCCTGGCAATCTTGATTCCAGCTTGTGCTTCTTCCAGCCCAAGTGTTTCTCGTGTTGTACTCTGTGTATAAGTTTAATAAGCAGGGTGACAATATACAGCCTTGACGGACTCCTTTTCCTATTTGGAACCAGTCTGTTGTCCATGTCCAGTTCTAACTTTCTTCCTGACCTGCATATAGGTTTCTCAAGAGGCAGGTCAGGTGGTCTGGCATTCCCATCTCTTTCAGAATTTTCCACAGGGTTAGCTTATCTTTTCTACAGAGGTATTGTTAAACATGTACCAGCTTGCCACTGACTGCTGCTGCTGCTGCTGCTAAGTCACTTCAGTCGTGTCTGACTCTGTGCAACCCCAGAGACAGCCGCCCACCAGGCTTCCCCGTCCCTGGGATTCTCTAGGCAAGAACACTGGAGTGGTTTGCGGTTTCCTTCTTCAATGCGTGAAAAGTGAAAGTGAAGTCGCTTAGTTGTGTCCGACTCCTAGTGACTCCATGGACTGCAGACCACCAGGCTCCTCTGTCCATGGGATTTGCCAGGCAAGAGTACTGGAGTGGGGTGCCATTGCCTTTTCTGTGCCACTGACTAGTGGTACATAATCTTTTCTAAGGAACATGAATTTTCCAGCTTGAGATTAGAATAAAATGAAGATAAAGCATTAAGAGACTTATAAAGTTCACACTCATTTCAGTGCTCTGGATGCTCTATATCTCAGGGATACATTTCTTTGGTTTGCAGTTAAATCAGTTCTAATTAATGCAAGATGGACTTTAACACTCAAGAGTGACCCAGATCTCAAACTGTTTCTCTGGATTGATAATGATTAAGTGCTGCTAACGAGTAACTATAGAAACTTTTGAGCCAAGTCTCTGGATGCCTCTGGGCTATCCAGAAGCTAGAAATGCAGGAAATGTACAGCTGGATAAATATGGATTTTGATCAAATGAAACACTCTTCTACATTTTTTTTCTATAAAGCATGAGAAAAGTTAAACCAGGTTAATAAGTATTAATAAAAAAATAATGTATAGCAACACTAACTAAATCTCATTTTTACCATGGGGGCTATTTTCTTTGGATTTGAAATAATTCTCAGTAAAAATTCTTCACAGCAATTTGTGTCAAAGACATTTTAACCTATAAGCTTAGTTTGAAAGGTAAATTAATGTTCATTTAAAATAGAGAATTAGATTAATGATGTTGACTTGAATAAAGTGTGAGTTGGCATACAGTTCCATTAAATACCAATAGTTTATTCCTGTTTTTTCAAATTCACTTTGAATTAAATTCAGCAGAAACCATTGTCTTAATTCACTTTGTATATGATTAAGTTTTTTCTAAGTTTCGCTTTGTTAACATTTAAACACAACACAAATCGATTTTGGAGGAAGAGAAATTATAGCATTATCAAAATTAACTGACACCTTTTCTCCTTTATGCTCAAGTTGTGTTGTGATCCTGTGAAGTGAAGAAAAATATATTAGAGCAATTTACCCCTATATGTGAACTGCTATATTTGAGAAGTCTATACCTCAGTTTTTAAGAACTACTCAATTTGTGCCCAAGTTTTTTGTGACTAATAGCATATATTCCATCTTTTAATTTCCTCACTTGATTTTTTTAAAAGTTACTATTAAACTTTAGATTTTTTTAAACCAAGACTTTTTCTTATGCTAGTGATTATTTTAACTTTAAAAAATAAAGCTCTCTTTAAATAATGGTAAGATTTATTTTCAAAGCAGATTTTCAACTCAAAAATAATCCATTTCCAAAGATGTCAATGAACCAAGTCTGACATCTGAACTTTTCTTTTAATTTGTTTTTGGCGTTGTTGGCTCTTATGCATTCCCTGGGTTTATTAGAGCATGTGAAGCTCTTGTGACTCAGTTGATGTAATAAAACTCGTGAATGTAAATTTGTCTTATTGTTCTGCATGTTTGCTTATTCTTCACACTTGTCATTCAGATCTAAATTTAAAAGATTATATTTTGAAAGTAAGAAACTAAATGATTCTGTCTAAATATGTTAAAATATTTAAGCATCTGGATTTACTTTCAGTCTAGATGAAAGATCTTGGGGAAATGGGACTCTACATATTTTTCATTTGCCTTTGAGAGAGAAACTAGCTGACATAATATAGATTAAAGTGAAGTTTCAGGCTGAATGGGATCCAGAGAGATTCAGGCTACTCTCTGAAGTAGAAATGAAGGACAGTCATTATGGATCATACTTCATCTTGGATCTTGAAAATATATCACAGACCTGATTAGGCAAAAGCTCAATTTGAGCCTTAAGCATGATTTGAAGAATCTCCTTCTAGAATCCAGACAGCTCTTTCACCTGCCTAACCCAGAATAAATACGTATTTGTTAAGTAAGTGGTAGGTAAGGTAATTATAATCTAGAATCCAGGAGCTGAGCAATTTTTGTCAATTATTCCCAGATTATGCCTCTATTGACGATTCTCAGTTTTGTAATTTGACTAACTGCTGGCTATTGACTTCATCAAGTATTGTTAGTCCATCAGAAAAGTAGTGAGCTTAACAAAATAACAAGCAATGACTGTTTACTTAAATTCCCAAAGCAGATTCCTTAAAAAAAAAAAAAAAAAACCAAACCTTTATGTGAAATTTAAAGGACATCTAACTGATGTTATGATTAATTAGCAATCAAATCTGTCAACACCAAAACAGCTACCACTGCTTGATTGATTTAAACTGATAAATTTCACCCAACTGATGATCCTTAGTACAAATACAATGACCCCTTGGGACTTCCCTGGCAGCCCAGTGGTTAGGATTTCCCACCTGCACTGCAGGGACACAGGTTTCATCTCTGGCCAGGGAACTAAAATCTCACATACCCAGCAGCTCGGCCAGAAAGTAAAAACTGATGAGAATCCCATGGACAGAGAAACCTGGAGGGCTATATAGTTCATGGGGTCACAAAGAGTCGGACATGACTGAGTGACTAACAGAGTATACTGTTCAGCTAGTACAGTCTGGATATTATTCCAGGATTTTGCGTTTAGTTGTCAGTCAGCCAAAAATGGACAAAGTAAGAGACCTTTACAAAAAACGCATCAGGGTAGGGTGGGAGTGGAGTGAACTTCCTCTGCTTGAACACATCACGATAAATATTAATAATAGGCATATTTTCTCGCACCAATTACCAACTATTTGCCATTTAGATGAACACCTCACAATTAATATGTTCTGGCACTACGATTTTTGTGAAGCAGGTCTATATTTTAAAATTTAAGAAACTGTTATTCATTCACTCATTTATTCAATTGATTTCACTCTTCTCCCTCTCTTCACTCGGGGCTCCTCCCACCTCGTCACTCGGGGTTCCTCCCACCTTGTCACTCGAGGCTCCTCCCACCTCCCTCAGAGGTTCTTCTTGCCCTCCTCTCTCAAAGCTCCTCACAGCATCGTCACTCAGGACTCTGAACAACTTCCTCCCTCGGGGCTTCTCTGGCTCTCCTCACTTATGGCTCCTCTCACCCTTCTCGCTCAGGGCTCTTCTCACTCTCCTACCTCAGGGCTCCTCTCACCCTCCTCACTCAAAGCTCTTCACACTCTCGTCACTCAGGATAACTGAAGCCCTCCCTCCTGCGAGCTTCTCTCACCCTCCTCCCTCTGAGCTCCTCACAAGTTCCTAGCTCAGGGCTCTCTCCAAGAATTTGAAGGATTTTAAATAGGTGAGTAAACAAATAAAACCGTTTGCTTACTATCTAAAAATATCCCTGTGCTGTTAAGAGAATGAACTGCGGCAAGGCAAGAGAAGAGGCCATTGCACTAGTCAGGGTGAGAAGAAGAAGGGAGAAGGGCAGTGGCCCTGGAGAGAATCAGGCAGACTCAGATTTTATAGGTCTAGTTGAGTGAATGGGGTCACGAAGAGTCAGACACGACTGAGCGACTTCACTTTCATGCATTGGGGAAGGAAATGGCACCCCACTCCAGTACTCTTGCCTGGCAAATCCCATAGATGGAGGAGCCTGGTAGACTGCAGTCCGTGGGGTCGCTAAGAGTTGGACTTGACTGAGCTACTTCACTTTCACTTTTCACTTTCATGCGTTGGAGAAGGAAATGGCAACCCACTCCAGTGTTCTTGCCTGGAGAATCCCAGGGACGGGAGAGCCTGGTGGGCTGCCGTCTCTGGGGTCACACAGAGTCGGACACGACTGAAGCGACTTAGCAGCAGCAGCAGCAGTTGAGTGAATAGAGAATTTGAACTCCACCCAGTTAATACCTCAACATTTTTTCTTAGCTGAAAGGTGATGTTTTGGAAGAGATCTGTACATAATTGTTATCTCATCCATTCTATACTAAGATACTGAACAGAATTTTACCGTTGGGTATATATTCTTGCCTGGAAAATTCCATGGGCAATTCCATGGGACCCTGGTGGGCTACAGTAAATGGGGCCACAAAGAGTCGAATGCAACTGAGTGAGCACTGTCATGCAAAACAGACAGGAGAACATACAGACTTATTAAAAATGATGTCCTGACTTAAGTTTTTAAAGTTCCAAGTGAGTAATTTTCAATGGGCAGTAAAGCTTTCCCTGTGTTGGACAATCCCAGGTAATTGTTGGTAAGAACACAGATCCTGTGTCACTGCAGTTACTCGTCTACTGAGTGGAGACGCATAAAGCAAGGAGGTCACAGAGTATGAAACCCACTGGAACAAATGTAAGATTGTTTGAGCAGAGGTACTGTATCACCCAATGATATCACTGGGGAATATCACCCAATGATTTCTGATTTTGGCATAAGAATTCTAAGCAATCAGTTTGAGTCTTTTTGATTTGTAGATTTTGGAAGGTGATTTAGTGAAGTTGGCGTGACTGAGGAGAGAAATCATCACTTCTTTTTTTATGGCATTCCTGCTACATGCTTTGCGCTCTATGTTTAAATGAACATGTTTTCTTCTACTTGGGATAATTCATGCACCTGTGAAACAATGAACCAAGTAGCTTGAACACTGAATATCACAATATGGTGGAAAGAGCATGGACTTCAAAATCAGACACAGTTCTCAAAGTCTGCTTCTTCCTCCTACCAAATGCATGCTTTTAGACAAATCATTAACCTCATCGAATCTTTCTCTTTCAGCTTAAAAAAATTTTTTTAAAATATTTTTATTTGTTTATTTATGGCTGCGCTGGGTCTTTGTTGCTGGGTCAGGCTTTCTCTAGTGGCAAGCAGTGGCTGCTTTTCGTTGCAGTGTGCAGCCTTCTGATTGTTATGGCTTCTCTTGTTGTGGACCACTGGGCTCCAGAGTACAGACTCAGCAGTTGTGGCATGTGGGCTTAGTTTCCCCGTAGCATGTGGAATCTTTCCAGACCAGAGATTGAACCTGTGTCCCTTGAATTGGCAGGAGGATTCTTAACCACAGGAGCACCAGGGAAGTCTTCTTTTTTAGCTTTATCTAAGGGAAAAAATGGTAATATGGATTCCTTTTCTGCCTTACTATGCTAGGATTAAATAGAAAAATCTGAATGAGAATGAAAAGAAAACTTGCACAGTAATTGGTATTTAAAGTATGTTTTTAAGTTTCAAGAGGGTGATTTTGAATTTCAGAGCAAGGAAAGCTTCCTCACATTGAAGGAGTTAGGATTATAGTTGTTAAGGAAGCAACACACACATTTGTTCTGATTGCCTCCAGGTTGGAAATGCATGGCACAAAGTTGAGAAGCATTAGCTTTTGTGTTATTGAATAATCACAGACTTTGAAAGCATAAAATGTGCAAATCAGGCAAGTATAAAAGGAATCGGAAAGATGAGTATGGGCTTTTAGTAAGCTGGAAACTATTAGTCTCAGAAGGCTGATTAGAATGTGGATAAGCCTGTGGAAGAACGGGTGTGACAGGAAACTAGAAATATCTATTACCTTTCTCTTCTGCACTGAAATTCTCTTCCCCAGCCAGGATCTGAGCTAGTGGAGTCAGCCAGACCAGATGATCTTTCTGTTTTCCTTTTCCTGGTTCAATTTCTGCAGGACTCCGACTCCTAGCCAGAGGAACTCAAAAGGTCTCTGCTTTCAGCAGCAGGTTCTGCTGCCAGCTTCTGTCTCCACATCTCCTAAATCAAGGTAGGCTTCTGCACTGCCAAAAGCACTGGACAAAAAGCAGAATGACCCTTTGATCTCTTATATATGGAGCTCTTATGTTATGCAAAGAAGTTTATGGTGTGTTTTATAAAGAGAACTGAATTGGTGTTTAATCTCAAAGGCATTCAAAAGCTTAGAATCTAAGAAACTACGAATATGGGAAATGAGATTGCCCTGAAATTCAAATGGTAAAAATTCCACCCTTAATGGATTGCTGAAGAGGGGCACTTACTTTGCACAATGACACCGAGACAATACTGCACAGAGTTGTTGTTAGGAGTAAATGAGCAAATACACACAGAGCACTTAGAAATGTACCCTGTAGGCAGTGTGTGTTCAATAAATGTGAGCCACTACTGACTTCAAGCAGTGTTGCCTAATATGCCTCGTGATAAAAATCTCTTGGGGGGATTTGTTACATTTAGAGATTTCCAAACCCCTCCCAGAAAATGATTCTATTTCAATTGGTCTGAATAGGGTAGTGGGAAGTGGAATCCTTACAGTTAACAAATGTCTCAGAATTCTTCAGATTTCTCAAGTTTAGAAAACACCACCTTAGTCAAAATGTACAAACTTCCAGTTAGAAAATAAATAAATCCTGGGGCTCTAATGTACAGAATAGTGACTACAGTTAATAATACTATATTGTATATTTGAAAGTTGATTGAGAAAATTCCCTTCTGGACAAGATTCACCCTTCTGGAAGCCATTAAGAACATTTATGATTCATGGGTAGAAGATAAAATTTCAGTGTTAACAGGAGTTTGAAAGAAGTTGATTCTAACACTCATGGAATACTTTGAGGGACTCAAGCCTTCAGTGGAGGAAGTAATTGCAGGTGTGTGGAAAGTATAGAAATAGTCAAAATAATAATAATTATTAGTGATGATTACTTTTTAGCATATAGAAGAAGGAGAAAAATGATCCACTCTGTTCAATATGCTAGATATATCACAGTTTCCTCTTGGTTTTAACTGAAATAGAACAGGTTAATCAGAGTAGAGAGAAAATGGACTTTATAACATAAAAAGTAATAAACCCAAACCTCAGTGAAAACAATTGAGAGGCCAGGATGGGGAGGGCCCATGTCCCCTGGCAATACTGGAGGCCTACATGAGGAAGAAAGACTTCCTTTTCTCACCTGGCAAGAGCTCAGCCAATGAGAGACTGTCACAACTCAGCCAATGAAAAGTCACTATGCTTCCAACTCTCCGTTCCTCCAATAGACTCTTTGTTTACTACAGCACTTCGACTTCCTTTTCTACTCTTTGAAAGAGTTCTCTGCTTGCTCTGTGGGGATTTCACAGTGGCTCAGCTTGGCTATAGACCGTATTTGCAATTCTTTGTTGATCTCAAGTAAGCCCATTTTGCTGGAGAAATAACTATTGTCTGTTTGTTTCAGAGCAGTAATAACCGACTTCCTGTCTCCCTCCTCTCCCATAATAATTCAAGAAAAGCCAAGGGACCAATTAAGACCTCCAAATATGCTTTGATTTGTGACCTAGGGCTATTCTTCACAGACCAGAGGAGCTTGTTTCTTGAATGTTTGTCATTTCAAAATTTATGTATTCTTGTACAATGGTAATTTCAGGAGGAGTCGCATTTTAAATGTGGTAAATGTGTTGAAGGGTATTTTAAATTTGTTGATTGTCTGTCGTCTTATGGCAAAAGTGCTCCTAATGATTCTTAAATAAGCATATTTTCTTGGCATTGAGTAGTACGGTCAATGCCAGGCGGAAAATACTGACACCAGGTTTAAATTGTAAAGTGTTTTGCATGTTCTAATGGCAACACTTAGTGAATCATGTTTGGAAATGTAATTTCTTCAATGAACTATTTGTGAATTTGTGGATGCAGGGTGACCAGCTTCTCAGTTGCTGTTTGATCTCCTGGGCACACGTCCACCTGTAATAGATCACCAGCACTATTTAAATTGTTTCCTCTTCCTCCTCCTCCTTTCTCTTCACCCCTCTGCTCCTTTGTCCTCCACTTTTGCTCCATGCCAAAGGTTTATAGTTAAATTCCCTCAGTACATTCTCATACATTAATTTGTGTCTGATGCAACTCCACAGTATTTGGCAAGTCATGGTATTTTTGCTTCTCTATTCTTTTCACTCACATTAAATCAATTCAAGAAACCCAGAATGTTTGATTTAGATAAATGCAACTAACAGCATTGGAGGTGGCATATGTGCATGTTTTTGCAAAGTAATCTGATCTTAAAAGGTAATTACATTAGGACCTTGCCAAAGTCAGGGATAAAGTACTGCTCTTAAAACAAATCAAAACTACTTCTGATTTTCTAGAGTTAGCAAGGAGCAGGACTTGGCGGGCAACAAAAGTTAATGACTAGCCAAAGGGTTTTTCAACTCTCCTCTTTGTTTTCTACCTAAAACCATGTTAAGCCATACCTAGATAATATGCTCATTGATTTTCGGGTATCTACAACTAAGATATTCTTCATAAAACCTTGAAACAGTCTTGGACTCTTATTAACTTGGACAAAAGTGAACACAAAGGAATTTGCCTGCAGCACACAGCTGGGCCCTGTGACCCCACTGACCCAGCTTCTCTTCTAAAGGGTAGCAGTGTTCTGCCCTTTACATCTCCTCTACAATAGAAAATGTCAGTGAGAAGACACCCAGCCTTCGCTCCTATCCCATGAGGAGCATGTTCACTGGGCAGTTTTTCTCTAATAATTACCTTAACTGGCAAAAGTGCACACATTTTGAACTGAGAGAAAATTCTTATGGCATTTTGCAAACATCATGTAGTTGCAAATATTTGTCTTCTGAGGAAGAACTTGCAGAGCCTTGTGGTAAGTTTCTTAATAGTAGCCATGGTCTGTTAATTCCATTTTTTCTTTCTTCCTAAGAAAGAGTGAAAAAAATAACTGTCTCGTGAATATCAGGATTCCTAGGCTCATATAGGAGCACTGAACCAAAGGTCTCCCAGAACAGCAGTGTTTTATTCTCAAATATAAAAATTGACTTACCAGAGCAGGGATCTTGACTAGAGTCCATAGCTCTTAGGGGAATTTTTGACAGGAGTGCAGGATGCTGAAGACCTCTCTAAAATAAAAGAAAGGCTGCAAAATATATATATATTTTTTTGTATGTACATTTCATCAGTTTTTCTAAAGCTCCCCTGACTTTCTAAAATAATCTTCTTTTGCAGCATTCCAGAAGCTAAGGTTTGCCTCTCAAAGTTAATTCTGAATTGGCATATGAAACCTACATGCCATTGCCTAATTCCATTTTTTGGAATGTTAAGTAAAACAAGCACCTAGGAAACAAGGACAATATTAGAATACGACTGAGTCTCGCCCTGCTTTTTCTTGTTTTAACTTAGTGGTACTATATTGATTTCAAGAGCTTTGCACTGAAATGTGTTGTTCAGTTCAGTTCAGTTCAGCTGCTCAGTCATGTCCAACTTTTTGCGACCCCATGGACTGCAACATGCCAGGCTTCCCTGTCCATCACCAACTCCCCGAAGCTTGCTTAAACTCATGTCTGTTGAGTCGGTGATACCATCCAACCATCTCATATTCTGTCATCCAGGTCTCCTCCTGCCTTCAATCTTTCACAGCATTAAGTGTCTTTTCCAGCGAGTCAGTTCTCTGCATCAGGTGGCCTAAGTATTGGAGTTTCAGCTTTGGTATCAGTCCTTTCAATGAATATTCAGGACTGATTTCCCTTAAGATTGACTGGTTTGATCTCCTTGCAGTCCATCTCCATCAGTTCAAAAGCATCAATTCTTCGACGCTCAGCTTTCTTTATAGTCCAGCTCTCACATCCATACATGACTATTGGAAAAATGATACCTTTGATTAGATGGACCTTTGTCGGCAAAGTAGTATCTCTGCTTTTTAATGTGCTGTCTAGGTTAGTCATAGCTTTTCTTCCAAGGAGCAAGCATCTTTTAATTTCATGGTTGCAGTCACCATCTGCAGTGATTTTGGAGCCCAAGAAAATAGTCTGTCACTATTTCCATTGTTTCCCCATCTATTTGCCATGAAGTGATGGGACCGGATGCCATGATCTTTGTTTTTTGAATGTTGAGTTTTAAGGCAGTTTTTTTCACACTCCTCTTTCACTTTCATCAAGAGGCTCTTTAGTTCCTCTTCACTTTCTGCCATAAGGGTGGTGTCATCTGCATGTCTGAGGTTATTGATATTTCTCCCAGCAATCTTGATTCCAGCTTGCACTTCATCCAGCCTGGCATTTCACATGATGTACTCTGCACATAAGTTAAATAAGCAGGATAACAATATACAGCCTTGATATATACTTCTTTACCAATTTGGAACCAGTTGTTCCATTTCCAGTTCTAACTGTTGCTTCTTGACCTGCATACAGATTTCTCAGTAGTCAGGTAAGGTGGCCTGGTATTCCCATCTACTGAAGAATTTTCCACAGTTTGTTGTGATCCACACAGTCAAAGGTTTGGCGTAATCAATAAATCAGAAGTAGATGTTTTTCTGGAATTTTCTTGCTTTTTCTATGACCCAACGGCTGTTGGCAATTTGATCTTTGGTTCCTCTGCCTTTTCTAAATCCAGCTTAAAATGTATTGAAGTACCACCAATTGAAACAGAAAGATATTTACTTCATTTGAGTAAATGTACAGTACTTTATGGGCTTCCCAGGTGGTGCTAGTGGTAAAGAAACCGCCTGCCAATGCAGGAGACACACAGGAGATGTGGGTTTGATCCCTGGAGGAGGCATGGCAACCCACTCTAGTATTATTGCCTGGAGAATTCCATGGACAGAGGAGCCTGGCAAGCTATAGTTCATAGGGTTGTAAGGAGTTGGATATGACTGAAGCAACTTAACAAACCATACACATGGTACTTTATGGTTAAGGTTCTTGGTTTGTCAAATACAATCAAAACTACATACAGTATTTGGTGATATGAAAGAAAAGATTGAGTTTTTAAATGTGAAAAGCCTTTTTTTTTTTTTTTTCTGAGTAGAGAGATTGGGATAATTTTTTCCTTTCTTTAACTCAGTTTTTCTACATTGCTTAGATAGATTTTAAAACGGTACTTTTCTCTGTTCATATAAGGGCAACCCTGTCTTAGACACTGTTAATGAGTTATAACACCACTTACAGCAATAGGACAGGCAGGCCTGTTGTGCTTGTGGTCCGTGGGTCGCAAAGAGTTGGACACGACTGAGCGACTGAACTGAACTGATAGCAACAGTTTGACCACAAATAGTGATGAGAAAAATCCTTAAATACTAGGTGGACCTTTAAGTAGAAATTTTTACAAAATTTGGGGAAACTGGCGCTGAAAATGTCAGTTTAATGGAAGCTAGCTAAGTTTTGGGGTAAGTTTACGTATACCTCTTGAATACTTTCAAGCAGGGTTTAATTTGGTGTCATCCTGTTTAAGAGCATTTATTAACCCCAAGAGCTAAATGGAAAGAATTCCTATAATTAAGTACATTGGTTTGTCTTTATGTGGTTTCATAAAGTAATATATTAAACTCTGACTAGACTTCGGACCCTGTGTGTGCTATCTGGTTTATGGGAATTTTCTCATCCAGTTTGTCAACAACTTTTATGTGATAGTAATTAAAACAATCATCCTTGTTTTGCAGATAGAGAAGCAGGACTGGAACCCAAATTCTAGGATTCAAGAGTCTGCACTCTCCACTGTACAAAACTTCTTGTAAGTAAAATTAAATATTAATAGTAAATAAGCAAAGTGAAGAATTACATTTTTTAATTATGGAAAATTTCATGGGTTAAAGAATTGTAGGGATAAAGAATTTGCAGGTTTTCCAGTGGGTAAGAATCCACATTCCCAATACAGGGGGCATGGGTTCCATCCTGGGTCAGTGAACTAAGATCCCACATGCTTCATGGTACTGCCAAAATAAAAGAATTGTACAGCGAACCCTCGTATACCTATCCTCCAGCTTTGACAGTCATCAACACATAGCCAATATTGCTTTGTCTGTTGCCTTGTCTTCTACCACATCTCTGTTATAAGGCAAGTCTCAGACATCATATTGTTTCACTTACGGGAATATTTAAATTAAATAAAGATATATGTATCTAGGTGAGAATAAATATTAATAATATCTGGGAATTTTTAAAAAGTACATTCGCTTGTATCATCTCATTTCATTCTCATCATAATCTTTTAACTGCTAATGTTTATTCCCATATTGGAAATGAGAAAACTTTGACTTTGAGAGAGATTGTCATCTCTACCAACTTGTAAAACAAATAATGACAGAGACTAAAATTTAAGCCATCAGATTCAAAGTCTGAGCCTCTTTCCTCTGCACAATTGCAGCTTTACAGACTATTATAAATGGACTTCAGCTACATCACTTATGTGAGTGAGAAAGGGAATTTAAAATGGTTCATGCATTTTGCAACTTGATCTTCCATTCTTTGCGAGTGTTTCTGGAGTTCATTCTCCTTACATCAGTAACTATGTTTAGTCCTGTGTTGTAAAATTGAGACTATCAGAACCTTGCAGGAAATTACTCTTAGTAGGAACAAGGCACTGGCTTTAGACTAGATTAATATGCAATTGGCACATTCTCTGTCCTGGTTAAATTCACTTCTCTGTGCTTCAGTTAGAATTGATATTCTGACTCAGTTCCCGAGAGCCATGTTTATGCATTTACTTTTTGCTTAAACTTGCTGTGTTTTCATGGGATACCAAAATGAACAGAGCAGTTTCTGGCCTCAAGAAACTTATAATCTAATGGTAGGGGGAAATATCTATTTACAGAAATAAATATAAGCATAGAAAAACATGTCATGATCATATACAGATAGGAAGTTTAGAAGATTAACACAAATATCCACCATTTATGAATGACTTCCCTGTTAGGCAACAGGGATGTGCTTTATTTTTGTAATGCTTCAACACATGTGTGTGTGTATGTGTGTGTTTTAAATGATCATATTTTGATGTCAGCTTGGATTTTTGTTCCTTTTATGGCCACACCCCATGCCATGTGGGACCTTAGTTTCTCAACTGGGAATCGAACCTGAGGCCTCTACATTGGAAGGCAGATTCTAAACCACTGGACCTCCAGGGAAGTCCCTCAACACACATCTTAAAAGGGAAATGCTATTAACCCAGCTACCGATGATGAAGTTGAAGCTCAGGCAGGAGGTGACAATGGAAATTGGCCTTCAGGGGTGGGTAGGGTTTTCGTTCCTGGTGAGTTGGGCATCCCAGGTGAGAGAATGATAACAGAAAAGCACTGGGAGAGCAAGGGTCTGGGAAACCGAGAAACATCCCAGGTTCTGGGATCAGGAAATAGCGACTTAAATGGTCAAAAGCATATTTGAGGCCTCTATCTGTGATGTAGGCTACACAAGGAAAGTGTGCTTTCAATGAAGTGCTTGCTAATTCATGAAATTCCAGTGGATGTTGGTGTGATGTGACTGTTTTGGGGAGGCCATGCCTTTAGAATTTATGAAACTTTCTGATTTGTACTTTTTTATTTTCCCCTGTGGTTCTTCCGTTTTTGTTTTTGTTTTTTTTAAATTCTAGACAGTGTGTAGTCAGCTCTCTGCTATAAGTAATTTGCCAGCAGCTGAACTTTCGATAAAGCCTTGTAAACCATCTACATCATTATATTACTTACAAAGAATAATTTTATATTGTCAGTGAAGACATTTTAAATTTTATATTGTTTAATCATCTTCATTTCATTTAGTTGTAGCCTAAGCACTTGTTTTTATTATTATCCAGGTGTCTCTTAATTAGATTTGATTGGTAGTTTTTTTTTTAAGTTAAGAATTAATAAAAGTTAGAGATGTGAAGCTATTCTGGATGATCCTACAATGGTGGGTAGATGTCATTATACATTTGTCGAAATCTATAGAATGTACAACATCAAGAGTGGACCCTACTGTAAAAAAAAATGTAAAATGAACTTTGGGTGATGATGACGTGTCGATGTAGATTCATTGATTGTAACCCATGTTCTGTGCAGGCGTGGAAGCTGATAGTGGGGGAGGGTAGGCATGTGTGGGGGCAGCAGATGTATGGAAAACCTCTGTAGCTGCTGCTTAATTTTTCTATGAACCTAAAACTACTCTGAGAAATGAGGTCTATTAAAAAATATAATAGAAGTAGAGAACGAATGAAAGACCAAAGCCTTCTATCTAGGTAGTTTCATGTGTTGAGTCCAGAAATGGGTGGTAGAGATGGGAGTATTATGTCAAGTATACCTGGAGGCAACAAGATGCTGAGGTTCTTCTGACCACAGGAGTGGTAGCAAGAAGACCTTTGGACATAATAAATCTTTTGTGGAGTGAATAGAGTCAGCCAATGAGAAGATGACAGAGGAGAGATCTCAGAGTCAGAAAAGCTATTATAAAGTTCTAGCAGTGCAGGATTCATTCTCCTGTACCATCCAGAGGTGATGCAGACCTGGCCTTGATTTCCAAAAGGTCTTTTAGTGATGTCTTCCCTTTAGAACAACTCTTGGTTTTGTGATGGAATTTGGCTCTTAGGCCATTTTTCATTTTCACTTTAAAGCTTAAAACACAAAGAAAAACATACATATCTAATCTTATTTAATCTGTCAAGTCCTGCCAAGTCTCTTTCTCTCTCAATATTTTGTTAGAAACTGGTAGCAATGAAATAAATATCCTTGGCATTTACGTGCCTTTTTGCTCTCACATGCCTGCTTGACTTAAATACCCTCTACTATCACTTATTTTTCCATCTCTGAATTTTAATTTTCACTGAATACTTTCTTTTAAAAAAAAGTTTTAAAAATTGAAGTATGATTGATGTACAATATTATATATGTTGCAGGTATACAATACAGGGATTAACAATTTTTAATTTTTTATATTTATTTATTTGGCTGCATCGGGTCTTGGCATTCAGAATCCTTTGTTGCTGTGCACAGATTCTCCAGTTGTGTCGTGTGGGCTCCAGAATGCAGAGGCTCAGTAGTTGTAGCTTAGTTGGTCCGTGGCAGTGGGATCTTAGTTCCCCGACCAGGGATTGGACCCATGTTCCCTGCTTTGCAAAGTGTATTATTAACCACTGGACCACCAGGGAAATCCCAATTAACAACTTTTAAAAGTTATACTCCAGGACTTTCCTGGTGGTCCAGTAGTTAAGAATCTGCCTGCCAATGCAGGGGACATGGATTCGATCCCTGGTCCAGGAAGATCCCACTTGCCGCAGGGCCACTAAGCCATGCACTGCAGCTACTGAGCTGGTGTTCTAGAGTCTGTACTTCGAAACAAGAGAAACCACTGCAGTGAGAACCATTCACACCACAATGAAGATTAGCCCTGGCTCACTGCAACTAGAGAAAGCTCATGCACAGCAACAAAGAGCCTGTGCAGCGAAATAAATAAATTATTAATAAAAAAGTCATACTCCATTTCATTTAGTTTTTATAAAACATTGGCTATATTCCCTATGTTGTACAATATATCCTTGTAGCTTAGTTTATACATAATAGTTTGCACTTCTTAGTGCATAATAGTTTGCACCTACCCCTATATTGTTTTTCCCCCTTGAATACTTGCTTTTGAATCTTAGTAAAAGCTATAATATGAAAAACATCTTCAGAAAGAGCAACAATATTGTATTGGGACCTGGAACCAAGTGTTTTTTGGTATTTCTATATGGCTGATTTCTGAGGTTTCAATCTCTAATCTTGTATGTCTTCATTTGTTTAGGGGTCTGGGTCCTGGCCCAGTACTTACACTGCTTTAAGGAACTGTATGACTTGTAATTACAGGAGGGGACTAACTGAGCCAGGATATGAAGATTCTTGATCAATCCTTTAGTCATTTTCCTATAGTGTTATTCAGTTCAGTTGAGTCGCTCAGTTGTGTCCGATTCTTTGCGACCCCATGAACCGCAGCATGCCAGGCCTCCCTGTCCATCACCAACTCCTGGAGTCCACCCAAACCCATGTCCATTGAGTCAGTGATGCCATCCAACCATCTCATCCTCTGTCGTCCCCTTCTCCTCCTGCCGTCAATCTTTCCCAGCATCAGGGTCTTTCCCAGTGAGTCAGTTCTTTCCATCAGGTGCCCAAAGTATTGGAGTTTCAGCTTCAACATCAGTCCTTCCAATGAACACCCAGGACTGATTTCCTTTAGGATGGACTGGTTGGATCTCCTTGCAGTCCAAGGGACTCTCAAGAGTCCTCTCCAACACCATAGTTCAAAAGCATCAATTCGTCAGCACTCAGCTTTCTTGACAGTCCAACTCTCACATCCATACATGACCACTGAAAAAACCATAGCCTTGCCTAGACAAACCTTTGTTGGCAAAGTAATGTCTCTGCTTTTTAATATGCTGTCTAGGTTGGTCATAACTTTCCTTCCAAGTGTTATTAGTGAAATCAATTAAGTCCTTTTGTGTAATTCTAATCATAAATCTGGTGTCATCTATATCAGTCTTATTGAAGAGTAGGAAAGAAAATTGGTATGAGCCTGAGGGAGATAAAATAATTAAGTATCTTGGATTCAGCTATTGTACTTTTAGCTAAAATAAAATATTTACTGTTCTTTCTGTGCATGCTTAGTTGAGTCCGACTCTTTGCAACGCTATGGACTGTAGCTCTCCAGGCTCCTCTGTCAATGGGATTTCCCGGGCAAGAATACTAGAGTGATTTGCCATTTCCTTCTCCAGGGGATCTTCCCAACTCAGGGATCAAACCAGTGTCTCCTGTGTCTGCTGCATTGCAGGTGGATTCTTTACCCATTGAGCCACCTGGGAAGCCCAATGTTTACTATTAGAATGCTTTATTTTCTTAAAAGGAAACCCTGCATATTTTTCTACATAAATAATGTTTTTATGTTGAAATTTATTAATTCTTAAGAGAAATATAGCTTCAGGATTTTTTCTTGCAATGCACTCTGCCAATCAGAGAAATTGAGTGAATGCCTAAGAAACCAATCATGAACACTTATGTCCTTGAATTATTTTTCTTCCAGCATATTTTATTAATTTTTTCATATTCCATAAAGTATCTATGTCCAAAAATCTTGATTATTTTTATGCTGCATAATTGTGTACTTTCCAATTAGTGATCTCTTGTTAATCCATTTGCAAATATTTATCTGCATCCTGCTTACATTAAATATCCTGGGATTACTTGCCACATCAAAATGTTACATAGTTCTTTGGCTGTTTAAATGTCTATTATTGATGTCTCAAGTGATTATTTATAATTTAAATTTTTAGTTAGTTTTACTTGTTAAGTAAGAAGGTAAAGCTACTTTCTTCAAAAGAGATTATTTGACCATATTTTTAGGAAATTAGAGATATTTCCTATGAGTACTTCAGTGTTCACTACTATTTATAAACCCAAATATGTCATTGATTCCTGTCAGTTTTGCCACTTAAACATCTTTTCATCTCCCCTTTCTAGTTCAGGTGTCTTATTAACCAGTTTTTCTTAATTCCAGCATCAATCCTCTGCAGAGCATGCAAAGCCAAGAGAATAATTTTTTTCTTTTTGATATTTTTTTCCTTAAAAATTTTTATTACACCCAAAATGAGTATTTATTATAAAAAGGTTAGAAGATACAGATATTTAAAAATAATAAGCATAAGCTTATTTATAAAACAGAAGTAGAGTCACAGATGTAAAAAACAAATTTTTGATTATCAGGCTATAAGGGGGGAGGGGTAAATTAGAAATTGGGACTGACATATACACACTTGTTGTTCAGTTGCTAAGTTTTGCCTGACTCTTTGTGACCCCATGGACTGCAGCATGCCAGACTCCCCTGTTCTCCATTATTTCCTGGAGTTTGCGCAAATTCATGTCCATTGAGTTAGTGATGCTATTTAACCACCTCATCCTCTGCTTCCCTCTTCATATACTCACTGCTGCTGCTGCTGCTGCTAAGTCGCTTCAGTCGTGTCCGACTCTGTGCAACCCCATAGACGGCAGCCCACCAGGCTCCCCCGTCCCAGGGATTCTCCAGGCAAGAATACTGGAGTGGGTTGCCATTTCCTTCTCCACTGCATGAAAGTGAAAAGTGAAAGTGAAGTCGTTCAGTTGTGTCCGACTCTTAGCAACCCCATGGACTGCAGCCTGCCAGGCCTCCCTGTCCATCACCAACTCCTGGAGTCCACCCAAACCCATGTCCATTGAGTCAGTGATGCCATCCAACCATCTCATCCTCTGTCGTCCCCTTCTCCTCCTGCCGTCAATCTTTCCCAGCATCAGGGTCTTTCCCAGTGAGTCAGTTCTTTCCATCAGGTGCCCAAAGTATTGGAGTTTCAGCTTCAACATCAGTCCTTCCAATGAACACCCAGGACTGATTTCCTTTAGGATGGACTGGTTGGATCTCCTTGCAGTCCAAGGGACTCTCAAGAGTCCTCTCCAACACCATAGTTCAAAAGCATCAATTCGTCAGCACTCAGCTTTCTTGACAGTCCAACTCTCACATCCATACATGACCACTGAAAAAACCATAGCCTTGCCTAGACAAACCTTTGTTGGCAAAGTAATGTCTCTGCTTTTTAATATGCTGTCTAGGTTGGTCATAACTTTCCTTCCAAGTGTTATTAGTGAAATCAATTAAGTCCTTTTGTGTAATTCTAATCATAAATCTGGTGTCATCTATATCAGTCTTATTGAAGAGTAGGAAAGAAAATTGGTATGAGCCTGAGGGAGATAAAATAATTAAGTATCTTGGATTCAGCTATTGTACTTTTAGCTAAAATAAAATATTTACTGTTCTTTCTGTGCATGCTTAGTTGAGTCCGACTCTTTGCAACGCTATGGACTGTAGCTCTCCAGGCTCCTCTGTCAATGGGATTTCCCGGGCAAGAATACTAGAGTGATTTGCCATTTCCTTCTCCAGGGGATCTTCCCAACTCAGGGATCAAACCAGTGTCTCCTGTGTCTGCTGCATTGCAGGTGGATTCTTTACCCATTGAGCCACCTGGGAAGCCCAATGTTTACTATTAGAATGCTTTATTTTCTTAAAAGGAAACCCTGCATATTTTTCTACATAAATAATGTTTTTATGTTGAAATTTATTAATTCTTAAGAGAAATATAGCTTCAGGATTTTTTCTTGCAATGCACTCTGCCAATCAGAGAAATTGAGTGAATGCCTAAGAAACCAATCATGAACACTTATGTCCTTGAATTATTTTTCTTCCAGCATATTTTATTAATTTTTTCATATTCCATAAAGTATCTATGTCCAAAAATCTTGATTATTTTTATGCTGCATAATTGTGTACTTTCCAATTAGTGATCTCTTGTTAATCCATTTGCAAATATTTATCTGCATCCTGCTTACATTAAATATCCTGGGATTACTTGCCACATCAAAATGTTACATAGTTCTTTGGCTGTTTAAATGTCTATTATTGATGTCTCAAGTGATTATTTATAATTTAAATTTTTAGTTAGTTTTACTTGTTAAGTAAGAAGGTAAAGCTACTTTCTTCAAAAGAGATTATTTGACCATATTTTTAGGAAATTAGAGATATTTCCTATGAGTACTTCAGTGTTCACTACTATTTATAAACCCAAATATGTCATTGATTCCTGTCAGTTTTGCCACTTAAACATCTTTTCATCTCCCCTTTCTAGTTCAGGTGTCTTATTAACCAGTTTTTCTTAATTCCAGCATCAATCCTCTGCAGAGCATGCAAAGCCAAGAGAATAATTTTTTTCTTTTTGATATTTTTTTCCTTAAAAATTTTTATTACACCCAAAATGAGTATTTATTATAAAAAGGTTAGAAGATACAGATATTTAAAAATAATAAGCATAAGCTTATTTATAAAACAGAAGTAGAGTCACAGATGTAAAAAACAAATTTTTGATTATCAGGCTATAAGGGGGGAGGGGTAAATTAGAAATTGGGACTGACATATACACACTTGTTGTTCAGTTGCTAAGTTTTGCCTGACTCTTTGTGACCCCATGGACTGCAGCATGCCAGACTCCCCTGTTCTCCATTATTTCCTGGAGTTTGCGCAAATTCATGTCCATTGAGTTAGTGATGCTATTTAACCACCTCATCCTCTGCTTCCCTCTTCATATACTCACTGCTGCTGCTGCTGCTGCTAAGTCGCTTCAGTCGTGTCCGACTCTGTGCAACCCCATAGACGGCAGCCCACCAGGCTCCCCCGTCCCAGGGATTCTCCAGGCAAGAATACTGGAGTGGGTTGCCATTTCCTTCTCCACTGCATGAAAGTGAAAAGTGAAAGTGAAGTCGTTCAGTTGTGTCCGACTCTTAGCAACCCCATGGACTGCAGCCTGCCAGGCTCCTCCGTCCATGGGACTTTCCAGGCAAGAGTACTGGAGTGGGGTGCCATTGCCTTCTCCCCATATACACACTACTCTATATAAAATAGATAACTAATAAGAACTCTCTGTATAGCACAGGGAGTTCTGTACATTACAATACTCTGTAATGGTTAATATGGGAAAAGAATCTAAAAAGAAAGAGTGACTATATGTGTAACTAATTCGCTCTGCTGTATACCTGAAACTAACACAACATTGTAAATCAACTATACTCCAATAAAATTTTTTTATAAAAGAAACAAAAGATACCTGTAAGCCACCAGCCAGATGAACAATTACTAAAAATTTGTTATACGTTCTCTCAGACTCTTTTAAACATGCAAATAGTAGAATGTTATATAAGATTGAACACAGGTAATTTTTGAATCCTTGATGAGGAGAGATTGAAAACAAACTGAACAGAGATTTGCAGTCTGACCTGTACTGGATAATGGATCGTGCATCCACTGTGCTAATAGACTCATCAGACCATTGGTTGGTGATTGATAACTGGTTGATTTTATTTTAAAGGACCATATGGCCAAATCCCATATCTTGTTGCAGTTACGTCTTTTCCTGAGAGAAATAGATGTGCTTACTGTCTGTCATCTTAGGACTGATCAACCCTGGAGCCTGAAACTTGAAAGGCAAGCTGAGACAAAGTAATAGGCATTTCTCATTTTAACACCAGATGTTCCTTTAGTCTAAATTCTGAGGAAGAAGATTCCAAGACATTTCCAATGAAGTAACAGCTCTGGAAACATGGAGGAGGTTAGAAGCAAATCAGCCTTATTAGTGACCAAGAAAATAACCTAGGCATGAGCAGGAGAAACTCTGAGTTATTCTTCTTGTGGTGCTTCCTTCTCAGTATTGGCAAAACTACAGTGAGACTAATGGAAGTTATAGCCTACTTCCTGCTGAATTGTGGGGAAATAAAGGGCCCATGTGATACTTGAGACAAAAATTAAATGACTAATAAATACAACTAAAAAGAGCAGACAGAGCCAAGATAGCCGGAAAGTAAATGTCTTTGAAATAGTTTCCGTCTCTGGCCAGTAACTTAAATTCAGCAGTAACATCAAATAAGTAAATTATAGTAGACAATTGGCATTACTTTTTCAGAGTTGACAGAACTTAATTTACTTGCACTACATGTTTATAATCCTTTGTGTGGCAATAACTGAATGACCTTTAAAAGGTAAAGTCTTCTCTAGGTGTTTGATTTTTAGCTAGATAATAATCCTTTGAGAAAACAAGTCTTCATAAATAATAAGTAGCCATGTCTATCTTTGATTTCATTGTTCTGAATCTCTTCATTGTTGACTGCCATTCACAGTTTTTTTCCTTTTTTTTTATGATAGACCCCCCACCCCCAACAGTATTTCCATATTGCCTTCCATGATGATGTTGCTTTAGTGCTTTTTGTCTGATCTATTGTGAAGGAACTTGCAGCTCTTCAATTTCAATCTATCTTGCTAATGCTTCCTTTCTTGTTCTATAGTGGAAAGTAGATATGAGATTTCCTGGGTCTCAAAAGGCAATTTTATGTACCAATTACTTTAACTTAATCTCTTTGAAAACAATAATAAATATAGTATATTTAAATAGCTAAGTTTTCTCTCTGCGCATCCTGGCCAATGACATGTTACCAATCCTGTGTATCACATTCTACTTAGACCACAGGGAGGAGAGGTTTCCAGTGAACATAAAAAATAAAGTCAGCTTTTCCATTCCTAAAGCTAGTTTTATTTTATTGTTGTATAACAGATTCAAGTGGGAATCTGTTCAGTAAGTTATCTTTTGTTTCTTAAAGATACTCTTCTCACAGAATTAAGCTAAGTACTTTTTCTAAGTATTTGCATTTGAGGATCTGAATTGGGAATATTTTGGCTTTTACAGCACCAAAATTATGTCTGAACTTTTATAATGGAATAAAAGACAGCAGGATGACTTCTGTTTTATAAATTCTTTTATACTAATTGAATTAAATGCATTGCTCATATTTAAATTTTATGTACACTAATATTTAAATATTTTTATTCTCCTAAGGCCCAAGATGGCAGGTTGTTTATACCACTAGATCGCCAAGTTTTTGCTTGCATCCTGATTGCTTGGGGAATATTGGGTCCCCTCAAGTTTCAGTAGGTTTGGGGAGGGGCCAAGAATTTACCTTTCTAACAAGTTTTTAGGTGATTCTCATGCCTGACGACCCTATTTGGATTACATACTGATGTGAACATTCAGAGGGATGACTTCATAGGTCTTGCCTAGATACTAGAATGTTTCTGTGACTAATAGACACAGACAGGGATCCTTCATGGATGGTCCAGTCCTAAGACCTGTGGTCTTATATATTCATTTAATTTCACGACTTTTGGGATTTAATTTAATGTCATGTCCTTTGGAATTTAACTTAATGCCATGGCCTTTGGAGTTCTGGTCCAGATGATGGGAAGAGGGCTGATGGCATCAGCTTCAAATCACCTGGGGAGTAGGCAGGAGTACAGGAGTTTGTTACATGGGTTTATTCAAGTTGAGCTGCAAGTCCAGGTGGAGGTGTACTAAGGGCAAATAGAAATGATGGGGCATCACTCGGGAGAAAGAATGAGCCTACAGAGTGAAGGGAAACCAAACACTTATTGATGACCTAGTGACAGATGCATATATCACCTTCTTTCATTTAACCCACACAAGTGTCCTGAGGGTGGGGAAAAGTGTTTTTATTTTTAATAGATGAGGCAGGCACCTGAGACTTGGAAAGGTTAAGTAACTTGTCATTGTCTAAGGCCCAAATTTGAATCCCTGTTGGTCTATTTCTAGACTCCTTTTAAAAATATTTATTTCCTATTTCTTTATTTGGCTGCACTGGGTCTTAGTTGCGGCATGAAGGCTCTTCAGTCTTCTTTGTGGCATGTGAGATCTTCAGTTGTGGCAGGCAGGGTCTAGTTCCCGGACCAGGGATTGAACCTGGGCCCTCTGCATTGGGAGCATGGAGTCTTAGCCACTCACCGCACTACCAGGGAACTCCCTAGACTGTATATCTGTGGATGAAGAAACTTGAGAAGGGAAGGCAGGTGTATTGTTCTGTCCTGCAAAGGGACTCAGTAGGATGAAGGCTGAAAAAAGACCAATGAGATTTGCTGTCTGAAAAGAAAACCTTCAGTGTTTTGGTTGGGGGAATACGACCTCCTAACAGCAGAGGAAAAAGAAAGAGACGTAGCAAGTGAAAAAAATTTTTGAACAACAAAAAAAGGATTTTAAAAGGAAAAAGGCAAGAGAATGATGTCTCTTTAAAGCTTTCCCTAAAATAGTCACCTGTTAATAGACTGAACGTTTGTGTCCCATCCAGTTTCATATGTTGAAGCCTCAACTCCCAGTGTGATGGTATTTGGAAGTGGGGCTTTTAGGAGGTAATCAGGACCTTCATAACCTAATCTAAATAAGAAAAGAGAGAGAAACCTCTTTCTCTAGGTGCATGCACCCCAAAAAGGCCTCCTGAGCACACAACGGGAAAGCGGCCATCTGCACTCTGATCTTAGACTTCCAGCTTCCAGAACTCTGAGAAAATAAGATGTCTGTTGTTTCAGACACCCAGTCTATAGTATTTTGTCATAGCAGCCTAAATTAAGACAGCAGCCATACAAATGGGTGATTTGTTTATGCAGACATAAAGGTTTTTTAGTATCTCAAACTGGCACTTCTTGGTGTTTTTCCCTATCCCTACTTCTGTTGGAACACTTGCAAACAAGCAGGGTATTCCAGTCTTGTCAGGCTTCTCCTGCCAAATATACTTAATTATGTAACTGGGTGAGGTGTGCATTGACTCTTACATAAGAACCGGTTTTTCTGTCATATATTGAGCTGGATTGGGCTGCTTCTCTTTTGCTTGTGTTCGTGTGATACGTGGGGTGGTGAAGGTGATGTTAAAAGCATCAGTTTGAGTTTGAGAGCTGATGAGCTTAAGTTCTTAACACTTGCTGCTACTGCTGCTACTGCTAAGTCACTTCAGTTGTGTCTGACTCTGTGTGATCCCATAGACAGCAGCCCACCAGGCTCCTCCGTCCCTGGGATTCTCCAGGCAAGAACACTGGAGTGGGTTGCCATTTCCTTCTCCAATGCATGAAAATGAAAAGTGAAAGTGAAGTTGCTCAGTTGTATCTGACTCTACAGGCTCCTCCATCCATGGGATTTTCCAGGCAACAGTACCGGAGTGGGGTGCCATTGCCTTCTTAACACTTAACCCTAAGGAAATCACCTCTATTACATTTGAGTCTTTGAAGTGCTTAGAGAAATTACAAAAGAAATTAAATATTAAGCTATTGATTCATGTGGGTCAGTCCATTCCATAAAACATAGTATAAAATGTTATTTCATTTCTGCTATGAAATTATTTTATCTTTTGATTTTGAAGTTGGAACAGAGATCACTTGTAAATGATCATAGATTTCTTTCTGCAGCCTGACTAAGTTGATCTATTACTGAGCTCCCAAATATTTAACAGGTAGAGCCAAGAGAATGAACAATATGTTAAACATGAAACAAGCGTGGCTCAAATTATTTTTAGGACCTGGCAGAATATTAAAAGATCTTAATTAGTGTCACAAGGAAAATGATATGACTGATAGCACCCTATTTCTATGAACTGAAAAATGTTTTTAAAATAATGTGTGGATTTTTATTTTGTCTGAAGCATACCCAAGCTAAGTTTTCAAAACTGCTAGGAGTTCTTCCTGAGGGTAAATATGAAGATGGTGTGAAGCCATACTCTTATTCTTTAGCAGTAAGAGGACCCTGGAGTAGACAGACCCTCAAACTTCCCCCAGAGTCAGCCCTGCATGTAAGTAAAATTTAAGAGCCATCCACACAAGATTATAGATTTTATATGTAGGCTTTTATAGGTCAATTGTGGCACTAACCTTCTCCTCTTAAGTCTCCTGAAAGACATCCCAAATGTTAGAACATAGCTTTGAGTTACACACCAAACAGGTAAATTAGTAGTAGTAATTTATATTACCATCACCATTCTGTGTCTCAGTTTGCTCATCTGTAAAATGGGGATAATAGTAGTACTCACCTTACAGAGCTGTTATGAGGAGGAAATATGAATGTGTGTAAAGACTTAGAACTATGCAGTATGACATATATGAGCAAGAAGGGAAGATGGGATAAGTCATTTTCTTTCAAGTTGTCAGCAATGAGTGACCGATAAGGTTGAGGGGTTTCTAACTAGGTAAGTTTGCCAGTGAACAGGGAGACTGAATAGCACTGGAGCAGAAGAAGCTGCCCAGGAGGCCACACCTGAGATCCACCCTCTTTGCTCAGGGATGGGGTTGAAGGTGGGATCTTGTTGGGACAGTGTCTCCCCGTTGATGGCTAGAAGAAGCAGGGGCATTTTGTCTGAATTCCCTTTATGGGAGCTACATTTTTGCTTTCTGACTGCAGTCATCTTGGGGCACACCCTCTACTTCGGCAACCTTTGAGAGTTGCCACTTTCAAAGACTCAGGGTCCACCTACAAGTAGAAAAGGTGCTTCTTCTTTTCCATGCTCTCATATCTGTAATGCGGGGAAACCACATTATTTGACTGTTTAAGCATGTATGGACAGATACTTTTCCTAACACTCCCCTCTGATCAAAGAATCACAAAGCCTCCTCTGGATGTATATTTAGAAATGCTGTCATGGTTGCTGTTTCCTGTTTGGGCCTCTGTCATGTGGCTATTTCAGCATGCAGGTGAGACTCTTCCAATAGACACATCGTACCATGTTGAGGAACAGTCTGTAATTGCCATCATCAGCCTTGCTACTTGTTTTATGATTTTACTATAACAGGGAAAATTGCTTGGCCTCCCCAAGACTCTATTTCCTTCTTTTGTAAAATGAGGGTGCCAGGTGAACCTCGAACTCCTTTGAGGTATGACATCATATTTGAGAGATGTGATCCTAGTCACAAAGAAGGTGACTAGCTCATGTATTTCTTATGTACCAATTACAAAATCAATTAGACAGAAACCCCTCTACTAACAGCAATCTCAAAGAGACTGATCTAGTGACTCAGAAGCCACTATGACAGCTGAGTTCCCCTTGGTCTCTCTTGGTTCCTCTAGTCTGACATTCCCCTGCCCCACCGTCACATTACTTGAAGCAGGCTTTGCTATTATTATTTCCTCAAGGCTTTCAATGTGCAAACCAGTTCATTAGAAAATTTCCTGGGCTCAAAAAACTTCATGGGAGTGAAAGGTTTTAATTCCAGCCTATGCAGGATTCATCTGACCAGGGTGAGACTGTTTTCAAGAAGTACTGTGTAGGATCTTTCTGTTGTTGGCAATTGCTAATGGAACAATTGTCCCATAATACTTTGAATTGGATCATTTTCCAAACATGATCATGGTAACATTGTTCTAGGCAGTTAGCAACTGTGGAGAGAGGGCATACAAAGAAAATTACTTGATATGGGACTATGAAATTGCTGTGAGATTGCAAAATTGGATTTTTTATGTCTTTTAGGGATTGCTAAATGACCAGCAAAAAAGGTTAATCCCAATTTCATCAGTGACTAGAAAAGTCTAGGGCAAAGTAGATATTTTGTCTGACACTGATGGGATTTGCTCCCTGTGTATTGCTAGTACTTGGCTGTTTAAATGTAATGATAGTCTGTATATGGAGAACATGTGCTTGTAAGATTTGGATCAAAGGTTTCATAAATTATTTTGCAAGCTTCTTGTGTGTAGGGATCGTCTAATTCTAATACTTATACTTTGAATTACTCCAAGTATCTGACTTCATTTTATTTGTAATAAAGGTTCAACTGTTTCAAATGCTTTTTGAGATGAAGAGAGGAAATAACTATATACATAAATAAATTGCATAGTGTGTTTGATAAATATTTTAAGTGAAAATGTGGTTTGCCTGTTTGAGAGAGAAGCTTATAGGTACTTGAACAAATGGGTCTAAAGTGTTCTATTTCCATTTTATCATTCTGTTTTGGGGGCTGAGAGATTTAAATGCTATCAAAGTGCATAAAATAAACAATTTTCATAATGCCAGGAGAAATATCAACAACCTCAGATATGCAGATGATACCACTCTAATGGTAGAAAGTGAAGAGGAACTAAAGAGCCTCTTGATGGGGGTCAAAGAGGAGAGTGAAAAAGCTGGCTTAAAACTCAACATTCAAAAAACAAAGATCATGGCATCCAGTCCCATCACTTTATGGCAAATAGTCGGGGAAACAATGGAAACAGAGACAGATTTTATTTTCTTGGGCTCCAAAATCACTGCAGATGATAACTGCAGGCATGAAATTAAAAGATGCTTGCTCCTTGGAAGAAAAGCTATGACAAACCTAGGCAGCATATTAAGCAGAGACATTACTTTGCCAACAAAGGTCCATATAGTCAAAGCTCTGGTTTTTCCAGTTGTCATGCGAAGATATGACAGTTGGACTCTAAAGAAGGTTGAGCACTGAAGAAGTGAGGCCTTTGAACTGTGGTGCTGGAGAAGACTCTTGAGTCCCTTCGACAGCAAGGAGATCAAACCAGTCAATCCTGAAGGAAGTCAGCCCTGAATATTCATTGGAAGGACTGATAATGAAGCTGAAGCACCAGTATTTTGGCCACCTGATGGGAAGAGCTGACTCATTGGAAAAGACCCTGATGCTGGGAAAGATTGAGAGCAAGAGAAGGGGTGACAGAGGATGAAATGGTTGGATAGCATCACCAACTCAACGGATGTGAGTTTGAGCAAACTCTAGGACATAGTGAAGGACAGGGAAGCCTGGTGTGCTGCAGTCCATGGGGTCTCAAAGAGTCGGACATGACTTAGTGACTGAATGACAATGCAGTTAATATCCTTTCCCTGTTTTTCTTAGGCTCAAATGATGTCAGGGAATTTTACTAGGGATACTAACATCTAAAATATTCTGTAAAGCATGTAAAATGTTGTAAAGCTGGTAAAGCTTCCTTTACCACTAACCCAGGCCATGGTAGAGGTGTCTTCTTGTCCTTTTCCTAGAGCTTCAGAAGGCCCAGGAATACACATCAGCCCACTCCTTAGCATGAAACAGAAATTGTTTCACAAGTTTCATCTCAGAGTGCAGGAATTTGCATCTATTTTGAGTTCTTTCTTTCTTTTAGGTTTTTTTTTTTTTTTTTTAATGTGGACCATTTTTAAAGGCTATATTGAATTTGTTACAATATTGCTTCTGTTTTATGTTTTGGATTTTTGGTGTAAGGCATGTGGGGTCTTAGCTCCCTGACCAGGGATTGAACTCCCATTTCCTTCATTGGAAGGCAAAGTCTTAACCACTGGACTTCCAGGGAAGTCCCTATTTTTAATTATTTCTCAAAATTATGATATGTTGTAGACCTATAAGAAGTGCAGTTGTTTAGTTGCTAAGTCACGTCTGACTCTTCTGCAACCCCATGGACTGTAGCCCAACAGGCTTCTCTGTTGATGATATTTCCCAAGCAAGCTGGGTTACCATCTCCTTCTTCAGGGGCTCTTCCCGACCTAGGGATTGAACCTGTGTCTCCTGCATTAGCAGGTAGATTCTTTACCACTGAGGCACCAGAGAAGCATAATAAGCAGAGATGATGGTATAATGCGCACTCCACATCCAGATCACCTGGCTTAAGAGCTCAAACACAACTGAAGTCCCCATGAAACCCTATCATCCTCCTGCACCCTCCCCCGTTTTTATCCTTTTATGATACAAATATAGCCTTAAAAATTTTGGGCATCTCTTTTTTCAAATATAATATTTTATTTGTTCCAGGTTTCTGATGGGCTCATAGAAAATATTTATTTATATGGCTGTGCCGTGTCTTAGTTTCCCCATGCGAACTCTTAGATGCGGCATGTGGGATCTGGTTCCCTGACCAGGGATCAGACCGGGGCCCCTTACTTTGGGAATAAGGGGCCTTAGCCACTGGACCACCAGGGAAGTCCCGCTCCCCACCCCCACCCCCCCATCCTCCCCACCGCCAACATTTTTTAACCAACTCACACAATGGAATTGCTGATTGGTTGTTGAAAGAGATCTTGCCTACATTCCCTGTCACCTAGCGCCCAAAACAAAGATCTGACCAAATATTTGCCCAAAAGCATTACGCCGGGGAACCTTGAATTGTTTCAATATGCCACTTAAGAAAAATAGCATCAGAAATACCACTGATGAGAGCAGTAATAGTATATCAACCTGCCAGCAGAAAGCAAGACAGCAGGTTTAGTTACGGTACAGTGATTGTAATTATAGAATTAGGATTTCAAAGAAAATAATCTTTTGTTGTTGTTGTTTAATCACTAAGTCATGTCCGGCTCTTTGCAACCCCATGGACTGTAGCTCTGGCTTCTCTGTCTATGGGATTTTCCAGGTGATAATACTGGAGTGGATTGCCATTTCCTTTTCCAGAGGCATGCCTTTAATTTTATTAGGCGAATAGTCCAAATTACTTTTTCCAGCTCTTTTCCCTTGAGCAGTTGTTTCAAACTCTTCTCAGTGTCAATGAATTCTATATTAAACATTAAAAAAAAAACAAAAACATTTCTCCATCTCTTATGTAAGAATCTCTTCAGGAATACACAGGAGGGAGTAGAATGGCAGGGTCCTAGGGAACACACATCTTTACCAAGACCAGCTCTGGCCAAATGGTTCTTTCAACTCTGTGCCAATTGACAGTTTGCCTGAACGTCATTTCTGTTGCTCCACATTCTCGCTCTTATCTTCAGAATTTGTCATTGTTTTAATCAGCATTTCCCTGATTGCTACTGAAGTGGAGCATCTTTTATATGTTTATCACCCATTCTGGTTTCCTGTTCTGAGAATTATGTCAGTTTATCTTTTTGCTTTTTCTTTTTTTGGCAACATGGCTCACCTTGCAGGATCTCAGTTCCCTGACCAAGAATTGAACCTTGGGCATTCATGAAAGCCCAGAATCCTAACCACTAGGTCACCAGGGAATTCCCCTTTTGCTCATTTTTTAAGGTTGTTTATCTTCTTAGTGATTATGAGAGTGATCTAATGGAGCTCTTTATAATATTTGGTCACTAATATCTTTTCTCCCAGTCCATGGTTTTGTATTTTTAAATGTTATCCTTTAATTAGCAAATCATTTGTTAATTATTGTTTTTAAGATTCTATTTAATAACATTTTACATACCCTGGGATCATAAAGTTAGTTTCCAAATTTTTCCCACAATGTTTAGAAGTTTTTTTCTTCCATTTAGCTTTTATTTACTCTGGAGTTGAATTTTGTAAATTATGTGTGATACAGATCTAATTTTATTAGATTTTTCCATATAAATAAGCAATTATTCCAGCATAGATTACTTTTTATTTCTGCATTGTTTATTATCATTGATTTTATTTGCATTTCCTCAGAAAGTCATCCTAAGTGTGGTCTTCTTAAATGGTTGTATTGCATTGATGTTAGAAGCTGGAGGACATATTTTATCTCCAGGGCTATGTCTTATTCACTAACATTACAAATAATCATTAGGTGATTTTTGTGTTTGGCACTCTGGTAAGAAATAGAATTTGCGTGGGTTTTTGAAGATAATATTTTTATACTCTCAGTACTTAACAATGAAGCATTTTATCTTAAATGTGTAGATAAAAGATGTTTTCAAAAACCAGGCTTACATCCATCAGTTTGAAACAGAAGCAAGAAATAACAGAAAGATTAGTCAACATAACTTACTGGATGAAATTTACTATGCTGGGAATTTTTATTAATCCCTGTATGGGGTTGTTTAGCTTCCTGAAATTAAGGGATCAGGTTATTATCAATATTTGGGAAAACTAAAGACATTATAGGCTTCCTTGGTGGCTCAGACGGTAAAGCATCTGCCTACAATGCAAGAGACCCGGGTTCAGTCCCTGAGTTGGGAAGATCTCCTGGAGAAGGAATGGCAACCCACTCCAGTATCCTTGCCTGGAAAATCCCGTGGACGGAGGAACCTGGTGGGCTACAGTCCATAGGGTCGCAAAGAGTAGGACCCAACTGAGCAACTTCACTTTCACTTTTCACTTTCAAAGACATATCTTTGAATATTATCTTTTCTGCACTCTTTTTCTGGAACTCATAACTATGTTGGACCTTCTAATTCTGTGTTCCGTATTTTTAAATTTCTTTTTCATATTTTTCACATCTTTAATTCTCTGTTTCTGGCAAGTCTTTATTAAACTTAAGTAATGTATGCTTAGTCACTTCATTCATGTTGGACTCTTTGTGACTCCACAGATTGTAACCCACCAGGCTCCTCTGTCCATGGCATTTCCCAGGCAAGAATACTGGAGTGGGTTTATATAATGTTTATATGTCTTTATTATATGTATACTTGTTTCTTGTCTCTGACAATTTTATTATTTGAAGTTATTCTACCATGTGTTGAGTAACTTGATTTTCAACATGATTTCTTTGTCTATTTGTAACTGACAATCCAAATTTTGGATTGTCAGTTCATCTTAAGTGGAACTTTCCAGTGGGAATCTTGTAAAACCTCCAGAGTAGTTTTTACTTCCTCTGCTAAGATTTCCAGGCTGGCAGGACTTTTTGTTGTTTTTAGCTTTTAGGCTCAAACGTCTCCAGACAATGGGATAGGCTCATGATTATACATTTTTGAGACAGATAATTATTTTTTCCACCTGAAGTTTAGGCCAAAATAAACAGTCTTTGTTTTTTTGGATGGCATTTTGTTGTTGTTACTTTTTACAGATTCTGGAATCTCCCTTAATTCAGAAGCCTCAGTTCAATCTCTCTTTCCTCAAAAAGGCTCAAGGTCCTATCCATTACTTATGATTTAAGAACCTAAGCTTCTGGTTACAAAAACATGTAAAACCCTGAGGAGCTGTCTAATATTACTAGCTTATTATTATCTTTCAGTTGAAATTTCTCAGTCATTTTTGTCTGCTGTGTATTTTTCTGGCCTTATTCTCTGTAGTTTTATAGAAGGAGCATTTTTAGTTTTTCCCAAACTGCCAGAAAGGGAAGTCTGTTTGCTTAACTCTCAAAACAGGCTATTCAGCTGAGTCTCAGGCGAGAAAGAAAATGATTTAAACAGTAATAGAGCCAATCACAGAGCATAGTATACATGTGTTTACTTTAGAAGTTAGTCTTGTGTGGTTGCCTGCATTAAATTTTAATTTCAGGAAAATAACTTCCTCTTGACTGAAAATGTTTTTATTCTTTCAACAAGTTGTCACTAAGTGTCTACTATCTGCTGGACAGCATGGGGTGCACTTCCAATTTCAGGATACTGGCTACTGGCCTGTTTCTCTCTCAGCCAAAAGATAAACAAACCCATGTTTGAATTGCAAAAATGACAATCAATGCTCTGCAGATCTCCCTTGTGAAAATGGTGTCCTTAAAACAAAAAGGAGATTTGAATGGTGCTGGAATTTTGACAAAGTTGTCACAAACTGATGCCCATTTAAAGCTATCAGCTTATTGTTCTTATTAACTGGATGTACAACTTAATGGAGCTGAAACAGCTCACATTCTAAGTTTGATTTCATCTCTTTTTTGCAAGTAATTATGACTCAAAGGGAGACTCAGTTGATATATCTACAGTTATACATATGTGCTCCCTTAGAAACAGTATCCTATTATCAAGTTTCTAGAAAATAAACTTTTCCAGTTCTGCAAGGGTGGTTTACTTTGCCTGAGAATACATACAGATACCTATTTACATCTATTAATTTGGCTTAGAGATAAAACAAGAGTCAGGTTGGTAATGACCTTCATCCAGTACACCTTTCCTGAAAGATCACTACACTGGATTTCGAAGCAAAGTGTTCGTTTGAGAAAAATTAATTCAGCATCCAAAAAACTAAGATCGTGGCATCCAGTCTCATCATCTCATGGCAACTAGAATAGGAAAAAGTGAAAACAGTGACAGATTTTATTTTTTTAGGGGACAGTGACTGCAGCCATGAAATTAAAAGACACTTGCTCCTTGGAAGAAAAGCTATGACCAACCTAGGCAGCATGTTAAAAAGCAGAGACATCACTTTGCCAACAAAGGTCCGTATAGTCAAAGCTATGGTTTTTCTGGTAGTAGTCATGTATGGATGTGAGAGTTGGACCATAAAGAAGGTTAAGTGCTGAAGAATTGATGCTTTTGAACTGTGATGCTGGAGAAGGCTCTTGAGAGTCCCTTGGACAGCATGGAAATCAAACCAGTCAATCCTAAAGAAAATCAACCCTGAATATTCATTGGAAGGACTGATGCTGAAGCTGAAGCACCAATACTTTGGCCATCTGATGTGAAGAGCTGACTCACTAGAAAAGACCCTAATGCTGGGAAAGATTATGGTCAGGAGAAGGGGGATATCATCACTGACTAAAATAGGATAGTGATGAGACATGAGTTTGAGCAAACTCCAGGAAATAGTAAAGGACAGGGAAGCCTGGTGTGCTGTAGTTCATGGGGTCGCAAAGAATCAGACATGACTGAGAGACTGCAATCAGAACTGAAAAATAATTCAGATGTTAATAGAAAGTTTCTGTGCCCTTAAATGGTTGAGGGACCTCTAGGTATAAGGATCAAGAGGAAGTCTGTTTCAAAGTCACTTGGACCTTAAAGCAAGCTGAAGCACAAATTTCTATATGTCTCTTCCTATGGCTCAAAACTATTGTGAAGTGACTCAGAAACCACAAAGGATACCCTTTTAAATATTCTTTTCTAAAAAATATTCTTTTCCATTATCATTTATCATAGGGTATTGGATACAGTTCCCCAGCTACAGATTAGGACCTTGTTGTTTACATTAATTCTAAATGTATCTACCAACCGCAAACTCCCAATCCATCCCTCTCCCTCCTGACCTCCCCCTTGGCAACCCCAAGTCTCCATGTCTGTGAATCTGTTTCTGTTTTGTAGATACAGAAATTTGTAGGTTCATTTGACAGGACATCCTCTGGGTGAAGACAGAGGGGCAAATATCCATTACATTGTTGTGGCATCTCTGACATTTTTTTCACTAGTCCTTAAGATGTTTAGGGGATCACAACAGCCAAGTGTCATGGAAAAGTCTATGGGATTTATTTTGCATCTCCCATGATTGAGTTGCTTAGCAAGGCTGAGAAGCTACCATGATCTGAATTTGTGATCTCTTTGACTCCATAAACCATCAGTGAATAAGTGATCCATTTAAGAACACAATGGCAACCCACTCCAGTACTCTTGCCTGGAAAATCCCATGGACGGAGGGGCCTGGTGGGCTGCAGTCCATGGGGTCGCTAGGAGTCGGACACGACTGAGCGACTTCACTTTATTTTTTCACTTTCATGCATTGGAGAAGGAAATGGCAACCCACTCCAGTGTTCTTGCTTGGAGAATCCCAGGGATGGGGGAGCCTGGTGGGCTGCCGTCTATGGGATCTCACAGAGTCAGACACGACTGAAGCGGCTTAGCAGCAGCAGCAGCAGCAGCAATGAATGTCTACTGGGTGCTTGGGTTGAAGTGACAATGGCAAATAAGAAATAGTTCTTGCCTTAAAGGAGTTCACAGAGTGGTGGAGGAGGCAGGGGGCTCATAAACTTTTTCAGTACAATCCGATGAGAGTCATGTGAATGGGAGAAGGGCACAGATCCAACAGTGGGAACATGGGGGAGAGGGTCGGGAAGAAATTCCTAAAGGAAGCGACCTCTAACTTGAGTAAGAAGAGAGTTACGTGTATGTTTGCCAACTGAAGTGTCCTCAAGTACAAGAGAAAAGCAAAACTTAAGTATCCTTTGGTTAAGAACACAGCAGGTGTGGCTTTCTTGACATATGGCACCCCATTTCATTATCCTAGTTTTCTTTAGATTATCTTGGTAACTGAACCACTACTATTATGTGAAGTTATTTTCAGAAGCAAAAACAAATCTCCTTTTGAATAGCTTAGCTGTTTTATGTCATAATGGCCTCCTAGACAGTGCATCCTCCATCACCCACTGCTGGACTAGGGTTAACTGACTTGCCAGGAGATGCCCTGTGAGGGTGACAATGAACATTGCCTTTTTAATTAAAAAAAAAAACCAAAAAACTTATTTATTTGGTTGCACTGAGTCTTTGCAGGCTAAAGGATCTCGTTCCCCAACCAGGGATCAAACCTGGGCTCCCTGCATTCAGAACACGGAGTCTTAGCCACTGGACCACCAGGGAAGTCCCAACAGTGGACATTTCCTGTTCAATCTTTCTTCTCAGGCAGCACATCAACTGGGAGAGAGAGTGGTTGCAGCCTGGGGTCACTATGAAACTAGATGCCCCTTATAAGTACAGTCAGTCCTGGGTGTTCGTTGGTAGGACTGATGCTGAAGCTGAAACTCCAGTACTTTGGCCACCTGATGCAAAGAGCTGACTCATTTGAAAAGACCCTGATGCTGGGAAAGATTGAGGGCAGGAGGAGAAGGGGACAACAGAGGATGAGATGGTTGGATGGCATCACTGACTCAATGGACATGGGTTTGGGTGGACTCTGGGAGTTGGTGATGGACAGGGAGGCCTGGCGTGCTGAGGTTCATGGGGTCGCAAAGAGTCAGACACAACTGAGCGACTGAAGTGAACTGAACTGATAAGTACAGTGACTAGAGCAAAACTGTGAGCATTTGATTTGAACTCTTTGCTGCTGACTAGAGAAATGCAAACAATGGGCTGAAATGAAGAATGGTAGCTTTAGAATGGAGGCATGAAAAACAGATGGCAAATTCTGAGAATTTCCAGGGACAAAGCGTTCACCATCTCCATTCTAGTAACTTGGTGATTTCCAAGAAGAAGTTTCCAAAATTCTACATTTTATCATTGAAAGGAAACAATTTAATTCAATGTGAATTCATTGAGTGCTAGCTTTTGGACAGCTGAGGTAGTGAATGCTGGCTTTACAGTGATGAAAAAGGTTTATTTCTGCCTCAAGTTGCTTACAATGTAGACAGACTCTTACACAGATAAACATAATGGAATGATAGAGTAGATTTGGCTAATTTGTAAAACGATTGTGTGTCTGTAATCTTATTACCACTGATGCCCTGACCAGGCATGATAAAGTACAGGGGGACAGTCAAGTCCCGATTTTCTATCCCAGATCTACCCAGTGCTACTTTTCATTCCATAATTTTGCTTGCATTTCATACACCAGATCCCACTCATAACTAATCATCTATCAATGTACCACACCACTTTTGTGGAATTGCCCAGATGCACACAAACTCACTCCTCTAATTTATAGAATTAGGCTCTGTCTCCAAAGTACCTTTGTCCCTGGACTGCCTCCTCTGCTCTGTGTCTCCCTCATCCTATCCCAACATTAACCTTGGTCCCTATTTATCCTCCATCCTTAATCTTATCCTCATCCCTCCATTCAAAAATCATTTACTCAAGTTTTGCCATTTTTTAATCCACATGGATTTCAGCAAAATGTAATTAAAGTAAAAAACTGAACAAGCACCCGTAGGAGTCACATTCTCAGTGGTTTAGCCCCATCATGGAAATTGCAAAAAGAGAGCCAGGATCTTAAAAGAACTGAAGGTGGCAGTAGAGGAATAAACATTCTGTCTGGACTTGGGACTGAAGGAAGCCAAATAAGGAATTTTAGTTTCACGCAATTTTCTCTCACCTTTGTATTATTTCTCTTCCTGCTTCTTCCTTTTCCCTTCTTTTTATCCCTAATTCAGCCATCTCTCTCTCCTTTCAAGTCTTTTCCTCCATGTCTTCCCATTTGTTTTTGAAGGCTTTGTGCAGCAAAGATAGCCACCTAGTTTTTCCTCCACCTCTCCATCAAGAAATGTTAACTATTCTTTGCTTTTTCCACCCCTTTAAGCCTCACTAAATAAGTGGTCTCTAAGAACATTATCTTTAATATAAAATGTACCAGAATAACACTGGGTGGGTAAAATTAGCAAAGAAGTGATTTTAGGCAATTGCCTGTAGGGTTTTTAGCTAGTAGCTAAACTACTTCAGTGACATTCCCCAGGAAGATCTACATCAGGGATCAACCAGCTAAATTCCCAAGGGTCAAATCTGGGCTGCTATTTGTTTTTGTAAATAAAGTTTTATTGGAACATTGTCATGCTCATTGGCTTACCTATAGTCTATGAGTGCTTTGCATGACAATAGTAGACTTAAGTAGTCCTGACAGAAACTGGATAACCTGCAAAGCCTAAAATAAATCCTTTCTGGCTGGATGTCTATATTAACCCCCTGAAGCTAAATCACGCTGCAATAGCAAATGATTGAAAACCTCACTGGTTTCCAATGAAGGGGTATTTCTCACCATATGATACAGTCTTTGAGGGTCAGTTTTGGTGTTTCATTTCAGGATACAGGCTGAAGGAACAGCCTCCACGTGGAATAGTACTAAGAAGACTTTGATAATGATACAGGCTTTCCCCCGACACTGCCACTTCAGACCTTGCAGGACTGAATGGAAGCAATACTCACTCACTCATTTACTTCTTTTAGCATCTATTTTAAAATGCCCATCTTACAGGTTGTAGTTTCTGTGCAGGTTAGGTGTTTGTAGGTGTCTAAAGTACATTTTTGGGCTAGCGTGTGAGAAAACCACAGGCCTTTGGATTTGCTAGGATTGCTGGCTTCTGCTGAAGGCCATCCCTTCTTCACTCCAGGATTCTGTTGTATCTTATACACATGCATGGTGATATGTCTCCTTAGACACCTTCAGATTTGAACTTGCATCACACCAGCAAACATTTTCTAAGTAATCTAGGTCTCCTGGAAACTCAGGGGCCAAGAATCCTCAAAAGACCTAATGGAAGAAATTAGATGAATTGGGTCCCTTCTTGGCTGTCCTTTGCTTAGGACTGTGGTCCCCCACATTGAACTCGGATGGTCAAAGCAAAATGTGAGTGGAAGGAGCTCACCGGTTCCTTACTTCTAAGTCATGGTGAACCATAGGCCACTTAGTTCAACCCTGAAAATACTTAGTGAAGCTTTGACGGAAACTCTGAGGTAGTGCCTGGTTTTTCAAAAAACTGTCTCTTCTTGACAAGCAAGTTCTATTCTAGGTGCTAGGGACAGGTGGAACTCAACTGGTGGATGGACTCATTCATGGTCTCATCTTTTGCCTCTGGTTTGCTGAGAGCCCATCAGCAAGTTACTTCTCAGCATGGACCTCTCGTCTCATCTGTAAAATAAAGGGATTGGCTGAAGAAGACCTAATGGTCTTTTCCAGCTTGGTCACTCCTGGAATGCTGTAGACTTTTTCTTTTTCCAGTACTGGTTGTTATTCAGGCTCTAAGTGAGCCCAGCCCAGCTGCTCCCTTCTCTTGAGATAACATTTTCATTGTAATCTTCCCCATTCTCCACCCTAGTCCTGTGGTTTTTCTCTTTTATATCATTGTTTTCTTATTCATATCTAATCTGGGTTGGTTTACAAACTTTCTGGAAAAATTGAAATTGACTCAGCATACATTATTTGAGGTATTAATCTGAACCACACATGGGGATACAAACAGGAAAAGACAGGGCCCTGTCCCCTGCTCCCCACACAGCTGGGAAGAAATGCCAGAGAGCTCCTTTCCTGCAGGTTCCATCTTAGAGACCCTAGAAGCTATTAACATTCCCTCTCTCTGCTACCCTGAGGATTTTATTTACGCATTTCCTGAGGGATATAAGGAAGTTACCAGTACCAATTTGTACCAATTTGTACCAATAGTGATGTACATTTTTCTCTGTTTCTTCGATGCAAAGATAAAAAGTAGGATGTTCCAAATTCTGAGGACTCAGAGTTGGAAGGAAGGAGTGCCCAGGGACCAGTGGACCAGCAGTGCTCTCTGAGATGAAGGGAGAAGTCAACTTGTGTGACTTAAAAGGCACCATAGCTCCCTCTAGGGGTGGTAGTTACTGAATTACTTTGCTGACCTGCTGCACTTCTGCTTTGAGAATAAACTCTTATTTTAGAACAAAGGAAGTCTATCTATTCTTCACTTTAGGAAGAAGCTAGGTGCCCACAGTGAGGTTTGTTTTGTGACCTGGTAATAGGTTCAGAATATCCAGTTTCACATACTTCACTGAAAGCACATAATTCCTTCCAAGGGAAAAATTACCAGTGATTTTTTTTGAAGGGACCTCACCTCCATGCATCTCCATTTTCTTAAATATTAAAAAATTAACAATATTGTGTTTTATACACTTTATAGTTGCAGTTTGGTTGGTTACTCTTTTTTTCTGGTAGTTTTATTGACTGGTTATTAGTGATTGTTGACATTTATTATTAATAAATGACCATCCAGAAAATTTATATTGACTTCATATAGGATTTGAAAAACATTAGAAAGTATGGTTGTTATTAAAGAATATTTAATTAGGAAAAAAAATCCACTTTAGAAAACACATCTTTTCTATGTAACTTATCCTATCTGTCTTTCACCACCAACTCTGAGCTCTTGTTTCCTCCCCTGAATTGCTGGCTCTTTGAAAGCAGAACATCATTTTGCTACTTTTTGTGTTCTTCCCAATTCTGCATGCCTTGTACAAAGAAGAGTAATAAATTCTTGGTTTACTGCCACAGATATTTTTTTTATGTATTTATTTATTTGCCTGTGGCGGATCTTGGTTGCAGAATGAGTGATCTTTAGTTGTAGCATGCAGACTCTTACTTGTGGTATATGGGATTTAGTTTCTCAACCAGGGATTAAACCTGGCCCTTGCATTGGAAGTGTGGAGTCTTAGCTATTGGACCTCCAGGGAATTCTCTGCCATGGATTTTTACAGTTTTTTTTTTTTTAAGTTAAATTTTTATAAGACATTTTCTTTTTTTTTTTTTCTTTTTTTAAAATTTAATTTATTTATTTTAGCTGGAGGCTAACTACTTTACAATATTGTAGTGGTTTTTGCCATACGTTGACATGAATCAGCCATGGGTGTACATGTGTTCCCCATCCTGAACCCCTCTCCCACCTCCCTCCCCATCTCATCCCTCTGGGTCATCCCAGTGCACAAGCCCTGAGCACCCTGACTAATGCATCGAACCTGGACTGGCGATCTGTTTCACATATGATAATATTCATGTTTCAATGCTATTCTCTCAGATCATCCCACCCTCGCCTTCTCCCACAGAGTCCAATAGACTATTTTATACATCTGTGTCTCTTTTGCTGTCTCGCATATAGGGTTATCGTTACCACCTTTCTAAATTCTCTATATATGTGTTAGTATACTGTATTGGTGTTTTTCTTTCTGACTTACTTCAGAAATAGGCTCCAGTTTCATCCACCTCATTAGAACTGATTCAAATGTAGTCTTTTTTAATGGCTGGGTAATATTCCATTGTGTATACGTACCATAGCTTTCTTAGCGATTTGTCTGCCGATGGAGATGTAGGTTGCTTTCATGTCCTGGCTATTATAAACAGTGCTGCAATGAACGTTGGGGGTACATGTGTCTCTTTCAATTCTGGTTTCCTCGGTGTGTATGCCCAGCAGTGGGATTGCTGGGTCAAATCGCAGTTCTATTTCCAGTTTTTTAAGGAATCTCCACACATAGTGGCTGTACTAGTTTGCATTCCCACCAACAGTGTAAGAGGGTTCCCTTTTCTCCACACCCTCTCCAGCATTTATTGCTTGTAGACTTTTGGATCGCAGCCATTCTGACTGGCGTGAAATGGTACCTCATAGTGGTTTTGATTTGCATTTCTCTGATAATGAGTGATGTTGAGCATCTTTTCATGTGTTTGTTAGCCATCTGTATGTCTTCTTTGGAGAAGTGTCTGTTTAGTTCTTTGGCCCTATTTTTGATTGGGTCATTTATTTTTCTGGAATTGAGCTCCAGGAGTTGCTTGTATATTTTTGAGATGAATTCTTTGTCAGTTGCTTCATTTGCTATTATTTTCTCCCATTCTGAAGGCTGTCTTTTCACTTTGCTTATAGTTTCCTTTGTTGTGCAAAAGCTTTTAAGTTTAATTAGGTCCCATTTGTTTATTTTTGCTTTTATTTCCATTACTCTGGGAGGTGGGTCATAGAGGATCCTGCTGTGATTTATGTTGGAGAGTGTTTTGCCTATGTTTTCCTCTAGGATTTTTATAGTTTCTGGTCTTACATTTAGATCTTTAATCCATTTTCAGTTTATTTTTGTGTATGGTGTTAGAAAGTGTTCTAGTTTCATTCTTTTACAAGTGGTTGACCAGTTTTCCCAGCACCACTTGTTAAAGAGATTGTCTTTAATCCATTGTATATTCTTGCCTCCTTTGTCAAAGATAAGGTGTCCATATGTGCGTGGATTTATCTCTGGGCTTTCTATTTTGTTCCATTGATCTATATTTCTGTGTTTGTGCCAGTACCATACTGTCTTGATAACTGTAGCTTTGTAGTATAGCCTGAAGTCAGGCAGGTTGATTCCTCCAGTTCCATTCTTCTTTCTCAAGATTATTTTGGCTATTCGAGGTTTTTTGTATTTCCATACAAATTGTGAAATTATTTGTTCTAGTTCTGTGAAAAATACCATTGGTAGCTTGATAGGGATTGCATTGAATCTATAGATTGCTTTGGGTAGTTACTCATTTTCATTATATTGATTCTTCCAATCCATGAACAGGGTATATTTTTCCATCTATTTGTGGAAAAATCTATTTGATTGATTTAGATTAATCTATTAGATTGATCAAATCAAATCTATTTGATTTCTTTCATTAGTGTTTTCAAGTTTTCTATATATAGGTCTTTTGTTTCTTTAGGTAGATATATTCCTAAGTATTTTATTCTTTTTGTGGCAATGGTGAATGGAATTGTTTCCTTAATTTCTCTTTCTGTTTACTCATTGTGAGTGTATAGGAATGCAAGGGATTTCTGTGTGTTAATTTTATATCCTGCAACTTTACTATATTCATTGATTAGCTCTAGTAATTTTCTGGTGGAGTCTTTAGGGTTTTCTATGTAGAGGATCATGTCATCTGCAAACAGTGAGAGTTTTACTTCTTCTTTTCCAATCTGGATTCCTTTTATTTCTTTTCCTGCTCTGATTTCTGTGGCCAAAACTTTGAAAACTATGTTGAATAGTAGTGGTGAGAGTGGGCACCCTTGTCTTGTTCCTGACTTTAGGGGAAATGCTTTGAATTTTTCACCATTGAGGATAATGTTTGCTGTGGCTTTGTCATATATAGCTTTTATTATGTTGAGGTATGTTCCTTCTATTCCTGCTTTCTGGAGGGTTCAATCATAAATGGATGTTGAATTTTGTCAAAGGCTTTCTCTGCATCTAATGATATAATCATATGGTTTTTATCTTTCAATTTGTTAATGTAGTGTATTACATTGATTGATTTGTGGATATTAAAGAATCCTTGCATCCCTGGGATAAAGCCTACTTGGTCATGATGTATGATCTTTTAAATATGTTGTTGTATTCTGTTTGCTAGAATTTTGTTAAGGATTTTTGCATTTATATTCATCAGTGATATTGGCTTGTAGTTTTCTTTTTCTGTGGCATCTTTGTCTGGTTTTGGTATTAGGGTGATGGTGGCCTCACAGATGGAGTTTGGAAGTTTACCTTCCTCTGCAATTTTCTGGAAGAGTTTGAGTAGGATAGGTTAGCTCTTCTATAAATTTTTGGTAGAATTCAGCTGTGAAGCCGTCTGGTCCTGGGCTTTTGTTTGCTGGAAGATTTCTGATTACAGTTTTGATTTCTGTGCTTGTGATCAGTCTGTTGAGATTTTCTATTTCTTCCTGGTTCAGTTTTGGAAAGTTACACTTTTCTAAGAATTTGTCCATTTCTTCCAAGTTGTCCATTTTATTGGCATATAATTGCCGATAGTAGTCTCTTATGATCCTTTGTATTCTGTGTTGTCTGTTGTGATCTCTCCGTTTTCATTTCTAATTTTGTTGATTTGATTCTTCTCCCTTTGTTTCTTGATGAGTCTGCTTGCCATGGATTTTAGAAAAATCCCCATGATATACGGAATTAAGCAAATCATTGACCTGCCTGTCACTTGACAAGAGAGGTCAAATGACTTTCCCATGGTCATACAGCCAACAAGTAGTAGGACCTGGATTCAAACTCAGACAGTTTGGTCTGAGTTTCCCCTATAGAGTCAGGTGTATAAATCAGTATTTACCCCTCACTTGCCTCTTCCTACTCCCCGACTGACATTGTCTCCCTTTCCTGTGACAGCTTTGATTTTTGCTCTAATATCTATATCTCCTGAATGTAGCCCATTTACTGAGAGGAGCAGATTTCATTGCTGGCTACTGACTGAGGGCACGTCACTTTGGCTGACACTAATTTGGGCTCCCATTCCCTGGCCAGAGTTATTGCATCTCGGGAGGGTAGTAAACCTGCAGACTATGCTTGCTAAAGAATTTCTGGGAGAAAAGTGTCCTCTCTCTTCTGGAAAAACTTTGAGTAACCACCTTCCTTGTCTGTCCTTGGATATGAATGAAAGTATAGCTTAGGCAGTTGTGAACAGACAACCAAGAGAACCGAAAGTGAAACTGACATCTCCAAGGGCAGACTGATGCAGAAGTAAACTTGGTCTTGGATGACACTGAGGAGCAACTGAGTCAAATCAACCTTGAAAACAACTCTAGCTTTAGCGTTCAGTCGTGTAAGCCATTATGTCTCTTTTTGATTGTTTAAGCCACTTTGAGTTGTTTTGATTTTATTTTTTAATCATTCAATGGAAACTCTTCATGGCCATAATTTGGGAAGATAAGATTCTATATCTTTCTCAAAAACTAACTGGTTAGAATTTTGACCAGCTATAAGTTGTTAAACTTGGAGAGAATTAATTAGATCGCAATATTTAAGAGCTATGTGATAACTAATTCATGTTATATTTACAACTCTAAATTCAAATAAAACCTAAATGTCAGGTGCCTGAACACAAATATAAAAATACTAGGCTGTTGTTGCTGCACCTGAACCTAAATTATGACTCCCTTAGGGAGAATCAATACTTTTCTTTTAAGCCAAACTCAAATTCTTACATGTACCTCCAAATAATGAATAATACATAGAAGGAATTTTTTTTTAATTAGGGGGAAAAAATGCTACTTGCCTGTTACATGAGTTGGAAAAATCATCCCTTAAGCTCATCCTGTAGAGGGTCTTGCTTCTTCCCCAACGTAAAGTCAATTAAATAACTTTAATTGAAATAGCATGGAAGATTCGATAGTTGGTGATTGCAAAGACAAATAATTCAAGGGTAAAGACAAATAATCCAAAGATAAAACCAACATCTTGAAAGAGAGTTTGGGCCACCAATTTCAGTGGTCCCAAACTTTAAACTTAGAGCAGAGCTTCTCTTAGTACTAAGAGAGCCTAGAGGACCAGATATCTCCAGAATAATGGGAGGGCGTATTGATTCTTCTTGGTTAGGAAACACATAACACCCCCTTATTCCAAAGTCCCTGTTGTGTTTTCTTTTCTCTGACAGAGTCAAAAGGCTTAATACTTTTCTTTCCAGCTTGGAAAGAACCTCTTTTTCCTTCACCTCCTGGTACTCTATCCTGAACAGTCCAACAGAATTATAAGATGCTCATAAAGTTGGCAAGAAATAATTATTTCCTGCATTTGTTTCTTTGAATCAGAAGGAGTAGAGGGTCCCAAGATATCTAATGTAATAGACACATCCTGAGCATCTTGCATTTCAATAACTTGCTATAAGGAAGAAGGGCTTGATTTTCAAGCTCCCTGGATGGACTACAGAGAGCTTGAACTCTGGCTGTGAGTCACTCACTTGCCTCTAAAAGACATAAGTAACCATAATTTCCAGGAAGTATAGCAGGTAATCTCTACAAATGCCTGGATAAATTTAAATGAAATAGAACTCAAGACTCTGACGCTTTAGACTCCATTGAAGGCAGTGTTCTCTGTCAGCTGGTAAGATTTTATTTTATTATTACATTTTTATGACAAAATGTAGCTATAATTCATTCATTTTATCCATTAATCTTCTCTCCTTCATAAAAATGGCATACATGATGATGACCTAATAATTAAAGTAATTGTCTCCCATGTGTAGTATTATAGTCATAATCTATAAATGGTATGTAAGTTTACAGAAAATTAATATATAAAGTCTACAACTACAGAAAAAATATATATCTTTGAAGTTTTTTTCTGCTTATATATTGAATTAATGTTTCAGCCATTTGAGCCACCTAGTGGTAATATCCATGAAATATGATTTCTTATCCTGAAAAATGAGGTAAAAGCTTTCAACTTACTAGGAATGAACTAAGTAAAGTGAATCATAACCATTATATATACTCAGGTTTTTGAATTAATATTTATTCATTTGGAGAAGATTGAATATTTTAAAATAGATAATAAAGCATAACTTTTTGCTTATTTTGTTCCTTCTACTAGAAGCCACATAGCCAAGAAAATAAAAATTTTAAGAAATAGTAATTGATGAAGGGGAAACTTTCAATATGTATAACAAAGAAGTAGCTGTCAAACATTTAAACGACTAATACATTTTAGAACTGATTGTATTCAAATGTACTGTGTGTGTGTGTGCTCAGTCACTTGATTGTGTCTGACTCTTGAGAGCCCATATACTGTAGCCTGCCAGTCTCCTCTGTCCATGGAATTTTCCAGGCAAGAATGATGGAGCAGGTTGCCATTTCCTTCAGCAGGGCATCTTCTCCACCCAGGGCTCAAACCTCCATCTCTTGCATCTCCTGCATAGATAAACAGTGTTGGATGTGGTCATGTTTTCCAAATCTGTCTTCGAGTCAGTCTTACGTTTTCTTATTTTCAAAGAACAAAAAGGTAATCACCAATCTGCTCAGTGACCCATTAGAAACATTCCACACTCAGATTACACTGAGGTTAATTTTAGATTTCTTTCACTGGAACTGTAGATCAAACTAAGTTCTGTGTTGATTCTGTTCTGGTATAATAACTTCCAGGAGAGCCAAATCACTAAATACCACTGACTTCACATGTTAGAATCTATAGTTATCTTTGTCTTGTTGACTTTTAAGGAGCTTTTGATTTTATTTATTGATCCAAGAATGTCATGTTCTTTGGTTTCCTGCTTTCTTAAATTGCCATATGTCTCTGAAGAGGTTTTCTTGAAATCAGAATTAGAACAGAGGAGTGATAGATTTGTCATCTTTGAATTCACCAAGCTTCCTACCTGGTAGTACTGCAAAGCTGAAGCATGAACCCAGGAGCAAAAATATCCTCTCTATTGGGCCATCCTGCTTGTCTGATCTCTTTCCATCTCATCTGTGTTTTCATTAGGTGAGCAGAAGACAGGTAGTTTTCACAAGTGATTCCCAGAGGGAAAGGTGTCTACAGAAGTTTCCAGAAGTAAAGAGCGTCAGCCTGGGAGTAGATGAGACCTTTAAGGAGTAATAAAGCAGAACAAAAGAGGAAAAGTTTCCCTGATCTATAAGGCACACAGGCTTATCTGTGGAGGAGAGAAGAATCTGAGGGAAGATTCCACAATGAGCTTATGGAAGATGTCTATTATTTTGCCTTTTTTTTTTTTTTCCTGAAAATGCCATCTTTCAGGACAAATTGTGGTCTTGGGATAGAAGCGCTTCTTGGACTGGGTCAATCAGAGAAATTCCTTAGGCATTTTGAACTTAGGACCAGTAGAACAAGTCTAAGAGCATCTCTGGAGTGGAACCTGGGAGATGAGAATTGTGGGGCTGCCTCCTGCTCTGTGGAAAAAGTCAGTCCAGGAGATGAGAGGTGGAAGCCAAGATGAAGAGAGGGACAGAGACACAGGACTGAGAGCATGTATGAGCCAAGCTTCTTGGAACCAATACACTTCTCCTTTTGCCTCAACTCGTTTGACTTGGGTTTCTGTCACTTGCAACCCAGAAAATTCTGATTAATACTGAGTAGATGCCCCCTGCACACTGCTGACTAACTTGTTCAAGTGTCTTGGTGAATAGAATGTGTCAAAAGGTGAGGGAGAAAAGAGTAGAATCAAGTAGATAATGATCAGAAGAGCCCACCAAGACCTCCTATTGACCAAGGCAGGATGAGTGACCTCATGTAATAGCTGTAAGGCACCCAGAGGAAGTGTACCCATGAGGGTGTTTTAAGAAGTACAGAAAGAAATGGAATTTTTATAGACCACATGTTTCCTTAATATGCTTTTTCATCATTAAAGTGTTCAGCAATACATTGTGGTCACTCACATTTACCACTGGGAAGTACCAAGATACCTAATAAAAGTTTCTGAATCTGATGCTAGCTATATCTATATTGGTCCCTGTTATGCCCACGGCTCTGTTTGAGTAAAACTATCAAATGTAGACTTCCTAAAACCTCAGTCTCATCAGGTGACTCACTGATCGTCATCCTCTTTCCCACTCTCACTCTTAGTTCATTCAGTCCAGTTCAGTCACTCAGTCGTGTCTGACCCCATGAACCGCAGCACGCCAGGCCTCCCTGTCCATCACCAATTCCCAGAGTTTACCCAAACTCATGTCCATTGAGTTGGTGATGCCATCTAACCATCTTATCCTCTGTCGTCCCCTTCTTCTGCCTTCAGTCTTTCCCAACATCAGGGTCTTTTGAAATGAGTCAGCTCTTTGCGTCAGGTGGCCAATATATTGGAGTTTCAGCTTCAACATCAGTCCTTCCAATGAACACCCAGGACTGATTTCCTTTAGGATGGACTGGTTGGATCTCCTTGCAGTCCAAGGGACTCTCAAGAGTCTTCTCCCACACCACAGTTCAAAAGCATCAATTCTTCTGTGCTCAGCTTTCTTTATAGTCCAACTCTCACATCCATACATGACTACTGGAAAAACCATAGCCTTGACTAGATGGACCTTGCTGCTGCTGCTGCTAAGTTGCTTCAGTCGTGTCCAACTCTGTGCGACCCCATAGACAGTAGCCCACCAGGCTCCCCCGTCCCTGGGATTCTCCAGGCAAGAACAATGGAGTGGGTTGCCGTTTCCTTCTCCAATGCATGAAAGTGAGAAGTGAAAGTGAAGTCGCTCAGTCGTGTCCAACTCTTAGCGACCCCATGGACTGCAGCTCCTCCATCCATGGGATTTTCCAGGCAAGAATACTGGAGTGGGGTGCCATTGCCTTCTCGGAGATGGACCTTAGACCAATTCAAATTTGAAAAATAGAGTCTTCAGGAAATTACACAAATTCCAAAATGACCTTTAGAAACCCACAGAAGACTATAGAGCATAGTCTTCTGTAGAAGACTATTGCTGCTATTGCTAAGTCGCTTCAGTCGTGTCCGACTCTGTGCGACCCCATAGACGGCAGCCCAGCAGGCTGCCCTGTCCCTGGAATTCTCCAGGCAAGAACACTGGAGTGGGTTGCCATTTCCTTCTCCAATGCATGAAAGTGAAAAGTGAAAGTGAAGTCACTCAGTCGTGTCCGACTCTTAGCGACCCCATGGACTGCAGCCTACCAGGCTTCTCCATCCATGGGATTTTCCAGGCAAGAGTACTGGAGTGGGGTGCCGTCGCCTTCTCCGATAGAAGACTATAGAGCATGACTATAAAGCCATCCAGAGAATGGATGGATTTTCCTTTGTTCTGGTGCAGTTTTTTTTTTTTTTTTTACCTAGCCACAGCTTGTGGGATCTTAGTTCTTCGACCAGGGTTGACCCCTACAGTGGAAGCACAGAATCCTAACCACTGAACTGCCAGGGAACTCCCTCTGGGTGCAATTTTTTTTTTTTTAATTTTTTAAATTGAAGTATAGTTGGTTTACAGTGTTGTGTTAATTACTGCTATACAGCAAAATGATTCAGTTATACACATATTTGGGGCTTCCCTGATAGCTCAGTTGGTAAAAATCTGCCTGCAATACAGGAGACCCCAGTTTGATTCCTGGGTCAGGAAGATGCGCTGGAGAGGGGATTGGCTACTCACTCCAGTATTCTTGAGCTTTCCTTGTGGCTCAGTTAGTAAAGAATCCCCTTGCAATGCGGGAGACCTGGGTTCGATCCCTGGGTTGGGAAGATCCCCTGGAGAAGGGAAAGGCTACCCACTCCAGTATTCTGGCCATAGTCCTTGGGGTTGCAAACAGTCAGACACAACTGAGCGACTTTCACTTTCATACACATATAATATCTTTTTTAAAATATTCTTTTCCATTGTGGTTTATCATAGGATATTGAATATAGTTTTCTGTCTGATACTTTTGGACCTTGTTGTTTATCCATTCTATGTATAAAAGCTTATATCTACTAACTCCAACCTCCCACTTCATTCTTCTCCCAACCCCTTACCCCCTTGACAACCACAAGTCTGTTCTCTATCTGTGATTCTGTTTCTTTTTCATAGATACGTTCATTTGTGCCATATATTAGATTTTACATGTAAGTGATATCATATGATATTTGTCTTTGGGTGCAGTTTTAATATGGAGTGATGGACCTCCTGAGTTCTTCATATTCCCTGGGTCAGAGAGTGGTCTCACAACCTACCTGGTTGCTCAAGCCACAAACCCATGAATCATCACCCCTTCATTTTCTGACCCCCTCACATCTTATCAGGCATTATGATTTTTCCATGTTACCTATTTATTATTTCTCAAATGCATCTCTTTCTTTCCATCCTTACCAAGACCTCCTCAGTCAATATCTTTATCATTTTTGTATGGCCTATTTTAATAGCCTCTTAACTTTTCTCCCAAACTTGAATGATCCAGCACTGGATATCAGTCCTCCTTTCTGGAGCTAGCTTTCTAAATTTAAACATCTCATAACGTTGTTCAAAAAAATCTCCCTTGCCAAAGAACTGAAAGTTCAAGGGCTTCCTTTCCCTCCAACATTATCTTTAGCCAGTCCCCTGCTTACTACCTCTCTACTTTCTAGCTACTTTGCTCCCTGAATGAGCTGTGCTCCCTTTTGCCTCCATGCAAAAGGGAGGGCAGCTCCTTCTGTGAAAACCATCCTCATCATTCTTGCCTACACATTTTCACAATTCAGCTGAATCTTAGTTCCAAAACCGGGGATCGAACCCATTCCCCTTGCAGTGGAAGGGTGGAGTCTTAACCACTGGATTGCCAGGCAAGTCCCAGGTGCTCCTTGAGAAAGACTTTCCTAACCTTTCTACTCTATGCTTACTTCTTTTTCTTTTTTTAAAAATTTATTTATTTGGCTGTGCTGGGTCTTAGTTGCTGCATGCAGTTATCTTTGATCTTAGTTGCGGCATGCAGGGTCTAGTTCCCTGAGCAGGGATGAAACCCAGGCCCCCCTGCATTGGGAGCATGGAGTCTTAGCCACTGGACTACCAGGGAAATCCCTGCACTCACTTCTATGTCTCCCCAAATGCGCTGTCAACTCCTTGAAGCTAAAACCAGCACCTGGATACTGAATGAATAAACAAAGTCTTTTAGTCAATCGATCCATTCAAAGATGAATAAAACCATGCACCATTTACTCATTAGCCTGTTTGGAGTTTACACCCAGGGCAGCATCAATTCTGCAACAATCAATAAGAAAAACAAAGATGGCAGTGCTATATTAGTGTCGATAAAAGACACTGCCAAAGAGGAGCCATTATCCGCCCACTTGTAGCAGAACAGATTGGTGGGTGAGAGAAATGAAAGATGGTAACCTAAACTGACATAAGCTAGGGTGGGAGGGAGGCAGTCATTTCATTCTGATAGAGTGATTCCTGGGTGGAGACTGCTCCATTGTGAACTTTGAAGCATCTGTAACAAACGCTGGCAGATGTCTGAATGGGCAACTTTGAAACTTTGATTGTCCAAAAAAGACTGGAAAAGACTTTTTCAGGTGCAAGAGAGAAGAGTTGCTGTGTGGGATCTTGTGAAGGCTCAAATGGAAGACTGGGTACAATTTGGATTTTTATGCTTTCAGTTCCAGGAATTGGCCAAGTACCTGTTTTCAGCCTGTTTCCTACCCCTGCCGCCCACCACCCCCCACCCCCCCACCCCCGCCGATTTGAGCTGTTTCTCTCTCAATGAAGTGTGCGGACTCAGTTGTGTCTGACTCTTTGGGACCCCATGGACTGTTGCCTGCCAGGCTCCTCTGTCCATGGGATTCTCTAGGCAAGAATACTGGAGTGGGTTGCCATTTCCTCCTCCAGAGGATCTTCTTGACTCAGGGATTGAACCTAAGTCATTTGCATTTCCTGCATTGACAGGCAGATTCTTTGCCACTGTGCTACCTGGGAAACCCTCTCTCTTGATAACATTTAGCAATTAGCTATCAAAACAGCATTTGCCTTTACTTGTAGGTCAGCTAATCTCAAGATCGCTGTCTCTTTCTTCTTGGGACCCTGACTCAGCTGAATTAGCTGCTGGAGAGCTAATTCTCCACAGAGGAGAGCTAGCAATGCACTTGAGGGACACAAAAAGGCATCCAGCATACTGGTCAAATCAGAAAATTTCAGCAACATTCATTTAGTACCAACTCAGAAGTTGCTCCAGAATTTCTATGAGAAAGGGAATTAGAGGCAAAATCTGTTTGAAAGTGGGAATGGGTAGAGGTTGATGGAGATATGGAAATGATGGTGTGGTAGGGTGAGGCTAAATCCCTTCTAAGCTCCATGAGCCTTCTTCCTGTGTTGCTATGGTAACTATTTTCTTTACATCATTGTGCTGGACACAGTAGGAGACTGGGGAGAGAAAAAGCACAACTTGATTAAAATGAACCCTGCCCTCAAGAAAATCAGAATTTGGCCAGGGCAAAGAGAAAATCTAACAGGTTTAAAAAGCTATTAATCAATTTAGAAGAATTTTCTGGAGACAACTGAAGTATAGGAAAACCCTACTGTAAGTTGATAAATGAAGGTACCAAAGTTCTAAGAGTGTAAATATGGAGTCAACATGGTTGCAAAATAAATCAAGTCAGGAGGTGAGCCTGTGCAGCTGGTTGACCACACCATTTCAATCCTTCCTGGTTCCACATGCAGTTTGGTGCCATTCTGGCTAAATATCAGTAGGAGACAGTAGGAAGCTGATATCAAGCACAGGAAGCTCAGCATGGTGCTCTGTGATGACCTAGAGGGGTGGGATGGGATTGGGGTGGGAGGGAGATCCAAGAGGGAGGGCATATATGTATGCATATGGCTGATTCACTTTGTTGTACAGCAGAAACTAATATAATATTGTAAAGCAAGTATATTCCAATAAAAAAGAATAGTGAATTTGCTATGGACTTTGGGAGGTAATGCTGTACATGTAGGTTCATAGATAGTTATAAATGTACCACTGAGGTTCTGGATAGTGTGTGTGGGAGGCTGTGTATATGTGGGAGCAGAGGGGTGTATAGGAACTCTTTGTATTTTGCTGTGAACCTAAAACTCTTCCAAAAAATTAAATGTATTAAATTCATAATGTATTGCTCATATATACTACTAATATTGTGGACAGTATGCCATTTTCATTTAATAATACTGTATATTGTATAATATTCTGTTTTATTGATATGTTTTTTCAGTTAAGTTTTAAAATCTTTTACATTTCAATTGAATGTCCATATATAGGCATAATTCTGGGTCTTGAGTCTAGCTAGACTGGACTTTCAAGTCAGCAGTTGGAATTCCAGACCTCACTGGGTCACTTGATGTCCATTTCTTCAGCCCAATATGGGGGAAATTGGGCTGAGATTACTGTGGATGTGGTGATGCTAATTTTGTACTCCTATGTTCCGTGACAGAGTTGTCTATAGTTTCTCCATCCAGTCTTATTGCCTCCAGAAGGTGAGAACTTTGCCTGCCCTGCCCCACTGCAAAAGATAAAGACAATTGCCAATATCCAACTGCATTATATCTGAATTTACATTATCCTGGGGCATGGTTATCGAGGGGTTTTTTATTAATGTTCTCTTTAAGGTTGCAAGAAATCAGAGTACGGCCCTGAGGACAAAAAATTGAGATATAATTATCATACAAGGTGAATATGTGTGAATAATAATAACTAAGGATTATTGACTCTTTACTATATCCCAGGCATTGTTCTTAACATTTAATTTGTATTATCTCATTTATTCCTCAGAGTGGCCAAATGAAGCCCATACTATTATTATTTCCATTTTAGAAATATGGAAATTTGGGTAGAGAAAGAGAAAGTAATTTGCCCCAAAGCATATAGCTACCAAGTGACAAGTGTGAGAATATAAACTCAGCCGGTCTTACTCTAAAAATCGTATTTTTAACCACAATGTTATTTTATAATGAAAGGGTATAGATTGCCATTTTTTGGTTTTGTTTGAAAATTGCTCAGACTCACAGCTGGACCATAATAATTAAAATCTCAGTAGTTAGCTTTGTCATAAATGAAAAAATTGCATTAGGGTGGGAAACCCTGCAAATACTTAGAATTTTGATTTCTCTTTCCCAGAGAAATTCTGATTTGATTTCTATTCCTAGCTTCTTATCTTTCACAGAAGCATTTTGCAACCTCACTTGTTCTTTTTTTCCCTAGAATTTTTACTTTCTCTCTTTCTTTTAATTTCTTCCTCTTTCTACTTAAATATACGCTTGTCTGGGACTTCTCTGGTGATCCAGTGGCTAAGATTTTATGTTCCTAAGGCAGGGGACCTGGGGTTCAATCCCTGATTGGGATTTGAACATGTGGCAACTAAGACCTGGCACTGCCAAATAAATTTTAAAAAATACGTGAATGTCTGTTGCAGCCTGGGGAAAAAAACATAGAGTGATCTACTGTTCAGTTCAGTTCAGTCGCACAGTTGTGTCCAACTCTTTGCGACCCCATGGACTACAGCAAGCCAGGCTTCCCTGTCCATCACCAACTCCCAGAGCTTACTCAAACTCATGTCCATCGAGTTGGTGATGCCATCCAACCATCTTATCCTCTGTCGTCCCCTTCTCCTCCCACCTTCAATCTTTTCCAGCATCAGGGTCCTTTCCAATGAGTCAGTTCTTCACATCAGGTGACCAAAGTATTGGAGTTTCAGCTTTAGCATCAGTCCTTCCAGTGAATATTCAGGACTGATTTCCTTTAGGATGGACTGATTGGATCTCCTTGCAGTCCAAGGGACTCTCAAGAGTTTTCTCCAACATCACAGTTCAAAAGCATCAATTCTCCAGTGCTCAGCTTTCTTTATAGTCCAACTCTCACATCCATACATGACTACTAGAAAAACCATAGCTTTGACTAGACATACTTTCATTGGCAAAGTAATGTCTTGGCTTTTTAATATGCTGTCTAGGTTGGTTATAGCTTTTCTTCCAAGGAGCAAGCATCTTTTAATTTCATGGCTGCAGTGGTTTTGGAACCCCCGAAAATAAACTCTCTCACTGTTTCCATTATTTCAGCACCTATTTGCCATGAAGTGATGGGACCAGATGCCACGATCTTAGTTTTCCAAATGTTGAGTTTTAAGCCAACTCTTTCACTCTCCTCTTTCACTTTCATCAAGAGGCTCTTTAGTTCTTCTTCACTTTCTATCATTAGAGTGGTGTCATCTGCATATCTGAGGTTATTGAAATTTCTCCCAACAATCTTGATTCCAGCTTGTGCTTCATCCAGCCTGGCATTTCACATGATGTACTCTGCATATAAGTTAAATAAGCAGAGTGACAGTATACAGCCTTGATGTACTCCTTTCCCGATTTGGAACCAGTCTGTTGTTCTATGTCCAGTTCTAACTGTTGCTTCTTGACCTGCATACAGATTTCTCAGGAGGCAGGTCAGGTGGTATGGTATTCCTATCTCTTTTAGAATTTTCCACAATTTGTTGTGATCCACACAGTCAAAGGCTTTGGCATAAGTCAATAAAGCAGAAGAGGTATTTTTCTGGAACTCTCATGCTTTTTCAATGATCCAACAGATGTTGGCAATTTGATCTCTGGTTCCTCTGGTTTTTCTAAATCCAGCTTGAACATCTGGAAGTTCACGGGTCACGTACTGTTGAAGCCTGCCTTGGAGAATTTTGAGCATTACTTTGCTAGCATGTGAGATGAGTGCAATTGTGTGGTAGTTTGAACATTCTTTGGCATTGCCTTTCTTTGGGATCTACTGTTGGCTGTACCTATTTCTTCTATTTTTTTTTTTTTTTAATAAAATACCTAAGTCTCCCTCCCCCAGTTCTACTCCATTCCCTCAAGTTCATCTCTTGAAGACCCAGGTAATCTCTTTGCCAAGTTAGAAGGCACTTGTCATTTTCACTGCTTCTGTTTGTTTTGGGCTTCCTGGTGGCTCAGCTGGTAAAGGATCTGTCTGCAATGTGGGAGACCTGGGTTCGATTGCTGGGTTTGGAAGATTCCTTGGAGAAGAAAACAACTACCTACTCCAGTATTCTGGCCTGGAGAATTCCATGGACTGTATAGTCCGTGGGGTTGCAAAGAGTCAGACACGACTGAGTGACTTTCCCTTCACTTCACTGGTTCTTTTATCTTCCCTGATACCACAAGATCCAGCTCTCCTGCTTCTTTTTTCCTTCTTCTTTTTTTCATCTCTCATCATCCTTCTACCTACTCACTCTACATTTCTCCAAAGCTTATTTTTCAGAACTTGGCTGTTCTTTTGATGTATTCTTCCCTTTGAAAAGGTCATCTATTTTCATAGTTTATCTGTCTATACCTTAGTAATTTGCTCTTACCCAAATGTCAGTATTTATTTCCAAGTGCTCCCTGGAAATTTCCATTTAAGTGTTCTGTTGTCACCATTAAGCTCAAAGTGTGTAAGATTTAGTTCATAATAATCCCCATGTGAATTCTTGTAAATGGAAAATGTTTAAACATCATGTACATGAAATCTGGAACCATGCTAAGCACTTTATATGTATTCACTCATTTAGTCCTTGAAACAGTAATAATCCTTATTTTACAGATGAAGGAACTCAGGCCTAGAGGTGTGAAGCCATATACTCCCAACTGACATCACACAGCTACAAAGTGGGGGAACCCAGGTCCTAAGAGTCTTGATTCCTAACCACTGCTTTATATTTTTATGCTATGTTTTCTGAGTCATTGAGCTCAAAAGTATATTCATCAGCCTTCTTTTTCTTCCAGTCCAACTCATGACTTCTCTACTTTTCTTTCCAAATGTTTTGGTATTTATATTCGTCAGAGTCTGCAGAGATGTAAACGGCCCATTCGGAAAAAAAAAAAATACACAGAGATAAAATTGAAGAAACCATAAAGTGATGGGGAAGCTCCCAGGTGCTAACACACTGGGATGCAGTTACCACCCCTAGTCTTGAAAAGGAGTAAGCGATGTTGTGAGAGTCCAGAGAGAGCTGAACTTAATGAAGTAGGAACACTCACCAGTTCCTAGAGGAACATAGGCATTGCTGAAATCTCATGAGGCGTGGGATGGGGTGAGGTGGTGTGGGGAGAATAAATACCCCAACTTTTTTCTCCTTGTGGCTTGCAATTCCCAGCCTGTGCTTGGTTATCTCATGCCTGGATCATTATTGCCGCCCCCTGAGTGATCTGTCTTCATTCCCCTCGGCTCTATCCTGCAATTCTATCACCAGACCACTCTCGCTAAGATGCTCCTTCATTTTTCTTTTAATCACCTTTAAAGGCTTGTCACTGCTCTTCAATCTGTTGTTGACAGTATTCCAAATCCTGAGTCCAATCCCTTTTTCAGATGTTATCTAATGCAATTCTCCTAGCCCTGGTCTCCAGTTGGCCTCCTCCTGCTGTCCCTCCTTCTGCAAACATGGCATTCTCATGTGTGCGTGTGCTTAGTCTCTCAGCTGTGTCTGATTTTGCGACCCCGTGGACTTCAGCCCACCAGGCTCCTCTGTCCGTGGGGATTCTTCAGGCAAGGGTCCTGTAGTAGTTTTCCATGCCCTCCTCCAGGGGATCTTCCCAACCCAGGGATCAAATCCAGGTCTTCTGCATTGCAGGTGGATTCTTTACTGACTGAGCCACCCGGGAATCCCAAGAATACTGGAGTGGGGATCTATTCCTTCTCCAAGGGATCTTCCTGACCCAGGAATTGAACTGGAGTCTCCTGCATTGCAGGCAGATTCTTTACCAGCTGAGCTACCAGGGAAGCTACCAAGGAAGAGAATGCAGACATTCTCACACCTGCATCAAATACTGTAGCTCATATCCCCCCCTTGCTGGAAATATCTTCAGTTTTCTATCCAAATGCTGTGTATCCTTCAAGGTTCATGCCTTCTGGAAAAACTTCTCTGACCACTCCTACATATGTGGGACCCTCTGTCTTTTCAAGTTTCGTTCTTTCTTCTTCTTTTTAAAAAATATTTATATATTTGGCTCGCTGGATCTTAGTTGTAGCATGTGGGATCTTCCATCTTCATTGCAGTATGTGGGATTTAGCACCCTGATCAGGAATTGAACCCGGGCCCTTTGCATTGGGAGCACAGAGTCTTAGTCCCTGGACTACTAGGAAAGCCCCTCTTCTGAAGTTTCTGATGAATTGTGAATAACATCTTACCAATCAGATCTTAATTTTTTCAGTTGGTTTTATAAGTACAAGGTTTCATAAAGCCTTGTTTCCTCTAACTGAGGATGCTACATGTGTGCTCAGTCACTCAGTTGTGTCCAGCTCTTTGGAACCTCATAGACTGTAGTCTGTCAGACTCCTCTGTCCATGGAATTTCCCAGGCAAGAATACTGGAGTGGGTTGCCATTTCTTCCTCCAGGGGATTTTTCCAACCCAGGGATCGAGCCCATGTCTCCTGCATTGTCGGGCAGATTCTTTACCAATGAGCCACCAGGGAAGCCCAACTGAGGATGAGAATTCCAAAATCAAGGGTATGGTTGATAATTTGTTGGTGTGACTCTCATGTTCTAAGCTGTAACAGTTTGAAGGAGTACAATTAAAGCAGTGTGAGGGATAGTTAACATGCCAATGAAAAGTGATCTGTGGTCTTCCTGTAAAATCAAGGCAACCCCAGCCTTTAAGTCCCTCCCTCTCCTGGTCAAGTCCCAGGCTCTCTTCTTTGCTGCTAGAAGCACTTCCGAACAAGGGTCTAAGGTCATCTCCAATGTGCTCCACCTTTGGTACTGTAGGCTGTGGATTGAGATTGATCAGTGTTTTGTAATCATCTTTCAATTTTCATTTCTGTGTGGGGTTGGTTCACTTCTATTTGGTATTCTCGCTTTTTGCCATGTAAGCCATCCTATTTGCCAAGAGTTGCCTGTTGGAATGAGATTATTTGATTAACATTCCTAGAGAATTCTTTAGCTAGTGTTTCTGGCTTAAGTTGGTCCATGTCAACTCTTCCCTCAAGTAGGGCAAGGCCTGGGAGATGACCTTCTTTTCTCTCTTTGCTCAAGAATCTCAGTGCTGGAGGTTCTGTGAGCTCTACCAGCTGAGAACCATTTATGCCATAAAATTTAGGAACCTTCTGTAACATGCTTGGACAGACCTGAGTATCCTTAATCAGCATAGCAACTTGTTCTCACAGGACCCTTCTCATCTGTTGCCTACTCTGATGTCTGCATGTTGATTTTTTTCCTCCTTCCTTTTTCCAGTTTTATACTTTAAGACTTTTTAGAATCTCCTTTACTGCTATCAAGAAGACTTGAAAGTTGACTTTCTGACAGTTAAGTAGAGGCAGGAGGAGTTACTGAACATTAATGGACTTACTCCATTGATAATTTGGGTGGTTTCTCTGGCCTTATGTTTAGAAGCCTTTTCATCTTTGTATTTTTCTACCCTGCCATTTTAAGTGAATGTTTCTTAAGATGACAGGTTCTCCAAGAGCTTAATCTGAACTGGAGGAATTTAAAAAACTGATCCTAAGAAAGGCCAAAGGATTTCAGAGAAAGGAAGAATTTGCAAAGTGAGATCTATAATAATGGCTATCTTGGGGTCTCCTGAATTAAGTATGCACTGTTTAAAAAATAATAATTCTATGTACCTATTAATTTTGGAGCAAAGCAATGCAACACTCATCTTTTTTAGGCTATTGAAGTTTGTAATTAAGTGATGAAATGTACTCTTCTCAAATCAGCAGCAGTTAGCTAGATGTTTCTTTTATCAAGAATAAACTATATTGCTTTTTTAGAGATGATCACAGAAATGAAAAAACATCACTAGACTAGCTAAATCAAGACAGTGAATGGAAGGGAAAAAGAATCATTTAAGAAAACAACTGAATCCATACAGAAACATTCCTTCTAAAGATTTTGACATGGTGAAGGAAGTTATTTATGTATCTCAACTGTTATAAAGTTGTATAATGTGAAAGAAGAAGGTAGAACTAGAGGAGTACAGAAAAGGGGACTGGGGAAATTTCCTTTTACAGACACAAAGACTTTCTTTTGTTGAAATGGAAAAAAAAAACCCAGAAGCTGAACTTGGTGGGTTTGAGGGCTTGCAAATGCAACCAGCTGAAACTTCGTAAACATTTAGCATAAAACTCATTTTTAATCTCATAAACTTAATTTTTCCCCTAGCATATGGGATGCATAAAAAGGAAATAAAACTTTAGTAAATTGAGCCTTACTTGTGCTTTATAAAAAAGAAATTGAATTGCTCTAATGGCAGCTGCAGCTGGCTTTCAGCTCTGAACAACCGGTGTAAATCTAGTTTTTAGTGCTTGATTTAGTAAACACTCAGCTGCAAACAGGCTTCGAAAACAACTCTGAATGCAGGGTTTTCCGTAAAGGCAGTTATGTAACCTCTGTGTGTTATGCCTTTAAAATGTGTGAAGAACAGCAGAATCCCTGATATCTTATAATTATCCTTTGCTCTATGTTTAAATCTGCATGGACTTTGCTACTCAGTGTACATAGAGCTGGCACAAATGGGTTCTAATAGGCTATAAATCTAAATGTATGTATAATACTCATTAAAAAATTTTAGGGACTTCCCTGGTGGTCTAGTGGTTAAGACTCCATATTCCCAATGCAGAGGGCAAAGGTTCAATCCCTGGGCATGGAACTAGATCCTGCATGCCATAACTAAGATCAAATATCCCAATTGCTGCCGCTAAGACCCAGCACAGCTAAGTAAATATTAAAAAGAAAAAATTTTTTTAAGGTACAGCACTCTGGCTTGAAAGCCAGAGTTGAGCTGAACTTTTATCTCCAAGTGATAATTACAGCTCGTTTTAGGTTCTGCTCTTCTCTGAGTCTTGACACACTCCCTATACATTGGGCAATATCCAGCTGCTTCTAAATTGACACACAAATAATGATTCTAATGCCACTTTATCCTAAATATTTTTCAATGACCTGAATTGTGTGGGGGATTTTTTGCGTTTTATTTGTTGTTGTTTTTTTTCTTCAATCAGTCTATATAATCACAAAATGAGAGTTGGCCCCTTACGATGTTCCTACTAAAGGAATCTTGTGAAATAATTCTGGCTAGGATGGCCAAGGTTAACCCCAGGAACAACATGGAATTAGGATAAATCCATGCCCCTTTCTTCCTCCCTTAATCATCTTCCAGTATCTCAGGCTTATTTTCAGCTGGCTGTCAACCCATCCTGACTAGTCAGGATAAGTGGTAAGGTACTTACTCTCTTTTTCAGGGACATTTCCAATTTTAGAAGAGAAACTTAAATGTGTAAAAGTCCTAACACCTGAAATTTGTGCTATTTTCAGGTTCTGGGGTTGATATTCTGAGCAGAGGGCCGTTTGTTCTAAGGCTGTGTCTGGACCCCGTGGCTGGACTTAAGAGAAATAAATTGACACACATGCTTTTTCCCACCATCTGGTCGTTCAGCAGCCAGCAGTCAGAGCTTAGTTAACTTTATGAAACGTGAAAACAAGATTGCTGTATAGCGTGATAGGTGAAGTGAGTCCCAGGTGGGTGAATCTACTCATGGCTGTGCTGTGACCAGCTGAGTGACTTTAGGGAAGCCACTTAACCTCTCTGAGCTTCTGTCTTGCCTTTCAGAGCTGTTGCAGGATCAATTAAAAACATGAGAAAGTACTTTGAAAACTGTAATGTATTACACAATGCCAATGGGGAAGTGCAGGTTACATACACAGTGAAGAGTGTCTTTCCTCGAAGAGGGTAATGGTCTCCTGTACCATTGAGTTTCAGACAAATAATGTGAGCAAATAACAGATCCTGTTCGGTCTGTGGATGAAATTCTGCATCCTGGAGAAGATTGGATCACTGACTATGCAAACAGTGAAAAAAGATGAAAGCACCACAGAAATACAAGTGAAAATATTTATCATGAGAAGTGCTGGTTATTTCAGGTGTAATCTGTATTATACCCTACCCAGTCAGGGGTCAAATAACATCATGTCTCTTTTTAATACTCAATAACTTGAGAGCCTACTTGTTTATATTGGAAGTTCAACATTTTTCTTTTCTATATTTTCATTTTAAATTTTAAATTGAAGCTTTTTATGTATGTATTGTTTAATATGGAAAAGGCAATGGCACCCCACTCCAATACTCTTGCTTGGAAAATCCCATGGACGGAGGAGCCTGTTAGGCTGCAATCCATGGGGTCGCTAAGAGTCGGACACGACTGAGCGACTTCACTTTCACTTTTCACTTTCATGCATTGGAGAAGGAAATGGCAACCCACTCCAGTGTTCTTGCCTGGAGAATCCCAGGGACGGGGGAGCCTGTTAGGTTGCAATCCATGGGGTCGCACAGAGTCAGACACGACTGAAGTGACTTAGCATAGCATTGTTTAATAGTTTAAACTCACAATAGTTTAAAATGGCCAATAGTAGTCAAAGATCTATTTCAAAATTTAACTGTTTCCTGACTTACCCCGTTTCACTTCCCCTGGTCCCAGTCCCCAAAGGTAGTGACTTTCAATTCATTTAAAGCTCTCCTGGCCTTAACGTGTCTCCAGAGCTCTAAAAGCTATGCATTACATTGTTATCTTTTGATTTATTTTAGACATTATCTATTTAAATTCTTTTGTTTTCTTTTACTTTTTAAATTGTTTGGCTGAACTGCATGGCAGGCAGGATCTTATTTCCTCAACCAGAGATGGAACCTGCACCCCCTGCAGTGGAAGCACAGATTCTTAACCACTGGACTGCCAGGGAATTCCCCTTAAATTCTTGTTATGAAAGATATATCTACCTCTTTATTCTGCCATCATTTTGTTCCTCCTTTCTTATTTTCCAATATAGTTCTACTGTGCTGCTGCTAAGTCACTTCAGTCCTGTCTGACTCTGTGCAACCCCATAGACAGCAGCCCACCAGGCTCCCCCATCCCCGGGATTCTCCAGGCAAGAACATTGGAGTGGGTTGCCATTTCCTTCTCCTGTAATTTTGGTTAAATTAGTATGATGATTATTCTAATATTTTTTATAATTGAGCATCTCTGTATATATGGTTATCTTTCCTTCCTTACTCTCTATTTTTGATAAAATTAAGAATGTCTGTTTTTTCATTTGCCTAATTTTTCTTTGTATTTATTTTTAGTAATTTCCATTTCTTCTAATAGCCTTTTGCTAAAACTTTCCACAAAATTTATCACAACAGCTAATCTATCAGTTCTTATATATACATTTTGAGACATTACCCCCTAGAGATCTTTCTAGGCTGGCTGGACAGTGATCATTTTTGGATAACTTTTGGCCTCATTCCAGAACTCGGTGGGCTTTCTGAACTTGTAACTTGCTTTTTGTTTCTCTTCAGTTCAGTTAAGATCAGTTGCTCAGTCATGTCCGACTCTTTGCGACCCCATGAATCGCAGCATGCCAGACCTCCCTGTCCATTACCAACTCCCTGAGTTTACCCAAACTCATGTCCATCGAGTCAGTGATGCCATCCAGCCATCTCATCCTCTGTCGTCCCCTTCTCCCCCTGCCCCCAATCCCTCCCAGCATCAGGGTCTTTTCCAGTGAGTCAACTCTTCACATGAGGTGGCCAAAGTATTGGAGTTTCAGCTTCAGCATCAGTCCTTCCAATGAACACCCAAGACTGATGTCCTTTAGGGTGGACTGGTTGGATCTCCTTGCAGTCCAAGGGACTCTCAAGAGTCTTCTCCAACACCACAGTTCAAAAGCATCAGTTCTTCGGTGCTCAGCTTTCTTCACAGTCCAACTCTCACATCCATACATGACCACTGGAAAAACCATAGCCTTGACTAGACAGACATTTGTTGGCAAGGTAATGTCTCTGCTTTTGAATATGCTGTCTAGGTTGGTCATAACTTTCCTTCCAAGGAGTAAGTGTCTTTTAATTTCATGGCTGCAATCACCATCTGCAGTGATTTTGGAGCCCCCCAAAATAAGGTCTGACACTGTTTACACTGTTTCCCCATCTATTTCCCATGAAGTAATAGGACCAGATGCCATGATCTTCATTTTCTGAATGTTGAGCTTTAAGCCAACTTTTTCACTCTCCTCTTTCACTTTCATCAAGAGGCTTTTGAGTTCCTCTTCACTTTCTGCCATAAGGGTGGTGTCATCTGCATATCTGAGGTTATTGATATTTCTCCCGGCAATCTTGATTCCAGCTTGTGCTTCTTCCAGCCCAGCATTTCTCATGATGTACTCTGCATGTAAGTTAAATAAGCAGGGTGACAATATACAGCCTTGACGGACTCCTTTTCCTATTTGGAACCAGTCTGTTGTTCCATGTCCAGTTCTAACTGTTGCTTCCTGACCTGCATATAGGTTTCTCAAGAGGCAGGTCAGGTGGTCTGGTATTCCCATCTCTTTCAGAATTTTCCACAGTTTATTGTGATCCACACAGTCAAAGGCTTTGGCATAGTCAAGAAAGCAGACATAGATGTTTTTCTGGAACTCTCTTGCTTTTTCCATGATCCAGCGGATGTTGGCAATTTGATCTCTGGTTCCTCTGCCTTTTCTAAAACCAGCTTGAACATCCGGAAGTTCACGGTTCACGTATTCTGAAGCCTGGCTTGGAGAATTTTGAGCATTACTTACTAGTGTGTGAGATGAGTGCAGTTGTGCGGTAGTTTGAGCATTCTTTGGCATTGCCTTTCTTTTGTTTCTCCTAGCAGACAGTATAGCAGAGGGAATCAGGATGGCAGCCATTGCCACACCAATCCCTTGAATCAGATTATTTCATTCATCTGTATACTTGGTGCCTTGTTATCATTAGCACTTTTTGTTCACTATCATCTTGAAAATTCCCCCTTTTCTCACCCTTGTTTTGATTCACCTCTTCCTTGATTCCTATATATTCCTTCTCCTTTTACCCCCTTACATAGTTGAAGGCATCTTTAATAGCTTCCTGAAAGTATAGAATAGAAAGTTTTTGAGATTTTACATTTCTAAAAGTGTTTTAATTTTACCCTATCTATAATTTATAGTGGAGTATGGCACCCCACTCCAGTACTCTTGCCTGGAAAATCCCGTGGATGGAGGAGCCTGGTAGGCTGAAGTCCATGGGGTCACTAAGAGTCAGGCACGACTGAGTGACTTCACTTCCACTTTTCACTTTCATGCATTGGAGAAGGAAATGGCAACCCGAATCCCAGGATGGGGGAACCTGGTGGGCTGCCGGCTATGGGGTCACACAGAGTCGGACACGACTGAATCGACTTAGTAGTACTAGTAGTATTGAATTCTAAGTTGAAAGTAATTTTCCTTCAGAATTTTAAAGGCATTATTTTACTGTCTTCTGGACTCCAGTGTTGGTCTTGGGAAGTACAAAGCCATTCTGAATCCTAACAGTTTGAATGTGACCATTTTCCCCTCTCTCTCTAACTTGCAGGAGATTTTCTTGGTCCACAGTACAGGCAGACCTTGTTTTATTGTGCTTCATAGATACATAAGGAAGGTTTCTGACAACCTGTGTAGAGCAAGTCTCTTGGTGGCATTTTTCCAAAAGCATTTTGTTCACTTCTTGTCTCTGTGTCAAATTTTGGTAATTCTTGTGGTATTTCCATTTTTCCATTATCAGCAAGTCTCTGTACATCAGCTGTTATACTGTACTCCTGTACTTTTCAAGGTCCTGTACTGTTAGATTGAAAACATTATTTTTCAATAATATTTTTTATTTTTTGTTTTTTATGTATTATTTGTGTTTGTTTTTTATGTATTATTTGTGTAAAGTTTTATAAATCTATTACAGTATAATACAGATGGTGTATATACAGATGGTGTTAGTTGGGTATCCAGGCTAACTTGTTGGACTTAGGAGTGAATTGGACTTATAAACACACACTTGGAATGGAATTCATTCATATATAGGAGACTTACTGTATTTGCTATGTTAAGCTGTGATTAGTGATCTTTAATGTTACTATTGCAAAAAGTTTATAACTCATTGAAGGCTCAGATAATGGTTGACATTTTAAATTATTTTATATTAAAATTTTCATTTGTTACTTTTTTTAAAATTTCAAGAACACTTTTTGTTTTCTGAATGCTCCTTTTTGGAGGATTCTATTCTTGCTTCTGGAATGCAATTGTTGCCCCTGAAGATACTAGTTACAGTTTTTTAAAAGCATTCCTCTCTTTGTATTATTTGTTTCCTTAAAGTTTTTTTTCCTGTTTGCCCTGATATTTATCTTTCACATTGAAAGTAAAAATCACTCAGTTGTGTCCGACTCTTTGTAATTCCATGGACTGAACAGTCCATGGAATTCTCCAGGCCAGAATACTGGAGTGGGTAGCCTTCCCTTCTCCAGGGGAATCTTTCCAACCCAGGGATTGAACCCAGGTTTACCTGCATTGCAGGCGGATTCTTTACCAGCTGAGCCAAGAATAATGGAGTGGGTAGCCTATCCCTTCTCCAGGCCATCTTCCCAATCCAGGAATCAAACTTGGATCTCTCGCATTGCAAGTGGATTCTTTACCAACTGAGCTATCAGGGAAGCCCATGTTTCACATTAGAGTTTTCTCATGTGTCTGGCAGCCCTTGTTTGCTCATAATCAAGATTAGGGAACTTAAACTCTGATTAAAATCTCTGCAAATGCGGTTGAGGTTTGTTAATTTTGAGCTTCAAAGTGGGGTTATCTTCACTTGGGTCACTTGGAGGGAAGAGGTCCATGTTAATGTTTTGAAAACTTTCCCTTTTTCTCTGTTACAGTTTTGCTAGTCTTAACAATTTTTGCTAAAATTTCAGGATCAATATGTATAGTGTATGTATAGTAGCATACACTACAGTATCCTATTATAATTCTGTGCCTTTGAATAACTTTTGTTGTTGAATAAGACATTTGTGAATCTTGTTTCTTCTGTCTTTTACTGACCTTGTAAGCTACATAACTATAAAATGTGACTTATTATATAGTGCCTTTTGGTATTATTCTTTCTGAAAGAGATTTTTCTATTGAAAATATGACAAGCAATGTCTTTAAAACAAAAGAAGTATTTCCCAGTCTCCTTACTTTGAAACACATGATTTTCATCAGCTGCTTTTTTCTTCTTGGCAGCAACCATTTAGAAAATGACAGACTCTACTTGCACCATCATAATCCATTCTTCCCACCATCTGCTTTCCCTCCAAGCCAACAGACTATACCTCTTCTTGCAAGGCAAATCCAATCAATGCTTATACTCCAACTGTCAGACCCTACTAGTGGCACATCCATCAGCAGCACAAGAGTTGCAGATGTCATAGGATGGAACCCAGCTGAGATAGGTGCCTTGTCTCCCTAGCTGTTAAGTAGGAGGCTTTCTGATATTAGAGGTTGGGCTGTTCTGCCACCCTGAACTTTCCTTTTCCTCATCTCTAAGTTGGGAATAATATCGCTAATTTTCACAGTGGTCATGAGCATGGATAGCCTGGATAGCATCACTGACTCAATGAACATGAGTCTGAGCAAACTCCAGGAGATAGTGAAGGACAAGGAAGCCTGACATGCTGCAGTCCATGGGGTTGCAAAGAGTTGGACATGACTTAGCGACTTAACACCAACATGAGCACTGAATGAAATGATTAGGCTGGAGGCTTCTCAGAACTGCTTTAGAGCAATTTTAGCATCTGGGCCTTTTAAAGGAGGTTTGAGGGGGGTGCCTGAAGCATGCTCACTCTGCCAGAGGATGCAGGTGCTGCCCAGTGCCCTAATATGTGGACTCTAGAGCATATATTCTTTGGTATCTCTGATTTTCTTGAAGAGATGGGAATACCAGACCACCTGATCTGCCTCTTGAGAAATTTGTATGCAGGTCAGGAAGCAACAGTTAGAACTGGACATGGAACAACAGACTGGTTCCAAATAGGAAAAGGAGTTCGTCAAGGCTGTATATTGTCACCCTGTTTATTTAACTTATATGCAGAGTACATCATGAGAAACACTGGACTGGAAGAAACACAAGCTGGAATCAAAATTGCCGGGAGAAATATCAATAACCTCAGATATGCAGATGACACCACCCTTATGGCAGAAAGTGAAGAGGAACTCAAAAGCCTCTTGATGAAAGTGAAAGTGGAGAGTGAAAAAGTTGGCTTAAAGCTCAACATTCAGAAAACGAAGATCATGGCATCCGGTCCCACCACTTCATGGGAAATAGATGGGGAAACAGTGGAAACAGTGTCAGACTTTATTTTTCTGGGCTCCAAAATCACTACAGATGGTGACTGCAGCCATGAAATTAAAAGATACTTACTCCTTGGAAGGAAAGTTATGACCAACCTAGATAGCATATTCAAAAGCAGAGACATTACTTTGCCAACAAAGGTCCGTCTAGTCAAGGCTATGGTTTTTCCTGTGGTCATGTATGGATGTGAGAGTTGGACTGTGAAGAAAGCTGAGCACCGAAGAACTGATGCTTTTGAACTGTGGTGTTGGAGAAGACTCTTGAGAGTCCCTTGGACTGCAAGGAGATCCAACCAGTCCATTCTGAAGGAGATCAGCCCTGGGGTTTCTTTGGAAGGAATGATGCTAAAGCTGAAGCTCCAGTACTTTGGCCACCTCATGCGAAGAGTTGACTCATTGGAAAAGACTCTAATGCTGGGAGGGATTGGGGGCAGGAGGAGAAGGGGACGACAGAGGATGAGATGGCTGGATGGCATTGCTGACTCGATGGACGTGAGTCTGGGTGAACTCCGGGAGTTGGTGATGGACAGGGAGGCCTGGCGTGCTGCGATTCATGGGGTCGCAAAGAGTCAGGCACGACTGAGTGACTGATCTGATCTGATCTGAGAGCATATATTGTTTCAATAATTACTCACTTCAAGGTTTTTCTTTGTGAGGTTATTTTTTTACTCATGAAAATTTCATTGCAGGAATGGCAGCCAGGTAATGAGAAATAACTGCGTAATTCCTACCAGTGTCATAGGGACAAATAGGACCAAACTACCACGTTCATTCTCTTCCCTCTTTTCAACCAAGGATTCTGTCCGATGAACCCCAATGACTGGTTTTATAGTAGTTCATAGACTGATATACATTAACTATGTCTATTCAGTGGGAATGTAGGTAGTGTTGCCATAGCATGAAAAGACCGTGAATTCTAGGGCCAATTTGCCCTGGGTTGGATTTCTGTTTCTGTCCCTGCCTTTTTAACTTGTGTGAGTCACTCATCTGGACTACAATTTCCTTGACAGTAAGATAGGGTTGATGACACTTAGCAGTGTTGATATGAAACTATGGTCATACAGTATCTGGTACATAGTACATAGTGGTGAAAGCATGGCATCCTAACCTCTGGACTGCCAGGGAATTCCCCACAATTTTAATTTTTAAATAACACCCCAAATATATTCTTCTTAATGTCTGCTACAGACTTATGCCACACATTTTTTCTTTAATAGCCTTAGGGTATTTGAGAGAGAGTATCTAGTCCAGCTTTTTTTTTTTTTTTTTAAAGAATTTATGGATTCTCAAAAGGTAGAAAGAGGGAGGTCACAAAATATCATACAAAATGCAGTGTGTGTCTTTTTATATTGTGTGTCCAGCACCATATGGGCTGCATTTCCAAGCATAGGGTTAGGCTCTCCCCTGGCCTTGGTGGGAACAGGCTCTGCCAGGAGAACGAGAAGGACAATGCCTGATCTTCAGTCTACTTCTTTCTAGTCTTCATGACCATCCCTGTGTACAGTTCTCAGTCACTTTAGTGTTTGGTGACTGTGAAGCTTAGAAACACAATAACCACTAATCCATAAAATACTTATTAAATACATGTAAGAAAATACATGAGGTACATAGTAAAACAGCTAGTGATTTAGAAGCATGGGCTTCAGAGTTAGAAAGACAGATTTCAGCCCCATCACTTACCAGGTGGAGGGTCTTGCATAAATATTTTATCCTCAATTTCAAGAGTAAAACAATGGAGATAATAATAGGTCTTGATTTACAGGATAATGAGATCAAATGAGATAATAAATATATGTTATATAAATAGTCTCAATACATATTACATTTTTAACAAAAAGTTTAAAGATTTTTATCATTTTAATTTACCATATCAATATTTCATTAAATATCTCTCAAGATACTTCTCTATGTATGTAAATTCACAAGGCTGTGGAAACTGTTTTTTTACACAAGTGGGATCAAACTGTATACTCTGTTGTATTATCTGATTTATTCACTTGAGCGTATATTGAAAGACATTTTCCAAGTCAAAAAAAAAAAAAGAAAAAACTACAACATCTTTTCAAATGACTGTAGTGAATTTTATTTGATGAACCCATCTTAACTTATATAGCCATTCCCTCACATGTGAACTTTTAATTTGTGTCCATTTTTTTTCTAACTAAAAAATTTTGGAATGGATATCTATAGGTATTTTTAGGGGAGAGCACACATGTGCATTTTTATTCTCAAGGTAAATTTTAACAAGTGGGATCACAGGATCCTTAAATACTCTTATTTTAACTAAATTAGTCCATTTTAATATCTCTGCTGGAGACCAATGCAAAGTCTGGTTTGGATATTTTTCTCAAAATATTCCCCACTAATATATCACACATTATTATCTTCATTTATTTTTAACCATACTAGTTACATAATTTTCTGTTTTTTAAAAGAAACTACACATATAGCAAGATATCGGCATCAATTTTCTCAAAAAAACCAACCAACCAACCATTGTTATTAATTTCTGTATCAGTAAATATAAACCTATCACATCCTTTGCCTTCCCAGGTGGCGCTAGTGGTAAAGAACCCACCTACCAATGCAGGAGACATAAGAGACGTAGATTTGATCCCTGGGTAGGGAAGATCCTCTGGAGGAGGGCTTGGCAACTCACTCCAGAATTCTTGCCTGGAGAATCCCATGGACAGAGGAGCCTGGAAGACTGCAGTCCATAGGGTCTCAAGAGTTGGACACAACTGAAGTGACTTAGCACAACATATTCCGTCCTTTGAAGCTACTGTGTATAGGCATATCTTGATTTAACCACGTTAAAAAATATGGGCATTTAAAATGTTTCCAAATTTTTACTTCTACAAATGATACTCCAAATAAAATCCTTATACATGCTTGTTATATACATGTAGGAATATATCTCCAGAACAAATAACTAGAGGGAAATTGTTAGACCAAATGGTCAGTACAAATAAAGTTTTAATAAATTACCACACAATTACCCTCCAGCAAGACTGACAAATTCTTATTCCTACAACAATTTGTGAAAATACTCATTTCCCCACAACTGTGCCAATAGGAGTATATCAGCCTAAAATAATGTTTGTCAATTTGATGGATCAAAAAAAATGCTGATTAAAAAAAAATATTGGAGTATAGTTGATTTGCAATGTTGTGTACAGCAAAGTGAATAAGTTATACATATACATATATCTATTCTTTTTTAGATTCTTTTCCTATATGGGCCATTACAGAGTATTGAGTAGAATTCCTTGTACCATACAGTAGGTCCTTGTTATTTGTCTGTTTTGTATATAGTGGTGTGTATTTGTCAATCCCATCTCCCAGTTTATCCTCCTCTCTTTCCCTCCCTGGTAACCATAAGTTTGTTTTTTGTATCTGTGACTCTATTTCCATTTTGTGAATAAGTCCATTTGTATTACTTTTTTTTTTAGATTCCACATATAAGTGATATCATATGCTATTTTTCTTCCTCTGTCTGACTTCTCTCAGTATGACAGTTTCTAAGTCCATCCATGTTTCTGCAAATGGAATTATTTCATTCTTTTTTATGGCCAGGTAATACTTATCAGATGGTGACTGCAGCCATGAAATTAAAAGATGCTTACTCCTTGGAAGAAAGGTTATGACCAACCTAGATAGCATATTGAAAAGCAGAGATATTACTTTGCCAACAAAGGTCCGTTTAGTCAAGGCTATGGTTTTTCCAGTGGTCATGTATGGATGTGAGAGTTGGACTGTGAAGAAAGCTGAGAGCCGAAGAATTGATGCTTTTGAACTGTGTGTTGAAGAAGACTCTTGAGAGTCCCTTGGACTGCAAGGAGATCCAACCAGTCCATTCTAAAGGAGATCAGTCCTGGGTGTTCTTTGGAAGGAATGATGCTGAAGCTGAAACTCCAATACTTTGGCCACCTCATGCGAAGAGTTGACTCATTGGAAAAGACTCTGATGCTGGGAGGGATTGGGGGCAGGAGGAGAAGGGGACAACAGAGGATGAGATGGCTGGATCGACGTGAGCTTGCGTGAACTCCGGGAGATGGTGGTGGACAGGGAGGCCTGGCATGCTGCGATTCATGGGGTTACAAAGAGTCGGACACGACTGAGTGACTGAACTGAAGTGAACTAAATACTTATCAAAAGTGACAGAATGATCTCAGTTTGTTTTGAAGGCAAACCATTCATCATCACAGTAATCCAAGTCTATGCCCCAACCACTGATGACAAAAAAGCTGAAACTGGACATTTCTATGACGATCTATAGCATTTTCTAGAACTAACACCAAAAAAAGATGTCCATCTCATCATAGGGGATTGGAAGTTAAGACATACCCAGAATAACAGGCTGGTTTGGCCTTGGAGTACAAAGTGAAGCAGGGCAAAGGCTAACGGAATTTTGTTAGGAGAACCCATTGGTCATAGCAAATATTCTCATTCAACAACACAAGAGATGATTCTACACCTGGACATCACCAGATTGTCAATACTTAAATCAGATTGATTATATTCCTTGCAGTCAAAGATGGAAAAGATCTATACAGTCAGCAGAAACAAGACCTGGAACTAACTGTGGCTCAGATCATGAGCTCCTTATTGTAAAATTCAGGCTTAATTTGAAGAAAGTAGAGAAAACTACTAGGCCATTCAGTTATGACCTAAATCAAATGAATCCCTTATAATTTTACAATGGAGGTAACAAATAGATTCAAGGCACTAGATCTAGTAGACAGTGCCTGAAGAACTGTGAATGGAGGTTTGTAACATTGTATGGGAGGCGGTGATCAAAACCACCCCAAAGAAAGAGAAATGCAAGAAAGCTAAGTGGTTGTCTGAGGAGGCTTTACAAATAGCTAAGGAAAGAGAAGCAAAAGGCAAGAGTGAAAGGGAAGGATATATCTATCTGAATGCAGAGTTCCCGAGAATAGCAAGGAGAGAAAAGAAAGACTTCCTAAGTGAACAATGCAAAGAAATAGAGAAAAACAATAAAATGGGAAAGGCTAGAGAAAATTTGAGATATCAAGGGAACATTTCATACAAGGATGGGCACAATATAGGACAGGAATGTTAAGGACCTAACAGAAGCAGAAGAGATTAAGAAGAGATGGCAAGCATACACAGAACTATACAAGAAAGGTCTTCGTGACCTGGATAACCATGATGGTGTGGTAACTCACCTAGAGCTGGACATCCTAGAGTGTGAAGTCAAACAAAGCTAGTGGAGGTGACAGAATTCCAGCTGAGATATTTCAAATCCTTAAAGATAATGCTGTTAAAGTGCTGCACTCAACATGCCAGCAAATTTGGAAAACTCAGCAGTGGCCATAGGACTGGAAAAGGTCAGTTTTCATTCCAATCCAAAAGAAGGGCAATGCCAAAGAGTGTTCAAACTACTGTATGATTGTGCTCATTTTACATGCTAGCAAGTTAATGCTCAAAATCCTTTAGGCTTTAGCAGTACATGAACCAAGAGCTTCAAGATGTACAAACTGGCTTTCAAAGAGGCAGAGGAACCAGAGATCAAATTGCCAACATTCATTGGCTCATGGAGAAAGCAAAGAAGTTCCAGAAAAACATCTGCTTCTGCTTCATTGACTATGCTAAAGTCTTTGACTGTGTGGATCACATCACACTGTGGAAAATTCTTAAAGAGATGGGAGTACCAGGCCTCACCTTATCTGTCTTCCTGAGAAATCTGTATGCAGGTCAAGAAGCAACATTCAGAACCTGACATGGAGCAACAAACTGTTCAAAACTGGGGAAGGTGTATGACAGGGCTGTATATTGTCACCCTGCTTATTTAACTTATATGCAGGGTACATCATGTGAAATGCCAGGCTGGGTAAATCACAAGCTGGAATCAACAACCTCAGATATGCAGATAATACCACCCTAATAGCATAAAGTGAAGAGAAACTAAAGAGCCTCTTGATGAGAGTGAAAGAGGAAAGTGAAAAAGCTGACGTAAAACTCAGCATTCCAAAAATGAAGATTGTGGCATCTGGTTCCATCACTTCATGGCGAATAGAAGAGGAAAAAGTAGAAGCAGTGACAGATTTTATTTTCTTGGGCTCCAAAATCACTGCTGATGGTGACTGTAGCCATGAAATTAAAAGGCTCTTGCTCCTTGGAAGGAAAGCTATGGCAAACCTAGATAGTGTATTATAAAGCAGAGACATCACTTTGCTGACTAAGGTCTGTATAGTCAAAGCTATGGTTTTTCCAGTAGTCACGTATGAATATGAGAATTGGACCATAAAGAAGACTGAGTGCTAAAGAACTGATACTTTCCAATTGTAGAGAAGGTGCTTGGAGTCCTTGGATAGCAAGGAGATCAAACCAGTCAATCCTAAAGGAAATCAACACTGAATATTTATTGCAAGAACTAATGCTGAAGCTGAAGCTCCAGTACTTTGGCCACCTGGTGGGAGGAGTCTACTTATTAGAAAAGGCCCCAGTGTGTGGAAAGTTGAAGGCAAAATGAGAAGAAGGCTGCAGAGGATAAGATGGTTAGATAGCATCATTGACTCAATGGTCATAAGTCTGAGCAAACTCTGGGAGAGAGTGGAGAATAGAGGCTGTCATGCTGCAGTCCATGAGGTCACAGAGAGTTGGACAAGACTTAGCGACTGAACAACACAATATTCCATTGTATGTATGTACCACATCTTCTTTATCCATTCTTCTGTCAATAGACATTTAGGTTGCTTCCATGTTGTGGTTATTGTAAATAGTACTGCAATGAACATTGGGGTGCATGTATCTTTTCAAATTATGGTTTTCTCAGGATATATGCCCAGGAGTGGGAATGCTAGATCATAGGATAGCTCTATTTTTAGTTTTTTAAGGTACCTCCTTACAGCACCCCCATAGTAGTTGCACCAATTTACATTCCCACTAAGAGTGTAGGAGGGTTTTGTTTTCTCCAAACCCTCTTCAGGATTTATTGTTTGATGACGGCCATTCTGACCAGTGTGCAGTGATACTTCATTGAGGTTTTGATTTGCGTTTCTCTAATAATTAGCGATGTTGAGCATCTTTTAATACTGTTTGGTCATCTGTATGTCTTCCTTGGAGAAATTTTTATTTAGATTTTCTGCTGATGTTTTTGATTGGGTTGTTTACATTTTTATATGTTGAGCTACACAAGCTGTTTGTATATTTTGGAGATTAAGCCCTTTAATTGGTTGCTTTGTTTGCAAATATTTTCTCCCATTCTGAGGGTTGTCTTTTTGTTTGGTTTATGGTTTCCTTTGTTGTGCAAAAATTTACTGATTTAAATAGTATTTTACATTAATAATGAGATTGAATGATTTTCAAACTTTAATGTCCATTTATAGCTATTATTAATTTTCTGTTTGATTGTCTTTTCCTTATATGCATGTATGTGTGTGAAGGTGTGTGTTCATATATCAATTATTTTTCTTTTATATATGTTGCAGATATTTTTTTCTGGTTATTGCTTGATTTTTAACTTTGTTAATAAGGTCTTTTCTTGTATGATCTCCAAGTTTTTATGTCATATAATTTATTTAAAAATAACTTTATTGAGATATATATCACATATCATACCATTCTCCTATTTTAAGTAGTTCTTAGTTCTCCTATTCAATAATTCTTAGTATATTTATAAAATTGTGCAACCTTCACCACAATTAATTTTAGAACATATTGATCGGTGCCCCAGAAAACCCCTATACTCATTTGTAGTCGCTTTCCATTTCTCCTCAGGTTGCTCCTACTTCCCCATCCTAAGCAACCAGTTTTTGTTTCTATGCTGCTGCTGCTAAGTTGCTTCAGTTGTGTCCGACTCTCTGTGACCCCATAGACGGCAGCCCACCAGGCTCCTCCATCCCTGGGATTCTCCAGGCAAGAATACTGGAGTGAGTTGCCATTTTCTTCTCCAATGCATGAAAGTGAAAAGTGAAAGTGAAGTCGCTCAGTCGTGTCTGACTCTTCGCAACCCCATGGACTGCAGCCCACCAGGCTCCTCCGTCCATGGGATTTTCCAGGCAAGAGTACTGGAGTGGGTTGCCATTGCCTTCTCTGATATAAATTATTGATCTTTTTAAATAGCTTAGTTGTATCAGTACTATTTACTTGAGATTCAGCCCATCCTTTTCCCACTAATCCGTCTCCTTCATCTGTGTGGATGGACCTGTTTCTGAGCATGATTTGTTTATTCTTGTGCTGCCATCACATAACTGTGAGGACTGCAGCCTGATAGTATAGTTTTGGCATATTGTAAGGCAAATCTTCCCTTATTTTTCTTTTCCTAAAATTTTCTTGGTGATTCTTCTGCATTTTCCCTTCTCTTTGAATTTTAGAGTTGGGTTCTTGAGTTTCATCAAGATAGTGTTTAAATTTTGATTGGAACTTTGTTGAAATTGTACATTAATTTTTGAAGAAATTTTATCTTTGCAATACTGGGTTTTCCAATATTTTAATTGAATTTATGGCTGTAATTTTAATTCATTAGAGGGAGGCTAGATATTCCATCTGGAATTAGCTTTTTAATTGGTTATTGATGTATAGGAAGGTCACTTACTGAGATTGAAACTGCAGAGGGAGGAACAGAGTTTGATAAAAAGATAATGAGATCTGCTTCTGTGCATTGTACCTGAGATGCTTATGAAAATTGAAGATGGAGATGTATATATCAAATATTGCACCACTAATTTTGGTGATTTTTTAAAATAACAATGGGAAGAAGAAATGGTCCAGAAGGTCTTTTGAGTGAGAATATGATGTTTAAACCATAAATGAAATTATTGGACTTGAAAGCAAATCCAATAGATTCTCACACATAGTTGCAAATTTCTTTTTTAATAAAGAGGAAACAAAGCACCACTAATTATTTTATTTGACTTACCTCATGTTGAGAAACTGCTGGAATAAATAATTCTTGAACTCATAGCTGGCCATGTTCCCTACAGCCTTCCCCTTTCTCCAAGGTCCTGGTTGCATTGTATTTTTCCATTATCCCAGGTTTCAGCATAGCAGGTTGTAATCTGGGTTTCCTAGGCAACCTAAGTGGTTATGATGAAGGTGATGATAATGGTAACCAGTGATAGTCTTCTTCCCTGTACATGGCTACTCTTGTAAGATCCCTAATTTCTCAGTCTGAAGTCCTCAAATATCTCAAGAAAACTTCCAGGGCATTCTGGTGAGTTTTTAAGCATGGTTCCCTTAGATTCCTCTCAGACCCTGACTTCTCCCCCTCTGCTGCTGTGTCTCCTCCACAGTGACTTGATGCCTGCTCTCTGATGTCCACCAAGATACTAGGGGGTTGACTTATAGCCACGTCCAGCACAGGGTCATGCTGCCTTTCAGCTAGCCCACAACTGATGTTCTAACACATGCTGTATCAAAGATGGGTAACAGATGCACAAAAGCCTTGCTGTATTCTCTTATTAGTGGGGGGACTCCGGTCTCTGAACCTCATGTAACTTTCTTCCTTGGCCAGAAGAGAATCAGCGTGGGCTCTTAGCAAACACTTGTCTGCATGGGATGGATTCACTGGATATGCTGTGTAACTCCACTGAGTTCAACATCTCATTCTCCAGTTGTCCACCTGGGTGTGGGGCCCTAACCAAACTTGTCTGCCTGATTATCAGTCTCTTCAGTCATGGTCTCATAGATATTTGGTGTCCCATCACTGGGCATGTCTAGAAATGGTGAGAAAGTCTGAAGCCTAGGATGACGACAGTGTAGATTCAAGCTGAAACCCCTTCTGTTCATCAAGGGAAATGAATCAGAATCATGTATTAAGTTTGAGTCATCCTAACAGGCTTGTAGCCATCTGCTCATACTTGTAAGAAAAGAGACAAATTGTGGTTTCAGGCATATGGCTTTTGCTATTAAACCTTATTGTATTCTTTTATTGGTGAAAGCAATACATTATTTAAAACTAAGAAAATGTTATGAAAGTGTTAGTAGCTCAGTTGTGTCTGACTCTTTGCGACCCCATGAACTGTAGCCTGCCAGGCTCCTCTGTCCATGGGATTCCTAAGAAAATGTTATAGCATGAGACTAAACCTATAATGAAATATTATGTATTATATTTATGATTTGATACTCAAACTAAAGGAATGCATATGAAGGCAGAAATGGAAGGAACATGAGGAAAATTGTGGCCATGGACAAAAACACCAGCTTCTACCTTACTCATCACTTTTTTTTGGCTTGGGAGTGGCTGGAAGTTAAGAGAGAGACTGTCTCGATGGCCATTCTTTGACCTAGTGGTGAGTTAAGAACTACCTCTTCCTCTGTGTTTATCCTTCTCTTCACTTCAAAGGAATGAAGAGGTTTGGTGACCTCAATTTGACCTAGTCTTTAAGACCTGCTGTGGACACTCATTATGACTTCTCTGCTTTGATTGATTTGAGCTATTGGAAACACACAGAATTTAATATTAGAGAGTTCCACCTTGACGATGTTAAAGTCTTCCAAAGTCAGTAGAGATAGAAGGGTGGGTGTATCTGAAATGTGAACTTTAGAAGCTTGCTGTTCTAAGTCAACCTCTGCTTTTAGACAGGACTTTCATTCCATCGTTCAGTCTATTCTAATAATATCTCAAAGACAGCCTGTGGTTACATAGTGCCATGGCTCATAAGCATTATTATTTAGAAAAACTTTTGCAACTTTTGAAACATAAGGCATGTATTCCCATTCTATCTTCAGTGAAAGTGACAAATCATTATTTAGTCCTTCTGCCTCCAAACTGCATGTGGAATGGGACGTAAAGGAAAAATTTTTTAAACAGCAAAAATTTATTCTTTCACAATTCTGAAGCACAGACGTGAAAAATTAAGATGGGGGCATGGTTGGTACCTTCTGGAAGTGCTGAGACAGCATCCATCTTTACCTGGACACTATGTCTCTATGTCTTCTCCTTTCTTGTCTCTTATGTGGAAATTTGTCATTGGATTTAGGGCCCAGTCTAAGTTCAAGATGATCTCATCTTGAGATCCTTAATGGAATTACATCTGCAAAGACTATTTCCAAATAAGATTGCATTCACAAGTACTGGGGGTTAGTACCTGCCATGAGAAATATATAAGCTTTAATGTCAGACAGACCTGAATTTAAATCCTGGATTCACCACTTCCTGTTTGACCTTGGAAAAGTCATTCAACCTCTTGGAATTTCTCTTTCTGATACTCTAAAGTGGAGCTCCAGTTCCATCTCAGCAGGTGGTTAATATGAATTAAATAAAACAATAGATGTGAACAGGGCTGGCATACATTATGTATTCAAGAAATTCACTTAACCTATGTGTTATTTTCAGATGTGCCCAACATCTAAGTCACTATTTCATATTGATCTTGCTGCTTATGTAGCAAGTGACGTCAATAAGGAAAGAGTTCATTACAATCAAGGAAGTCTTTAGAAATCTAGTTACAGCCTGAAGATTAGACTGATACCCAGGAGATGGAATTATTTTGCAACCTAAGATTAGTTCACTGAAAAAGATTAATGAGTCACATTATACAATTGGCTCAAGCTAATAACAAATGAATATGTTCTGGTTTTTAGCTAGAGTTGATTTAATAATATTTGTGCAACAACAGTATTAAATTCAAAAGCTGTTTTAGTGAGTTGACCCTCACCCAGAACTTTCCTCTCAGAGATGAGATCATTTGGGGACAGCTCCTTGTATTCTGGAGGTTCTAGGGTCGTCAAGAACGCCTCCAATCCTCAAAGACCTTGTTCTTTCTCCTTTTTTCCTGTGAAGTGTAAACTAACTAAAGCTTTTATCTACCTATTCCCACAAATTACATTATCTGAAAGAATTATAGGCTAAGCCAGAATCAGGCATTAATACCTTCATTGACATTAATTTATCTGGTTAACCATAGCAAATAGTAGAGTCTTGAGGTCATTTGTGTTGGAGAAAAGTAAGTCAGGATAGGATACTCAGACTCTTGGGAAGACATGGGTCATCTACAGGGGCTGAGCAACAACTGGTGGGCGGGTATTTATTATCCTGACCTATTGGAACTCTGATTATATTTCAATTCGTATTTGGGTCAATTATGCCTTGTTTGTGATCCACACAGTCAAAGGCTTTGGCATAGTCAATAAAGCAGAAATATATGTTTTTCTGGAACTCTCTTGCTTTTTCCATGATCCAGCGGATGTTGGCAATTTGATCTCTGGTTCTTCTGCCTTTTCTAAAACTAGCTTGAAAATCAGGAAGTTCACGGTTCACGTATTGCTGAAGCCTGGCTTGGAGAATTTTGAGCATTACTTTACTAGCATGTGAGATGAGTGCAATCGTGTGGTAGTTTGAGCATTCTTTGGCATTGCCTTTCTTTGGGATCGGAATGAAAACTGACCTTTTCCAGTCCTGTGGCCACTGCTGAGTTTTCCAAATTTGCTGGCATATTGAGTGCAGCACTTTCACAGCATCATCTTTCAGGATTTGAAATAGCTCAACTGGAATTCCATCACCTCCACAAGCTTTGTTCGTAGTGATGCTTTCTAAGGCCCACTTGACTTCACATTCCAGGATGTCTGGCTCTAGGTCAGTGATCACACCATCGTGATTATCTGGGTCATGAAGATCTTTTTTGTACAGTTCTTCTGTGTATTCTTGCCATCTCTTCTTAATATCTTCTGCTTCTGTTAGGTCCATACCATTTCTGTCCTTTATCGAGCCCATCTTTGCATGAAATGTTCCTTTGGTGTCTCTGATTTTCTTGAAGAGATCTCTAGTCTTTCCCATTCTGTTGTTTTCCTCTATTTCTTTGCATTGATCGCTGAAGAAGGCTTTCTTATCTCTTCTTGCTATTCTTTGGAACTCTGCATTCAGATGTTTATATCTTTCCTTTTCTCCTTTGCTTTTCACTTCTCTTCTTTTCACGGCTATTTGTAAGGCCTCCCCAGACAGCCATTTTGCTTTTCACATTTCTTTTCCATGGGAATGGTCTTGATCCCTGTCTCCTGTACAATGTCATGAACCTCATTCCATAGTTCATCAGGCACTCTATCTATCAGATCTAGGCCCTTAAATCTATTTCTCACTTCTACTGTATAATCATAAGGGATTTGATTTAGGTCATACCTGAATGGTCTAGTGGTTTTCCCTACTTTCTTCAATTTAAGTCTGAATTTGGCAATAAGGAGTTCATGGTCTGAGCCACAGTCAGCTCCTGGTCTTGTTTTTGCTGACTGTATAGAGCTCTCCATCTTTGGCTGCAAAGAGTATAATCAGTCTGATTTCGGTGTTGACCATCTGGTGATGTCCATGTGTAGAGTCTTCTCTTGTGTTGTTGGAAGAGGGTGTTTGCTATGACCAGTGCATTTTCTTGGCAAAACTCTTTTAGCCTTTGCCCTGCTTCATTCCGTATTCCAAGGCCAAATTTGCCTGTTACTCCAGGTGTTTCTTGACTTCCTACATTCCAGTCCCCTATAATGAAAAAGACATCTTTTTTGGGTGTTAGTTCTAAAAGGTCTTGTAGGTCTTCATAGAACCGTTCAGCTTCTTCAGCGTTACTGGTTGGGGCATAGACTTGGATTACTGTGATATTGAATGGTTTGCCTTGGAAACAAACAGAGATCATTCTATCGTTTTTGAGATTGCATCCAAGTACTGCATTTCAGACTCTTTTGTTGACCATGATGGCCACTCCATTTCTTCTGAGGGATTCCTGCCCACAGGAGTAGATATAATGGTCATCTGAGTTAAATTCATCCATTCCAGTCCATTTCAGTTCTCTGATTCCTAGAATGTCGACATTCACTCTTGCCATCTCTTGTTTGACCACTTCCAATTTGCCTTGATTCATGGACCTGACATTCCAGGTTCCTATGCAATATTGCTCTTTACAGCATCGGACCTTGCTTCTATCACCAGTCATATCCACAGCTGAGTATTGTTTTTGCTTTGGCTCCATCCCTTCATTCTTTCTGGAGTTATTTCTCCACTGATCTCCAGTAGCATATTGGATACCTACTGACCTGGGGAGTTTCTCTTTCAGTATCCTATCATTTTGCCTTTTCATACTGTTCAGGGGTTCTCAAGGCAAGAATACTGAAGTGGTTTGCCATTCCCTTCTCCAGTGGACAACATTCTGTCAGATCTTTCCACCATGACCCGCCTGTCTTGGGTTGCCCCACGGGCATGGCTTAGTTTCACTGAGTTAGACAAGGTTGTGGTCCTGTGTGGATCACAATAAACTGTGGAAAATTCTGAAAGAGATGGGAATACCAGACCACCTGATCTGCCTCTTGAGAAATTTGTATGCAGGTCAGGAAGCAACAGTTAGAACTGGACATGGAACAACAGACTGGTTCCAAATAGGAAAAAGAGTTCATCAAGGCTGTATATTGTCACCCTGTTTATTTAACTTATATGCAGAGTACATCATGAGAAACACTGGACTGGAAGAAACACAAGCTGGAATCAAGATTGCCAGGAGAAATATCAATAACCTCAGATATGCAGATGACACCACCCTTATGGCAGAAAGTGAAGAGGAACTCAAAAGCCCCTTGATGACAGTGAAAGTGAAAGTTGGCTTAAAGCTCAACATTCAGAAAACGAAGATCATGGCATCTGGTCCCATCACTTCATGGGAAATAGATGGGGAAACAGTGTCAGACTTTATTTTTCTGGGCTCCAAAATCACTGCAGATGGTGACTGCAGCCATGAAATTAAAAGATGCTTACTCCTTGGAAGGAAAGTTATGACCAACCTAGACAGCGTATTCAAAAGCAGAGACATTACTTTGCCAACAAAGGTTCGTCTAGTCAAGGCTATGGTTTTTCTTGTGGTCATGTATGTATGTGAGAGTTGGACTGTGAAGAAGGCTGAGCGCCGAAGAATTGATGCTTTTGAACTGTGGTGTTGGAGAAGACTCTTGAGAGTCCCTTGGACTGCAAGGAGATCCAACCAGTCCATTCTGAAGGAGATCAGCCCTGGGGTTTCTTTGGAAGGAATGATGCTAAAGCTGAAACTCCAGTACTTTGGCCACCTCATGCGAAGAGTTGACTCATTGGAAAAGACTCTGATGCTGGGAGGGATTGGGGGCAGGAGGAGAAGGGGACGCCAGAGGATGAGATGGCTGGATGGCATCACTGACTCGATGGATGTGAGTCTGAGTGAACTCCAGGAGATGGTGGTGGACAGGGAAGCCTGGCATGCTGCGATTCATGGGGTCGCAAAGAGTCGGACACGACTGAGCGACTGATCTGATCTGATCTGATGCCTTGTTTGGCATTCCTGTCTTTGGATTCCTGTCTTTCCCACTAGGTTATATCTTCAAGGGAAGAGAGCTTCCCTTTCATATTTGTGACTTTTCCTCAGAGAGCCTTCCTTGTGTATAGTAGGTATTCAGTAAATGCCTGCTGAATGAATAAGTCAGTCAGTGGAAGTAAAGGCGATATACAAAGTGGAATGAAAAGACATTGAAGGAAATTTGTGGGGTTTTTTGACTAAGATTGAACTTCATAATTCTATTTCCATTTGATGCTTTTTGTATACTACCCTTCTTGAGAAGGCTTCTCTATTTTCTGCCCAGTTTTGGGTCTGTCTACCCTTTCTGTGATCTTTATAGCCGTTACCTCCAGTGTATCTGGGCAGGCTCACCTCTTGTGTGAGACTTGTGATTGTCTCTGCTCTTTCCATCTCACTGAACACCTGGCGTCCCTCTGACAATGCTTCGAGTGACCAGGAAGATATCCTCCACTTCACTGTAATGTCTAAGAGTTCTGCCTTAGATCCCAAAGAATTTCTCCTATTTTTTTCCTAAAAGTTTTATAACTTTACATTTAAGTTTGTGATACATTTTGAGTTAATTTTTATGTAAATTATAAGACAGATTGAAGTTTATCTTTTATTTATTTTTTTGCCTGTGGATATTCAGTTGCTCCAGTACCATTTGTTGAAAAAATTCTTTTTCCATTGAATTGTTTTTGTATTGAATGTTTTTGTATTCAGTTGACAAAGATTGAATTCGATCTTTGTCAAAGATCAGCTGGGTGTTATTTGTGAGAGTCTATTTCTGGGTTCTCTATTCTGTTCTGTTGATCTATGTGTTGATTCCTTCACCAATATCATGGTTTTGATTACTGTACCTGTATACTACATCCTGTAGGCTGAACACATAGATACCTAAATGAAAAATACAATACCATTCACAATCACTCAAAACAACCCCCAAAACTTAGGTGTGTAAAGCTAACAAAACATGTATGGGACTATATGAAAAAGACTACATAACACTGATGAAAGAAATCAAAGATGTAAATAAGGAGAGAGAGATACTGTGTTCATGGATTAGAAGACTCAACAAAGTAAAGATGTCAGTTCTTCCCAAATTGATTTCAGATTTAATATATATCCTATCAAAATTCCAGTGAGTTTTTGCAAACATACATATGACTATGCCAAAATTTATGTGAAAAGGCAAAGGAGTTCATAGTGAGGCAGGAGGCTGTAAATTCTTCAACTGGATCCCGTGTATTGCTTATCTCAAGAAGTACAAGTAGAGGGGTGACTGATTGTAAATTTCCAACCTGGGCCCATCTATCTCCTACCTTAGGATTTGATGACATAAATATTAAATATTTTCTTAGAGTTCTATAGGTCCCTGAGTCTCTTAATTTTCTCTGTTGTTCAGATTGAATAATTTCTACTGTTCTATCTTCCAATTCACTAATTCTTTCCTCTCTCCTCTCCATTCTGATATTGAATCCATCCACTGGGCTTTTAATGTCCGTTACTATATTTTTCAGTTCTAAAATTTCCATTTGGCTTTTCTTTATTATCTTCTAATTCTTCTCTGAGACAGTTTTTCTCACTGAACAATTTTTCTGTTTTTCATTTCTTTCAAGTGGGTTCATAATTGGTCTTGGAAGCATTTTCATCACGGCTGCTTTGAAATATTTGTTAGATAGTCCCAAAATCTCTGTCACTTGAGATTGGTATCCATTGATTTTTTTAATGAAAAATTGGACATTTTTATATTGTGTTAGGATAATCTAGGTCTTATGTAAATCTTCTCTTTTAGCTGACAGATTCTGACAGTGCTGTGTCAGAGAAAAGAGACCCTATTACTGCCACGGGAATCTGGGTGGTCCAGGGGAGTCTGGGTTGTCCATATTTCCCACTTGGTCTCTGTTAACACCAGAGCAGGGACCATGCCTTAGTCTTACCTGGGCAGGGATGGGAGTTCCAGCTCTCTAGAGATACTGCAGTGCATCTGGCCTCCTTCCCACTGGGCCATAGTGAATTTTTTGGCTGTTCATTAAGCCTTCTCTGACAGTACCTCAGTGAGGTTTTCACATGTTTAAAAAAATATCTTATATTCACATTTTTTTAAATCTTCCTTATATCTAAGAAATGAATGTGACTAAATTTCCTTAATGAACTATTTAGTTTTCCATTTCTATCAATTCTCTGTGGCTTAATTCTTTTATTTGCAATAAATATCTTCTCCTTGTCTGAGCCTGGCAACTGCAAAGATGTTTTTTCCTCATCCATGATATATTTTCTTATATACAGCTACTATTTTCTCCCATCTTTATTTCTGCTTCTCCTACTGTTTATCACAAGTCACCTTATTCCTTTTGAAGGTGTATTTACATTGTGTGTGCTCTTTTTGAGCATTTCACTTTTGAAATAAAGGAGTGAAGTTAAAGTGCTGACAACGCTGGTTCATGCATCCTGAGCTGAGATTTCTCCTGGTGAGTGAGGGGGGTGCATCTGAAGTTGACTGAGGAAGGGTCAATAGGAGAGATGAGACAGGGATCTGATTTTGAAGACTAGAACCCATTTCCTCTAAGGAAAGGAAAGAGTGCAAAACTATTTTGGATCCTATTTCCTTGTCTCAAGCCACTTGGGTGGTATAATGACAATCAGAAACTATAAATAGATAAGCTTTGCTAGAAGCATCTTAAAGCACCATCAGGAAATGACTGGTCTTAGTCATGATATTTTAAAAAGTAGCATGTTCCCAATTGATACCTTTATCTCCAATTTCACTTCTGCAAACATTATTCATGGATATTGTCACCACTTTGTCAATCTCTGGGATTCTCAGAGGTGTCCTTTTAATTAATGCCCCATCCTCCCTGCTATACAGACTTTTAGGCTTCTGGATGGCCAAATAGGATTTGAGTGATTGATTAGCAAGTTCTGCTAATGATTTTGATTAGCTTTATTTGTTTTGCATGTAATTATCTTTTCTTGGTAATTAGAGTTTAGTCATACTATTTATACTTGACGTAATTTTGGATAAAAAAATCCTAGCTAAACCCAGACATATTTATAATTTCCAAGCAATTATAGAACAATTCATCCAAATTTACAATAGCTGTATCTTCTGAGCAAAATAGTATTCCATTGTGTCTTAAAATGTAAACTAGTTTTTGCTAATGAAAAATGATAACATGAATTGGTTGTGTTTTTAAAAAAGGATGTTTCCTGGAACTTCCCTGGCAGAACAGTGGTTAAGACTCTGTACTTCTAATGCAAGGAATGTGGGTTCAATCCCTGGTAGGGGAACTAAGATTCCACTTGCTGTATAGTAGGGCCAAGAAAAAAATTCTTCCTGACGAACTATTTGCTAGATGAAATTGATATTAACCTAGGACATAGTAACCTTTTCTTCAGAGAGGCATTTGAGTAAGTTCGCCTTTTGGATCCATTTGTTAGATTAATCTTTTTTTCAGATCCCAGTTATGCCGTACTCGTATCTGGAAAAGAAACAGCACAGTGTCCTGTCCACTTGTGTTCACAGACCCCAAGAAAACATTCTGTTTGTGGACTTAGCATTCAGCTAGTATCTGAGCAGGTCTCCCTTTATCCCCTTAGGGAAAACGAAGTGGTTATCTGGATTTATCCAGGTCAACTGCAGAGCAGGACTGAGCAAAGCTTTAGCTGATCCTTCTCGTAGTCTGTGGGCAGCTGTGTGGCTCGCTGAGCCCTTGCTGAAAAGAGCAGAGGTACCAGGGCACCCCGATGGGGTGCAGCAGCCCTGATTCCTTCCTGGACAATCAGTAAGGCCAATGGGAAGGGAACATTCCTGCACTTCTGACAGTGTACATTCCTTCAGCCACGTTCTTCTGTAAGTTTTCTTTTGGAGGCACTAATGATGAGTGTGAACCGCTTCCCATGGCTACTTTAAGGTCATATTAATTGGCTACTTTTGATTATAAAGCTTTTCAAAGAGACTATATATACTTTGGCGCAGATGCATATTAATGATTTTTCTTTTGGAGCAGCTTCAACTCCAATTTTTGTATGATTTGATAGTGGTTACAGAGTAATCTAAAATAAAGCTCCCAGCATGTCACAATTCCTGCAGCGATCCAAGGGAATGTTGGCACAGAATAACTCCCATGCCTATGCTTTGCCCGCCACCTGGCTGTCGTGAATGGCAGCTCACAAAGCCATGTCAGGGGACTCATGAACATTGTTGGCAATGAACTGCCGCCTAAACAATTGAGCTCCCTTCAGCTTGGTTTTCCCACAGACACTGCTGACTGTGACTGCTGATAAGCCAAATAAGGCTGGAGGTCAACAATTCCCAGACTGCTCTTAATGATTAAAAGATCAACAGGTCTTAATGCTCAAGTCCTCTGAACCCAGGGCCAGTCAACCGGGTTTCAAAGAGAGTTTTCCCTTCTCTCTCTCTTTGTTTTTTTTAAAGATTTTTTTTATGTGGACCATTTTTCAAAGTCTTTATTGAATTTGTTACGATATCATTTCTGTTTTATATTTTGATTTTTTGGCACAAGGCATGTAGGATCTCAGCTCCCCAACCAGGGATCAAACCAGCACCCCCTGTATTGGAAGCCAGAAGTCCTAACTACCTGATGGTCAAGGAATTCCCTTTTTCTCTTTAAATTAGCAAAAACAGACAAAACGATTGTTAAGGGGAGCCGAAGGCTTTTCCCTGGTATTCTGGATTGTAAATTTGGCACTTAAAACATTGAACAGGGAGCAGCTATTAATTACTCTCCAAACTGAAGCTGCTGTCTCTTTGCCACCTTGATCTACACACTTGGTTAATGGAACCCTGACTTGGTCCCACACCATGGAGCAATGGGACTGAATAGCACACTGGAGCCTTATGTGACTGCTGTGAATTGGTGGCTTCTCTTATCCTAAATTAGCCTCCTCGACATGTAATTATCCATCCCACACATTGAACCTATCTCCAAGGTATATGTTTCTGCAAGGCTAATGGCTGATTATAGCACAAAACAAGTGCAAAAAACAAGTCCTACTCTCTCCACCAGCTCCCTGTCACCACCGCCAGGCAAATTGTGCGTCCTCCTTCTGTTCTTCAGGCTAGGTCGCTGTAACATTTTTTAAAAATTGAAATATAGTTGATTTACAATATTATGTCAGTTTCAGATGTGCTGTAACATTTTGGTGATTACACAAAGAAAAAGTTAGCCCAAGGAAGTGTTTTTGGTTCTTCCTCCAACCCCTGCTTTTTTCTTTCTCTTCAGAATTTGAGCAAAAGGGGTCAAATTTGTTAGAAACAATAAAGCTGGATTTCATTTAAAACTTAGGAAACCACTCAAATCAAAACAGTTTATAGTGCTGCCAAAGGAGTTAACTGGATGTGTTATTTCTAAATGCATATTACTTACAAGATGATGAGAACTATCCTAAATTTGCCTGCAGTGAGTAATTCAAAGTGTGTTCCAGTTCTTAGTGAGATGAGGTTTCAGTCTGCCTGAGTATTCCGAGTATGTAGCAGCTTCAATATTTAGTGTCCTAGAGTTTACACACCAGTAGCAGAAAAGACAATAGAGATAGGCAGTTCACTCTGAAAAAAAGGAATACAGCAAAATGGCCAAAACCTAAAAAAAGGGAAGTTCAAAGTAATTAATGGGCTTCCACGGTGGTTCAGGTGGTAAAGAATCTGTCTGTAATGCAGGAAACCCAAGTTTGATCCCGGAGTCCAGAAGATCCTCTGGAGAAGGAAATGGCAGCCCACTCCAGTATTCTTGCCTGGAGAGCTCCATGGACAGAGGAACTGGTGGCTACAGTCTATGGGGTCACAAAGAATTGGACATAACTGAGTAACTAAGCACACACAAACTAATTAATAAGCCTACAAATGCAAGTTAAAAATCTATTTTTTTTCCTATCAAATTTGCAAAGATATAAGAAATCATAATACTCAGGATTGGTGAAGAATACGGGAATTTTCTCCAGTCAGAGAGACTGGGTTTGCTTCCTAGCTCTTCGTCTTACTAATGAAGGGAACTTGGGCTATTTTTGTCATTTATAAAATGTAAATAATGTTAGTAACCACCTCACAGAGTTTTTGAGAGAATTAGTGAAATAAAGTGTTTAATGTATTGTTTTGCACATGGTAAATGCCCAATTAATATTAGAATAATAATAATTATTATTGGCAGCTAAATTCCTGATACATTAAAAGGGGAGTGTAAACTGGTAAAATCTTTAAGAATGAACATTTGACATATATGTTAAAACTTTAATGATATGTATACTTTTGACTTAACTGTGTAAATTTATAAGCTGTATAAATTTGTCCTTGGGAAATAAGGCACAATGATATATTTATGAGGATATCTTTCATGGTATTTTTTATAATGATAAAGATGGAAACAATGAAAATAACTAAAAGCAAGGAAATAGTTAAAAATTATGGTTTGTCCAAAAACACTAAATTGAAAAGATACATGCACCTCAATATTCATAGCAGAATTATTTTTATTTTTAGACTTTAAACTTTTTAGTTTGTATTGGGGTATAGCTGATTAACCATGTTGTGATCATTTCAGATGAACAGGGAAGGGACTCAGCCATACATATATATGCATCCATTCCCACCCAAACACCCTTTCTCTCCAGACTGGCACGTAACATTGAGTAGAGTTCCATGTACTACACAGTAGACCCTTGTTGTTATCCATTTTGAAGATAGCAGCGTGTACATGACCTTTCCAAACTCCCTAACTCTCCATTCCCCCTGGCAACCATAAGTTGGTTTTCTGAGTCTGTGAGTCTCTTTCTGTTTTGTAAGTAAGTTCATTTGTACCATTTCTTTTTAGATTCCACATATAAGGAATGTCATATGGTATTTCTCCTTCTCTGTCTGGCTTACTTCACTCAGTATGACCCTCTTTAGGTCCATCCATGTTGCTACAAATAGTTTATTTTATTCTTTTTAATGGCTGAGTAATATTCCATTGTTTATAGGTACCACATCATCTTTATCCATTCCTCTGTTGATGGACATTTAGGTTGCTTCCATGTTTTGGCTACTGTAAGTAGTGCCTAACAGCATTATTTATAATTCCCAAGGCATGGAAGCAACCTAAATGTCCATCAATAGATGAATGGGTACTTGGCATGACCAAGTACCATAAATTGAGTGGATTAAACAATGGAAATTTTTTTTTTCAGTTCAGAAATATTTAGGAACCCTTTCACTTTCATTAATCTTTCATGTCTTCTGTCTCCTAATCTTTGGCATTCTGCTGCCCTTGGAATAGACCACTCCATAACAAATATTTTCCTACACAGGTAATCTTTAACTGTGTATTTATCTTTTTAAAAAAATATATAAATTTATTTATGTTAATTGGAGGCTAATTACTTTACAATATTGTAGTGGTTTTGCCATACATTGACATGAATCAGCCATGGGTGTACATGTGTTCCTCATCCTGAACCCCCCTCCCACCTCCCTCCCCATCCCAGCCCTCTGGGTCATCCCACTGCACCAGCCCCGAGCACCCTGTATCATGCATCGAACCTGGACTGGCGATCCATTTCACATATGATAATATACATGTTTCAATGCCATTCTCCCAAATCATCCCACCCTCGCCCTCTCCCACAGAGTCCAAAAGACTGTTCTATACATCTGTGTCTCTTTTGCTGTCTCGTATACAGGGTTATCGTTACCACCTTTCTAAATTCCATATGTATGTGTTAGTATACTGTATTGGTGTTTTTCTTTCTGGCTTACTTCACTCTCTATAATAGGCTCCAGTTTCATCCACCTCATTAGAGCTGATTCAAATGTATTCTTTTTAATGGCTCAGTAATACTCCATTGTGTATATGTACCACAGCTTTCTTAGCCATTCGTCTGCTAGATCTAGGTTGGAGATCTAGGTTGCTTCCATGTCCTGGCTATTATAAACAGTGCTGCGATGAACATTGAGGTACACGTGTCTCTTTCAGTTCTGGTTTCCTCTGTGTGTATGCCCAGCAGTGGGATTGCTGGGTCATATGGCAGTTCTATTTCCAGTTTTTATAGGGATCTCCACACTCTTCTCCATAGTGGCTGTACTAGTTTGCATTCCCAACAGTGTAAGAGGGTTCCCTTTTCTCCACACCCTCTTCAGCATTTATTGCTTGTAGACTTTTGGATAGCAGCCATTCTGACTGGTGTGAAATGGTACCTCATTGTGGTTTGATTTGCATTTCTCTGATAATGAGTGATGTTGAGCATCTTTTCATGTAAACAATGGAAATTTATTTTCTCTCTGTCCTGGAGGCCAGATGGCCAAGATCAAGGTTTCATTCAGGGCTGGTTTCACTCTGAGGTCTCTCTCTTTGGCGTACAGGTGACTTCTTTTCTTATGTCTTCACATGGTCTTCCCTTTGTAATTGTGTCCAAACTTCCTCTTCTAATAAGGACACCAAGTTGTACTAGATTAGAGCCCTCTCTAGTGAACTAATTTAATTTAATTATATTTTAAATATCCTGTCTCCAAACATAGCCACATTCTGAGGCACTAGAGCTTTAGGGCTTTAGCATATGAATGGGGGACATAATTCAGCCCAATAATTGAAATTATTTGACAGTATCTCTCATCTGAGATCGCTCTTCTGAGCCATATGATAAAGAAACTAGGTGTCACTTCCTCTTCCCTTCAATGGAATGTTTTCAGCCCCTTTAAAGAGCCCCTTGAGGAAGACTAAAAATGGATATCTCTCTTTGAAAGTCTGCTCATTGGCCCCAGCGTGGACAGTGGTGGAGTTTCATTTTGGGTAAAGGGGACCTTAGATTGGTAGTCCAAACTCACTTCTGGAAAGCAGTGACGTTCAAGGGTTTTCCTGGCACTTTGAGTCTGCGCCTGTGTTTAGTCCCCAGTCCCTATCTCAGCCCAGAATGAAGCATTCCAGGTAGACCTCCCAGGGGGCACTTCCTGAGGGAGAAGGTGGTGTCCCAGCATCTCACCAGTTTCAGAGGCACAGTCTGAAGATGAAGTCTTTTTCTAGGCATGTCAGGGGCCACCCAAGGAGAATGAGCCACTGGTGAAGAGCAGTAGTAAAAATGGTTCTATAATTCTATCAACCAGAAGCTCCCTTCATTATATAAATCCAACTTACTTTCATTAAAACAGGTTTTAAAGAAGAAAGGATATAGGCGATTTTTCTCAACTGGATGGTAACTACAGTTTAAGATTAAGTTAAGATTAAGCTAGACACATCAAGTTCAACCCTGTGTTTGAAAGGTTGGGAAACTGGTCCTCCAAGACTCTCAGGATTTGCTTCCAATCACACATCCGACGGGGATTCCCTGATGGCTCAGATGGTTAACAATAGGCCTGCAATGCAGTAGACCTGGGTTTGATCCCTGGATGGGGAAGATCCTCTGGAGAGGGAAATGGCAACTCACTCCAGTATTCTTGCTTAGAGAATCCCATGGACAGAGGAGCCTGGCAGGCTACAGGACATGGTTTTTAAATGTACCCAAAACCTTGATTGCCCATGACCTTTATATTGCCTGTGGTCACTTTCAAATAAATTGCTTTGAAATTTTTTCATTTTTGTGTGCTCTTAGTCAGTATAACGGAGAAGGCAATGGCAACCCACTCCAGTACTCTTGCCTGGAAAATCCCATGGATGAAGGAGCCTGGTAGGCTGCAGTCCATGGGGTTTCGAAGAGTCGGACACAATTGAGTGACTTCACTTTCACTTTTCACTTTCATGCATTGGAGGAGGAAATGGCAACCCACTCCAGTGTTCTTTCCTGGAGAATCCCAGGGACGGCAGGGCCTGGTGGGCTGCCGTCTATGGGATCGCACAGAGTCGGACACGACTAAAGCGACTTAGCAGCAGCAGCAGCAGTCAGTATAATTTAGAAATTACTCAGGTTGGTGAGGAAATTTTTAAGATAACTCAGCCCATATACCAGAAAACAAAACATTACAAAAACTGCCTACTTCTGAGCTGTGGTTCCTTGGCAGAGAAACCTGTCTGAAAAGAACTGACATTTATAGGGTATGACCCCTGCCTCATGTCTAACTCCTTCCACTCTCTGTTGTGGGCTTCCTGGGACTTGCCCCTGCCACCATTGGCCACTGAACTTGAGAAGTGAAGTAAGAGCCACTGAAATGTCCACAGAGCAAAGAGTAGATAGGACCCCATTCTGGTCACCTCATGATGCACGCACGTCACAATGCAAAGGCAATTCATTACTTTACAGTGAGAAATCACTGTGACAGGACCCGAAATACTTAGAATCTGCATGTCATTCTCCATGTAAACAGATTTACATGAGAAGCCACATAGTAATTATAAAATTTTACATGAGTATGGAATTAGAAAATGGGGAGTTAATAGCATCTGGCTAAAACAGCTGGAGGTATCCTTTTCCTAAAAGGGATGTTCTTACTAATGGGAGTACATTATTTGAAGTCCATTAGCTAATACTCCTTCATCCCTAGATGTGCTTGGATAGGCATTCTAGCATCTACCTCAGTGACTCACCTTGTTCTGTGTTTCCTAACTGACCATCTCCTTTTAATTGATGCATTCTTTATTTAGACATGTCAATACACTTAATCATATCATGGTGGAATTAGCCCTGCTTAGGAGCCATTCTGTCTCTTTAAAATGATGGCCATTCATCCATCAAATATTTATGGAGTGTTTCCTATGCACCAGGCTCTGTGCCCTGAATTAGGCTTACAGCAGTAAGCGAAACAAACAAATGATACAGTCTGGTGGGGGAAATAACAATTTAACAAGCAATCACAATAATGTGTGATAACAGAATGAAAATAATAAGGAGCCATAAATCACATCACCCCTAGTCTAGGGGGCTTCTGGGAGAAAGTGATGCCAAATTTGAGAACTGAAGGATGGAGTTGGAAAAGGCAGAAATGAGAAAAGTATTATTTTTTTAAAATTAATTTTTATTGGAGTATAGTTGCTTTATAATGTTGTGTTAGTTTCTACTGTATAGCAAAGTGAATCAGCTATATTTATACATATATCCCTTCTTTTTTGGATTTCCTTCCCATTTAGGTCACCACAGAGCCCTGAGTAGAGTTCCTTGAGCTATACAGTAGGTTTTCATTGGTTATCTATTTTAAACATATCAGTAGTATATATATGTCAATCCCAATTTCCCAATTCATCCCATTTCTCCCTTCCCCTATTGTGTCCATATGTTTGTTCTCTACATCTGTGTCTCTATTTCTGTTTTGCAAATAAGAACATCTGTACCATTCTTCTAGATTCCACATACATGTGCTAATATATAATATTTGTTTTTCTCTTTCTGACTTATTCACTCTGTATGACAGTCTCTAAGGTCCATCCACATCTCTTCAATTTCATTCCTTTTTATGAAAGAGTAATACTCCATTGTATCATGTACCATATCTTTTTTATTCATTCCTCATGTCCTGACTGTTATAAATAGTGCTGCAATGAACACTGAGATGCACATGTCTTTTTGAATTATGGATTTCTCTGGGTATATGCCCAGTAGTGAGATTGCTGGGTCATATGGTAGTTCTACATTTACTTTTTTAAGGAATTGTTCTCCATAGTGGTGGTAACAATTTACATTCCAACCAACAGTGCAAGAGGTTTCTCCGCTCTCCATATCCTCTTCAACATTTATTGTTTGTAGATTTTTTAATGATGGCCGCTCTGACAGGTGTGAGGGGATACCTCATTGTAGTTTTGGTTTGCATTTCTCTAATAATTAGTGATGTTGAAAAAGTTTTCATGAGTTTGTTGGCCATCTATATGTCTTCTTTGGAGAAATGTCTATTTAGGTCTTCAGCCCATTTTTTTATTGAGTTGTTTGTTTTTTGATACTAAGCTGCATGAGAAGAAAAGTATTATTTGTAAAGGGGACGTCCTTTGTGAAGGCTTTGAGGAGAGAGAGTACAAGCTACCTGTAAGGCACTGAAATACTATCATTAGGGCTAAGATAAAGGTGAAGATGATAATGGCTGGTGGTCTTGGTAGGGAACTTCATGAAGGATCTTAGTAGACCTCTTATGGAGACTGAACTGTATCCTGAAAACAACGGGGAAGACTCTGGAGGGTTTTAGCAGGAGAATGATGATTAAGTTTGCAGTTTGGAGAGATCACTCTGGCTGTAGCATGGAGAAGGGATTCGCAGGGAGAAAGATTAGAAAGTGTGAAGCCAAAGAGAAGATCATGGCATGACTGCAGGCAAGAATGGGTGGGTTAAGAGGGTGAATCATGGTAGTGACAGTGAGAGAATGGAGAAAATATTGTTTTGAGATGTACTTATGGGGAAGATTGACTTCCCTGGTGGCTCAGTAAAGCATCTGCCTACAATGTGGGAGACCCAGGTTTGATCCCTGGGTCAGGAAGATCCCCTGGAGAAGGAAATAGCAACCCACTCCGGTACTCTTGCCTAGAAAATCCCATGGACGGTGCAGTCTGGTAGGCTGCAATCCATGGGGTCACAAAGAGTTGGACATGACTGAGTGACTTCACTTTGTCACTTTTTTGTCTTTTATGGAGAAGATTAGATAAGACTTGATGCCTGGATCAAATGTGTGGATGATGAATTCAGGCCAGAACATATTGAGTCTGAAGTGTTCATGAGTCTGTAAGGTGGTTAGATATGTAAATCTGTAGTCCAGGAGAAATGTCAGAGCTAGAGATAAGATTTTAGAATCATCACACCAGTATGGTCTTTGAAGCTATGAGAGGAGGTGAGCTCATTTATGGAAAGTATGGAGAATACAGGAAGAGATGAGCATTAAATTTCAGCTGGAAAAAAAAGCAGCCTGAAAGTTAGAGGAGGTAGTTTAGATGAATGGGCAATTTGAACCTCAAATCCTGTCCTGTCTGTCTGCTTTCCAGAACCATTTTTCTATTCTGATTCTCTTAACATGGGTTTCTCTGGAAAATCTTCTAAGGCAGTGGTTAATGTTCATGCTTCATATACTTGTTCAAACCCAGGGTAGCACGGATGAAGAAAAAGGAAGAGAAGAAAGAAAAATGAGAATCAAAGCAAAATGATGTCAGTGGGGACCAGGTCATGGAGATTATTAGATGTGTTAAAGAAATTGGACTCTATCCATGTGTGTTAATTGCTCAGGCATGTCCGACTCTTTGCGACCCCATGGACTGTAGCCTGCCAAGCTCCTCTGTCCACAGAATTCTCCAGGCAAGCATACTGGAGTAGGTTGCCATGCTTCCTACCATTTCACAATAAACATACCTCCCAAATTGATGAGTTCCAGCAACATATCAGATGACCAGTCCAGCCAGGTCTCCAGCAGAGTGAACACAGTAACAGTGGGTCTGTGGTGCACACTTGGGAAGGAGATGAAGGAAAAGAGCTGGCAAAGGAAGAAAAAGTGAAGAAATCAATAGATGCTTACTGGAGGTTTGGGGACATGCCCTTTTGTGCTCATTGCATGACAGTATAGCTTGATAATACTAAGCTCCCATTTGAGGACAACAGATCAGGTTATAAAATTTATAACAGCTTTCTGCACCTTCTGCCATTTGGCCTTTGGGCTCATTTAAAATGTAGTGGTCACAATGCTCTTTGCGCCCATAGGTCAGCAGAAGAATTATCTTCCTACCTCTGATTATAGCATATTATCATTTAAGAGGGGGCTCTTCTAATCTTTGCATGCTGCTCTCCCATCTGTCCCTTCAGTTTGCACTTTTGCCCAAATTCAAGCTAAAATCACAGCTAACCCTATAATGTAAGATGTCTTACATTATAGGTGCTTAGTGTTAACTTGCTGAACTGAAAGGATCAAACAGACTGCTGCTGCTGCTGTTAAGTCGCTTCAGTGTCCGACTCTGTGTGACCCCATAGATGGCAGCCCACCAGGCTCCCCCGTCCCTGGGATTCTCCAGGCAAGAACACTGGAGTGGGTTGCCATTTCCTTCTCCAATGCATGAAAGTGAAAAGTGAAAGTGAAGTCTCTCAGTCGTGTCCGACTCTTCGCAACCCCATGGACTGCAGCCTACCAGGCTCCTCCGTCCATGGGATTTTCCAGGCAAGAGTACTGGAGTGGGGTGCCATTGCCTTCTCCGATCAAACAGACTGTAAACTTTTCTAAACAAGAAAAGCCTCTTAGGTTGATGGCTTCCTGAAAATTTGCTTATTTTCATTTCACTGCTTTATAAATTATCATCAGGAAGTTGAATCTCTGTTGTCTATAAACAATATGATGAAGTACAGGTTTTTACCTCTAATGGATTTGTTTTTAAAGGAAGGAAAGCTTGGATTCAAATATTTCAAAGATGTTTTCTATGATCCCTTGTTATTTAAAACTCATTCATTAAACATCTGATGAATAGGTCTATTACATTTTTTCAAGCTGATGAAATGCTCGTTTTGGAAGGATAGAATGAATGATCTCACAGTGACTTCACTGCAATACATCTTTGTCAATGTCCAGTGTTATATGGAATTGAGTCACAATTTGCTCTACAAATTGACAGGCTAGCAGCTACTATTTTTCATGTATAAGCAGGAGTCTGTCTTTGATCTTAATCATATATTCAGTAGTAGAGGAGATGGAGGTGGTGCAGCATTATTATTTTCCCTGCATAGAAAATTGTACCACAAAATAAATCATGTGCAGAGCTATCATAATGGCCACAGTGGTTATGACAGGAAAAAAAAATAGTTACAGCTACCCTTCAGTACACGGTGAAATAGTGAACAATTTGTTAAATATCCCTGGGGTCCATTAAACTGGCATATGATCAGTTTGGTGGCTACCCAGCCTTAGTGGGAACCAATTAGAATTCACCAAAAATGAAAATGGACGAATCTGGAAAATCAGTGTTAGATTTACAAGGGAAAGCAAACACATAACATCATAGAGCTGAGAATAATCTTGGAAGGCACTCTCTGAAGGCTGTTGGTCAGAGAGGATTGTGTAGTGCCGTGTTCATAGTTTTTTGATGGTTTCTTCTGCAATATTTTAAGCCATCACTGCAAGGGAATTAAATTAGTCAGATTTAGCCTCCACAACATGAAAGAATCATTCTGCAAATTGCAGCCATTATTAATTTTGTTCCAGAAGCAGCCTTGAATGAAACATCCGTGTGATTTTTCTTTTCTTTTTGCATTTAAACTACAGATAAAGACTACCGATTGCTCCAATAAATGCTATGAAAATGCTGGAGACTTTACGGCATTCCTTTTAAAGTCAGATATTCAATTGTGAAAGATGTTCGAACAATCTCATGATGGATGTTCATTAGTTCACTGCTCTCAAGACAAGTTACTACTCCACATCTCTGATACTGATCATGTTTTTGCAGTCATGATTGAGCTATTGAAGAAAAAGCACTCTGCAGAGCTCTCTCAACTGTGTCCAAACCAGCACCAACTTGAAATATCATTGACTTACTCAGCAGCATCAAAACCCACAAAAGCAAATAGGTTAGATCCATCCCAGAGACTTTTCTGCAGCAGTAAATGGATTTGCCCTTTTTAGAGCAGGGAGCACAGTTCCGATACAATTATTCTTATTGGACTAGATGAAGGAATTTACTTCAAATGAGGTTGCTAGTTGTCCTGTGGAAGCTGTGTCAGAATAAATATCCAGCTACTCTTCAGAGGCATAATTTGTTCATTCTCCTGTGAAACATGTGCGCCTCATGAACTGTAGATAGCTGAGTTTGTTTAGATGGCGGAAAAATTCTTTTATTCTATTAACACTTGCCTTGCTCAGGTAAAGTACCATTTTAATGAAAACACCTTGACATCCAGTTCTTTGCAAAAGGGCTATTTTCACATGCCAGATGTCCTGAAGCAATCTCTCTTTGTTACTTGTTCACAATCAATTTTATTAAGGGAAAAATTCCAAGTGACAGATGTCACCAGTGAATGTCCACTTCAGTTTAAGGAAGAAGTACTTTGAAATGTATCATTGTCGGGTAACTATTTAAATGCAAAGCCTATATTGCTACAATTTGACAAGAGGTAAAGCTTTTCAGTTGCAGGAAGATAGACACTGCCAGTTACTCCTGTGACAGAGCACATAATTCATCCTTCTCCAAAATCTGAACCTCCCTGAACATAAGATAGTGCTGGACATAATGGGCACCTCTGTAACAGGAGATGCTTGACAATGAAAGAGATGATAATTGTGGCCCAGTGCTTCATATGAGGGAGTTTGATTGACCAAAAGCAAAGACGAGAGTGACTGGTATATGCCATGACCAGTAGGAATAGGCTGGCATGTGTTTTCAAAAACAAACAAAACTTTTGTATTATTTCTAAAAATATTGCATTCCTACTAGGTATAAAATGTTAGGTTGGAACTCTAAGAGATACAAAATCACTGTGGGGTAACTTGGATTTCTTAGTGTGGCTTGGACTGTGAACGGTGACATCTCATTTTTCTACCCTTTAAAAAAATGTATTTATTTATTTATTTGACTGCACCGAATCTTGGTTGCAGCACACCAAATCTTTAGTTGCGGCCTGTGAACTCTTAATTGTGGCATGTGGGATCTATTTCCCTGACCAGATTTCGAAGAACTCAGGCCCTGTGCACTGGGAGTGCAGACACCTGGCCACTGGACCACTAGGGAAATCCTCATTTCTCTGTCATGAAATTTAAGGACTGCCAACTTTGGGCCTCCAGTTAATAGAAGATTGGTTTACAATGATCTTGAAATGAGATAGTGAGAACTGTCCCTGAAGTGGAATCCTTTGGGAGAGCTTCTTACATTGGACTGAGAGTTAGGCAATAAGAGACCCAGGAATACAGCAAATAAACTTGGGTGTGTTTACATAGGTCATTCCTAACACCAAGACCCCTATGGATTGTTTAAAGCAGCTGTTGAATATATTAAGACTTATATCTTATTCCTTCATCCATTGACTCTGGAAACATCAACACTATTTAACCAAGTCCCAGGTAGCCTCCATTTATATATGTCAAGGTGGGACATCCCTCTTCTGTTGGCTCCTTAAATGGAATGCTCCTTGTCCTCTAATATCCTGGACGTGACATATTCCATGTCCTCACTGTAAAGGTGTCATTTAGAAACTGGACTCTTTATCTATTCATATGTCCTGCCCAACTGACAAAGGTATTCTTATTTTTTCTTTGACAGGGATTACTTTTTCTCCTTAGACTTTTCTTTTAAATATTTAACATATTAAGTCGAGTATTACAGCTGAGCCTGCTTTTTCACTGGTATCAGGGATAATACTGGAGCAGATAGTGTTGGAAATATCCCCTTTTCAAAGAGATGTATTTTTTTTTTCCATTTGGCCTCTGATTAAATCAGTGCTTCCAATTTATCATAGCATGTTAGTAACAAAACCAGTCAATTTTTGCCAGGGCCATTCCATCTTCCAGCAAAATCTCCAGGATACAAAGAGTACATTTATCATGAGGGGATTATAAAGGTTTACTTCGACATTTCAAGGGAGACTGATTATATGTATTCTTTTCATGGGATGTTGAAAATCTATTTGTATATCAGTTATGCCCAAGAAGCTACAGCTCTTGACAGCTTTCCTACCTCCAAAGTTAGGCTATTGGATCCCACACTTAGGGGAAATTTAGCTTGCTATGCTGGGAGGGATTGGGGGCAGGAGGAGAAGGGGACGACAGAGGATGAGATGGCTGGATGGCATCACCAACTCGACGGGCGTGAGTTTGAGTGAACCCTGGGAGTTGGTGATGGACAGGGAGGCCTGGTGTGCTGCAGTTCATGGGGTCGCAAAGAGTCAGACACAACTGAGCGACTGAACTGACTGAACTGAACTGATGAACTGAATATTTGTGCTCCCCACCCCCTAAATTCATATATTAAAATCTAACTCCCAAGATGATGGTGTTAAGAGGCGGGACTTTTGAGAGGTGCTTAGGTCATGAGAGTGAGATTAGTGCCCTCATAAAAGAGATCCCAAAGAAATTTTTTAAAAATTAAAAGATAAGAAAAACAATGAAAGAGATCCCAGAGAGATATCCCTTCCCAGAGGTCACAGCAAAAAGGTACATCTATAAACCAGGAAGTAGGCTCTTAACACACACCAAATCTGCCAGTACTGTGGTCTTGGATTTCCCACCCTCCAGACCTGTGAGAAATACGTATTTGTTTATAAGTCACCTAGTATATAGTATTTTTGTTATAGCAGCCCAAACTAAGATGTAGCTTAAATATGGTTCCTGCTGCTGCTGCTGCTAAGTCACTTCAGTCCTGGCCGACTCTGTGCGACCCCATAGACGGCAGCCCACCAGGCTCCCCCATCCCTGGGATTCTCCAGGCAAGAACACTGGAGTGGGTTACCATTTCCTTCTCCAATGCATGAAAGTAAAAAGTGAAAGTGAAGTTGCTCAGTTGTGTCTGACTCTAGCGACCCCATGGACTGCAGCCTATCAGGCTCCTCTGTCCATGGTTCCTAGTACGTTGTAAATAAATAGAATTTTTAAACTTTAAGTATATTTATAACATGCAGATAATTGGGAAAGTAAACACTTTTTACAGTTTTTGTTATGGAAATTTTCAGATACTCAAAAGTAGAAAGTATAGGATAATAAACCCACATGTACCCAACTTTAGCAATTATCAGCATTTTGCTAATTATGCTTCCTTCCTTCCACTCATTGTTTTTTGCTGCAGGATTTTAAAACAAATCCAAGACATCGTGTTATTTCATACCAAAAACTTTCATATGCATTTTTAAGTCTTTTCCCTGACCACCATTTTAAAAAAAGAAACATAACTACTATGCCATTGTCATAGATACTAAAACCAACAATAATTTCTTTAATTTCACTTAAACCCAAGACAATATTGAAATTTCCTTGATTGTCTCAAATGTCTTTCTATGGTTGACTTATTTATTTTTAGATTTCATACAAGGGTCATATGTCATATGTCCGACTCTTTGCGACCCCATGAATCGCAGCACGCCAGGCCTCCCTGTCCATCACCAACTCCCGGAGTTCACTCAGACCCATGTCCATTGAGTCAGTGATGCCATCCAGCCATCTCATCCTCTGTCGTCCCCTTCTCCTCTTGCCCCCAGTCCCTCCCAGCATCAGTCTTTTCCAATGAGTGGTCTTTTAAATCTTATAACCACATACCCCCCCTTTATTTACACCATTAGTTTGTTAGAGAAACAGTCATTTATCCTGTAGGAATGTCCCACATTGTGAACTCGATAATGCTCTATCATGTAGTTCTTCTCTCATCCATATTTTCTGTAACTGAAATTTTGTTGTGGTTGTTCAGTCACCAAGCTGTGTCTGACTCTTTGTAGCCCCACGGACTGCAGTACGCTAGGCCTCCCTTCATGGATCTCTGTCTTGGCGAAGGGGCTGGTGTAACTTAATGAAGCTATAAGCCATGGCCTATGGGGCCACCCAAGATGGATGGGGTCATAGTGGAGAGTTCTGACAAAACATGATCTACTGGAGGAGGGAATGGCAAACTACCCTAGTATATTTGCTGTGAGTACCTCATGAACTGTATAAAAAGGCAACTGAAATTTATGTTTAGAAAATTGATCAGATTCAGGGTGAATTTTTTTAAGTATAAATAGAATTTTTTTTAAAAAATGAAGTACATTTTGAACACACCAAAATGGTTAGTTAAAAGAAATCTTTATAAAATTAAGTGTAATGTTTCCTGCAAAGAAACTTTTCTGTGCAAGGAGACAACTCATTGGAAAAGAACTAGATACTGGGAAAGATTGAAGGCAAAAGGAGAAGAGGGCAGCAGAGAATGAGATGGTCAGATAGCATCACCGACTCAGTGGACATGAGTTTGAGCAAACTCTGGGAAATAGTGGAGGACAGAGGAGCCTGGCATGCTGTGGTTCACAGGGTCTCAAAGAGTTGGACAAGACTTAGGGACAGAACAACAACTTGTGAGTAATTGGGAAGTGTGGTACCCCATCATGATAAAGAGAAAATGAACGGGTTATAAACAAATAATATTAGAAGGCACAGTATCCAATAGAAGAATGTGCTATGAATTAGGCAGAATGGCAGGGGAAAAGAGGCAGATACATTACACAGTGAGACAGGCTGAACTTTTAGACGCAGTTCCTTCTCAGGGGCAAGGGGTGCATGGTACTTCGAAAGGCATCATGAAACAAGATGCTGGTCATACCAGTTATTTTAGTCACTCTGAGGTGGGGCGGGGTAGGCAAGTGGTTATCAGGTTAATATCTTCATTATAAAATTTGCCATTGACCTTCCTCCAAATGAACACCTTGTAATTACATGTTCACTGACAATGGATTTAGTGTCAAGAAGTCAGGTACTTGAGACTTCGTGACCCAGGCTCTCTTCAATCGAGTCCCTGGTTCCTATGCCGCTCCTTATTCCTTGTTTTGACACCAATTTTATGCTTCAAAAAAGGCACTTAACAGCCAACATTCTTTATCCTCCTTTTCCCCCAAAGTGCTTATACAACCATCTTTATTATTGGCAGGCACTTTTCCTTACCCTCCCATCCACCCTGCTCTCCCCCGCTCCGCCACCATCTTTTGTTGTTTTTTTTTTTTAACCAAACAGATTCATTTGTGTGTGTGTGTGTGGTTTTTTTTTTTTAAAGAGGAATGTTCACTCAGGACTGTTCAGTAGTCAACTCTGGAGAAACTGTATGGCTTCATTTCCTATTTACAAACAGAGCTGCTGGCTACTGATACAGACAAAACCCAACCAGGAGAGACTGAGGCCTCTCTGTTCCTCCTACTGTTTCTGTAGTTAGTGTTCTTTTTAAAAAATTTTAATTTTATATTGGAATATAGTTGATTTACAATGTTATGTTTCAAGTGTACAGCAAAGTGATTTCTTTTTCAGATGTTTTTTCCCATAGAGGTTATTACAATGTATTGAGTAGAGTCCCCTGTGCTATACAGTAGGTCCTTGTTGATTATCTACTTTACATATAGTGTGATATATATGTTAATCCCAACCTCCTAATTTATCCCCGCCCCCAGCTTTCCCCTTTGGTAACCAGAAGTTTGTTTTCTAAGTCTGTGGATCTGTTTCTGCTTTGTATATAAGTTCATTTGTATCATATTTTAGGTTCTACATATAAGAGATATTATATGATATTTGTCTTTGACTTACTTTACTTAGTATGATAACCTTTAAGTCTATCCACATTGCTGCAAATGACATTATTTCATTCTTTTTATATATATGTACCACATTGTGTTTATCCATTCATCTGTCCATGGACATTTAGGCTACTTCCATATCTTGGGCATCAGTGTTTTAGAAACAGATCTTTTAGAAAGTGAGGTCCAGGATGTACGTTAACTTGCACAGTTGCAACTATGGCATCATCTGTATGATGGGGCTGCTGGTCCTTCAGTAAGTTCCAGTGGTTTCAAGTAGGCTACTTGGAGTAACTGCTGCAATTTGACAGTGACCTTTGCAACACAGAACTATCTAGAGCCTTTCAAGTAGTGAATGCCTTTGAATAAAAATTTGCATTTTAAAATCCCCACTGTTCATGTGATACAGAAATAGTAAATAATATATATTCTTATATATCCTACAGAATCCCAGTCTTGGGAGCAAATAATTCCTTTGCATGGGAAGAGTGGGTACAGAAGGTATTTAGAGTAGATTCAAAAAATGGATTGGGGTAGTAAGAAAGATTCTTTACGCAAGAATTCAACTGGACAATATTTATTTTTCAATTTTTCAACTAAACTCTTACATATCCATAAACCTGTTCCCACCTCTCCATGTGGGGAAATTCTGAAAAAATAATAGGAACAACTACCATTCTGTGAGTGCTTTACCAGGTGCCAATCATGGGAACAGACTTCACATTCCTGAGGCTTAAGAGATTATATACCTTGTGCAAAATCACACCGAGAGTAACTGTCAAAATTCTTCTGAAACTGGGGTCTCTTAAATGTGACACTGCATTGGTTTTTTGCTGAAAAGGTCTGAGAAAAGCCACATCTTCTGCAGTTTCTGCACTGTGGAGATTTATGCAGTATTCATTAGCAACAGCAAGAACTCTCAAGACAAAAGACTGTATTCTCAGGGCTAAACTTTGGGCAATTGGAGATAATGAGCTAGAACTCTGCAATGACACATTAATGACAAACCCAGAAAGCCACCAAGTCAGCGCTCCTCAGTGAGAAGCACATGATTAAAGAATGAAAATTGAGGATGGAGAGGCAGGAATAGAAAATAAAATAGGGACAGTGAAATGTTGACTCTGTCTGTACTGCTCTCGGCCAAAGTCTTCACCAAGAGAGAATTGATGGGTAGTTAATCCCATACCCAGGCTGGACTTGGACTTGCATTATTTGTAACATGCTGCCTCTATTAGTGATTAAAATCATTAAGTTGAATTATTCTCAACCAAAGCGTACTTGTTTTTAATACAGTTTCAAATTTGAAGACTCTCCTGTTATTTTAAGAGGCAGCGTCTGGACCAGGTGGACTGGACCCATAGATGTAGTCATCCTCAGTTCAGTTCAGTTCAGCTCAGTCACTCAGTCGTGTCCAACTGTTTTCGACCCCATGGACTGCAGCGCGCCAAGCCTTTCTGTCTATCACCAACTCCTGGAGTTTACTCAAACTCATGTCCCTTGAGTTGGTGATGCCATCCAACCATCTCATCTTCTGTCATTCCCTTCTCCTCCCACCTTCAGTCTTTCCCAGCATCAGGGTCTTTTCCAATGAGTCAGTTCTTCACATCAGGTAGCCAAAGTATTGGAGTTTCAGTTTCAGCATCAGTCCTTCCAATGAATTTTCAGGGCTGATTTCCTGTAGGATTGACTGGTTGGATCTCCTTGCTGTCCAAGGGACTCTCAAGAGTCTTCTCCAACACCACAGTTCAAAAGCATCAGTTCTTCAGCGCTCAACTTTCTTCACAGTCCAACTCTCACATCCATACATGACCACTGGAAAAACCATAGCTTTGACTAGACGGACCTTCGTTGGCCAAATAACGTCTCTGCTTTTGAATATGCTATCTAGGTTGGTCGTAACTTTTCTTTCAAGGAACAAGCGTCTTTTTATTTCATGGCTGCAGTCACCATCTGCAGTGATTTTGGAGTCCCCCAAAATAAAGTCTGACACTGTTTCCACTGTTTCCCCATCTATTTCCCATGAAGTGATGGGACCGGATGCCATGATCTTCGTTTTCTGAATGTTGAGCTTTAAGCCAACTTTTTCTCTCTCCTCTTTCACTTTAATCAAGAGGTTTTTTAGTTCTTCGCTTTCTGCCATAAGGGTGGTGTCATCTGCATATCTGAGGTTATTGATATTTCTCCCAGCACTCTTGATTCCAGCTTGTGCTTCTTCCAGCCCAGCGTTTCTCATGATGTACTCTGCATATAAGTTAAATAAGCAGGGTGACAGTATACAGCCTTACCGTACTCCTTTCCTAATTTGGAAATAGTCTGTTGTTCCATGTCCAGTTCTAACTGTTGCTTCCTGACCTGTGTATAGATTTCTCAGGAGGCAGGTCAGGTGGTCTGGTATTCCCATCTCTTGAAGAATTTTCCACAGTTTGTTGTGATCCACATAGTCAAAGCCTTTGGCATAGTCAATAAAGCAGAAATAGATGTTTCTCTAGAACTCTCTTGCTTTCTCAATGATCCAGCAGATGTTGGTAATTTGATCTCTGGTTCCTCTGGCTTTTATAAATCCAGCTTGAACATCTGGAAGTTCACAGTTTACATACTGTTAGGCCTGGTTTGGAGAATTTTGCGCATTACTTTACTAGCCCTATATTAGTGATTCAAATCATTAAGTTGAACTATTCTCAACCAAAGCTTACTTGTTTTTAATACATTTTCAAATTTCAAGACTCTCTTCTGTTATTTTAAGGGGCAGCATCTGGACCAGGTGGACTTGAGCCATAGATGTAGTCATCCTCAGTTCAGTCATCCTCTGGGTGCTATAATAAAATAGGTTGAGAACCATGCTTACAAAATAGCTCCCCAAAAGGGATAATGTTGGAAAGAACCAACTGTTACGCCTGCATTAGAGAAACACACATAGACTTACTGGATTTCTTAGTCTTCATTAATATAACCAGTAATCAGTAACCAATATAACTGTAAAATATGTGATTTTATAATCATATAACCATTTTATATTAATAAAATATGTGGATCCTATGAAACTTCCTTACTTGACTACTGCAAAGATTATCCTACCTACATAACTCCTTCCATTATAAAACCAAGGTTTAATTATACCTGTTATCCATGAAGATGTTTTCTCTCCAAAAAACCAAATCACTACTGACAAAGCAAAAATTCAATGTTTATTCTGGAGTTATAAAGTAATTCCTTTCGAAAAGATCTCCACGAGTAAAGGAAAGCAGTGAATTCAAATGAGCTTTCTTTTTGCAGCCACTTAAGGTGAAGTGTTGAGGATGAATCCTCAGCAGTTTGCCCAACTTTCTATTTGCTTCCACAGGGGAGCTTGGCCATGTGTTGGGTTAGTTAACAACTCGTGTCTAAGGCTCACTAAAAGGAATTTCAGGGATCACGTAGTTTATTGCCTGTCTGGAGGCAAGACCAGCAGGGAATCCATTTCTCAGGGGAATTTGGCAATGGCATATATTTAAAAAAAGACCAAAGAGATATTTTCTGTGTTTTTTTTTTTTCCTCTAAGATTATGTCTCTCTGCAGATTCTATACCCTGAATAGTATTCATTCTACTATTTAAAAGTCAGTAAAAATTTCTGTGTCATGATTCTAAAAAACTTTTTTTACCTTTGTTATCTTTTCCTGTAGGGCTGTCAAAAGTATGCCAATGAGAAGGAAAAATTAAAAGCTGTGCTGAGAAATTAAATTTCTTTTTTCTTAGTAATTTTTTTCAGGTGGAAGAAAAATTGGGGATTTGAGGTTGCTTTCATTATTGCTCTTCAAAAATCACAAATAGCTTTTACCTTTTTCTCTTTCTTCTTTTTAAGCAGTTCAGACATTTTTATTTTAAAATAACCTTCAGTTTAGAAAAAAGACAATGTAAAACTTCAGTAGGGCAGAGGAATCTGAATCATGTTTTAGGGCAGTTTTTCCCCAGAGATTTGGAGGACTAGGGTTAGATCTTATATCAGAATTACCAATGGCTTTTTTCACATTGTGTTTGCTTAATAAGGGCAAGACAGAATTTGAAGGGACTGAAGGTGGTACAGGGAGGGTGGTGGTCCATTTCCTATGGAAACTGGTTATGTTGCATTTTATCAGAATTGTTTAGAGGTTCTCAAATGAATGAACATTTGTCCAGATAACCCCCTCTCTTAGGCGGCACAGTTGGTGAAGAATCCACCTGCCAATGCAGGAGACACAAGACACACGAGTTCAATCAGGAAAGATCCCCTGGAGTAGGCAATGGCAACCCATTCCAGTATTCTTGCCCAGAGAATTCCATGGACAGAGGAGTTGGTGGGACAGTCCATGGGGTCGCAGAGAGTTGGAATCAACTGAGCATGTGCTGGCTGGCTGGTGGGTCAGGGGTGGGGAGATTCTGTTGAGCATCATTGAGTAAATGAGTTTTAAGCATCCGAACTCATTTACTTCCCAATGACAAAGCTGAAAAAGGCTAGCTATTTGTCCCCACCTAGTTGCTTCTGAACTGTGGTGAAGGAGAAAATTCTTGAGAGTTCTTGGACAGCAAGGAGATCAAACCAGTCAATCCTAAAGGAAATCAGTCCTGAATATTCATTGGAAGGACTGATGCTGAAGCTGAAGCTTCAATACTTTGGTCACCTGATGCGAAGAACTAACTCATTAGAAAAGACCCTGATGTTGGGAAAGATTGAAGGCAGGAGGAGAAGGGGACAACAGAGGATGAGATGGTTGGATGGCATCACCGACTCAATGGACATGTGTTTGAGCAAGCTCTGAGAGTTGGTGATGGACAGGGAAACCTGGCGTGCAGCAGTCCATGGGGTCACAAAGAGTCAGGCATAACTGAGTGACTGAACTGAACTGATTTGTCCCCACCCCACCTCACCAGCAAAGTGTGAGAACATGAAGGAGGAAACAGAACAGGCTCTATTTTGAAAGCAGGACTCCATCTTGGGCTGGAATGTGGACTTTGAGCTATATGCCCAGTATCTATGGAAATGACATACCAACTGGAAAACCAGGCCCCCGGAAGGAAGAGCCCCTGGGCTCTCCATGGCCTAAAAGAATACCCTAATTATCTGTGTAACCAAATAGAATCATACATTCTATTATGCTTATTGGGGTATGACCACAAGCCTATTGATAATTATCCACTGTTAACTACCTAGGCTTAAGGCTTATGAATCACGGGTTAACTTTGATTGTATCTTTCTTTTTCCTTTGTTCAGACTAGTTTCAGGGAATTTTGGGGAGGAGGGTTTGGACACATACACTTAGGGTATATAAGGTTTCCACAAAAACTGGTTGGGGTCCTTGGCTAAGGGAAGACTCTGCCTTGGGCCTGCCAGTATAATAAACTGCACTCCACTATCTGCATTGTCCTTCTGAGTGAGTTTGTTTCCTGAAACCCGTGGCTACAACAAACAAGCCTCAGCTTAACCAATCACAGGCTCTCATTGGAACTTTGAATGAGGAGCGAGTGACATGGAAGGACAGCTCCTGTTCCCAAGGGCAGCAGAACCAGTGTCCAGAGCTGGGGATAGAGGGCAGCATCAGTAAAGGAACACACCCATATCTCTGGTCCTTGTTCCCTTGTCTTGCTGACCAGTTTTGGGAACTATTCAGTGTGCTTCCAGTTCTTTTTCTGCTGCAGTCGTTCAGAGTGAGTTCCTATCACTGGTGATAAGATCCTCACAGACAGAGGCTCTTTCTGAGATTTGAACCTGGAGATATAGAGGTTAACGTGAGCTCCTTTCACACAGTACAGAAGCACTGTCCTGTGTGGGTGGCCTTGCTAAAGCTCAACCTGCTCTGTCTCACCTGCTTTCGCTCAGGACACTTTTCTTGCCCAAGTCAAAGCCCAAAGGAGAATGATGTAATCACCAACAGCTCAGAGAACAGAGTCAAAGAGCATAGTTTCAAGAAAAAGATTAATGTCACCCTTTCTGGCCCTTTTAACACTAGTTTAATTCCTGTTCTTTCATGGAGAGCAGCAGTTCTTGAAAAGGCACTGGTGTCTTGAGGCTTGATGCTGGGGTTCACTTAGCTAAGCCTTGTTGAAGACAAACTTGCCAGCAGCTGACAGTTACCTTTTCCTTTTTCCTTCACCCTCCTACACTGAATCCATTCAGGGTGCTGAAAAGTACCAACCCAGAGCTAAGGCCGGCTCTTACCTGCTAGATGTTCTGAGATGGAGCCTCTGAAAATGAGAATATAATTTATCAAGCAATGTGTGTTCAATGATTCAGAAAGATCCATATGTGCTTTTGTTTCAGCTGCTCTAATGAGAATGTGTCAACTTCAGTTAGATTCTTCTATTATCAGGCTTGTTTGTGACTAAAGCAGAGTGACTGCTCTCCAGAGAGGCACGGTCTTCCTGTTGGGGTGTGCTAGGTTTGCAGAAGGTGTTCTTCATCACTTGGGACCTATGGCTTAGGGGGCCCGAGCCCCCTTAGGACTGTCAAAAATCAATCTATTCTTTCCATGAGGAATTTGACAACATTCCAGCATCATTATCCACCTCCACCTCCAGCAAGCAAAATGAAAGATCTAAGGCAAGAACTTCAAGAGTGACCAGTTTAGATGGATGCAGGGTGGGCTGGAGCCAGAGGCTGATGCAGAACAAGAGGTCACATTGTTTAACATATCACAAGGAAATGACATTTCTTTCCGGTCTCTGCTGAAATGAAGGTCATATCTTCCTGTTTGGAGACAACTGGTGTCTGCAGGGGACAGAATATTTTGCAGTCAGAGAAATGTGCTGTCCAGCAAATAGATGCTGAAATACACGGATGGCCATGGATTAGTATAAATGTGCCACTGAAGGAAAATGACCCCACACTGTTCTAGCAAAACCTTGAGCTTTTGTATAGAAAGAGAAACCCTGGGGGTGAAAATGGGAATTAAGTGTGAAGCAAGTAATCTTTTTCTCTTCTAGCTCAATATTCCATCTGTCTTAAGGGTGAAGGAGGCATAAGAAGCTTCATGGCCAGGGAGACTAAGCAGGGTTTTTTCCATAGCAGTCAAACATTCTCTGTTTGGGGGCAGGTCTAATGGCTTATTTGTGCAGATGGTCAAGTAAGAGTAGGGGTATAGAGAAAACAGAAGGCAAGGGAACCAGGCAGAGCTCCTTTGAATGTATTTCTATGTCATCACTCGTTGGGTATCTGAAACCAAGACTCCTTACCTTTTACTTTGGGTTGAGGTTTTCATTCTTATTCCTTCACAGGCAATTTGCATTAGGAAAAAAATGTGAAATTCATGGATGAAAATTCACAAATTTGCTTTGTTTCACAATTTGGTGGATGTCTCTGAATCATATCACCAGCTTCTTGGGAAACTTAACAATTGTCAGCCCTCATGAAGATATCGCAAGTGACAGCGAAAACTGGGAGTCCCCTGGGGAAAAAGAATCTCAATGATTCTAGTAAAGTCTGTACTTTAGCTCCTTTGTTCCTCTACTTTGAATGATATCTGTATTTTTATTGACTGCTTCCTAGTGTTGGCTGTTTAATAATATCCTGAGGGAGTCTTGAGATGGTTGACAGTTTTAGCAGGTGACTAGAATTTTGACAGTATTTCTCTCCCTCACCTTTTTATGTTCCAATAATAATAATATTTTTTGAGTGCCTAATATGTGTTAAGCACTATGTAAGCTTTATAACAAGCCTACTTAATGTTGGTGCTATAGCTAGTTTTTTAAATGTTTTATTTTGTACTGGGGTATAGCCAATTAACAATGTTGCAGTCATTTCAGGTGAACAGCGAAGGGACTCAGCCATACATATACATGTATTCATCTCCCCCAAGGGCTTCCTGGATGGCACAGATGTAAAGAATCTGCCTGCAATGCAGGGGATGCTGATACCATCCCTGGGTCTGGAAGATTCCCTGAAGGAGGAAATGACAACCCACTCCAGTATTCTTGCCTGGAAAATCCTATGGACAAAGGAGCCTAGCAGGCTACAGTCCGTAGGGTCGCAAAGAGTCAGGCATGACAGAGCACACATGTCATATCATGTCATTCTCCCCCAGACCTTCCTCCTACCCAGGCTGCCATGGTGCTATCGCTCATTTCAAGGACTGAGACTTCCCTGGCGATCCAGTGATTAAGATTTTGCCTTCCAATACAGAGGGTGCAGGTTTGATCCCTGGTTAGGGAGCTAAGATTCCACATGTCTTGGGACCAAAAATCAAAATATAAAATAGAGGCAATATTGTAACAAATTCAACGAAGACTTTAAAAATTGTCCAATTGAAACAAAAATCTTTAAAAATTGTAAAAATATAGCACAAAAATTATCTAAGTGATTTCTGCACACTAGCTGTTTTCTTGTTTGCTGTGGTTCTGTTTTTCTTGTGGGTTTTCTGGTGGTTTTTTTTTTTTTTTGCATGTATTCAGGGAGAGTCTTGCTGGCTTTGTGGACTGATGAATGCACAATCCTGATATTTTGCTTTTTCAACCTCTTCCTGCCATGTCAGGAGCACCTCATTCGATTTTGTAATTGTTTCTGATCCTTTTCAAGTTAAAGCTGCTTAACTCGCCCTTCAGCGGCGTATCAAAGTTGGCTGCTGGCGGCTGATAGGTATTATCAGCGGCTGCAGATCAGAAAGTGCTTCATCAAATCAATGCTCTGTGGCTCTGGACGGGCAAGCACATGGGTATTTCCTTCTATCACGGTGATGGAACGTTAGGAAGAATTAACTAATTTGCTATCTGAATGGGTGTCTTTGATTTGAGGCCTTAAAAAACTATGCTAATACTGCCTTTCATCTATTTGAAATCTTATATTGAAATTTCCCCAAAACTCTAAAAGAGTTGAGCACACAATGTTAGACTTTCTCTAAATGCTGAGTGAGTTGAGTCAGAATACACAGTATGTTAATTTGATTTCTTTAATATTTACTAACATGCTGTTCAATAAATACACATATGACATGTGAGAACAAAACATTTAAAAATATGGATACAAAATGAGAAACTTGGGAAACAACTATAAGATTTTTTTAAAATACGATTTCTCCCAAATGATTAGAAAATTTCCCCAAGTAGATTCCCTGGGACACAAATGGGTCCCTGGAAAAAAAAACAAAAACAAAAACAAAGACGTTAAATTGTTCACTATATTTGGAAGACAGTACATACTTTGTTTCTTACTTGGAGAGATGCGATGCGTATTAGCATGTAGTGGAATCTATAGCCCTCTGCAGCAGGAGATCTGGGTTTTCCTCAAGGCCCTTCTTTCTCAGATGTACTTGACCCTTGAAGATTTTATTGGGTGATACCTTTTAACATCTCACAAAAATCGCCATTTGGGAAATGCAGGCAGTGAAAATGGAAAGAAAGACAAGCTTCAGCTTTCAGATGTGGATTCTTCTACTAGAGAAATTTTGAGAATGTCATTCTCTGCAGTCAGGGTTAGTGAAGTTCAAGCCTATGAAAGAAATTTGGGGGCAGTGTGGAAGAATAGCGGGGGGATGTCTGTACTGATATGTACCCATCCGACAGCCTGGTATGTAGTTTGGCCAGACCCATGCCTCCCCCTTGGTGGCACTCTCTGTAATTGGAGAAAAGATCCTGTGTTCCCCTCCCTCAACCAAATGCAAAAGAGGGGAACAAAGACTTGTGAAAACTGAATTGTTGTGGTTTAGTCACTAAGTCATGTCCAACTCTGTGTGTCCCCATGGACTGTAGCCCTCCAGGCTCCTCCATCCATGGGATTTCTCAGGGAAGAATACTGCAGTGGGTTGCCATTTCCTTCTTCAGGGGATCCTCCTGACCCAGGGATTGAATCTGTGTCTCCTGTATTGGCAGGTGGACTCTTTACCACTAAACCACAGGAAAGTTACTTACCCTCTTATTTATATTTATAAGAATTTTGATGTAGCAGAGTTTTTTTTCCAAAGTAAATCACATTTTTGTTGTTGTTCAGTCACTCAGTTGTGTCTGACTCTTTGTGACCCCATGAATTGCAGCACATCAGGCTTCCCTGTCCTTTACCATCTCCCGGAGTTTGCTCCATTGAGTCAATGATGCCATCCAACTATGTCATCTTCTGTTGCTCCCTTCTTCTCTTGCCGTTAATCTTTCCCAGCATTGGGCTCTTTTCCAACGAGTTGGCTCTTCACATCAGGTGGCCAAAGTACTGAAGCTTCAACTTCAGCACCAGTCCTTCCAATAAATATTCAAAGTTGATTTCCTTTAGGATTGACTGGTTTGATCTCCTTGCTGTCCAAGGGGCTCTCAAGAGTCTTCTCCAGCTCTCAGTGTCATATCTTTTTGCCTTTTCATGCTATTCATGGCGTTCTCAAGGCAAGAATACTGAAGTGTTTTGCCATTCTTTTCTCCAAGTAAATCACGTACATAGATTTTTTTTCCTTAATGGGAAAATATTACTTTTGAGTATTCTGTTGTTAACACAAGTCCGAATGCCCAATGCACAGGGAAGCCAAACAAACTGAAATGTCAAGAGTTGGGGGCAGCAAAATGTTTATTGCTGGGCAATGCAAGGAAACAGGGTGGCTCATGACCTAAAAAGCCTGGAGCTCCCAGGAAGAGCTTGGGCAGCACTTTTAAAGAAAGCTGGGTGAGGGAGCAGGGTCATAGAGTCTGGGATCAGCTTGTGCACTGTTCTCTGATGTGACGGGGAACAAAGTGGTGTCACAGGGTTGGTTAAGACCTGGGGCTATGTGCTTAGGGTGGTCAAGTAATTAAGATCTTCCATTTGGGGGGAGATGAGGGTTTTGCATGTGCAAAACAACTCAGAAATTTTGCATTGAATACTATTTTCCAGCTACTTCAGAGAGGAACTAAAGGAGAGGATGTGGGGGAAGGCCCCTCAGGGTCCTGCTCAGTTACATTATAATCCATCAGTTTCCACAGGCCAATTTCTTTAGACCTATAGAACAAGAGAGGAATTTATATATGTCACAATCGATAGCCTTATATTTGTTTTGAATGTGATATTGCATTTCATGCCTTATATGCTTTCCCCACCCCCTGTGGTTACGTCATTCGTAGGGACTATTCCAATTAGATTGTGGTTCTTTAACACTGGCCAAGCCAAGCTGGAAGCAAGGTGTGGGTGTCAGTTTTTATTAGCACCTTTGCTTAGATAACAGGCTTCCAAAAGGAAAAGGTGACAGGGCGGAGTTGAGGGAAGCTCAACTATATGTCAGTAGATCAACATCTTGAGTTTTCAAAGAGGTTGTCTGTCTTTCAGCTGTCTTTAGAGGAGGGAAATGGATCAGGATTTCATAATCTTGAATTCTTGGTCCATGGCCCCTTGCCAGCTTCCTCCCAGGACCCTGCCCAGCTTTTAGTCTTACCAGCAGGCTTGTGATGTGCTCCCTCTGAAGGGGCTTTTTAATCTGGAAGAGGACACTGTCCCCCTTGTTGAGACCGAGTCGGGAAGGATATTCCTGGGCCCCTTGGAATCTCATTCAGCCTAATGTACTTGGAAATGAACTTGCTTGTCAGAGAACAATTGACAAAAGAAAGAAAAATCTCGATTAAATTTTGAGTCTAAAAAAAGCTGCTCTTAATCACTTCTTAAAATAGCAGTACTCTTTCATCACTAAGCCCACAAAAATGTGCAGGCCTGAAATTTGGTCAGCCTTGTTTCAAAGATATGCTTATAATGTCTGTGCAGCCGTTCACCACCTAAAATAAAACAAATCAAACACACACACACACAAACCAATTAACTAGGGGAAAAAAGATGTTTCTTCATAAGCCTGTTCCTACGATTCCTGGTATTGTTCAGGAATAATACTAGCTTTCTTTCCAGTGGAAATATTTTACTAAGAATTTTTTAGCATTCAGGCAAATCTCCAGACCAGAGATAGTCTAGGACTGTGGTATCAGGTCTGTGCCCTCAAGTGAACAGTTCTGAGACACCCATTGTAATTTTATTTATTTATTTTTGGCCATGCTGGATCTTTGTTGCTGCTGGGGCTACTCTAGTTGCAGTGCACAGGCTTCTCATTGTGGTGGTTTCTCTTGTTGGGGAGCATGGGCTGTAGGGTGCAGGCTTAGTAGTCGTGTTGCTTGGTCTTTGTTGCTCTGTGGCATGAGGGATCTTCCCGGATCAGGGATCAAACCTGTGTCCCCTGCATTGGCAGGTAGATTCTTTACCAGTGAGCCACCAGGCAAGCCCTGAGATACCCATTAAATAGTTCTCTCAGTGGGGACTGTCAAGGATGACCCAAGCTTGAGATGCTTCTACTGTCATTTCTCCACGGCCAAATTAATCTGCCACCTCAAGGGCATCCAGCCTGTGTAGAAGGGAGAGACCAGAAGTCTGCCAAAGTTAAGGTTACTGGAACTTGGAATTACCAAACAAGTATAGATGGATAGATGGATAAACAGATACATACATAGATGGGGCTTCCCAGGTGGCTCAGTGGTAAAGAATGCTAAGGGAAATGAACTCAAACCATGAACCTAGAGAAACAGAGCTCTGTTGGGACAGAGGTTTTATTTTAAAGAAATCTTCATGGCTCAAGCAAGGGTAGCAGTGATGGCTGGTGCCCAGTGGAAGTGGTGCTGTTTTCTACAAGTCAGGGACAAGCTCTGTCATAACCACAAGTTTCTACCCACTTAGATGGTGGGATAGCACTGTTTTAGATGCAATGACTTTGGTAAAGGCTTCCCAATCTCCATGATGCTCTCTCTTCTTATCCCCATGCTTCACTTTCTCCCTTTGCCCCATAGATCACTTAATGTAAAATATCTGGAGGGCATATTTAATATTATTTTATTTTTAATAATGTTTTTGTGTATGACCATTCCTTTGATATTTATATATCATATTTTACCCTTGGTAATGAAATTCTGACCACAAAGAATGCTACTGAACGGTTTCATTCGTTTTGGGGAGAGACAGTGTGTGTGGGATTTAAGTGCAAACCTGACAGCCAAGGATTGAAGGTGACCCCACAACTTCCCTTCTGGGTACACTGGAAAGTTGTTAACTCTCTGTGCCTCAATTTCTTCATCTGTAGGAGAGAGAGAATAAGAGCAATTTTCATAGGTTGTGATGAGAATTAATATTTTTAAAGTGTTTAAGACAGACCCTGGCACATAGTAAACATTGCATAAATATTTTCCTATTAATTACGATACTCTGCACATGTTTCTATATTTCTTTATCTGGAAAGGGAGGGTGTTGAGGATTAACATTGTTAAGCACCTACTATGTGTCAGAAACTGAGCTAAAGGCATTTAGATTGCTTTACTTAATCCGCATGGTAACCTACAATTCAGATATTACTCTTCCTTTACAGATTAAGAAATTAAGATTTGCAGAGTTTAAATTGGTCACCATCATGTAGCTAGTGAGAGGTGAGCTGTAACTCAAACCCAAGACTACCTGGCATGAATACCTTGTCCCATTTTTATTTGTTCCCTTTCATCTCATTCCCAGTTCTTTTTTTATGATACCCCCCCTTGAAATGGTTTTACATTTTCCAGTGAAGAAAACCTGATGTACTCAGAATGTCCAAACCAGACTTTCTAACTCCCGTGAGAACTGCCTCTAAAACTATTAGCTTCATTTTTTTTTCTGCTACAACATAAAACAAAGAGTAATGGCATGAAAAATATGACTTGACAACGTCATTTATATTATAATTTTCCCCATATTATGAAGTTTATCCCTAAAACAATACCCTTTATGGCAAAATCTAGCTTACTTTTGTTCTGTTGTCAACTGCAAAAATTACATTTTAGTTTTTTGAGTTTCTTTGTGTTCAGAGAGCTTGTGAGCAAATGTTTCTACACAGAAGAAAACCCCAAACTGAGAAGATTAATTCATAGTAAGTCAAATCTGACGCTAAAGTAGTTTGATCTGAGATTACCATTGACTACAAATTGCCATCTGTGCTTATTTGTTAAAGATGTCAAGTGTAATTAATTCAGTGGACCCAGTATTTGACAACCTCTGTTAACAGGATTTGCAGAATACATACTGGTATGTTAATTTTCAAATTAGAGCTGCTAAGTGTTTGTTGGTTTTGCAAAAATAGCTGCTTCTGTCCTCTGACCAAACGTTGAAAGGCCCAAAAGGGGAAAAGAAGTGATCATTTATTAAAGATGTTCTATGTGCTAAGCACTGTGCTGAGTACTTTGACCCACGTAACCCTAAGTCATCCTCCGTACTTTCTTGTAAGGGGGCAGTTATTAGATTCTTCAGTGAAAAAAGGGTTCCAGAAAGCTTTTGTTTCAGACCCCATGAGATGGGATGACTCTGACTTGAGCCTTTATGTTCAAGACTCATTATTAACATGTAAGGACTTCCTTGCTGGTCCAGTGGTTAAGACTCCACGTTTTCACTGCAGGGGGTACAGGTTTGATCTCTGGTCGCACAACAAGGATCCTGCGTGCTGTGCAGGCAGCCAAAAATAAATAAATAGAAGTAAAAGACTCATTATTAACGTGTCTTTGCAGACCTGATACTCCTTTTCATGTTCTAGGGGGAAATAGAGGACAGAAAGAAGGAATCACCTTGTCACTCATGTGTTTCCTGGTCACCTCCAATGGTCAAAACCCTTAAGTCCTTCTCAGGAGACTCATGTCCTTGGACAAAGGCTAAAGGAAGAAAGCCGGCAGATTGATCTTGTTCGGATTTCGGTCAGGGAGGAATACTGTCTTGGGTAGAGGCAACAGAAAGTGGAAAGGAAGAGACTGGCGCGCCACTCTTTGTGAACAGGATCAGACAGAACACTGACAGTAGAAGGCAAAACCTGGGCTCGATCGGAACTGAAAGAAAGCCTTGGCTCTGAACCTGTTCCTCTTCCCCTAAACTTCCACCCAAGGCCTACTTCATTTTGCATATTTCCCAGCACCCCACCATTAGTCCTGTGGCTGGAGCCCCTACACTAGTTTATAGAAGCCCCCCTGAGTGTCTAGGTTAGAGAGGGTCTCCCCATTGTCAGGCCTCAGAAGTTAGAAGGGACAGCTAAGGAGGAAATCCAAGTCCCACTGCAGTAGGGAAATAAAGTGCTTTTCTGATATCTCAGCTTTAAAAGGAATTTATTTCCCATGGTATAATTGTTAGAAATGGTGTACAGACTCTGAAGTATTATTGGAGTTAAGCTCCAGCAACAATTTGCAAGAAATGGTTTTGTTTTGTTTTTATGAACTGGCCTGGGAACCTAACAACCACAAACAACATAATTTTCTAAGAAAGTGTCTTCCCAATTTCCTATTTAAAAAAATTTTAAATATATCATAAGTTGGGTCTAGCTTAAAGTTGATGAACTATGGGAAGTACAATCAAAAGAATCTTAAAAAATTCCCCAAATAGGGGAAATAGGAATGTAACAATTGAATACAATAAGTGAAATTAGAAATGGTTCACAAAAGGAGATGCTAAAATTGGGGCAAAATGGAGGAAAAAAACTTAATGTACTTTGAAATGATTAAGTAATTTATAAAACACATTAATCTTCAAATTTCTACATTATGAAATCAACCCTAAATATTCATTGGAAGGACTGATGCTGAAGCTGAAGCTCCAATACTTTGCCCACCTGATGCGAAGAGCTGACTCATTAGAAAAGACCCTGACACTGGGAAAGATTGAAGGCAGGAGGATAAGGTGACGACAGAGGATGAGATGATTGGATGGCATCACTGACTCAATGACATGAGTTTGAGCAAACTCTGGGAGACAGTGAAGTACAGGAAAGCTTGGAAGTACAGGGAAGTCCATGGGGTCACAAAAAGTCAGATTCAACTGAGGGACTGACACAACAATTAGCATTTATCTCAGATAACATACATCTACCATGACATAAAATACACATCAAATATATGAATCTCTTTATTCATTTACTCATTTATTTTTATTTAAAATTTTATGGATTTATACTAGACACATGTGCAACTGTGTACTATAGTTTTTTCAGAAACAAATTTGTAGTATTAAATATGCATCAAAGTTCTTAAATCATGCCTCTTACATTTTATAATCTTTCCGTATCCCCATTAACCCCATTTTACTTTTGTAATTTTCAGGATTGTCTGAACTTTTGCTAAGTGAAGGTTTTCTTCTATATTTTTATTTCTGGGTTTCTGCATTTTACTGGACCTTAAATTTATTTATGTACAGTCATAAGCTAAAAGAAAAAAAAATCCTTGCTTACTTTCTAGGCAAGGTATGGTAACTGAGGAAATACTTGCTGTTCCTTTAATATTTTTCTACATAATTGGATCTATTTTAGCAGTCTGAGCTATTGCAGCTATTATGAACTGAACAATGGAGGAAGGCCAATTATTCCAAAGCTGAATTTAACTGTGGCTCACCTTATACAGCTATCGCTCTTCAAAATCAACTACAATCCAACATGCATTTTCTGAAGAATTCAAGAGGCAGGCAGATCAACACCATGAAACAGCGTCATTTTAAAGTGTAACATTAGACATTAAGAATCTTGGACCATCTGTGCTGCAATTCTGCTTCTTAGAGTTCCTGGCCAATGGCACTCTTAAATACATTTTAAAAATGCAGATTGATGGTTAGGAACTATATCAAAGAATTTTTATTCATAAAAATCTTCTATATGAGAGGCATCTTCTCATATATGCTGTGTATTCAGTATAAATGAGTCCTCCCAAAATTAGCCTCAAAATTGGCTTGAGCAAACAGCTGTAAGAATTAGGGGAAGTGCATATGCTAAGATGAAAATCCAAATGAAAGGTACCAGTTGAAAGAGACTGGAAAATTAGGTAATAAAATTCAGTTTAAAAATAGCAAGTGGGTAACATAGACTGCTGATATGGCCTCTGTGTGTCTGGGGTTGATGCCACTGAAGCAAACCTGATACCCAGAAGCTCCTAAGGTAACTGATTGACTTCTCTTTGCCGTAAGAAAAATGGCAGCTTGAGTGATGTTTGTCTTCAGCACCTCCTTACTTTATGTGACTCCCATCATTGCTCATCTCAACATCTTATTTCAGTTTCCTGAGTGTTTGGGATCCCTCTGCTTCTTCCATCCTCTGGTAAGTATCCCAGATCCTTGATCTTTCTTACCCATCAAAGCATATCTGAAATGCATTCAGTTCCCTTAGGGCATGTCTCCCACTGAGGTAGCAGCATAGCATGACTTGGGAATCAGACAAGGCTTCCAAATTCTGGCTTGGATACTTACTAACTGTGAGACCTTGAGTGATATATATAATCCTTTTGAGCATCATGTGCAAAAGTAAAATTAGCATAATAGTAGGAGGAGCTAACAAGATTGTTGTGAGTATTACAACACACAGCATATTTGAAGTGCTTGGTATTATATCCGAAAAACAGTGAAGGTCTAGTAAATAAAAGATACTATAAATAATTTGATAACATACAGTAAAAAGAACCCAGACTTTTACATTAGTGAAAAATCTAGCAAAAAATGTATCAATTCAGTTTAGTTCAGTCGCTCAGTCGTGTCTGACTCTTTGCGACCCCATGAATCACAGCACGCCAGGCCTCCCTGTCCATCACCAACTCCTGGAGTTTACTCAGACTCATGTCCATTGAGTTGGTGATGCCATCCAGCCATCTCATCCTCTGTCATCCCCTTCTCCCCCTGCCCCAAATCCCTCCCAGCATCAGGGTCTTTTCCAATGAGTCAACTCTTTGCATGAGGTGGCCCAAGTATTAGAGTTTCAGCTTTAGCATCAGTCCTTCCAATGAACACCCAGGACTGATCTCCTTTAGAATGGATTGGTTGGATCTCCTTGCAGTCCAAGGGACTCTCAAGAGTTTCCTCCAACACCACAGTTCAAAAGCATCAATTCTTCAGCGCTCAGCTTTCTTCACAGTCCAACTCTCACATCCATACATGACCACTGGAAAAGCCTTGACTAGACGGACATATGTTGGCAAAGTAATGTCTCTGCTTTTGAATATGCTATCTAGGTTGGTCATAACTTTCCTTCCAAGGAGTAAGCATCTTTTAATTTCATGGCTGCAGTCACCATCTGCAGTGATTTTGGAGCCCCAGAAAATAAAGTCTGACACTGTTTCCCCATCTGTTTCCCATGAAGTGGTGGGACCGGATGCCATGATCTTCGTTTTCTGAATGTTGAGCTTTAGGCCAACTTTTTCACTCTCCTCTTTCACTTTCATCAAGAGTCTTTTTAATTCCTCTTCACTTTCTGCCATAAGGGTGGTGTCGTCTGCATATCTGAGGTTATTGATATTTCTCCCTGCAATCTTGATTCCAGCTTGTGCTTCTTCCAGCCCAGCATTTCTCCATGTCCAGTTCTAACTGTTGCTTCCTGACCTGCATATAGGTTTCTCAAGAGGCAGATCAGGTGGTCTGGTATTCCCATCTCTTTCAGAATTTTCCACAGTTTATTGTGATCCACACAGTCAAAGACTTTGGCATAGTCAATAAAGCAGAAATAGATGTTTTTCTGGAACTCTCTTGCTTTTTTGATGATCCAGTGGATGTTGGCAATTTGATCTGTGGTTCCTCTGCCTTTTCTAAAACCAGCTTGAACATCTGGAAGTTCACGGTTCACGTATTGCTGAAGCCTGGCTTGGAGAATTTTGAGCATTACTTTACTACCGTGTGAGATGAGTGCAATTGTGTGGAAGTTTGAGCATTGTTTGGCATTGCCTTTCTTTGGTATAAGTACTCTATAAGAAAAATTACAAAACTTTATTGGGAGAAAGGAAGGAAGATCTAAATAAATGGAGTGATATGCCATCTACATGGATTGAAAGAGTTGACATAGTAAGGATTTAAATTTTTCCCAAATCAGTCTCAATATTCAATGGCATCCCAATTAAAACCCCAAGAGACTGATTTTCATTTTAGCCAGCTGATATTAAACTTTTAAAGAAATAAATTTCTTTAAATTTCTTTAAATTTATTTAAATAAATATTCAAGACACACTGGAAGAAGAGTTATGAGGAAAGAGGATTTCTTCTGCCAAATATTAGTCATGACTGTGTGGAATTATTGCAGATAAAGAGACTCCTGAAAAAGAATAAGGATACCCAAAACAGACTCAGGCATAAATTGATATGATTTGTGACTAAGGAGGTAGTCCAGAACAATTGGAGAAATGATGATCTTCTTGATAAATAATGCTGGTATAACAGTATCTAAATGTGAAAAGAAGGCTTCTATGATGGCTCAGTGGGTAAAGAATCTGCCTGCAATGCAGGAGACACAGGAGATACAGGTTCAATCCCTGGGTCAGGAAGATCTCCTGGAAGAAGAAATGGCAACCACTCCATTATTCTTGCCTGGAGAATCTCATGGACAGAAGAGCCTGGCTGGCTACAGTCTATTGGGTCACAAAGAGTCGGACACCCCTGAGCAACTGAGCACAGCACAAATGTGAAAAGAATCAAACTGGACCCCTTCCTCACACCACACACAAAAATCAGCTTCATGTGGATTATAAATTTAAATGTGAGAACAAACATTTTAAAATGCTTAATTAAACTCATGAAAAGGCACCACAAATAGTGTGAAATTATAAGCCACAGAAGGAAATGATATCTGCAACATATAATCAACATAGATTTGTATCCACAAATCAATTAGAAAAAGGCAGACAACCCAATGAAAAGAGCAAACGTCTTGAATAAGCACTTCACAAAAAAAGGAAATCTAAATAATGAATAAGAATATTCCAAGATGCTCAAGTTCATTAATAATTGTAAAGTACAAGCCGAGATCCTAGGGCACACACAGGAGTGCCAAAATTAAAACTTTGATAATAACAAATGTTGGCTGGGATGTGGAGAGCTCTCATACACTGTTGGTAGTCGTAGAAATTAGTACGATTACTTTGGAAGACAGTTTACATTTTCCAGTAAAATTGGAGCTACACATACTTCGCAACATAGCAATCCTACTCCTGGATATATCCCTAGAGAAATCCACACAACTGTGTCTCAGGAGATATATAAGAGTGTTCCAAGCAGAATTTTGATAATGATCTTCAACTGTAAATGAACCAAATGTCCATTAACAGTAAAATGGCCATAAACATTAAGTGAATGACTAAATCGTGGTACATCCATTAGCACATTGCAATCCTACAACAATGTAAAAGGAGAAAATAGAGGGTTTTTGGTGAGGAGGAAGAATCTTATGAACACAATACTGATCAAAAGAGCAAGGCACATAAGACTGCATACAATTTATTTTTAATTGATATAAAATTGAAAAATAAGAGAAAGCACATTTCATAGGGAATAAAGCTATAAGGAAGCTAGGAGGGTTAGGACTACCCTAGGAGAGCTAGGACAAGACCTCCCTCCAGAATAATCAGGGCAGTGGTCACCTCTTTGAATTGGAAGTGTCACAGTGGGGACTTCAGAGGAGCAACCAATATTTCATTTTAAATCTTGGACATGGGTTACAAGCATATTTACTACATAATTATACATTCCAATGTATGTTTGTGTCCTTTTTCATTCTTCTTTGTGTGTGTAATATGTCAAAAGAGAAAAGAAAAAAAATATGCCCACCAGAAAGAGAATCATGGTGGTACCATTTTAGAATTAAAATAAAGTGCTGTTATTATCCAGCCTCTGTGCTTTGAACATAAAACCTGTGTCATGCTGACATATTGAGCAACTTTACAAGTGTCATTGACAAACAATATTTGATGTTAAATAGCAAGATAACTTATATAAATTAAGCACTTACTAGGTCCCAGGCAATGTGCTAAGGGTCCAACACACAGCTTATTTAATCCTCTCCATAATGCTGGGAGGTAAGTGTTATGATTGTTTTACAAATGAGGGTAATGTATGTTTGTCAGAAAAGTGTTTGTGTAAAGTCTCACTCAGATTGAGGAAATGGCAGAGGTGAACTCCAACCCAGGTCAGTTTGACTGTCCAGCTGGCTTGCTGAGCCACTGTCCTGTTTCCCTCCTTTGTGAGCATTTAGACTTGGTCATTAATAACAAAATCTCATGGATTAAAGATCTAAACATAAGACCAGAAACTATAAAACTCCTAGAGGAGAACATAGGCAAAACACTCTCCGACACACATCACAGCAGGATCCTCTATGACCCACCTCCCAGAATATTGGAAATAAAAGGAAAAATAAACAAATGGGACCTAATTAAACTTAAAAGCTTCTGCACAACAAAGGAAACTATAAGCAAGGTGAAAAGACAGCCTTCAGAATGGGAGAAAATAATAGCAAATGAAGCAACAGACAAACAACTAATCTCAAAAATATACAAGCAACTCCTACAGCTCAATTCCAGAAAAATAAATGACCCAATCAAAAAATGAGCCAAAGAACTAAATAGACATTTCTCCAAAGAAGACATACAGATGGCTAACAAACACATGAAAAGATGCTCATCACTCATTATCAGAGAAATGCAAATCAAAACCACTATGAGGTACCATTTCACGCCAGTCAGAATGGCTGCGATCCAAAAGTCTACAAGCAATAAATGCTGAAGAGGGTGTGGAGAAAAGGGAACCCTCTTACACTGTTGGTGGGAATGCAAACTAGTACAGCCACTATGGAGAACAGTGTGGAGATTCCTTAAAAAACTGGAAATAGAACTCCCTTATGATCCAGCAATCCCACTGCTGGGCATATACACTGAGGAAACCAGAAGGGAAAGAGACACGTGTACCCCAATGTTCATCGCAGCACTGTTTATAATAGCCAGGACATGGAAGCAACCTAGATGTCCATCAGCAGATGAATGGATAAGAAAGCAGTGGTACATATACACAATGGAGTATTACTCAGCCATTAAAAAAAATACATTTGAATCAGTTCTAATGAGGTGGATGAAACTGGAGCCTATTATACAGAGTGAAGTAAGCCAGAAAGAAAAACACCAATACAGTATACTAACGCATATATATGGAATTTAGAAAGATGGTAACAATAACCCTGTATACAAGACAGCAAAAGAGACACTGATGTATAGAACAGTCTTTTGGACTCTATGGGAGAGGGAGAGGGTGGGATGATTTGGGAGAATGGCATTGAAATATGTATAACATCATATATGAAACGAGTCGCCAGTAAAAAAAAAACACACAAAATCTTGAGCATAACAAGATGACTGCTATATAGAGATGGTTCCTACAGCCTGGCATTCATTCCCATAGACATCTACACAACAAGCTCCATGTTGGACTTTGTGGCTACAAAGAGGGAAATGACACCAGCCCTGCCCTCGGAGCTCCTGATCTGGGAAGAGTCTAGTAAGTAAACAAATAAACAAAGCAGTAGTCTATGGGTTTCTAAAGTGGAGTGAGGATACTCAAGGCTGGAAGAAGGAAATAGGTAAAGGTAAGAGAAGATGCTTTAAATCATATCCTTTTAACCAACCAACCAAACTTCTTTATTACCTATCCTTCTTTATTACTCATTTCTATACTTGTCTCCTGGAGAAGGCAATGTCAACCCACTCCAGTACTCTTGCCTGGAAAATCCCATGGACAGAGGAGCCTGGTGGGCTGCAGTCCATGGGGTCACTAAGAGTTGGACACGACTGAGTGACTTCACTTTCACTTTTTACTTTCATGCATTGGAGAAGGAAATGGCAACCCACTCCAGTGTTCATGCCTGGAGAATCCCAGGGACAGGGGAGCCTGGTGGCCTGCTGTCTATGGGGTTGCACAGAGTTGGACACGACTGAAGTGACTTAGCAGCAGCAGCAGCAGCAGCAGCAACATACTTGTCTCCAATTACTTTGGAGCTAACTTTATCCCATAACTTGCTTTTTAACTGGACTCCAAGTTTTTCCATTCTTTGTTTTAGAAGGTGTAATTTTTTTGGTTCCTCTTCTTTCTATCCTCACGCCCCCCACCCCAGCTTCCACACCTCTACTCCCCTCCTGCTCCCTCTCCTCTGCTTCCTCTTCATTCAGCTTAAGTCATACCTTGTTCCTTAATGCCTCGATCAAGTACACCTTTCTCTGTAAATCTCATGACACCCCTCCCCCCTACTCTGGAAGTGAGTGCTATCTTTCTGACATTCTTCTACTTTTTATGTATGTTATTTTTATAGTATTATCACATATTTACTCTTGTATCATAATTATTTATGTGCATGTTTTGTCCCCTCTGCTACAGTGCAAGTTCCTTTAGCCCAGAGACCACGATTAATTTCTCTTTGTGTTCATCTGCCTTGCGAGATAGAAATGGACACATAACCATAGCTGAGAGGTATTTTGGCAGCAACATGACTGAACTTTTAGGTAGTTGTATGGGTCTTCTGGAGCAAAGGTATCATAAATACTGTAATAACAGCTTATATTATGTTAATATTTTAAGACATTTTTAGATGGGACAAATGGAATCTACAAAGAGGGATGGTATTCATAGGTGAAAGACTATTGAAATTATTTATGAAAATATTTTCTCCTTTTTCAGGAAACATCATTTATGAAGTAATAGCCAAGTTTTCACAAGTATAGAATATGGAAAGGAAGTAATAGCCAAGTTTTCACAAGTATAGAATAATATAAAGGAAAGAATATGGAAATCACCATTGATCTATGTTACCCTGCTCATGAATTCGACCATTAGCAGCAATAATTGTGGAATTTAGAACATACTATATGTTACATAAGTACCACATTACTTTATATTTGTGATTGTTTTATTTTTGCTTGTAATATGGGATAAAGTCACTAAAATCCTTCCAATATTCTGCATTGGAAATTGCTTCTAATTCTGTTTCTCAAGTGGATTTCTCTTCATTTCTTTATTACAGCTTTTTCTGTATTTTTCTCTATTGGAAAAGTTTTCCAGCTACTAGACCTACAGGGTAGGTAGAAAATTTGATGAAAATTTATGAAAGCTTGATGACCTTTAGAGATCTTGCCTTGAAATTTCCTTTTGTTTTTTAAATGTTTGGTGTTAAATGGTTCCGAGGGAGCTGCACTGTGTAGCTACCCAAAAGTTCAATGTAACACACTCAAGTTAACTGCTTCAGAGGTGTACATCCAAAAGAGAATGATTGATAGAAAAGATGCAACTGTTAATGAAGGCCAATAGGAAGCTAGCTGCAATTCCAAATTTCTCATTTCCCTGATGGTGTCTGGGGCCACCTCACACCTTCTCCCTGGAACCATTTGAATTCCTTCTGTGGTTCCTTCTGAGAGATCATAGCTCTGATCTCCCCTAGCCTCAGCTTCGTACATGGGTGTTGCCCTCATGAAACCATAGACCAAAACTGGATACTGTCTCTTGGTTGGGCTCTTCCAGAGATCCCTTGGGATTATCAGTGGGTCTTTAAGGGAGTACAGGAAGAGAGGTAGGTGCAGACAGCAGTCCTAGGTCTGGGCCTCATGGCAAATAGGAACATTTTCCATATATAACATCATTCTGGTGGCTGACCCAGAAGAAGCGCATCTGCTTTTTGCAGTGACTTCCAACCACTTTTGATCCTTCAGTGGTCAAAAAAAATAGAGCATGTCCCCAATATATATATTTTCAATGTATGCAAAAATAGAAATGAAGAAGCAATGAGATAAATAAATAAGTGCAAATAAGAGCTCTACTATTTCCTTCTAATGTCACAATGGATCATCTTACAGACCCCACCTTGGGCATCACTGCTTGCGTGGTGATCCGTTCTTCCATGGTGAAGGGTGTCTCAGCCACCATGTGTCTCTTCGGCTGCTCCTGGGCTAAGAGCTAATATCTCTCGATGTCATGGTTCCTCCTACCATAGCTGTGTGTCTCTCTACTTTGCCTCCTTTAGTGCCCATTCACTCTGGATGCATCATACAAACTCTTTTAAGTAAGACTTTGGCTTTCAATGCAGGGGGCCCAGGTTCGATCTGTGGTTGGGGAGCTAAGATCCCACATGTCTTGCAACCAAAAAAAAACCCAAAAACTGAAAAACCATAAAACAGAAGCAGTATTGTAACAAATTCAATAAAAGCTTTAAAAAAAGAAACAGGTTCACTACTCTGTGTGGAACTCTTCTCTGGGCAGATCTTTCCTGCTAGGCCCCAAGAGGACCGCTGACCAGCTTAGATAGCTTTGTGGAATTGGGAGTTTGGCCATGGTGAAGCCATCTACAGCCTGGGTTATAGATCTATGATTATAAATCCTGATGCAATTCTTCCTTTCTTGTTTGGTCTGCAGCTTCAAACAACCCCCAACCCATCAACTGCAGAGCCACAATTTGTGTATGATGCCCACTAAGGGGACGCCCCCCCTACTTCTCCCGATGTCCCCAGTAAAGAAACACTCTTTCAATCCACTTTTTGTTAATAGAAATCCCTTCCCCTGGGAAGGAAATACAAGTTTTCAGGATAATCTGGCACATCTCAGGGTGAGTCCTCTTGGCATACTTAACCCTTCTCCAGGAGGTATAAGGGTGAACCTTTGCCTACCTTTCCCTCCTCGTTGAGAATTTTAGATCTAGGACCACCTGATAGCAAGAATTTTTCTGGGTCTTCTTTTTTCCCAGAGCCTACGGATATTTGTCCAAACTGCATCCATGCCACAGGGCTCAAGGTGTATACATGTGCTGTGTGTCCTGGAGAAGATGAGGCTGCTTCCGGCTCTGCTCCGTCTGTGTGATGCAGGGAGCATGGGGCTAAGAGCCTGCAGCCGGCCTGCTGGGGTCCATGGTCCAGGGTCAGCCACACATTTGTGCCGTGATGTTAACACTTATCTCTTTGTGCATTGGTTTCCTTCTCTGTGAAATGGCAATAATAATAGAACTTGCCTCATAGGATTATTGTGAATTAAGGTACAAATGCTGAGACTTCCCTGGTGGTTCAGCAGTAAAGATTCTGCCCTTCCAATGTAGGGGGTGCAAGTTCTGTCTCTGGCTGGGTAACTAAGATCCCACATGTCCCATGGCCAAAAATTTTTTTTAAAAGCCCAAATCAAACAAACAAAAAACCTCTGTGCCTGTGGTGATAGTTGCACAACTGTGTAAATATACCAAAATTCACTGAATTGTGCAAGTCAAGCAAGTGAATTGTATGGTATTTAAATTATAACTCAATAAAAAATTTAAAACAGATACAAATGCTTATTACAGTTAGCATTCAATAAATTCCTAAGGGGAATAATAGCCTTTGTGTGGTTTTTTTCCAGACTATGAGGGCTTATTGGACTTCTCGCTGAAACCACCAAAGATGAACAAAGCGGATGGATGGACTTAGTTACTTGTAAAACACAGGAATAGCAAACTGGGGTAGGCCTTGTTCACTGCTCTGTCTTCAGTTCCGAACCCTATCCCTGGTACAATGTAGACATTCAATAAATATTAGTTATTGGTCTAGAAAATGTTAGGAGATACACTTACATAAAAGTAAGTATTCTTTAACGGATTTTAATAAATTTTTCTCTGCTGAAAGAAAATGCATTGATGCTAATAGACTCTGGGAATGTGTAAGGGTCATTTCCATTTATTGACTGCCTCCCTCTCCCCCAGCCAGATATGTTACATAATACACATAAAATCCTCAGAGGTAGGTATTAGTGATCACATTTCACCAATGGGAAACTGAACTTCACACAGTTTGTGACCTTCATGAGGGTGACAGGGCTCTACGTGACAGAAAGGGGATGTGAATCCAAGCTACACAGATGGCTCTGAAGTCAGAGACTTTTCTGCTGATTTATTTCCCAGTGGTGAGGACAGCTCAGAGGAAGAGCTGCTCTCTAGTGCCTCAAGCATCCAGAACTTTGAGATGAAGAGCCAGTCACTCTGGGATATAGGGTCCTCATGCTTCCTAGATATGTCATGTAATCCACCCACCATCATTGAGTTCCTAAACTGGTCATCAGAAACTGATGTTTATCCAATCAGAATTAAGAGGCAGACAAATTTCTACACTAAATTCAAGTGCTTGATGAACTTTTCACCATAGGCTTGTCTTGTTTGATATTTCTTATCCTAAAAAATGCAGAATTTAGTTGATACATCACACAAGAAGGATCAAAACTCAGAGATGTAAAATATATATTGGGGAGCCAGGAGAAAACTGCAGAGAGTATAGAATGGGGTGGTTAATTTCAGGCTTTCATTAGCATCTGCAAAAAAAAAAAAAAAGTTAATGCCTACTTACCTTCAAACCAAAGGGGAGTTTGCAGGAAGCATTATTTAATGTTTTTAAAAAATAGGGTTTTAAATAATTAAGATAAATGCTAAAAATAGCTAAGCAATAAAACCCTTTTAAATATTTTACCAAAGTATATTGCTCACATGCCTTATATTCAGACTGTGTCCTCATTTGGATATTTCATGTTTCTACAGTTTACTTTGTATATCAGTAATCAAAATTAAATAGTGTCTATACCTAATTACATTGATCATTTTTCGCACACTGCAAAGAGAATGGAAATCTTGGAAATAAATGCTCTTGCTTGGAATGAATTCTCTCTGAAATAATACACTGATGAGTGATTTGTTGAGATAATATGATATAAGTGGTTGCCACTGGAATTAATTAGGCTTCCCTGATAACTCAGTTGGTAAAGAATCTGCCTGCAATATGAGAGACCTGGGTTCAATCCCTGGGTTGGGAAGATCCCCTGAAGGGAATGGCTACCCACTACAGTATTCTGGCCTAGAGAATTCCATGGACTGTATAGCCCATGGGGTCACAAGGAGTCAGACACAACTGAGCAAATTTCACTTCACTTCACTTCACTGGAATTAATGGGATGAAATGAAACTGGAAAATTTGGGATGAATATCCAGAAAATAGAAGGTTTTAAACTTTTAGACTGTGTGAACTTCTTCTTGGGGAATAGGTAAAAGTTCTGGGTATTTATATTAAGCCCCAACACCAATATAAGACTATTCGGCAGGAAAGATTTCAGCCTTTCTAAATACCACTCAAGAGTATTATGAAGCATCTAAGTCCCTTAGATCCCAAGCAGGTAAGACTTTGATATCTCTGATAAAAAAACATTGAATTTTAATGTACCACAAGTAATTATTATAATTTCCTTTAGAAGTATAAATTGTCTGACTGTATCTACTTCGAGGGAAGTGGAAAGTATTAGTCCCTCAGTCACGTCTGACTCTTTGCAACCCCATGGACTGTAGCCTGCTAGCCTCCTCTGTCCATGGGATTCTTCAGGCAAGAATACTTGAGTGGGTTGCCATTTCCTTCTCCAGAGGATCTTACCAACCCAGGCAACCCAGGGATCAAACCTGGATCTCCTGCATTGCGGCAGATTCTTTACCGCCTGAGCCACCAAGGAAGATTTTTTTTTTTTCTTGAGAAACTATGATCTGATCTGTGTGGGGCTGTAGAGCTGAAGGCAAGAACTTGACCTCTCTGGGTGAATTTGTTCAAGGATCTCTTGAGAATCCTTAAGGCACAGAAACACAAACACCTCCAACCTGGATTCAGTGCGGTCTTATTCAACTCATAGGGCGTCTCTCTGGACTTCTCTAAGTTCCCAGTGGTCCTAATGAGCAATCAAGACTGAGAACCACTGCCAGAAGAAGAAGTGAAGTCACTCAGCGTGTCCAACTTTTTGCGACCCTATGAACTATAGCCTGCCAGGCTCTTCTGTCCATGGGATTTTCCAGGCAAGAATACTGGAGTAGGTTGCCATTTCCTTCTGTTTCTTGCCTGCAGTACAAACCTGAGTCTACTCTCCTGGTTCTCTCGAGCCTTAGATTACTGCTTCTGCACTTTTGCCTGAACTCACGGAAAATGATGTCTACGATACCTCTACCAAGGTTCTTAACTGTGATGGTTAATTGTATGTGTCAACATGACTGGACCATGGGTGCCCAGGTTAGTCATTGTTTGTGGCTGTGTCTGTGAGGGTATTTCTGGATGAGCTTAACGTTTGAATCAGTGGACTCACTACAGTGGACTGCCCTCCCCAAGTGGTTGGGGATCATCTAATCTGTTGAGAACAAAAGGCAGAGGAAGGAGAAATTTGTTGCTCCCCCATATTTTCCCCCTGCCTCACTGATTGAGCTGGGACGTGACATTTCATCTTCTTTTGCCCTCAGACTAGGATTAATAGCGTTGACTCACCTGATTCTCGGGCCTTTTGATTTGGACTGAATTATACCTCTGGCTTTCCTGGATCGCCAGCTTGCAGACATCAGACACGTGGAATTTATTAGCCTAAATAATTGCATGAGCCAATTCCTCTATCTATCTATCTATCTCCTATTGGTTCTGTATCTCTGGACAACCCTCACTAATACACTAAGACTTTTTAATTCATCGACTCCTTGGAGAATCAAGTAAAAGCAATAAACCTTCTCCCAAGAAAACACACTTTATCTTGGAAGCAACTGAAACACGTTTTAGAACCCCATAACCCCACCTCTAAAAACCTAGATTAAAGTCCCTATCTTATCTAGATAACACCTGAAACCAGATGCCCCTATTCTTATCTATCTGGAGTTGTTACCTCTGAAGCCTGTGCCTGAGCCAGACAGGGACTAGGAAATTGTCCTGTCCTTTCCCAAAGAAGCAAGAGACACCTCTAGTAAAGCCCAATGCTGAACTCTGCTGGTGGGGCTGTTCAAAAATTATTTAGAACCCTAGCGGTACACACACAAGAATATAATTCAAAACCTGAGCAGAGGTCCAGCAATGCAAACCTCTAAAAGTTACATACAAATGCCCTGGGATGATTTGCTTTGCTTTCATGCATTGGAGAAGGAAATGGCAGCCCACTCCAGTGTTCTTGCCTGGCGAACCCCAGGGACAGGGAAGTCGGACATGACTGAAGTGATTTAGCAGCAGCAGCGGCAGTCCAGTATTAACAGCAGAGCAGATGGGATTGGCTTGAGTGGCCTCGGCCCTGCAGCTGAGAATGGATGGACACTATAGAGACCACTGTACGAACAATCATGACATCAACACTCATTCTTTCTGGTTGTCCTGTGGCAGCTCTGGGGCATGCCACATCAACTGCAGGACCACCCACCATGTACTTTTGGGGTTCATGACCCCACTGTGATGTCCACATCTCTAAAACAGTGGTCATCATTTATCAGGAAGCTCAACGTCTGCACCTATTTTCAAGCATTTTTTCATTGTTTCTCCATTATTAAAGGGTTTAATTTTTCATCTAAAATGTAAGAAACTACATAATTCACATATACAGATTTGTCTCATAAACACAGTTTAGTATTGAGCAAGATACATTTGAAACTAGATTGTTTGCTTTATAAATTGCTTAATACAGAAATGTCATTTGAATCATAGCTCCTCCAAGTATTATCTAAAAATTTTTTTCCCACTGAAAGGGGAAAAGAGAAAGAAGCAATGTCATCTTTAGTGCAAGTTAAGGAAATGCTCAGCAGTCCATTTATTCGAAGCATTTTGTTTTGTTTGTTTTTTGGTCTATGTTTCTACTTGGCAACACTCAAAGTGAGAAAATCCAGGTGAAATAAATGATAATCTAAAAAAAAAAATACTGTCTCGAAAAGATAAAATTTGTTTAGATCATGAACTATAGTAGATAGTGTAAAGCAGGTAAATATCAACACTTTCCAAAAGGTGATAAGTTACTTTATGAGTGATTCTGCAAAACCTGTAAGTAACAGATAATTACTATTTTAAACTGTTGTAAAGTATTAAGAAAGAAAAGCTCTCTCATTTACTCTGTATACCTAGCATAATTCTGCTGTAAAAATTGGACAGGCATAGTGAATGGAGCAGGACACTATGATCTTTTTGCTTCCCCATGTCCTCAGCCTGCCTTTTGTCTGTGGAAAAACTTTAGCCAAAGAATAAGTTTAATTAGAGCACTGAGAAAATGCAGAAACCAAAGAAACAGTTCAACAAGATTAAATAATATTAGTTTATTAAGCATAGTCAAGGACCTTTTGGAGCAGGTAATGGCAACCCACTCCAGTACTCTTGCCTGGAAAATCCCATGGACGGAGGAGCCTGGTGGGTTGCAGTCCACGGGGTCGCTGGGAGTCGGTCGCGATCGAGCGACTTCACTTTCACTTTTCACTTTCATGCCTTGGAGAAGGAAATGGCAACCCACTCCAGTGTTCTTGCCTGGAGAATCTCAGGGACGGGGGAGCCTGGTGGGCTGCCATCTATGGGGTTGCACAGAGTCCGACACGACTGAAGCGGCTTAGCAGCAGCAGCAAGGACGTTTAGTTCCTCCTCAAGGGTTTAGACAACATTCTGAGCCATATCCTATGAGCTGTCTTGTAGGTACTGAAACCCCCACATGATGACCAGACTGTAGCCATGACATAAGCTGCCACAATTCTGAGACCTGGCCTCAAAGAAATGGGAACAAACTGACTCTGGAACTGAAGATTAACTGTACCTAATCGAATCAAGATGACACTGACCAGACTCTTGCAGCACCAATTTCAAGATGATTGCCAGAGCCGACTGTGCTCTTTCTGCATGAAGCCCCATCCCTTCCTCCCTCCCTCCATAAAAGGTCTTGCCCACTGATTGTCAGTGTGGAGGAGTTGGCCTTTGTCAGGAGCCCCCTGCCCCCAGGCTGTTGTCCTCTGAAATAAAGCAAACTTTCCTTTCCACCAGCTCGCCTCTTCTTTGGCTTTAGAGTGGCGAGCAGCTGGACCCCACTCTGTTTTTGGCTCCTTCCGCGAGACTCCTGTGCTCTCGCGACACCTGGTTTCTGGGGTTTTCCTAGAGTAGAGCCACCAGGACGACGCTCCTGGATGGCTTTGAGGAACCGCTGCTGGAGGCTACCTGACCCTGAGAGAAAGATTTTGGAGGGGCGGGTGTTTCTAGCAGCTGCTGAAACCATTTGTTTCGGGGAATCTTCTCTGTTTCCCCTCTGCTCGGCACTGGCTGTCAACGTAGGCTTTTCCTCGGTGGAACATGAGCCTGGACGAACAGACGAGCTCCAAGACCCGGTAAGTCCCACTGGTGTGCACCCGGGCTAACTTCTCCTTTGAGCACAAAGTGCTATTTGGGCATTTTGCCAATTGGTTCTGACGTGCCTGACGTTGAGGACCTTTTGTGTTAGGGGTGTCTTTGTTTGGGACTCTGTATCGGTCATTATCTTGTTGGATTTGTGATGATTCTGTCTTCTGGTGTGTGCGTATATATTCCATTTGTGTGACTGATATTATCTTTTATAAATTAATTTTTATTGGAGTACAGTTGCTTTACAATGTTGTGTAAGTTTTTTGCCTTACAGCAAAGTGAATCAGCTATACATTTACATTTATCCCCTCCCTTTTCGATTTCTTTCCCATTGAGGTCACCACAGAACATTGAGTATCCTGTGTTATAAGGTAAGTTCTCATTAGTTATCTAGTATCAATAGTGTATATGTGTCGATTGCAATCTCCTAATCCCCCCCACCCCCGCCTTGGTGTCCATATATTTGTTCTCTACCGTCCGTGTGTCTATTTCTGCTTCTCTAATAAGATCATCTGTACTTTTTTCTATGCATTAAAATATGACATTAGTTTTTCTCTCTCCTCCCAAAACAATGCTTTATTCATTTTCTCTAAAAGTAAGGATTTTTTCCTATAATTTTGGCAACCTACTTCTTGATCATCTCTCCATATGAAAATGATTTTCTAATTACTTTTTTTAAACTGGAGGGTGAAGAAGGCAATGGCACCCCACTCCAGTTCTCTTGCCTGGAAAGTCCCATGGACGGAGGAGCCTGGTGGGCTGCAGTCCATGGGGTCGAGAAGAGTCAGACATGACTGAGTGACTTCACTTTCACTTTTCACTTTCATGCATTGGAGAAGGAAATGGCAATCCACTCCAGTGTTCTTGCCTGGAGAATCCCAGGGACTTCGGAGCCTGATGGGCCGCCGTCTATGGGGTTGCACAGTTGGACACGACTGAAGTGACTTAGCAAACTGGAGGCTTATTGCTTTATAATGTTGTGTTGGTTTCTGCTGTACAACAACACAAATCAATCATACTATATACATCTCCTCCCTCTTGAGCCTCCCTTCCATTCCCCCCATCCGACACCTCTTGGTTTCACAGAGTGCCAGGCTGAGCTCTTTGTGTTGTACAGCAGCTTCCCACCAGCTGTCTATTTATACGTGGTCATGTGTATGTGTCAATGCTACTATCTCTGCTCCCACCTGCTGTGGTCCCAAGTCCCTTCTCTATGTCTGTGTCTCCATTCCTTTCCTGCAAATAGGTTCATCAGTACCATCTTTCTAGATTCCATATTATGCATTAATATACAATATTTGTTTTTCTCTTTCTGACTTATTTCACTGTATGACACTCTCTAGTTCCACGTGATTGGTATCTTTATTGTCTTTTGTAAAATGGGAAATTCAGATTCAATTCATTAGAAAAATTTTAGTTATGCGATTATGACTGAAAAAAAAGAAAGATAATTAAAAAAAAAACTTTTTACTTTGTATTGAGGTTTAGTTGATTAACAATGTTGTAACAGTTTCAGGTGAACAGTGAAGGGACTCAACCATACGTATACATGTATTTATTCTCCCCCAAAGTCTTGTCCCATCCAGGCTGCCACATAACATTGAGCAGAGTTCCCTGTGCTGTACAGTAGGTCCTTGTTGGTTATCTATTTAAAATATAGCAGTGAAAGAATTTTTTAAAACATAATATGACAATGGTATTCTTTAGACTCCAGAAAAAAAGAATGGTTAAGATGAAACTCTTTTGAAATTCCAAAACTAGTTCTTTTTGCATATGCAGTTAGAGGAAGCTAGCTTGATAAAATACTCTTTTAAGAATGCTGAGGCTTAGAGAACAAAAGCATGTCTAGGAAATAAGTTAACTCTTATCATGTCCTTGAAATACAAACACAGCCCACTTTGCCTGAGACTTCAGCTTTGGGTTAATTAGTAGAATTTCAAAAGGTGTTTGGGTTTATTGTACCATATTAAAGAGTAAGTATACTATGAGAAAAATGCAAGTTTTTAGAGGTTATAAAATATGTGCCTAAGTTTACCAATCAGTAAATACTGGTATAACACTTTAGTTACTTATTTTCTGGTTTTGTTAAGGCTTTTAAGGGTTAAAAATTGTAATCTGTAATTAAAACTACTAAAAATGATAAGGGAAACATTCCAATGTGTAAAGCAAGTAGGGCATGTGTTGTCGGCGAGAGAAGATATAAAGAATGGAGATATTTTTGTTGAGGAAAAATGATGATAATAATTTTGTCCTGGAGCTGGTTATTTCTAGGTGGGGAAAAATAAAGGACAAATTATATGGATACAAAAAGTAATAAAACATTTGTGGAAAAAGGGAACTTTGAGAAAAGAATTTTGTACTCTGTCAGGAGTGATTAAGATTAGGTTGGATTTAATTTGGTAAATGAGTGTTATTAATAGTAAGCTGATTGAAAACTGGAATTTGGTTTTCTTTCTCTCTGTTAAGAGAACAAAACTTCCCTGGAATAAAGAGCTGCTTTTGATAACAGATTGTAAGTTTCTTTCTCTAGCTGACTTTGAATATTCCAAATGGCCCTTAGTGTCTCAAAAGAAATATTTTTATGGTTCAAAATGTTTATTTATTGTTTTTACTGTGATAATATATGCATACAATTTGCTATTTTGACCATTATCACATGTACAGTTCAGTGGCTGTAGGCACATTTACATTGTTGTGCAGCCGTCACCACAATCTATCCATCTCCAAAACACTTTTGTCAGCCCAAAGTGAGACTCTCACCCATTAAACAATAACCTTCCATTCCCTCCCCCTAGCCTGTGACACTCACCATTCTATTTTCCATCTCGGAAGAAATATTAAAGTAACTAGAATTATTTGGTATGTTAAACTATATAGAAAATATTTGATAACTTTCAGGTCATACTGCTGAAGTGGGTAAGAAATTTAAAGAATGTTAATGGAAATCTATTGTTTTGCCTCAAGTTATATTTTTTAACCCAATGTTCAGGATTGATGTGTATCACTGCTGGCTTTATGTTTACTGCTAAAATTGTGTGTACAATGTTTGTGTGACAATTGGGTATAAGTGATAAAATGTATGGCCTATAAAATGTTTCTCCATAAGCATACCTCTGTATTTGTTTACTGTGTCTTAGTTTTAGTTTTACCCCAGCGTGGATGACTAGGTCAATATATAAGCAAAAAATAAGCCTAGCACTGAGGGACATGAATGGACCTAGAAAAGGCAACTGAACCACTCTAAGAATGCCGGGAAAATATAATGATTATTGATGCTTTCTATGAAAAGATCTGCCATTAAAAGGGGGAAATTATGCAAGAAATTTTCAAATATTGTGTTATGAGGAAGTCATTCTGGCTTATTCATGATATAAGTTGAACTTTAGGTTAACCAAAAACATCCTGTTTATGGCCTAATAAACATGCATTGTGCACGTGTGCTCAGTCACTCAGTTGTATCTGACTCTGTGGCCTGCCAGGCTGCCCATGGAATTTCTCAGGTAAGAATACTGGAGTGGGTTGCCATTTCCTACTCCAGGGGATCTTCCTTACTCAGGGATCAAACTTGCATCTCTTGCATCTTGTGCATTGGCAGGCAGATTCTTTACCACTGAGCCACCTGGGAAGCCCTCAACATACATTGTACATCTGCTTTAACCATTAAGGTTAAAAAACCCTAACACGTTTAAAGAATAATATAAAGATGCATTTGATTATTATCTTCATTGTAATATCTCTGTTGTCCAATTGCTAAGTCCTGTCTGACTCTTTGCAACACTATGGACTTCAGTATACCAGGCTCCTTTGTCCTTCCCTGTGTCCTGGAGTTTGCTCAGATTCATGTCCATTGAGTTGGTGATGCCATCCAGCCATCTCATCCTCTGCTGCCCCCTTCTCCAGTTGCCTTCAATCTTTCCCAGCATCAGGGTCTTTTCAAATGAGTCACCTTTGGCATCAGGTGGTTAAAGTTTTGGAGCTTCAGCATCAGGCCTTCCAATGAATATTCAGGGTTGATTACCTTTAGGATTGGCTAGTTTGATCTCTTTGCAGTACAGTATGTCCAGCTACTATGACAAAGTACCTGGTAAAAGAGAGAGGTAATATTTTCAAAATACAAAATATTGATGCTAAGCTTGGAACTTGAGATTATTTCCAGTTCTGTATCCGTTCCCCAAATTAGGCAGGAATATACCCTTCTTCACCAGGAAGTTGCTAGAGTGATTGTCATCCCATTCCTTCCAAGAGCTGGAGATAATTTGAACAGAAATGGAACTAAAACTGGGTTCCTCTGCCAAGTTTATGACTACCCTCTCTATCCAAAACTTTGTCCCCTTTCTTTTTCTGTACCTGTCCTTCCTCAAGACTGAGAAGTACCAGAGAAAAGGGGGGACTGAAATGGAGCAGAACCCTATAGTCCTCTATGTCCTCAGCCTACCTTTTGTCTGTGGAAAAACTTTAGCCATAGAATAAGTTTAATCAAAGCAGTGAAAATGCAGAAACAGAAGAAAACAGTCCAAAAAGACTAAATAATACTTTAGTCATTAAGCATAATCAAGGACCTTGAGTCCATTTCCAAGGGCAATAGATAATATTCTGTGCCACATCCTTTGAACTGTCTTATAGAGACTAAAACCCCCACCAGGTGGAAGAAGTTAACTACGTGATGACCAGACTGCAGCCATGACATAAGCTGCCACAATTCCCAGAGCTAATTTCAAAGAAAGGGAACAAACTGACCCTGGGACTGCAGATTAACTGTACTTAAAACAATCAAGATGACACTGATCAGAGGGTAGCTCAGCTGATAAAGAATCCACCTGCAATGCAGGAGACCCCAGTTCGATTTCTGGATCAGGAAGATCCCCTGGAGAAGGAATAGACTACCCACTCCAGTATTCTTGGGTTTCCCCTGGTGGCTCAGATGATAAAGAATCTGCCTGCCATGTGGGAGACCTAGATTTGATCCCTGGGTTGGGAAGATCCCCTGGAGGAGGGCATGGCAACCACTCCAGTATTCTTGCCTGGAGAATCCCCACAGACAGAGGAGCCTGGCAGGCTATGGTCCATGGGGTTGCAGAGTCAGACACAACTGAGCAACTAAGCATGAAACAAGATTACACTGATCAGATCACTGTAGAACCAATTTCAAGATGACTATCAGAGCTGACTGTGCTGTTTCTACATGTAGCCCCCTCCCTTCACCTATAAAAGCTCACTGATCTTCAGTGGGAGGAAGTCAGCCTTTGGACAGGCATCCATGTCCCTCTCCCCTCCCTTGGGTGACAGTCCACCAAACTTCCCTTTCCACCAAGCTTGCCTTTTTATTGGCTTTCAAGTGACAAGCATCTGGACCCCAATTTACAGTAAAAATAGCACTCTAATAATGGGAAAGTGAAAGTCACTCAGTTGTGTCCGACTCTTTGTGACCCCATGAATTCTCCAGGCCAGAATATTGGAGTGGGTAGCCTTTCCCTTCTCCCAGGGATGTTCCCAACCCAGGGATTGAACCCAAGTCTCCCACACGGCAAGCGGATTCTTTACCAGTTGAGCCATAAGGGAAGTTCAAGAATACTGGAGTGGATAGCCTGTGCCTTCTCCAGTGGATCTTCCCAACCCAGGAATTGAACTGGGGTCTCCTGCATTGCAGGTGGATTCTTTACGAACTGAGCTATCAGGGAAGCCCCAAATAAAGGGAAATTATAGTCCAATTTGAATATATAGATGCAAGTACATAAATAAAATATTGAGAAATCAAATCTAATGATATTTGAGAAATACTTGATGCTCAATAGATTTCATCTCACGAATAGAGAGGTGGTTAACATCAGGGTACCTATTAGTCTAATTCACAATATTAACAAATGAGAGAAACCAAATTCAATCCTCAATCATGATAATGATTATTAAAAACACTTGTTATGAAAAGAATAGAAAGGGACTTTCTTATGTCCCTCAAATAAACCTGATGATGAAACATTAAAAGCTATTTCCACTGTAATTGGCAAAATGACAAGGATAGCTACTGTGACTATTATTATTCAACATTTTATGGAAGTTCTAATTATTGAAATAAATCAAGAAAAAATCAAGTAATGATCTGGAAAACTATTAGGACTTATATGAGAATTAACGAGTGAAGTTGGAAACAACATGCAAAATTGATAGCATCTACCATTACCACTTAGAAAATGTAGTAACTAATACAGTGCCATTTATAATTTGCAACTCATTTATAAAATACCTAATATGAAATGTCAGAATTATATAAATAAACAGACAAAAAATTTATATCAATCAAGACATATACATACCCCCTGGATGGAAATATCCAACATTATAAAGACATCACATCTACCTACCACAAATTCATTGATTAATTAAATATAACACCAATCAAAATGCCATAAGAATTTCTATTAGAAATCTGAAGCTTATTCTGAATATCACATGAAATAGAAAAGGCACAAGAACAGAAAAGACATTTATAAAAAAGAGGAACAAGGAAAGGGATGGAAAAAAATACCATAAAGCTATAATAAATTAAACAGTGAGACAGTGGCATGGATATAGACATAGCAATCAGTGAAACACCGGAGTCCCAAGACAGACTCCTGGAAATATGAGAATTTCATTTTGATACAGATAGCATTTCAAATATGAGATAAAGGGTGGAAAATTTAATGAAAAGTTACTGGATAATTTCCCACAGTTTTGGAAAAACATAAAGCTAGATTCATTATAAAGCCTATAAATTTACAAGTGATGCATTTAAGGACTTGGAAGGTAAATTGTCATTCTCTATAAAAATGAGAAAACCAAATAATAAATCAAGATTATTAAATTACTAGAAGGAAATACAGAAAAGTATTTGTATAATATTGAATTGAGGTTGACCTTCCTAAACAAGACAAGAATTTGAGAAACCCAAAGTTAAATGTGCTGGAAACCCCGGTTCAATTCCTGGGTTGGGAAGATCCGCTGCAGAAGGGGTAGGCTACCCACTCCAGTATTCTGGCCTGGAGAATTCCATGAACTGTACAGTTCATGGGGTCACAAAGAGTTGGACATAACTGAGTGACTTTCTCTTTCAAAGTTAAATCATACAATCTCCTTTTAAAAAATGAATATAAAAAGACCATATAAGTAAAATTAAAATATGAGCAACAGGGTTGAGGAAATATTTACAATATGTTTTATAGACAAAGGTTACTATTCAGAATATGTAAAGAGAAAATAGAAATCAATAAGAAAAAAGTCAAAATATTAATAGTTGAAAGATAAAAATAAACAATTCATGGAAGTGGAGATAAAAAGGGACCAATGAAAAGATTCTCAGTGTTGCAGGTAATCAAATACAGATTAAAATCTTAAAACATATTTTAACCATCTAACTGACAAAATTAGAAAAAATACTTATTTTCACTATTCGCTGAGAAATGTGTGTAAATATGCATTTCTATTAACTATAGGTGAACGTATCTTGATGCACATTCAAGAAGTCAAGCTTCTACTCTATATAAATGAAAGAAAGTTTCCATCATTTGGTTCAGGCATTCTATTTTGGGGATTCATTTCTTTAGAAGTATTTAAATTTAAAAATAGAAATATATGTAAAATGACATCCCAGTATTGTTTCTTGGCATGAAAAACTGGGAACAGTCTAAGTCTCCAGCAAAACATAATATTTCTGCTACTATTGAATGCTATATAGCCTTTAAAAATAACAATAATAGGAAACCATCATCACAAAACAGAGTTAGTATGACCTTATTTATAAATCTTTTACCACCTAAACCCATGTGTGGATGTGTGATTGTGTATAAATTCATAAGAAAGGGTGAGGAAGGACCCACCAAATACTGACAACCAAGGTTAAGTCATGAGTAGAAGACATGGAAGAGGAAAATTTTTATTTTCTCCATTTATTTCTATTTTACTTCAGTTTTTAATAATAATTGAATAATAAAAATATAAAAAGATGATGTGAATAATTTTAATCATATTATATAGCACAATGACTTGAATTTCTGCCTCCCACCAATTTCTGTTTGAGCCAATCGATACTGTTGACTACCTGGCAGGTGAACCAAAGTGTTCACTCCTCCTCTACATGACAGACTCATTCAGGTGAGCATCAAGGCACGAGATTAGATCCATAGATCGAAAAGGCAAGACACCAACTTAGAGAAGATATCCACAGGGCATATACTCGACCAAAGATTTATTGGTTTTACCCAAGGATTGAACCACATCTCTTGCATCTCCTGCATTGGCAGGCAAGTTCTTTACCACTAGTGCCACCTGGGAAGATAAAGATTTATATCCAGAATCAATTAAAAAGTTAAATGGAAAACTTCTATAAATCAGTAGATAAGATACCAAATTAAAAGTAAATGGTTCAGGATGGGGGACACATGTATACCTGTGGTGCATTCATTTTGATGTATGGCAAAAAATATTGTAAAGTTAAAAAATAAAATAAAATTTAAAAAAATAAAAAGGGGAAAAAAATAAAAATAAATGGCAGAAGCATACTGGCTTCTTAAGAAATGATAGAATAAGGATCTCAGAAAAACCACTCCTTCATAAAGGCAATTAGAATACTGACCAAAAAAAATCATCAAAAATAAACTTTTTCGGAACTCTGGAAAATAGCCAAAAGTTTACAACAATCCAAGGAACATCAAATTGAGAAAAACAGGTAAGAGCATTGAGTTTGGTGGCATTGTAACCTGCTCTCTACCCTTCTGCATAGCTCCAAAGTAGTCTTGAAAACTAAAGGCCTTGTAACCATGGTAACTGTGAAAGCCAGCAGCCTAGCAGCCACTGGAGGCCGCAGACAAGTTTGGAGCTATCCCAAAGACTCTCTCCCCAGAGAATCGTTTCTATTTGATCTGTCTGGCTGTTCCAGCCCCATTCTCAAAGTTTGTCTCTATTTGACTGGACTCAGAACTTGTTCTACATGGACAGCCTATCACCAGTGTTTTTCAGAAACGATTGGAGGAAATCATTTAACATCAGAGCTGTCTGAAATGGGAATACAAGCTAAATGGGAATACAAGCTAAATGGGAATACAAGGTGGGATATGCAAGAGGCTGACCAAAAGACTCCAAAAAAAAAAAAAAAAACATGGGAAAGAGATGTCCACAGACCACCAAGAAAAACTTTTACTTATTTCTGGCAATCTAGAAGGCCACACAATGCAGGGCTGTGCTCAGGCGAAAGAGCAGAGAAGCCCTCATCTCTGATCTCTGCCTACTTTGAGACTGTGCAAAAGGGAGTTAAGATTAAAGCAGAGTATATTATAAACTGCTGGAATATTGAAGATAGGCTACAATGTACTTGGACCCTTTGGCAAAGGTTGAGAGGCTTATTGGGATTTACAAAAATCTCTGTCCAATCATTAGCAAGTTCAGTAGAGACTTCAGTGGAGAACTTTACAAATTAGATCATCCTTCACCCCTATAGGATTGTCATCATTGCTACTGGTTATAGTTGCAGCTCTTGTGTTTTATTTTTCCTGGACTAATTCTATAAAGCCTGTATTCCTTGTTGCAGGTACAAAAGAAGAAAAAAAGACTTGAGAAAATAAAAAAGTAAAATGACACACATAAATCCTACTTTATCAATAGTTACAATGAATGTATGTAAAACGTTCCAATCAAAAGGCTTGGATTTAAAAAATATGCTTCAAGGAGGTTATATTATATGACAGGTACAAGGCAGACATGAACAAAATGAAAGTACAATTATATGCATAAAATATTGAGAATTATTTTTCAGAGCTTGAAGAGATTTTCAGAATCATCTATCCAAAGCCCTCATTTTCCATATGAAGGAAAGTGCAGGAAAGAAATGGAGCCACTATTGTTTGGTTACTATATAGGATATTTTAATTTGTAAATAGTCTAAGTGTTCATTCTTTTCTTTTCTCCTTTACTATGTCTAGCAAGGTATATCCCAGCCCCATATATAATCTTATGAATCAATATTGCTTTATGATTTTATTTTTTGCACTTAAACTTTTATGTAAATCCTAATACAGACTGTTAATTAATGCTTTTCTTCATTATCACCATTGTTCAACTAAATTGTTATTTCTATTCTGACTATAAATACTACAATATTCTTCCATCTGTTATCTTTAATCTCTTTTTTTTCATAAATGTTTATTCCTGATTCCGAATCTAACTATTTCAATTTTTTTTCTTTTATAATATGTTGCAATAAATGGTTAAGTAAATCCTTTCAATCTTTTTTTTCAAACATATCTTGACTCATCTCAAGTTGCTGTTTAAGTAAAATTTTAACATCATTTTTTAAAGTTCTAAATAAATTTCATTTGAAATTATGGTTGGGATTGTATTAAATTTATAGAGTCCTTCCGTGGGGTGTCTGAGTTACAGGAGGGTAAAAAGGATGCTCATATACAGAGAAGGTCTGGAGTGGGATTCAGAGGGCAGGTAGGGTGAAGAGGGAAACATGCAGAGCTGTTGCTTGGTATTGTGTGTCAAAGCCTGAGTAGGACCTGGAGGGCATCCACAAAGCAGAGACAGCCTAGTCGGGATCAGCAGAGCATGGTTTACATCTGTAGTACCCTTGCCAAGGATGCGTAAGTTGAACTCAATTTTAAGGAAATGTGAGACAAGTCCAAATTGAAGAACATTCTACAAAACAACTGACCTATAGTCTTGTAAAGTATCAAGGTCATGAAAGTCAAAGGAAGAACTATTAAAGACTGAAGGAGGCATAACTAAAGGCCATGCATGATTGAGAACTGGCTGTTTTTGCTATGATTACTTAAGGGTTGCTCCTAATGCAGGAGGCCTGGGTTTGATCTCAGGTCAGGGAACTAGATCCCACAAGTGAGTGAAAGTGAAAGTCGCTCTGTCATGTCCAACTCTTTGGGATCCCGTGGACTATGCAGTAGTCCATGGAATTCTCCAGGCCAGAATACTATAGTAGTCTATCCCTTCTCCAGGGGATCTTCCTGACCCAAGAATCGAACTGGGGTCTCCTGCATTGCAGGCAGATTCTTTACCAACTGAGCCATCAGGGAAGCCGGATCCCACATGCCACAACTAAAGATTACTAAGGTAATTGATGAAGCTTGATTATGGGGATTAACGATTAGAAGACAATAATACATCAATAATATATCAATAAACTGATTTGTAAGGCTGTATCGACATCATGTAGAACATGTTTGTTCATATGAAAAACACTAAAGTTTTAGATGATAGGAAAATGGGGAGGTAATTTACTCTCAAATAAATCAGAAAAAAGTGGGCCTTTGTATCGCACTCACCTTTTCTGTAACTATGTGATTGCTTCAAAAATAATTTTTTGAACAGGAAACAATTTGTGCTGAAAATAAATGTATAGACTAAATTGAGAGAGAATTGAATGATTCCAAGATTGAATCTTTCCATTCAGGAACATCTAATATATTTCCATTAATTCAAAAATTTTAAATACACTCCAGAAAAGTGTTGTTACTTCTGTATGTCTTGAATATTTCATCTTAAGCATTTTATAATTTTTTGCTATTGTGAATGGAATATTTTTCTATTTCAATTCTTCTTCTTCCTCTTCTCCTCCTCCTCTTCTGATTCTATTGAGATTTATGTATTTTATATCTTTGGCATTCTGACCTTTTGGCATAACATTTGGACCTTTTATTAGTTTTATTATATTTTTAGTTGTTTCCCTTAATTTTCTTAGAACTAAATTATATATCTGCAAATTATTTTCATTTTATCCCTTCAATTTGTGAATCTGTACCTTATTTCTTTACTGATCTTTTTGTTAATAATTCTAGAATGATGCAAATAGTCTTAAAAACTGATATTCTTGTTTTAATCCTAACTTCTGTGGGAATGCCACTAATGTCTTATATTAGCTATGATATTTGTTTTTAATAGATACTCTATCACAATAAGAGAATATACTTTTATTCCTTAGTTTGGTAATATTTTCCCCTAAGGATTGGATATTGAATTTTATCAAGTATCCTTATGGCAATTATGAAAATATTCATGATTTTTCTCAATTAACTTGAGTTATGAATTAGGCAAACAGATTTCCTAAAGTTGATCCATTCATAAATTTTCAGAAGTACTTCATTTAGAATTAATATAACATTGGATTTAATATTATAATGTTCCAGAGAGGATTTTTACAATTATATTTATGAACGATATTGGTCTTTATTTGTTCATGTTTATTATGCTATCTTGTTAGCTTTTTTTTTTTTCTGCTTTTAACTTTATAGCAATGTAAACCCCTAAAATTGACTGGGAAATATTCCAATTTTTCTATCTTCTGTAATTGCACAAATAATATAGGGACTTGATTAAACCTTCAAGGAATAGAGAGAACTTGTCCTTAAATCATATGGGTCTATTGCCTTTTCTTTTCCTCATTACAGTATTATTATTTTAAACCTTTTAAGTTTCTTTCCTGGATAATACACTGCAGATTTGATACGCTCTTGAGTCAATTTTGGTGTTCTGTGTTTTTCCATAGAATCATCTCCTTACTACATGTTCTAGCTTCTTTTGTTCCATTGATGTCTTTTGTTGTATTGTTTCCCTTGATCCCTTTCTCAGATGATTTGCAAATTAGATGTCCAATTGTTATTCTATTATGCTTACTCTTACTTTAAAAATATATTTGAACTCATATTTCCCTGTCATTCTCAAGAACAAAGTAATATCTATGTATTCTCACCCATTCTATGGCCCTCTCTTTCCCAAAAAAATGTTAGCTTGTTTTATATCTTTCTCCAACCCTCTCCTATATTTTGTTCAAGTAGCTCCAGGTAGTTTAAAAATGCTATACGACTTTATATTTAAAATGTTTATAATTGCTTTACTGGTCAGGAAGCAATAGATAAAACTGGACATGGAACAACAGACTGGTTCCAAATAGGGAAAGGAGTACATTAAAGCTATATATTGTCACCCAGCTTATTTAACTTATAAGCAGGGTACGTCATGAGAAACGCTGGGCTGGATGAAGCACAAGCTGGAATCAAGATTGCTGGGAGAAATATCAATAACCTTAGATATGCAGATGACACCACCCTTACGGCAGAAAGTGAAGAAGAACTAAAGAGCCTCTTGATGAAAGTGAAAGAAGAGAGTGAAAAAGTTGGCTTAAAACTCAACATTCAGATAACGAATATCATGGCATCTGGTCCCATCACTTCATGGCAAATAGATGCAGAAACAATGGAAACAGTGACAGACTATTTTTGGGGGCTCCAAAATCACTGCAGATGGTGACTGCAGCCATGAAATTAAAAGACGCTTGCTCCTTGGAAGAAAAGCTATGACCAACCTAGATAGCATATTAAAAAGCTGAGACATTACTTTGCTAACAAAGGTCCATCTAGTCAAAGCTGTGGTTTTTCCAGTAGTCAGATATGGATGTGACAGTTGGACTATAAAGAAAGCTGAGCACTGAAGAATTGATGCTTTTGAACTGTGGTGTTGGAGAAGACTCTTGAGAAGAGTGGACTGCAAGGAGATCCAACCAGTCCATCCTAAGGAAATCAGTCCTGAATATTCATTGGAAGGACTGATGCTGAGGCTGAAGCTCCAATACTTTGGCCACCTGATGGGAAGAACTGACTCATTGGAGAAGACCCTGATGCTGGGAAAGATTGAAGGCAGGAGGAGAAGGGGACGACAGAGGATGAGATGGCTGGATGGCATCACTGACTCAATGGACATGAGTTTGAGTAGGTTCTGGGAGTTGGTGATGGACAGAGAAACCTGGCCTGTTGCAGTCCATGTAGTTGCAAACAGTTGGACATGACTGAGCAACTGAACTGAACTGTATCTTTTATTTCTTTTTAATCATCAAGTAATCCAGGGCTATATTCTGATTCTAAAAATTCAATCAATCATTCTATTTATTGGGTGGGCCAAATGGTTTGGGTTTTTCATCAACAACATACAGAAAAACCTGAGCAAACTTTTTGGCCAACCCAATAAAAATGAACCACTGTCAATGCTTGGAGAAGGCAATGGCACCCCACTCCAGTACTCTTGCCTGGGAAGTCCCATGGACGGAGGAGCCTGGTAGGCTGCAGTCCATGGGGTCGCAAAGAGTCGGACGTGACTGAGCGACTTGACTTTCACTTTTCACTTTCGTGCATTGGGGAAGGAAATGGCAACCCACTCCAGTGTTCTTGCCTGGAGAATCCCAGGGACGGGGGAGCCTGGTGGCCTGCTGTCTATGGGGTCGCACAGAGTTGGACACTACTGAAGTGACTTAGCAGCAGCAGCAACTGTCAATGCTAGTACTTTCCAAAGAAGTTATTGCTATTATGAATCTGGTGTATATTTTTTCAAAAAGTATCTGGTAATGCATGGCATATGTACTCAAACCATGTATTGTACATGCAATATTTAGAATATATATGTTTAGTGTGTTTAATATAGCATAGCCATCATGTAACTTCCTTATTGTCTTGGAAGTGTTTTCATGTTCAGAGGTAGAGATGCACTTCATTCTTTTAAACTGATGCATCTCATAGGAGATACATGCCCTAATTTATTCACCCATTCCCCTATGATTAGACATGTAGGTCATTGTGTTGGAGTTGTTGAAGTGAATATCCTTTGCTTGCCTCTTTTTGAACAGGTACAAGTGTAACTGTAGGATTTTCTATCAATTGGGCTTTAATTCAGGAAAGAAAAAGAGAGGTTTTTGGAATGTGAAAGGATTTAAATAGAAATAAGTTGTCTATAAAATAATTGTAAGTGCTGGAGGTGTGGAAGTCAGGGTATTTCATTGAAACTTTGAATTGAGTGTTGACCACTGTTGATGCAATCCCAGGATTTAGTGATTGCTGCAGCCACAGCTCCAAGAGCTGCCACCATCACCTCCACCTCCACCCATGGAGCTCGTGACTAGACTATGGATTATGACATCTGGCCACTCCAAGCCCCCACCCTTCAGAGCTTGCTTGTCTGTCCACATGGTTACAGAACGATGGTATAGAAAGAAAGTGAAAGACAGTGAAGTCGCTCAGCCGTGTCCGACTCTTTGCGAGCCCATGGACTGTAGCCTACCAGGCTCCTTAGTCCACGGAATTTTCCAGGTAAGAGTACTGGAGTGGGTTGCCATTTCCTTCTCCAGGGGATCTTCCCAACCCAGGGATCGAACTTGGGTTTCCCACACTGCAGGCAGACACTTTACCTTCTGAGCCACCAGGGAAGCCCTGAAAGATGGTATAACTCATTCCAAAAAAGCTCATACAAATGTGTTTAATTGGCAGAACCAAATTTACATCAAGAATCCTAGCAGCAAAAGTCTGAAGAATGTAGTTTTTAGCCTTCTCAGCTCAGTCAGTCATGTTCGCTCAGTTGTGTCTGACTCTTTGCAGCTCCATGGAAATGGCAACCCACTCCAGTATTCTTGCCTGGAGAATGCCATGGATGGAGGAGCCTGGTATGCTACAGACCACGGGATCGCAGAGTCAGACACGACTGAGTGATTTCACTTTCTTTCTTTCTTTGCAGCCCCATGGACTGTAGCCCACCAGGCTCCTCTGTCCATGGGTTTTCCCAGGCAAGGACACTGGAGTGGGTTGCTATGTCCTCCTCCAGGGGATTTTCCTGACACAGGGATTGAAGCTGCATCTCTTATGCCTCCTGCACTGCAGGTGGATTCCTTACCATTGCACCATATCACCAAATAGAAAAATTGTATGACATCCGAGTTGAGAGTCAAACCATTCTATCACAGTCTACATTTTTACCTGCTCGATAACCATAAACAAATTTTTATGCACACAGAGTCTTCTAAACAGCTGCAAGAGCAACAACTTACTCCCATTATGCAACCATTCCCAATGCAAATAAAACATACCATTTTTCTAAAGAAAAGACCCAAACTCCCATTAAACACTGCATTGATCCTTGAAGATGTTTGTTCCTTTCTAATTCAGCCACAAACCTATCTTGGTAACCAATAACCTCAAAACTAAATTATAGTTAACCATCACCTCATAGAAATAAAAGTGAAGAGAAAATAAATAGAAAATTTTTCAATTACATACAAATATATATATAAAACAAAGCAAGGAATAAAAATATATAGAACTATTATGGTCTTCAGTTCTGCAATAAGTCAGAAGAATACAGTTGGTATTTATAACTTCCTTTGCCCACTACCAATTTTCTGTATCAATTTGCCCTCAGCCAGCAATTCTGTGGTCAGAGTTCTATATCTGGTGGGGTGGTCCAAACCTTCCCTCCCTAAGTGCCTGAGTTCTTCCTGGTTTTACATGTATTGTGTTGCTATGGTCTTCCATTAATCTTTACTATTGGATACAGAAATTCTAGGAGACACCCTAGGGGAGTCTCAGGGTTATAAATACTCCTTCATGCCCTTGATATATATGAGTAACTCTATTTCTGCTTGATAATGAAGGTTAATTACTTAAGTTAGAGCAGTGACTCTCTTCTTTGTCTATTATTCAAAGTTCAGTGAAATCACTGGTCATAGGTGGAAAGAGTCCTCCACTGGGAAATAAGACATGTAAGCCAGAAGAGTTCAAAATCATGGTAATGGGAAGCAAAAATTTTACAAGTGAGTAATTAGGCATAATAGTGAAAGGAACCACTGGCATTTTATCTTCTCAATTCCCAGACGCTCTTATTTTATCGGCAGGAGAATCAACACTTGATTAAATGTATAATGTCCATATTATAGGACATTTAATATTTATTCTGATTACAAAAGTAATTTATGGTCATTAAAAATGTTATCATTCAAAAACATAGAGAAGGTGAAATTCTCCCTTATTCTGTCTCCTGTCTCCCAGTGCTAACCATTGGCATCATTTGTATTATAAACGCACACACAAACATACATGTGCTATACTATAATTTATTACTAAATTAGTAAGTATTTTTACCACAGGGATATGAATATACACTTCTACATTTAAAACATTTAAAAATGTTTATTCATTTATCCTTGACAGATCATCTTATTCCTTTGAGCAGTAGGTATAGTATTCCATGGCTGGTTACATTGTAATTTATTTATTCAATGTAATACGAATAGACACTTAGTAGCTTATGAGTTTTGCTTTTTTTTAAATCTCTGTGCACATATGGAAGATAATTTTAAAAAGTAGAAATTTTACCTTTCCTCTTCATCAGAGTTAGCAAAATATGGGGGCCACCTAACCTTATGCTTTCACCAATCAATTTGGAAAGTTAGACTTACTTTTGGGTGTTAATTCAGAATCATTTCAGAGCAAAATGAGCTCTCTTATTTTTGTTTGGAGAGGAGAGCACTGGAGGGTGTGTGACAGCTAAGTGTGGTTTGTGTGTAATTATTCCTTATTAATTGTGTGACATAAGATGCTTTGTAAAGAATATATGTACCTATAAGGTAGGTTAAAAATAACCTTTATTGGGACTTCCATGGCAGTCTAGTGGTTAAGGCTTTGCCTTCCAATACAGGGGCTGCGGGTTCAATTCCTGGTTGGGAAGCTAATATTCCACATGCTTTGTGGTCACAAAAAAAAAAAAAAAAAAAACCAGAGACAATGCTGTAACAAATTTGATAAAATGGTCCACATGAAAAAAATTCTTTAAAAATAAACTTTATTTGTGTCTTCAAAGAAAATAAAAACAATCTATATAATGATATTTTAACCGAACACAAACACAAATACACACACACAACCCCCAGAAGCGGCAACTGCTTAGGTTAGACAGGTTTTCATACTCCATTTGTAATAACTTTAAATTTTAAGTCAGTGAACCATTGTATCATCAATTTTCATTTCTTTTTATTTTCCTGTGAGGTGGGCTGGTTCCAAGTTGACGAAGTCACACATTTAAAATAATTAAAAGTTTTACATTGCAGAAGAAAAATATGCTCTTTCCTCCACCTTGGTGTGTGTCCTTTTCTCCACTCATTTATCACCATAATACAGAAAAATAGTAAACCAGAGCAGCATTTCATGTTAACCTTCTTGCCTCAAATATTTAAGATGAAACATGAGTTTATACAAGCTCCAAGACATTGAAACAACTAAATGTTTTTGAAGTGACATTTACAGATAGTGTTTATGCATTTGTATAATACTTTTTAAAGAGTATTTCACGCTAGAAACTTGCCTATACACAAATGAAAAACCAAGGTGAATAAATATGTACTGCAAAGGCAAATGTATCTCAATTGAAGACAGAAGGCATTGCCCACTGGTCTTTTTCTTTTTTGGCCAAATCACTCAATCTACAGGATCTTAGTTCCTAGGCCAGGGATCCAATCCAGGCCCCTCACAGTGGAAGCTCACGAGTTCTAACTACTGGACTGCCAGGGAATTCTCCACGCCCGCTGGTCTTTTTTCTATTATTTTATTTTTAATTTTTCTTTTCTGTCTTTATTTTTACTGCACTGGGTCTTCATTGCTTCTTGTGGGCTTTCTCTTGTTGCGGTGAGCAGGGGCTAGTCTTCATTGAAGCACACGGGCTTCTCATTGCAGTGGCTTCTCTTGTTGCAAAGCACAGGCTCTAGGAGCACTGGCTTCAGTAATTGTAGCACAGAGGCTCAGGAGCTGTGATGCATCAGCTTCGCTGGTCTGTAGCATGTGGAATCTTCCTGGGCCAGAGATTGAAACTGTGTCCCCTGCGTTGGCAGGCATATTCTTGTCCACTGTGCCACCAGGGAAGGCCTACCTACTGGTCTCCATGACATAACACCAGCCTGTGAATTCTCTTCTCTTGCCATCTCCTCCTGCTATACCCTTCCACTTCCTGTCTCCATAAATTGCTCTTGTAGATGCACTGCACTCGTATTTATTTTTCTAATTTTAGGTGATGGAGACACCAGAATATCTATGCAAAAGAATTCAGTTCAGTTCAGTTCAGTTGCTCAGTCGTATCCGACTCTTTGCGACCCCGTGACCCGCAGCACACCAGGTCTCCCTGTCCATCACCAACTGCTGGAGTCTACCCAGACCCATGTCCATTGAGTTAGTGATGCCATCCAAAGAATTAAGTGGTAGCAATTTCATAGGGAAAGGAACTTGAAGGTGGAATTACATTGCTCTTTACATAAAATTGAGAACATATTGATTCTAGTAAAGAATGTCCTTCCTCCCCCACAACCCAGAAATACCATTGCCTTTAGAGTGGAAAAGGAAGAGAATCTACTCTGATTCTGTTACATTATACATGAGACTGAGGCCCATGAGCCAAAGCTAACCGCCCAGCCAATGGCTGACCTAGTCTCCCTTCTCATTCCAGGCCTGATATCTGGGAAGCATATTCAAAATGATAAGTAATTACCACAAGCTTGATATTGGGTTTTTAAATTTGTTTTGCATTTATACTGAAACATTGCAATTCCTGGTCTTTACTTATTAGTGAATTCAGGAATTCATTTTAAATGAAAAACAATCAAGTCATCCAGCAAAGGCTTAATATAGTGAGAGGTGAGAGAAAGTACAGGAAAGGGACACAAGCAGGGTCTTTTATATTGTAACAAATTTACTAGCATTATATATAGTTGTTTTTGCTGACTTTGGAAATGGTTTAAGGGAAAAAAAATGAATTTGGACCCTATCACCAGTTAGATATGGGGCAAACAGCCTTCATTCACCACAGGTGGTAGATGACTGGGTCTAGAACTTTACCTTTTCACATTCAGATCACAGCTGTGCATTCAGGGAGGGAAGGTAATGGATGAGATTTGTTGATCTGCTTATCTGACCGCCTTTAGAAATAAGATAAATTCTCATTAGCCTGGGGTGACTCAGGTGTGACTGCCTACCTGAAAGAGAAGGATAAATTACACTACCTCACCAGTGCTTTTATGTTCCAGTGATTTTGTAAGTCTAAGCTAAATTAGCCCAGATTTCTGAGTATTATAAATATAGTGGAATATCACTATAACATTTTTTGAGGGTTCGTGTTAACATTATTTTATAAACCTAAAATTGGAACACGTGGTATAGCAATAGATGTTTTCTAATCTCTAAAATGAGTAATAGGAAACCACACTTAGACACTAAAGGCATTACCTTTATAGAAAAGAATAAATTTATACTGGAATTGTCCCAGAAAAGTCTAAGATATATGACCACTATACTTATAAATGAGAATAATTTATCAGGTGGATATTTCAGTAAGTATGCCTTTTTGGATATACCTTAACAAATTCTGATCTAGGGCACAGAATGTCCCAGTGAATTTCCAGTGAAGTTCAAATCCAAGAAATAAAATTCTTACTGAATAATTTAGACTTCCCTTCTTTAAGGCACTCTGGTCTTACTTTTCTCCCATTTTCCTCAATATTCATGCCTTACACAGGCTCCTTGTTTTACTCAGCTACTCAGAAACAGATTATCTCACTTAGAATGAGAAAGCCAATGAGAAGGAGTTAGCGCTCAATGAGGAGTTTTCGGTGTTGTAATTCATGGGAAATTCCTTCTTCTGCAAATGATAAAGAATTCCCAGCATGTTTAGCCACAGTTAATCCTATTCCTTTGGGTGCAGTATGGTGCTGTATTTCAGAACGTTTTAAGAGCATTACCTAGCTAGGCAATAAACATGCTTTTAAGGGCTTATTGGTAGCAAGCTGACTGAAAGCAAAAATAATATTATTTCCAGTCGCCATGTCCTCATTCATTCTTTCTAAAGACGCCTGTAGGTTTTTCAAGGTCTCTTGCCCCCGTGACAGTTTGATTTTGTAAGAGAACAGTCTTAGAATTCATTTTGTTGTACAAACTTAAAACAGAGCAAAACAGAACAAATGAAAAGCTCCGTATTTATTTGAAATTTCATGAGGTGAAGACTTCCCGTCAAGAGACCAAGTCCACCCTCTTCTCACTGTTAGGGGGCATAACTGTAGTCACCTGTGATCTGTGGCTGGAACCCACCCATGCCACAGAAATCACTTTTGGAGAAAACCATTTTAGTTGGGGTTATGGAACTGGAAAAGAGGAAAAGGAAAGGAAAGAAGGGATTGAGAGGAGATAAACCCCTTTAAAGCCAAAGGTGGGCAAAGGAAGGCAGGACCAGAGCTGGACAAGGGGGTTCTGAGAATAGGGCTATGGAAAGTTCTAGTGATTTCCCATTACATCCAGAATCTGAGGAAGAGGGACACTTGAAATACTTATTCTTGGAAACTTGGATGCTTTTTTCCTGAAGTTCTTGGTCATTAAAAATAGGAGTTAGGGGGTATAGACCAGAGATCCTGACCATGAAGACACTGTAAGATTCCCTGAATACATACAACTGCCCAACGTTATAGTTTTTTTTTTTTAAATCTCCATTTCCCCACAGAGATACTGGTAAGCCCTCTTAAGTATGAATGGTCCATTCAAGTTTGGGAAACAGTCTCTTCTGTTGTCACATTTGGAGAATGAGGGAACACGGGATATAAGGAAAGACAGACAGCTTTAGCTGAATAGACAGCAGAGGTTTTAGGTGACCCTGGAGGGACACGTCACAAGAAATCAACCAAGAACTCCCTCAGGAGTGAGGCTGTGTCTTGAGCAGGGGGTGTCTGGAGGCCCACTGGATCACGGGGGTCTTTCAATTACTGCAGAACTGGAGCCACAGTCAGCTGTTCTGGGGTTGAAGAGCTTATGGGAAGTGGATGTTTAGACTTCCTCTCTATTATCTTTCACTTCAAATTAGTCCTCTACACTCCTATCTTGATAACATTGCTGTTATTGTTGTTGAGTTGCTTGGTCATGTTCCAGTCTTTGCAACCCCATGGACCATAGCCTGCCAGGCTCTTCTGTCCATAGAATCTTCTAGGCAAGAATATTGGAGTGGGATGCCATTTCCTACTCCAGAGGATCTTCCTGCCTGAGGGATCAAACCCATGTCTCCTGCATTGGCAGGCGGATTCTTTACAGCTTCGCCATCTGGGAAGCCAAACAGAACGTGTCCTGATGACTTTTGAGATCAATTACCCCTCTCAGTGGCTCTCTGTTACCCACCAAGTTTGGCCCAAATTCCTTGACAATTTATGTCCAATTTCAACCAACTATGACTTGGAATTCTGTTTCCTCCTCTAAACATCACAAGTAGCCAGGAATTCCTTTTTAGTTCTGCCTCTTCTGGACACTAGCTTCATGGTTTTCCCCTTCATGGTTCTGTTTCCCTGGGTCAACTAGGCCATAAGAGTTCTTACGGTTTTACAGAAAGTCACCAAGTTTAGCTCTTTTTGGCTATCTTACTTACTTCTTCCATTTCCAATGAAATCTTAAGGAAAATTTTCTGATGCTCTGTGATTGTATGGGGGTGGAAGGAGAGGGAAGTGGAACAGTGTGGGAGGCAGTCAGTAACTCCTTCTACTGCCAGTTGTCATCACGATTCTAATGCATCCTTTTTGCTTTTTATCCTTTGACTAGACAACACATCCCCTCCCTTTTGGGCTCCCACAGTGATCTCTCTGTTCTCCAGTCTTCAAAAATCCTTGTAGCATAGTTTAGTTGCGGTCTTGACTATTTATGTCCATCCCCTCTCATTAGTGAGTTCCATGAAGGCAGGGATTGAATCCTACTTCAATTTGCAGCTCCAGAATCTAGCATTGTACCCAGAACTCAATAAATATTTACCCAGTGAATGAATTGGAATTAGAATCATCTTCCATCCTTGCAACACACAACAATGTGTTGCTTGTGATATTCTCCACTGAGCCTCCATTTGAGGCTTACATGTTGGCAATGACCACCTGTCAAATGCTGAGTCAGAGACAGCTTTGATCTAATCCTGGAGGGTTTTATTTTAGAGGAAAAGGACCTGATGAGACATAAAGAGTACACAGAAGCAGCTACTTGCTTAAAATGGACCTAGTGCACCCTTCTCTCTGGTCTCCTTGTGCTTTCCATCTACTCAGAGGGTATAAAATTACCATGTGACACAGGCACCAGAGGCTTCTGGATAAAATGGGTGGAATGCTGTAATGCCAGGAAAATTCCTTCTTCTGCAAATGATAAAGAATTCTAGGCATGGGAGAAATATACTTAAAAAGTCATACCCATGGAAAGTCAAGAAAATCACTGAGGTCAGACAAAGAAGGTCAGTCTAAGGTGGAAATTACTGAAACTGCTGTCATCTCTGAAACTATCTAGACAGCCTCACACTTAGAGCTTTCCCAAAAAGGGTTTTAAGAAGTGTTAATATAAAAGAAGGCCTCCCAGGTGGCTCAGCAGTAAAGAATCCTCCTGCCAAGGCAAGAGACACAGATTCAATCCCTGAGTTGGGAAGATCTCCTAGAGAAGGAAATGGCAACCAACTGCAGTATTCTTGCCTGGGAAATCCCATGGACAGAGGAGCCTGGAGGGCTATAGTACATGGGGTTGCAAAGAGTTATACCTGACTTATTGACTAAACAACAACAACAATGTAAAAGAAAAATAGCAAAGAAGAAGAAAAGCCCAGATGACTCAGGCAGCAGGGAGAGCTGTCTCACCCTTTCTCCTTTTTGGCCACACTGTGTGGCATGCGGGATCTTAGCTTCCCAACCAGAGATTGAACCCCTGGTAGTGAAAGCATAGGGTCCTAATCATTGGACCACCAGGGAAGTCTTACCAGTCTCAATTTTGAGTGGGAGTTACAAAGAATCTTCTCTGAAGATCTCAAGGTCACCAGCCATGACAAGGATCTTAGCACTATTTGTGTGATGTATAAAATCCTAACATAAAAGGGACCCTGGTTAAACAATGCTTATTGACCTCAGAAGGAAAGTCAGCTTTTCCTAGGGTCTAGGTACCCTCTACCTAGACCTCTGGCAAAAGAGAGTGCCCACAACTACAAAACCCTTAAACACACACATACACACCCACAACAGGCACTCACATGCAAACACCAGTATGATGTGAATTAGCAGAAATAACAAAGCTGGATCCATAAGAATTATTGAAGGTGGTAAAATGATGAGGTTTAATATGTTAAATAAAAGTGAATTGTTTTAAAAGAGTAAGGAAAGAGAGAAAAAAAAGTGAGAGAGATGAAAAAAAAAACAACTATGATTTAGAAGAATGAAATGGGATGGCTGAAGAGCCAGATAGACAAGCTGAAGAATTATGAGGAATGCTGATTAGAGAAACAAATGAAAGTAGAAAAGAGAGGTCAAATGCCAGAGAATTTTCCAAGATTGTTGAGACACATATCTCTAATCCAGAAGACCAACACATCTCTAATCTAGATAAATAAAAAAAAAAATCTACACCTAGACTCACCCAATGGAAATGCAGAACACAGAAAATACAGAGAAATCATTAAGGGCAGCCAGAGAAAAACAGGCAGTTTACCCAAGATGGAATAATGACTAGATTGAATGCCAAGTCATCAACAGCAATGAAGACTGAAGAAAGAATATTAAAATATTCAAAGTACTTACAGAAAACAACTGTAAAACAAAAATTGTATTCCTTGCAAAATTATCTTTCACAAACAAGAGGAAAATATTTTCTGTATAATAAAATTGAAAGAATTTAATAGCAACAAATACTCATTTATGGAATTTCTGAAGGGTGTTTTTCAAGTGCAAGGAAGAAATCTCCAAAAAAGATCTGAGCTTTGGGGGAAAATGGCATATAAATAAAATCATAAATATATCACCAAATCTACTCACTATTGAGAGTATAAAACAACAATGTCTAAATTGTGAGGGAGTCATCATAAATAATATAGAGCTAAAAGACTGGACAAATATTGAATGTAAGCAGGTGAATGGGTCAGAAGTGATTGAAAATAAAACAATAGACTTCTGTCTATTATTTAGAGAATGGGAAAATATATGGATTAAAGCACCCTAAACTTTTATGTTATACAGTCGGCAGGTGAAGATATTGATTACTGTAAATTTTCAATGTAACCATGTTAAAAATTTCAAGGACAACAGCTTGAAGACTAAAGATAAAATATGTATTTTCTTTACTATATGTTATCACTTATATGTGAAATCTAAAAAATAATACCAGTGAATGTAACAAAAAAGAAACAGATGCACAGATATAGAGAACACACTAGTGGTTACCAGAAGGGAGAGGGGCAGGGGGAGGGGCATGATAGCAGTAGGGGATTAAGAGGTACAAACTACTAAGTATAAAATAATAAGATACAAGGATATATTGCACAGCACAGGCAATACAGTGAATTTTTATAATAACTATAAATGAAGTACAATATGTAAACATTTTTGAATCACTACATTGTATGCCTGAAACTAATATAATATTTAAATCAACTATACCTCAACAAAAAAAGGGAACAATTTGTATTTTCCAAATCAGGATAGGAAAGGAAAAGTGAAATGAAAAAAAAAAAAATCATTTCAGAAGACCAGGAAGAAAAAAAGTGAAATTCAGAAAAAAAAAAGTTCAGCAATACATAAGATGGAAGAATTAAGGCCAAATTTGTGATAAAATCACAATGAATGTTAAATGCATAGATTGATAGTCTGGTTTTTTAAAAGTCCACTTCTATACCATTTACAGGTAAATGGAAATTTTCTTCAGCTGGTTTATCTGTCCTAAATTAACCTAATTATGTCCATTGTTTCTGGGTAGTAAGGTACTTGATACAATAGAAAGTTCACAGACATCTGAGTCAACAAATGTCACACAAGTCAGAATTAATTTGCCTCTAAATTTCTTGCAGACCTTCACAGACATGTTTTTATTTCATTAGTCACTGTCCTGAGGGTATGAGGTATTTTAGCCAGCCCTGGAGTTTCTTGAGCACTATCTCTGGTTCCCATAAAATTGACCACTCGACCAAGCATTTATACAAAGCTCTTTACTACTGAAGCATCATGGGCTTTGGCATAGGACTTCAACCTCAGGATGTCGTTCTAGGACCTTTTCTGAGGGATGAGTTCTTTTCTGGAGAGACTAAGGGCTGACTTTACTAAAATCTGATTCCACATTTTCCTATCTATCATCACATTTAGTTATGCCAATTTCATAGTGTCAGGGCCAATCTTATTATATAGGCTGGTGGTCAGCTGTCTAGGGCAGCAAAATATTATTGGTGACTGTGTTGGCAGAAAAAAATTCTATTTTAAGAGACTAAAAAAAAAGAAAAGAGTTAAAAAGAAAACTTTAAAATGCAAAGTTTGCATCCTTTAAAGAAACAGTGCTATAAGAAGGAGGTCTGAAACTTAAGATTCATGCTGAGCTTCTTTCCTTCTAGTATAACTAACAGAGCTAGGTCTATGTCTAGGCAGATTTGAAAAATAGAAAACGGCTTTCCCTTTTCTCCAAAAATATTACCCTGCAGCCTTCCACACTGACTGACGTTCTCACAATGGCAATTTCAGTTAAAAATGTTTAAATTCTATTTTTATAAAAGTAAAACACACATGGAACTTAAAAAACTGAACACATCTAATAAAAAACAGTACCTCCTTGCTCTAATACCTGAGTTGGGTTTCTCAGAAACACCCTCTTCACACTTTTTTTCTTTTTTAGCTATTTCTTCTGACAATTACTTTTATAATTTTAAATGGTGTTCTCACTTCGATTTTTCAGTTTTAGGCATTGATTGCTGATTTCTTGGTATGAAAGATGAGCATTGGAACTCTTATGAAACCACCCCACCCCTCAGCTTCTTCCATCTTGAATAACTTTTAAATGAAATCAATAATCAGTGTTACACTTTCATCACCATGAAAGTATCATTCACACCTGAGCAAAATCTTATTCTACAACTATATCTTCTTTTTCATGAAAGTTTGTATTTCCCTTAGATTTGATATTTGATTCCTTTTTACTTGCCTTTTTTCATGTTCCCATCACAAATTCTGCCCAAACTCTTCACAAGAACTAGAAAACCCAGGATGCTATTTATTTCTTGGCTGCACTAGATTTCATTGCTGTGCTTGGGCTTTCTCTAGTTGCAGTGTGCTGGGTTTATTGTTGTGGTGGTTTCTATTGTCATGGAGCTCAGGATCAGTAGTTGTGGCAGCAGGCTGAATTACCCCAGGATATGTGAAATCTTCCTAGAGCAGGAATGGAACCCCTGTCCTTTGCATTGACAGGCAGATTCTTAAACCACTTCACCACCCAGAAAGTCCCCATGATGCTATTTTAACTACTTTTCTAGAAGGGAATACATAACAGGTAACCTATCAAGTCTAGTGTGTTTTGCCCTGGGGACATAATTCTTCAATTCTTCTATCCTCTCTCCTATTCTACAGGGTTCCCTGGTAACTCAGCTGATGAAAATCCAACCTGCAATGCAGGAGACCCCAGTTTGATTCCTGGGTTGGGAAGATCTGCTGGAAAAGGGATAGACTACCCACTCCAGGATTCTTGGGCTTCCCTGGTAGCTCAATTGGTAAAGAATCCGCCTGCAATACAAGAGACCTGGGTCGATCCCTGGGTTGGGAAGATCCCCTAGAGAAGGGAACGGCCAGCCACTCCCATATTCTGGCCTGGAGAATTCCATGGATTGTATAGTCCATGGGATCTCAAAGAGTTATACACAACTGAGCAACTTTCACTTTCATTTCACTCCATTCTGGCTGATGTGACCTGGCCTATTGGAGACAAAGCATCCTGGGACTCCTCTCTGCTTCACTCTTCTCTTAGATCCCCTGTTCCTTACATTTGCTCTCTTTGTTTTCCTTGTTTACTTGCTTATTTTGTTGCATTGTATTATCCAGTAGCTTCCTGAGAAATAGTGATTGTTACTTGATTGGCAAGTAATGAAAGGTTGTGGCTATGAGCCGTGTGCTACGCCAGGATTCATGACCTCTGGAGGAGAGGAATTTGGTCGGAGGCCAGAGATGAGCCTCGACAACTTGAAGCTTTTTGTGTAGCCAAGTTTTATTAAAATATAAAAGAGATAGCAAAAGCTTCTGACATAAACATCAGAAGATGACAGAAAAGAGTGCCCTCTTGCTAGTTTTTCAGTTCAGTTCAGTTGCCCAGTTGTGTCCAATTCCTTGTGACCCCATGGACTTAAGCATGCCAGGCTTCCCTGTCCATCACCAACTCCTGGAGTTTATCCAAACTCATGTCCATTGAGTCGGTGATGCCATCCAACCATCTCATCCTCTGTCATCCCCTTCTCCTCCTGCCTTCAATCTTTCCCAGCATCAGGGTCTTTCCCATTGAGTCAGTTCTTCCTATCAGGTGGCCAAAGTATTCGAGTTTCAGCTTCAGCATCAGTCCTTCCAATGATTATTCAGGACTGATTTCCTTTAGGATGGACTGGTTGGATCTCCTTGCAGTCCAAGGGACTCTCAAGAGTCTTCTCCAACACCACAGTTCAAAAGCATCAATTCTTCAGTGCTCAGCTTTTTTTATAGTTCAACTGTCACATCCATACATGACTACTGGAAAAACTATAGCTTTGACTAGATGGATCTTTGTTGCTAAATTAATGTCTCAGCTTTTTAATATGGTGTCTAGGTTGGTAATAGCTTTTCTTCCAAGGAACAAGGATCTTTTAATTTCGTGGCTGCAGTCACCATCTGCAGTGATTTTGGAGCCCAGAAAAATAAAGTCACTGTTTCCATTGTTTCCGCATCTATTTGTCATGAAGTGATGGGACCAGATGCCATGATCTTAGTTTTCTGAATGTTGAGTTTTAAGCCAACTTTTTCACTCTCCTCTTTCACTTTCATCAAGAGGCTCTTTAGTTCTTCTTCATTTTATGCCATAAGGGTGGTGTCATCTGCATATCTGAGGTTATTGATATTTCTCCTGGCAATCTTGATTCCAGCTTGTGCTTCTTCCAGCACAGCGTTTCCCATGATGTACTCTGCATAGAAGTTAAACCAGCAGGGTGACAGTATACAGCCTTCATGTACTCCTTTCCCCAGTTTGAACCAGTCTGTGTTTCATGTCCAGTTCTAATTGTTGCTTCTTGACCTGCATACAGATTTCTCAGGAAGCAGGTCAGGTGGTCTGGTATTCCTATCTCTTGAAGAATTTTCCACAATTTGTTGTGATCCACACACTCAAAGGCTTTGGCGTAGTCAATAAAGCAGAAGTAGATGTTTTTATGGAACTCTTGCTTTTTTGATGATCCAGTGGATGTTGGCGATTTGATCTCTGGTTCCTCTGGCTTTTCTAAATCCAGCTTGAACATCTGGAAGTTCACGGTTCACATACTATTGAAGCCTGGCTTTTTTTTCTTTCCTGTTTTCAAAACAGAATTTTGAGCATTACTTTCCTAGTGTGTGAGTTGAATGCAATTGTGCAATAGTTTGAACATTCTTTGGCATTGCCTTTCTTTGGGATTGAAATGAAAACTGACCTTTTCCAGTCCTGTGGCCACTGCTAGTTTTTAACAAGGTGTTTTGTGGCTGTTAGGGAGCTGCTAATCAGATAAGGGAAACACCAATTGACATGAATACTGGTTTGTTGAGCCATTATTAGCCCAAGGTTTGAGAAAAGAAAAAAGGGTTAGTCTTAGGCTGAAAGGATTTGAAGAAATGCAGATTTCAAAGCAAATATGTAGTTCTGTTAACATAGTTTAAGAAAAAGATTTCCATAAGAAAAAGGCAGTAGTCAGCTCAAGGTTTGAGAAAAGTTAAGTTCAGGTGGAACCAGGTATTGTCAACAGAGAAGGGAAAAATAAGCCTGCTATTTGCAGTTTATTTCCTCCTGCTGCTTGGGGACCTCTGATTTTCCTACCTATTAACCCTCTCAATAACATTTCTGTGACCTTGAATGTTTGAAAATGTGTTTTTTTTTTTTATTACCGTTATACTTCTGGTAGATTGTCTGGATATGAATCATAATTTTTCCCCCCACAATTCTGAAGGTATTGCTCCATTGTCTTCCAGCTTCCAATGTCTCTGATACAAAGTCTAATGTTGTTCTAATTCTTTATCTTTTGAATTAATAAGTCTTTTTTCCCTAAAAGCTTTCTGGACTAAAAAAAAAACCTCTGGTGTTTAAACTATTATGACATTCTTTGCTTGAACACTTTCTTGTTCATTTTGCTTGGTTTATCATTTCAATCCTAGGAAATTATTTTGTAATTTTTATTGCCCAAATCTCCTCACCTGTGTTTTCTTTGTTCTCCTTTTCTATATTATGTATTATTTGGATGTGGAGGTTTGAATTAATCATACACTTTTCCAGAATTTTTCTTTACTGTCTCTTTATCTCAAATTCTGCTTTCTGGGAGCTATTCCTCAATTTATCTTCCAGCTCTTCCAATATTTTTTATTTTGTCTACTCTGTTTTTTTAAAAAATATTTATTTATAATTATTTATTTGGCTGCACCAGGTCTTCATTGTGGCTTGGAGGATCTTTGATCTTCAGTGGGGCTTGTGTGATTGTTAGTGGCGGCGTGTGGGATCCAGTTCCCTGACCAGGGATCAAACCTGGGCCTCCCTCATTGGGAGCATGAAATCTCAGCCATGAACCATCAGAGAAGTCTCCACTACCCTGTTTTTAATATCTAACAATTCTTTATTGTTTCAGTGTCTTTTGTTATTTTTTACGGAGTCAATATTTTCTCTTAGCTCTTTGAGGATATTAAATGCAGGCTTAAATTTTTTTTTTAAACTTTCTACATTGTCTTAGTTCCCCTGATAGCCTATGGATTCTTTATATTAAGAAGCTGTTTGGAATATGTGTGTGTAAAGTCAAGCCATATTGACTAGGGCTCCATGTGAGTTTCCTAGCAGAGGCCCAGCTGTTTCAGTATTATCAAATGTCAGTATATGCAAATATTCCCTTAGTCCTCCACTCAGTCTTTTTATATCTCAAGAGAAAAGAATTCTCTCGTCTCCAGCCTTGGGAAATAGGCCTACTTGCTTGCATTTTGGAGTTGAGTCATGGAAAAGTGGTAGGTGTCTCAGTATTCAGTATGTAAGTTTTTAAATTTTATTTTTTAATTTACATAAGGTAGTATTCACTCTTTTGGGTTCTGTGAGTTGTGACAAATGCAAAGTTGTGACGAATGCACCACCACAACTGAGAAACTGAACAGTTCCATCTTCCAAACTACCTTTCTGCTTGTCCTTCACAGTAAATCTCTTTTCCAGGCCCTACCCAACAACCACTGGTATCTTTACCATTCCTAAGGTTTTACTTTTCTAGAATAGCATATAAATGGAATCGCTCTTCTTTTTCATGTCCAGTTACTTCATTTGGCACAGTGCATTTGAGACTCATCCACACTGTTACATACACCAACAGTTTATTCCTTTGTTTGCTGATTAATATTCCATTATATGTATCACAGCATGTTCATCTCTTCCTCTATTGAAGGACATCTCTATTGGTTCCAGTGTTTGGTAATTATGAATAAAGTGGTTACAAACATTTTCATATGGGCCCTTGTATGAAAATAGATTTTCATGTCAATCCTACCTGCTAGGAGTGAGATTGCTATGCCATATGGTAAATGTATATTTAACTTTGTAAGAAATCCACAAACGGTTTTCAAAGCTGCATTTTCATTAGCAACATATGAGAGTTCCAGTTGCTCTACGATCTCACCAGGATAATAAGAGGATTTGTTTGCTTGTTTCTTAAGTCATTCTATTAGGTGAATAGGGGCATCACATGGTGGTTTCAGTTTGCATTTCTCCAGTAGCTAATAATGCTAAGTATCTTTTCACACATTTATTTGCCATCTATATATCTTATTTGGCAGAGTATCTTTGGAAATATTTTGTGCATTTTTATAAAGCTGTTTCTTTTTTATTACTTTATTTCAAGAATTCTTTATATATTCTGGATATGTCAGTGCTTTTGTAGATGTCTGATTTGCAAATATTTTCTCCTAGTCTGTGGCTTGGCTTTTGATTTCTTTAATAGTGGCTTTCACAGAGTAGAAGTTCTTAATTTTAAGGAGGTGCAGTTTATCAATTCATTCTTATAGAGATGTTAGGTATAGATCAATGTTTTTTTTATCTTTTAATGTATGTATGTCTAATTTTCCCAGCAACATTTGTTGAAAACCCTAAAAATGATATGCAGTGGCTTTCAAGAGAGTAAACAACAGTTAATGAAGAATGGTTTTCTCTGAGAAATGGGAAACAAATGAGGTAGCCTTATGCATGACATTGGAGAAGGCAAAGGCACCCCACTCCAGTACTCTTGCCTGGAAAATCCCATGGACGGAGGAGCCTGGTAGGTTGCAGCCCATGGGGTTGCTAAGAGTCAGAAATGACTGAGTGACTTCATTTTCACTTTTCACTTTCATGCATTGGAGAAGGAAATAGCAACCCACTCCAGTATTCTTGCCTGGAGAATCCTGGGGACAGGGGAGCCTAGTGGGCTGCCGTCTATGGGGTCACACAGAGTCGGACACGACTGAAATGACTTAGCAGTAGCAGTATGCATGACAGTGTAGGGAATCTGGGGCTGCAAAGTCTGCTCAAGTCTACAGAAAAGAAAACCAAAGAGGAGAAGGCTGCACAGAAAGGGAACTCCAGAGATCTCCAAATGGTCCTTTTGAATATTCTGCAGAGTACTGATAAACATATGCATATGAAATACCTCCCAAAGGCAGAAGAAAGAACACTCTTAAAAAGATCGGAATGACCATACTTGGTGTTCACGTGGGGCCTGAAATAGTTCCTGTCGCCATCAGTCAAAATGAAAATGCTCATAATTCTGGGTACACTGGGTAGAACACTTGGGAAGATCTTGCCTAAGAAATAGGGAATGATTAGCCTTGGACTCAGAGAAGGCGATGGCACCCCACTCCAGTACTCTTGCCTGGAAAATCCCATGGACGGAGGAGCCTGGTAGGCTTCAGTCCATGGGGTCGAGGAGAGTCGGACATGACTGAGCGACTTCACTTTCACTTTTCACCTTCATGCATTGGAGAAAGAAATGGCAACCCACTCCAGTGTTCTTGCCTGGAGAATCCCAGCTCCACCAGGTGGAGCCTGGTGGGCTGCCGTCTATGGGGTCGCACAGAGTCGGACACGACTGAAGTGACCAGCAGCCTTGGACTGGACAGGTCTCTGTTTAAGAAATTAGAAAAGCCAGATCCAAACAAATCAGTTTTACAATAATTTAACTGCATCCAGTTAGAACTGGACATGGAACAACAGACTGGTTCCAAATAGGAAAAGGAGTTACGTCAAGGCTATATATTGTCACCCTGCTTATTTAACTTCTATGCAGAGTACATAATGAGAAACGCTGGGCTGAAAGAAGCACAAGCTGGAATCAAGATTGCTGAGAGAAATATCAATAACCTAAGATATGCAAATGACACCACCCTTATGGCAGAAAGTGAAGAAGAACTAAAGAGCCTCTTGATGAAAGTGAAAGAGGAGAGTGAAGAAGTTGGCGTAAAGCTCAACATTCAGAAAACTAAGATCATGGCATCTGGTCCCATCACTTCATGGCAAATAGATGGAGAAACAGTGGCTGACTTTATTTTTCTAGGCTCCAAAATCACTGCAGATGGTGATTGCAGCCATGAAATTAAAAGATGCTTACTCCTTGGAAGGAAAGTTATGACCAACCTAGACAGCATATTGAAAAGCAGAGACATTACTTGGTCAACAAGGTCTGTCTAGTCAAGGCTATGGTTTTTCCAGTAGTCATGTATGGATGTGAGAGTTAGACTATAAAGAAAGCTGAGCGCTGAAAAATTGATGCTTTTGAACTGTGATGTTGGAGAAGACTCTTGAGAGTCCCTTCGACTGCAAGAAGATCCAGCCCGTCCATCCTAAAGATCAGTCCTGGGTGTTCATTGGTAGGACTGATGTTGAAGCTGAAACTCCAATACTTTGGCCACCTGATGTGAAGAGCTGACTCATTTGAAAAGACCCTGATGCTGGGAAAGATTGAAGGCAGGAGGAGAAGGGGACGACAGAGGATGAGATGGCTGGATGGCATCACTGACTCAATGGACATGGGTTTGGGTGGACTCCGGAAGTTGGTGATGGACAGGGAGGCCTGGTGTGCTGCAGATCATGTGGTCACAAAGAGTCAGACATGACTGAGCAACTGAACTGAACTGAAGTGCATCCAAGTATGAAGTTTGAGAAGATTTATAGGAATACAAAAATAACCAGCACACAGCAAGGTAAAATTCTTAATGCCTGCCACTCAATCAAAAATTATTAGGCATGCAAAGAAGCAAGAGAATATGATCCACAATGAGGATAAAAATTAAATCAATCAAAGTGGATCCAGAACTGAAACAGATGCTAGATTTGGCAGACAAGGACATTAAAACAGTTATTATAATTACATTCCAGATGTTCAAAAAGCTGGTGTAAGACTGAACAAGTAGAGTTATGCTATAAATAAAAAAGCTCAAATCATTTTTCTAAAAGTCATAAATCACAGAGATGAAAAGTTCACTGATAGGATTATTGGTAGATTAAATTTTGCAGAAGAAATGATTATTAAACTTGAAAAAGAAAATCTTTTGGCTGTGCCACATGGCATCTGGGATCTTAGTTCCCTGACCAGGGATGGAACCTGAGCTGTCTCCATTGGCAGCATGGGGTTTTAACCACTGTATCACCAAGGAAGTCTCTTTTTTTTTTTTTTAGTTAAATTTTTTTTTTAGAAATGATTATTAAACTTGATGACATACCAATAGAAACTATGCAAAATGAAAAACAGGAAAAAGACAAGACAATAACAACAAAAACCAAATAAGAAAGCAAGGAGAATCACCAATATGTAGGACCACTGCAATGGCTTATCACGTGTGAACTTAAAATCAACAGAAAAAAGGATAGAGAGGCTGAGATAAAAATATTTAAAGAAATGATTGAAATTTTTTCAAATCTAAAATCTATATATCCAAGATGGTTAATGAAGCAAGCAGAACAAAAACCAAAATGAAACCAAGCCAAAATCAAAAAACTATGAAGAAAACTACATCAAAGCACATCATAGTCAAATCTCCAAACTGTGATCAGGAGAAAATCTCAAAAGGAGCCAGAGGAGGGGGAAAATGTTAAGTAGAGGGGAACAACAGTAAGAATTACAGCAGAATTTTCAACAGAAGCAATACAAGTTGTAAGGTTCTTTTACCATATGTGACATGATATAACACCACTTGGAATTAAAGATAAGTTAAAGATATTTAGAGGTACTAAAAACCCTGAAACAACTGCTAAAATCAAACAGAAACAGAGCCATGTCTAATAAGCCAACAAAGGAGATAAAATGGAACTGTTACAATTTTTCATTAATTCAAAAGAAGGGAGGAAATGAAGAAAAGGCAAACAGATTAGACAAATAGCAAGATGGTAAATCCAAGACTAAGTGTATAATTAATCACATAAAATTAAAGGACTTAAATACTCTAATTAAAAGACAGATTGGCTTTAAGATTGGCTTAAAGAGCAAGATCAACTATTAGTTTCCTACAAGAAACCAACACAAATAGGTTAAAAGTAAAAGACAGCCATTAAAAAGAATGCATTTGAATCAGTTCTAATGAGGTGGATGAAACTGGAGCCTATTATAGAGTGAAGTAAGTCAGAAAGAAAAACACCAATACAGTATACTAATGCATATATATGGAATTTAAAAAGATGGTAACAGTGACCCTATATATGAGACATCAAAAGAAACACAGATGTAAAAACAGTCTTTTGGACTCTGTGGGAGAAGGCAAGGGTGGGATGATTTGAGAGAATAGGATTGAAACATGTATATTATCATATGTGAAACAGATCACCAGCCCAGGTTCGCTGCATGGGAGAGGGTGCTCACGGCTGGTGTACTGGGATGACCCTGAGGGATGGTATGGGGAGGAATGTGGGTTCAGGATGGGGAACTCATGTACACCCATGGCTGATTCATGTCAATGTATGGCAAAAACCACTACAATATTGTAAAGTGCTGCTGCTGCTGCTGCTGCTAAGTTGCTTCAGTCGTGTCCGACTCTGTGCGACCCCATAGACGGCAGCCACCAGGCTCTGCAGTCCCTGGGATTCTCCAGGCAAGAACACTGGAGTGGGTTGCCATTTCCCTCTCCAATGCATGAAAGTGAAAAGTGAAAGTGAAGTCGCTCAGTTGTGTCCTACTCTTCACAACCCCATGGACTGCACCCTACCAGGGTCCTCCATCCATGGGATTTTCCCGGCAAGAGTACTGGAGTGGGGTGCCATTGCCTTCTCTGATTGTAAAGTAATTAGCCTCCAGTTAAAATAAATTAATTTTAAAAAAAGTAAAAGAGGCAAAAGAATCCAACATGTTAATACTAATCTAAAGAAAGCTGGAGTGGTTATATTAATATCAAAGTAGACTTTGCAACAAAAAATGTTATGTTGTATAAATGGGATTGTTTCATAATGATAGAGACTTCAGCTAACCAAGAACTAGAAAAAAGTCCTAAAATGTTTATATATCTAATAAAAGAGCTTCAAAATACCTGGAGCAAAAACTAATAGAACAGCATGGGAAAATAGACAAATCCACAAATATAATCAGAGAATTAAACTAAATGATAGAATAAATAGAACATCAGTAAGGATATAAATGATTTGAATAACACCTAAATCAATTTGACCTAATTGCTATTTATAAAACATTTCATTCAACAGCAGCAAAATACATATTCCTTTCAAAGGCATATAGAACACTTGCTAAGATAGATTGTGTTTGGGGCATTAAAAAGTCTCAACAAGTTCTCCTGCCACAATGGAATTAAATTTGAAATCTATAACTGAAAGATCTCTGGAAAGTTTCTGAATATTCAGAAGCTAAATAACACATTTCCGAATAACTTATGGTTCAGTTAAGAGGTCAAAAAGAGATTAGAAAGTATTTTATACTGAGTGAAAGTACAAACAGAAAATATCAAAATATGTGAGATGTTGTTAAAGTATTAATTAGAGGGAGAATTATAGCACTAAATGTCTGTATTATTAGGTAATAAAAAAGGTCTCAAAGCATTGACCTCAGCTTCCACCTTAAGAAACTAGAAAAAGCAGAGCAAATTAAACTGAAAGTAAATACAAGATTGGACAGACTTGAGAATTAGAGTGGAAAACAGAAAAGCAATAGGAAAAAAAATCAGTGAAACCAAAAGCTGGTTCTTTGAAAAGATACATGACATTGACACCCTCTAACCATATTTATCAGAAACAAAAAAGAGGAGACACAAATGACCAATATCAGGAATAAAGGATGTGACATAATTACAGATTTTACAGACAATAAGTGAATAATAAGGAAATATTATGAACAACTAAATGAAAACAAACATGACAACTTTGAAGAAATGAACAAATCTCTTGAAAGACATGAACCACTAAAGCTTACTCAAGAATAGCCCTATATCTATATCTATCAAAGTAATTGCATGTATAGTGAAAATTCACCCTAAAAAGAAAATTCCATTTTCATTGGTAAATTTTACTAAACACTAAAGGTGGAAATAATACCAATTCCATATGAATTCTTCTAGAATACTGAAACATAGAGCATACTTTTCAGCTCATTCCATGTAAATAACATTATCCGTACACCAAAACCAGACAAATATACCACAGAAAAGAAAACTACAGAGCATTATATCTGGTAAACATAGATGGAAAATTCTTAACCAAACTAGAAATCAAATTTACTAGTGTATATTAAAAAAGATAATATATTATGACCAAGTGAGACTTATTCTAAGAATGCAGAATTGGTTTAACATTTGAATATATATGAACATAAATAATCATATTAACAAGTGAAAAAGAAATACCACATGAATAGCTCAACACACAGAGAAAAAGCATTTGAAAAACATTCCATTTCTGATTAAAAATTTCTGATTTCTCAACTTGATAAGGATGGATATATATAAAGAAACTTTGGCTGACATCACAGTGATGATATAAGACTGAGTGCTTCCCCTCTAAGATAAGAAACAAGGCAAGGATGTCTCACCACTTCTATTCATCATCATGTGGACTTTTTAGCCAGTGTAGCCAGGCAAGGAAAAGAAATAAAATGCATCAAGATCAGAAAGGAAGAAATGAAACTGGTTTTATTCACACATGACATAATTACCTATGGGAAAAATATGATGAAAATGTATAAAAAGAAGTTGCTAGAACTAACAACTGAATTTAGAAAAGTTACCGGATACAACAACAACATACAAAAGTCAATGTGTTTCTGTATATTAGCAGTGAGCTGTCAGAAATTGAAAACTGAAAAATAGTATCATTTACAGCAGCACCAAAATGATAAAATATTTGGGATAAATCTGACAAACAATGTGCAAAATCTATACTGAAAAGTATAACCCATGCAGAGAGACATTTTAAGAGATCCAAACAGAAGGAGAAATATGTCATATTTCTGGGTTGGAAGACTTAACATTGTTAAAATACCAATTGTTTCCAAATTGATCTATAGATTCAACATAATCCCAATATAGAAAAACAAGCTCAGGGCTAACATTCTACTAAAATTTCTAAACCACACCACAGAATTGGTTTTAGGAGAAATTATGGCCACAGTTGCCACTGCATTAGATATACTTGGCTTTGCAAGGCTGCCAGCAATTCAACTTGGCTTCAACTGCTCCCGCTGCCAAAAGGGATTCCACTTAAAAAGACTTTACTTTGCAATCACAGCTTCTGCTAAAAGCTGAAAGTCTTCTCCATCAGTCTCTCCAGCAAAATGGATTCTTCACCTAGAGGTATTTCTCATACAGTTCTCTTCTGAACTGAAGTCTCCTGTGGGTGTAACAGAACACTGACACCATGTGGTCACCTGCCTGTGCTCTAGCTGCAAAGGAGGTTGAGGAAGAGAGACATTCACTTTTTTAATCTTGAAAAGGTGGAATTTACAAAGTGGAACATTTCCCAAAATTAGAAGGGTTTTCAAAAGTGTTGGGCAGCCAGAAACATATGTCCCATATATAGGCCAAATACTAAAAATATTCAACATAAAATAATTGGACTTCAGCTGTATTTTAAAAGAAACTCCCTAAATTAGATGTATAAGAATCCTTTGGTTAGTCCTCAGGACAAGAAAGGCCTGTGTTTTAAACCAGGATGTACATCCATCTCCATGTCCCTCTGATTCATTTCAGTTTCAAAAACGCATATGTAGGTGGCATTCAGGAAGACAAGATACAAAAACAAAAAATAGCTTAAGGGATGCATAAAGTCCCCATCAAAAGTCTGAGAAGTGACCTATTTCCCTTTGTCCAATTTGCATCGTTTTCCAGGGAGTCATAGAATGGAGAAAGGGGGCCATGTGTGATCAGCATGTGAGCAGGACGTGGACCACCTCCTTGGAAGTGTTTCAAGAGAGTTAGTGCTTGGATTTGGGGACTTGTCCCTCACTTGGTTTCCTGTTGTTGTTTTCAAAATATCCAGAAGTTCCAGAAAAAAAAAAAAAATCCAGACACCAGAGTCATTGTCAATGTTGCTGTTATAGTTTAAGGTATTCCTGGCATCCTGGAGAACAAATCAGCAAGTAAACTTTGAAAGAATAGTACCTTTCTTGATGGTGTCTTGGATCTTTATTTTTTTTTTTTTAATATCTTTTTCCATAGCTTTATGTGGATGTAGTCTGAAAATATGTAATCTATTTCTCCAGGCCACCACAAGTGCAGGGAGTTAATAGACATACACACAAACACATACATATACGTATAGTATTTATGTAATTCTTCCCTGACCCACACTCTCTTAAAGGGCTTTAATCCTCCACCTACGAGTGTTCCTTACATGTCCTTGAAGACTCCAGCTCTGGACCAAAATCCTACATGGGATTTGTTCAGGGTCAGATAATTACAAAGGCTTTACCTGGCCGGTCCCATGGAGGCAGTCTGCCCTCATCACACCAGCCTTGGTAAACGACCATGACACTAGTTTTCTAGAGGGAGTTACAGTCAAGAACTCAGGCCCCCAAGGCCAGCCCCCCTCACCCACATATCTGCTTTCCTATAGTCCAGGAATCTCCATTCAGAGGCCTCTTTCTGAATGTCCAAAAACAGCTTGCAGCAGTACAATAAAAGGACATATTTTGAACTCATAGCCACAATCGCAGCCTCAGAGGTAGGTCACGGCTCTCTTGAGAATTCAGTTCTATATATTTTTTGCATATCGTTTCTAGAGTCTCAAGTCTGCTGTCAGAACTTTTTCCAATGGATCTTGCAGTGATTTTGTGGCAACCAAATTCTGGACCTTGAATCACTGCTTCCTTAAAACATCTAGAATAATTTCTGTTCGCTATCTTGAACCCTGACCAATACACTTCTCTTGCCAATAGATCTCTAGGTGGGGAACGGTGATAGATGCTTACACACAAGCCAGAAATGTCCTTTCTCACCTTAATCTCACCCATCCCCCCTGCTATAAATATTTCTCTTTATATATATACACATTCTTTCCTACCGAGCATATATATTTTTTCCTGCTGAAGACTGAGAAGTATGTATCTTCTGATGGTGTTTTAACTAAGATGTACAATTTCAAACTTTAGAAGAGGTTGCTAGAGAACAGGTACCATGCATTTCTCCTTTTATCATTTTAATAGGAATGTCCTGGAGACATTTTGACCTGCATTTCTCATTTGCCATGGTATTTTACACACAAATCTGAAGAGTAGATTAAGTCTTTTTTTTTTTTTTTAAGCAGTTGTTGAAGACATACAAACCTAATGATTATTATGGTGGATTGGGTAATGTTTTAAATGATAACATCCTCCTAAGTCAGCTCTATGTACTGTACAAATCGATGGGTTTTTGCTCCGTTGGAGGGGATGGAAGGAGCCAGGGTTGTGCAGACTCAGTGCCTTTGCCGTGTTTCTACTCTGTGGCCAGGCAGTGAGCGGTTCTTTCTGGGAACTTTGCCTTAGGTATTTCTGCAGTGGTGTCAAAGGGATTTCTTACTATATGGTGCTATATCCAATTAATTCAGAAGACTAAAAATACAGCTGGAGACACTGAAATTTGTGACTGCAGAAATCTCTGGCCGAGGTTTCCATCCTGACACATTAAAATAACATTACTGCATCAGAAGAAAAGCCCCGGGCAAAAAGCAAGAAAGGCGGGGAGCTCGCTTTTCTTAGGCAGTAAAATGATGTGAGATTTTCAATTTTATGTAGTACAGCTCTTTCTACACTGTATATTTTCAAATGTCATAGGTGTTTTGGACATGTGACCTGTCTACTTAATGATTTACGCTGCAGTTCTAGCTTAATTACCTCAACCTGGTAACTCTGTTGCAGGAAAAGATCAGCAGCTCTGCATATTACACACTGGGAGATATTTTTGACAATGTTTCCAGCAATTTCTTTGCTCTTTCCTGAGTTTGACGATGAGAGGAAGTTCCCTGTTTTTTACAATGAACTCAAGGCTAATGTTCAGATTGCTGTTTAATCAAACAATGAAAGTTCAAGCAGTTTGCAGTGGTGGCCACTGGCAGTTACCAGTGGTTGACTCATAAATCTTCAGTGCTAGGTTTCAGCATTATGTGAACCAAGAACTTCCAGATGTCCAAGCTGGGTTTAGAAAAGGAAAAGGAACCAGAGATCAAATTGCCAACATTCACTGGATCATAGAGAAAGCTAGGGAATTCCAGAAAAACATCTACCTCTGATTTCATTGACTATGCCAAAGCCTTTGACTGTGTGGATCATAATAAACTGTGGAAAGTTCTTAAAGAGATAGGAATACCAGACCATCTTACCTGTCTCTTGAGAAATCTATATGCAGGTCAAAAAGTAACAGTTAGAACTCTGTATGGAACAATTGATTGGTTCAATATTGAGAAAGGAGTATGACAGGGTTGTCTGCTGTCACCCTGTTTGTTTAATCTGTACACTAAGCACATCATAAGAAATGCCAGGCTGGATGAGTTACAAGCTGGAATCAAGATAGGCTGGAGAAACAACAACCTCAGATATGTGGATGTCACCACTCTAATGGCAGAAGCGAAGACCTAAAGAACCTCTTGATGAGGTGAAGGAGGAAAGTGAAAGAGCTGGCTTAAAACTAAATATTAAAAAAATTAAGATCATGGCATCTGGCCCCATTACTTCATGGCAAATAGTGGGGAGAAAGGTGGAAGTAGTGACAGATTTCCTCTTCTTCGGCTCTAAAATCACTGCAGATGGTGACTGAAGCCATCAAATCAGAAGATATTTGCTTCTTGGCAGGGAAGCTGTGACAAACCTAGACTGTGTGTTGAAAAGCAGACTTTACTCTGTGAACAAAGATCTTTATAGTCAAGGCTATGGTCTTCCTAGTAGTTGTTAATGGTTGTGAGAGCTGGACCGTAAAGAAGGAAGAGTGCCGAAGAATTGATGCCTTGAAACTGTGCTGCTAGAGAAGACTCCTGAGAGTCCCTTGGACTGCAAGGAGATAAAACCAGTCAATCTTAAGGGAAATCAACCCTGAATATTTGTTGGAAGGACTGATGCTGAAGCTGAAACTCTAGTATTTTGGTCATCGGATGCGAACAGCTGGCTCATTGGGAAAGACCCTGATTGCTGGGAAAGATTGAGGGCAGAAGGGGAAGAGGGCATCAGAGGATGAGATGGCTGGATGGCATCACCAATGCAAAGGACATGACTTGGGCAAACTTCGGGAGATGGTGAGGGACAGGGAGGCCTGGTGTGCTGCAGGCCATGGGGTCACAAAAAGTTGGACATGGCTAGGTGACTGAACAACAACAACATACATAAATGCCCCCAAGCCCTATGTTTCCTGAAATAAGTGTGTGACAATCTATAATTCTCATGTCCTTTATGTGGGACAAATTATACACTCCCATCTTCTTGTTTAACTTACTCCTTCTGGACAAATATATCTTAACCATACTTAATGGTTTTTTGGATAGAAAAGGCTTCAAAGGAGATTACTTTGAATACTTTGCAACACGAATACCACTTAAGTATCACCCTGCCATTTCTGTAGCCTAGAGGTGGGTGGAGAAAAACTGCAGGTGCGTCTCCCTGCCAGAATATATAGTAACATATTTTTGGAAGATTGTATAATGTAGTGCCCATTATACCATTGGTTTCATGAGATAATTATGATGCACTAAAGCAAATCAGCATACTAGACTGAATGAATATGCTCACATTCTAATTTTGTATAGAGGGTGATTACTGTTATTATTATTTATAGAGTGCAGTAAGTGTACGTAATGCTTGATAAACACGTAGGCAGACAAGGGCTTGGCCCAGAGGTGCTTCAGTTCTAATTTCCTGACTTAGACAACGTGAATGAAAAAAGGCTACACTATGCAAAAATGGAAGGGGACCAGGCAAAAAGTGGGGTTAATGAAGTAAGTGTTCCCGATGGACTACAGGATAAAAGCACGTGTCCTTTTAGACTTGGGCTGAAGTTTCTCTTAACAGTTCAGGAAGAGTCACATATTGTAACCAAATCTGCTTACAAATACTTCCTGAAACCTTTTAATAAATTTTAATTCATTTCTGTAAATTTAGCTCTTCCCTACTTGCCCAGGTCTAGCTCTATGGACTCTTAGATCCCAAGGCACCACTCCTAGGGACTTTACAAAGAAGGTAGGGAAATAGAATGATACCAGATTGCAGACTCTATGAAGGCAGGAATGATGTCTAATAGGTACTTGACCTTCTACATACACTCCCTTGGTTAGGATTTTTCTTGCCTTGACACCTGTAATGGGAAAAAGGAAGACTTTGTAACTAGCAGTGTTGTTTTCACTTACAAGCAAACCCACATATAGGAGTTACTTTTGTTATTGCTCCATAGATAAGCTGTGTCCTACTCTCTGCAAACGACACGGACTGCAGCACGCCAGGATTCCCTGTCCTTTACTATCTCCCGGAGTTTGCTCACACTCATGGCCATTGAGTCAGTGATGTTATGTCAAAGAATGTTCAAACTGTCGTACAATTGCACTTTCACATGCTAGCAAAGTAATATTCAAAATCCTTCAAGCTAGGCTTCAATAGTATATGCATGAACTGAGAACTTCCAGATGTAGTAGACGGATTAGAAAAGGCAGAGGAACCAGAGATCAAATTGCCAACATCCTTTGGATCATAGAAAAAGCAAGAGAATTCCAAAACAAAAATCTACTTCTGCTTCACTGACTACGCTAAAGCCTTTGACTGTGTGGATCACAAAAAACTGTGCAAAATTCTGAAAGATATGGGAATACCAGACCACCTTACCTGTCTCCTGAGAAATCTTTATGCAGGTCAAGAAACAACAGTTAGAACTGGTCATGGAACAACAGACTATTTCCAAATTGAGAAAGGAGTACGTCAAGGCTGCATTTTGTCACTCTGCTTATTTAACTTATATGAATGCCCTTATATAAAAAACCCACCCTATAGAAAACCTACCAGCCATGAAAGCCTCCCCTCAAATGTTAACTGAAAACAACAACAAATTGTCTCTTTACTATTGCTCTTCAGGGTTTATAATGTGTCCAAAATGTTCTTTGGTGCCAATACAGTCCATTTTGGGTGAGTACTCCATAATTCATGAAAACATATCTCCAGGGAATGCTCTAAGTCCTATTTGGAAATCTACGGAGAAGTATAATTACAGTATATGAACACATATATAAGTAAAATGTTGTCATTTTTTAATATAATAACACCAGCCAAAAATTCAACTTTCGTTACAAACTTATTGCTAACCTGTAATAGTATTTCAGGAGTATTATCTACAAATCAATATAATTACATGTCAACTACTTGTCTCAGTTGTGACAGTTTTAAAATTTGAATTCATCAAATTTATCAAGTTGAATTTAGGATTTCAACGTTTTAAAAGAAATCCGCCACTTAGATTTTGTCTTTGGGGTTAACTCTACCAAGAGTAGGGGGTGCAACATAAGAAGTTCAAATACTAAGCTATTAATATATCATGAAGCAGAAATATTAAGAGCAAATCCAAGTCTTGAGAGAAGTTGCAGGAAAACTCTAGATTTATTCCAAATTTGTCACATTCTAAAGACAGTGTTTTAAAATTGTGATGTTTTCTTCATCATGAGCTCTACTAGGCTCTTTTTAAATGCTTCTCTAGAAAATGTATTACATAATTGGGCAGATTTATGAAAATTGTAATCTATAACTGAGATATATAGATAACACATATATATGAGATATATGTATTAACTGTTTTTTTAAGGTAAGTCCTATATGAAATGAATTTTATCCTTATTCTTGCCTCTTTTTTTTTGGCAAAAAATGAGAAGCTGTATTAAGGAGCTTGTTTTGCTCAGGAGATAACTTCTGGAAGGACAGGATTATGAGTCTCCATAGTTTTGCCAACAATGTATTGCTAGAGGGTTTGATTTAGAGACTTTAATGTTACAGAGTATATTATGAAAAGCCACTGCTATATTGAAATAGTGTGCCCCTGCCCACAGCACTGCCATCTCTACTCCCAATAGAGCCATTCCTTCTTGGTAAACTTGATGTTTTGGCTCTCCGGTAGCTTTGGACTGGTGTGCATGTGTGTGTATGTGTGTGTGTGTAGCTAATTTTCCATTTGGGCTCTGAAGTGTGCATGAGCTGAACTTCCTGGTCAACTATCATGCCTTTATTTAGGGGCACCTCACACAAGCTTTGGTCCTCAACCTACTTGGCCATATGGCAGTGTCCGGACCCTTGTGAATGTCCACATGTTGATTAGGGCAAAGTCCAGGGTGAGTTGAGCTAACAGTGTTTTTTACCTTATCATATACGCATGCACCCAACTTAAATGACATGCTGCCTTCTGACCAATAGGAAAATATTTGTAATGCACTTTGGAATTCTGAGTGATTGTGAGTTCCAAATACTAAACTTTTAAAACATGTACATGTCAATAGACAAACATGAAAGAATTCTTATATAATAAGAGCAGCAGGTGATGTTTCTATGGATAATTTAACATGATCAGCTATGGAGGATTATTCTTTTGAGAACTGATTTTTCTTCTTCTCCTTTCCATTTCATATATAAATATATTTGTTTTATATCAGATATATACTTTTTTCACATAGATGGCATACGAGTCCATTTAAAACAGATTTTAAAATCTAGTTATTTCATACTCTTTAAAAAATTAATTAAATCAATACATATTTATTAAGCGCCTACCATTTATCAGACACTGCACTGTTTCACGTAGAAAGGAAGACAGAATTACTGCCCTGGAGATTATAAATTTAGAAGCAAGACAGATATGCAAACAACCAATCAGTTCAGAATGTGAAAAAAGTTATCCTGCAGCTGTGAACCAAATAACAACAGGAAATCAAGGAAGGATGCTTAGGCTTGCCACATCAAATAGCCATTACTTACTGTGGCTGTGTCAGCCAGGTTGTCATACCTGCTAATACAGCATCACTAATTAGACATGGAGCACTTAGAAACAGAATTGTGACCCAACTTACAAGACTCATATGTACCAGCATAGCTGCCACTTCACCGTCTTGTTTTCAAACCTTTTTATTTTTTGGCCAATGACTTGCTTATTCCCACACTATTAATCTGAATTAACATTATTAAGAACAGTGATTCCTGCTGAGGAATTGCTGTTTCTGAAACATGCATCACTAGGACTTTGTTATGTAATTCCTTCATGATGACAGGGTGTTTTTAAATTTATATATTAAAAAATAGGTCGGTTGCAAGAGGGCCTGGAGGCTGGTACCCAGTGTCCTCTGAAATTCCCTTGTTCTCTGTTCTAATTAGGAACATGCTGTATCTTTACTAATTTTAAGTATTCTATTTATTTGTTAACTCCAACCCCTAGTTAAGGATATCCATGACATTGCCTAATTAGCTAGAATTCTCTTTTTCAAATGTGGGGATTCCTAAGATTATTAAACGTAAGACAGTAGACCAAGATTCCACACTTGCTTCTATTTTGTTCAGCTTCCTCGGAGATTGAAGATGGCCGTGAAACTTTCTGCTCCTTCTGGATCATATTTTGAGTAACTTTGAGAAGTTGAAGTTAAAAGCGTGTTTGTGGACAGGGGGTCGTTTCCCTCCCATTCTGTTTCTTTCCTGCTTCCTACCGTCACCTTTTCCATTTTAAGCAAGTATTTTCACGAAAGAGGCATCTCGGCGATCAGTGTTCTGGATTCAGGAAAGATGACACTTGCATTTAAAAAGCACTGCCACTCGACCGGGGCAAAATTGCTGGTTGCTTGCTTGGTCACTGCAGTGCGTGTCTGACGCCTCACTGCTGACAGCGGATCCAGCCTGGGCAGGAGGCGCTCCTGCACATTTTGCTCAGACCCGGAGGCTGCGGCCGTCCCGGAGCTGGGCACAGCCGCAGGGTACAGAGCGCCGCGGGCGCACGGAGCCGCGCACTCTGCCCCACTGACGGCGGGGTCGCTGCAGAGGGACAAACCTTTAGCCATTCTAGAACCTCTTAAGACCCTTCATTTGACGCCTCCGCAGAAAGTCACTTCCCAGTTGGGTCCCCAGCACAACTTAAGAGAACTAGCCAAGTTAGGTGACGACTCAGGCCTCCTACGAGAATAAGTTCCTGGTGGGTGGCGGAGACGCACTACGCTGGTCGACGATCTCCAGGGACTTGGCGCGGAGTTCTAACCACCACGGCCTCAGACCCAACGACATGGTATGGGGCATCTGGAGCCCGGCCTTGGCCTCTTTGGTTCCGGGAGTATTAACCCAGCTTCTGTGGAAAACTCCCCCAGGGTCGCGCGAGGCGGGGAATGATGTGTGGAAGGCCCTGCCCCTTTGATCTCTTTTCATCAACTTCTCAGTGCGCAGCGGCGGCGGGCTGGAGGTGAGCTCGGAGCAGGCCAGAGCCGCCCTTGGCGCACCCAAGAGGGCTCCTTCCTGGGACCTGCGGCGGCCGTGGAGGCCCGGAGGACTCTCATAGCTCCGCATCCCGCCTCCTTCCTACAGGAGTGTGAAAATCAGCCCGCCCGCTCGGTCCACTCCCCTCTTCCTTCTGTACCTCTAGTGCAGCTTTTTAAAGGCGTCTCGTGCTTCCTCCAACTTTGGGGGAAGATAGTGCCCAACTCCAAGGGCACTCCCAACTCCTGCTTTTCCAACCCTCCTATCACATTAATCCAGCCTCTTTGGTCGCATCCAAAGTCGGTGTGCGTAGTATCGCCGCCCAACTTGGAACCGAGCGCCCCCGGCTGTTCACGGCCACCCCTCGGCTCCTGTTTGCAAGGAGCTCGGTTTCTGGCTCGTCGCAGGATCCAACTGCGGTTCCGACTAGTCCCCGGGCTGGCGAGGCCCACGCGCGCGTGCACACACACGCGCTCACAGTCCCGCTCACACTCCCGCGTCCTCGCTCCCCGCACCCCACCCTCCGCGCGGCTCCTCCGCCGGGTGGGGGGGTGGGGTGACGTCAGGACTGCAGTCCCGATGAGAGCGGCTGGAGAGGGCCGCGCGCTCCTCGCCCAGCTGGGAAGCTGGAGGCGCACTGGGGGGACCGCGGCTGCCGCGCTCCTCCCTCTCCTCTGCACCCGCTGTGGCGCTGCCAGCCCGCGGAGCAGCCTCGCGAGCCGCCAGGTGGATTGAAAGTCGTTTCCTGGGAAGGACGGTGAGGGTGCTGCAGACCTGGCAGGCACTGAAACTGCAACTCGGACAGAAACGACCCAGCGGAGGAGCTGGGCGCGGGGCGCCGTGCGCAACATCCCTGGGCGGCTGGGGGCGGTCGCCGCCCAGCGCGGCGGCCCTACCTCGGCCCCGGGACTCGGGCCCCGGGCGCGCTCGTCCGGTAGAGACCTCCCAGCCCTACGCATTTCGCGGCGGCTCTGGTGCGGGGAATGCGAGCGCGCCAGCTCCAGGTCACCGCCGTGGAGCAGCCGCCTGTAGGAAAGCGAGGAGAGGCGAGGGGGCGGCAGCCTCTGCCCGAAGTAAGTGCAGCAGAAGTTTGCATCGGCTTCCCCGTCGCTCCCCTGGAGTGAGTGGGAGGCTTATCTCCTGCCCTCGTTCTCTGAGGATAGCAGACTTGCCGGCGACCCTCGCCCGGAGAGAAGGTGAGCGTCACGGGAGGGTCGAGGACGCGGGGTCCAAGGCAGAGTGGGATCCCGATGGAGCCAGGGGAGGAGATCCTCCACCTGCGGGGAGGAACGCGCAAGGTACAGGCCGTGGGGGTCTCGGAAAGGGAGGGGTTTGGGGAGAGAAGGTGGAGGTTGGTTGTCACACCTACTCTGGTGACCTTGGCGCGCCATCCTGGAGTGGCGAGCCAGGAGGGTCTCAGAGGTTGGAAACGGGTTAGTCTAGGAAACGGCGTGGCTTCTCATTCGGGGCTGCCTGGGGTGGAGCATCACTGCTGCTGCCGGACCCTGGAAGACCCGGGCAAGAGGAAACAGAAGAACCCGGCAACGGGCAGCGACGGTGAAGGGTGGGGATTCAGGGCAGTCCAGATCCAGGGGCTCAGAGTGGGAAGTTGGGGGGTCCTCTGAGGTGCTCCAGTCTCGACGGGGGAAACAGCGGTCCAGGAAGAGGGCGGGTGTGACGCTCCGGGACGCTACAGTTGCAGATGGGCGCCTTTGGAGCTTCAGTGGCTAATTCTTGTAATTGGGCGGCTTCTCCGAGGCCGAGAGCACCCGGTCTGCGCCGGTCCCCCGGACCCTCCGGCTCCCCGTCTCGGCTGCCCTCCCCGCGCAGCCGCGGGTCCCCGCAGTCGTCAGGCTGTTCCCCGCGGCGGGTAGGGCGGAGGAGACCCGGTGAACTCAACAGACTCTCGGCGCTTTGCTCACTTGTTTCCGGGGCCCGTTCAGCTCTTTTTAGTTATCATCCTCTCTAACCCGCCTCCGGAAGGAGCTTTTATTCTTTATCAATTGACCAAACTTCGAACCTGGAGAAAAGTTCATAGAAGCTGCGCTCCTACCTGGAGCAGAGCCCCGCAGAGGGCAGGGGAAGGGTGGCGCGGGCAGCTCCCTCACCCTTTTCTCAACTGGAGACGGTTCTCAGGGAATTTTATATTAAATGAGATGCGATTATTCTAGGAAGTCAACGAAGCATCATTTTTCCAGAGTAGGACAGTCTGTGCTTAGGAAACCAGTATCCCACTCAGCTTCTGGTACCAAGGGTGCACTTTTCAAACCCAGGTCTCCCGCACTGTAGGCAGACGCTTTACCGTCTGAGCTACCAGGGAAGCCTTGTGGGTAAAGGGAGATTGTTAACTAAATTCCATTTTTTTGGGTAAGTTATTCATGATGCATAGTGATTACCTAATTTCATTTACTCAGATCTATTCATTCAAAACAATTTATGAGGCCCAGTATGTGCCAGGCAGTGTGTTAGATGCTGGGATGATAGAAATGACTGATGTGTGGTCCCAGTGTTCAGGGAGCTTATAGTCTGTAAGATATGTGGTCTGGAAAGAAGGTGGAAAAAATACATGCCCTGCAGCAAAGGGCAGGTAATACCTGTTTTTTAGGAAGATGACTCACTTCCAACTCCTTAACTAAGGGGTCCAGCATCTGCTAGATTTCATCTTCCCTGAAATCAGGGATATTATTATTCATCTTTGATGGCCAGAAGACAATCTTGTGCCAGGCACATAGTAGGTCAACAATAAGTTCAGTTAAATGGATGGATGAATGAGTGAATTATTCTTGGTGAAAATATTAGAGGAAGGTATCATGCTGTATTGGGGAAGCATGTGAAGAAGAAAAAGTGAATTGGAAAGAGAAGGAATAAATGGAGCTCTAGAGGGCAAGAAAGAAAAGAGGCTAGGGTTTGTAAACATTTGAAAATTATGTAACAGCAGAGCTTGTTTCCCATTTTCACACAGTGGAAATCAGTAAAGTTCTTTATCTATGAAATACACACATCTATTTGCGTATTTACATTTTAACTTTTTTTTTTTTTTTAACAGCAGGTTCTCTGTTACTTTCCCATGTTGCTGGTGGTGGTGGTTTAGTTAAATGAGTCTGACTCTTGTGATGCCATGGACCATAGTCTGCCAGGCTCCTCTGTCCATGGGATTTCTCAGACAGGAATACTGGAATAGGTTGCTATTTCTTTTTCCTGGGGATCTTCCCCACCCAGGGATCCAACCTGCTTCTCCTGCATTGCAGCCAGATTCTTTACCAGAGAGTCACCAAGGAAGCCCTCATTTACCATGTGGAGGTCATCATGCCATGCTCATGTGAATATGTTGATAATGTGTTGATTCAGATGTGTCTAGGTTAGTGGGACAGGTTGGTGAAAAAATTCTTTAGAATTATGGAAATCATGCATTCAGATATCTCATATTTTGCTACTTCATGTGCACATTTCTACTCCTATGCTTTAACCATATTTAATTTAAACATGATTAAAATATTTATACATAGATTCTGCCAATGAAGATTAAACATATATATATGCAAGACTGTTCTTGGTTTAATTATCTGAACCAAGGTTACCGTTGGACACTGGTAGAAGGTGGTAAGTCACTCAGGTTCCAGAATGAATGATACTTTTTCCCCCATAGTTTAATTTTATTATATTTACTAGGCCCATATATTTTTCTTACTTGTACAACAGAACTACTTTTTAAAAAATTAGTATTCATTAATGGTAATAATAATTCAGTGATCTGAGTCATGAGTTTATGAGAAATAATTTTGGATTTAGAACCTTCTTAGTGACATGTGATTTGGAGCCATCCTAGAAATTTTGTAAACCTCATTTTTTTCTACTTACAAAATGAGATAATTTTACTTGAATGATTTAATTAGACATTTAAAACAATATGTCAGTATACATTACTATTTTATTTGGGACATTGTTTTCTCTAGTCAATGCCATTAATTTAGTGGCATTTGTAATTTGTAATTAACAGAAAAAAATCCATATTTTCCATTAATGGGTATTTTGTAGGTGTTTTAGGACATTAATGGAGTTCTAGAAAAAGTACTGTGATTGTGGACAATGCCTGGTGATTAAAACAATGTTTTAGAAGTAAATGTAAATAAATACTTTAAATAGTAGCTAAAATTTGAAATTCTTTAACCAGACCCTGTAGTGTTTCGTTTGTTGTGGTTTTTTCATTTGGATTATTACCATAATCACGCTGTTGGATTGAATGACCATTTGAAGGAATCTTGCAGATGTACAAGCAGTACATTCTAGAGGGCAGAATCTTTATTTTAGAAATGTAGTTAGAGTGCAGAAATGCTGAGATATTAGGAATGTGGGGTCATAGTTACTGAGCTTGAAAATGATCTAGCACAGTTTTTGGAGATGAGAAAATGAAGGTCTAAAAAGATGAAGGGTATAAATTTCCCAGGATAACATTCGGACATACAGAAGATTCTCACGTATTGTCCATTCCAGGGGCAACTTAAAAGGTCTGATATCCTTGGATGCCCTCTTTCTTCATTAGCTATATGTATACATATATACCCTCCCTCGTGGACCTTCCTCCCACCCCACCCCCATCCTATCCATCTTGGTCACCACAAATCACCTAGCTGTGCTCCCTGTGCTAAACAGCGGGTTGGAGGAAGATAACTTGTGTTTATGTTACAACCCTGTCTCTCCCTAGCTACATAGGCAAGTTGCTTTTTATTTTTTAGTAGGTTTTTGTTTTGTTTATAGGTAATTACCATATATGGGGATAGATGTAGTTGCACAATTGTTTATTTCTCCTCTGTATTGTAAGTTTTATAAGGAAAAGAACTGAGTATTTCTTGCTCACTGTATGTCTGAGACTTAGCACCTGTTGGGCACACAATGGATATCTAATAAACATTTGTTGAATAAAAGAATGAATGAGTGAGTATAAAATAATGATTGAGTAAAGGACACATCTCTTAGGTAGAACTGGAATCCTTAGTATGAGAGCCGAAACCTTATAAAGATTCTCTGTCTAAAATACTGTTCCCTTTGCCAACATCCCTTTCTGGATAGATGAGCTCCTGATGCACCCCTTCGCCAGACCTGCTTCTCCCATTTACTCCTCTCAGAAAGGGGTAGCTCCATTTTTCTGGTTACTGGGGTCGGAAACCTTGGGAGTTATCCTTCATGCTTCTTCACAGCCAGCATGGAATTCATTTACAAGTCCTGCAGCTGTGCCTTCCTGATGCATTGACATTTCGAATCTGACCAGTTGTCACCATCTCCCTTGCTACCAGCCTGGACTGAGCCTCCAGTATTTCCCAGCTGGTTTACTGCAGTGGCCTTCTAACTTCTCTCTAGGCTTCCCTCTTGGGCCCACCCCACAGTCCAGGTTCAGCACCCAGCCTGAGCCATACTATGAGCACATGAGGCTCTTCATATGACTCCTCTGCTTACATTTTCCAGTGTCTTCCTGTCTCTTCTCAGAGAAAAAGAAAAAGGCCTTCCAGTACATCAGATGAATAAGGCTCTACACTGTCTCACCACTTGTAACTCTCTCTGGCTTCTTATACTCCCCCGACCACCCATAATTGTGCTTCCACTGCACTGACCCCCTTTCTGTTCCTACAACATATCACATTGGCTCTCTCCTAAGCAGTTTTGAACTAAGCAATTTGAACCTTTTTCTGGAATGCTCTTTCCCAGACACCTGCTTGACTCACTTCACTCCCTCTTTTCTCAAATTCCCCTTCTCAGTGAAGCCTCTTTTGGCTACCCTGTTGAAGATGACACTCCTCTAGATTTTTATCCCCGCCTTTCCTACACTAATGTCCTTTTAGCCTTTGTGACTATTATGACCATAAATTCTGTCTCTATCTTGTGTCTCTCCCATTTGAAGGCAAGCTCCATGAAGGTAGAGATTTTACCTTCTTTGTTCACGTCTGTATTTCTAGTGCCTAGAACAACATGTGGCACGTAGTAGGTATTCAGTAAATACCTGTCGAATAAGTACATGGACATGAAATAGTGTCTGTAACCTAAACAGGGTCCTATTAAAATTAAATGAAAATGCATGTGGAGTGATCATCACAGCGGCACACAGTATGTGCTTAGTCAGTATCAGACACAGTTACTGTGGTGTCTTCTCTGGTTTCCTAGACTTTTTGTCCCTCCTTTGACCAGGACTGTGATCAGAGGCCCTGCTCTCCCAGGATTCTTAGCTGTTATTTTTGGAAATGACTTTGAAGAAGCCCCAACAGTTGTTTATATGTGCTGCTGGAAATAATTAGGAAATAAATACAGTTAACTCTCTAAGATACAGTGTAATTCTTTTCATAAAATACCTCTGGCCTGGGGCTTCTGGAAGGTGGCTGCTGTAAGTTTCATCTTCAGGGTGAGAGCATCAAAGACTGTCCTGATCTCTGGGTGGGCCCTCCTGTAGTGGAATGGGGGTCTTCTTCCCCTCTTGGGTCACACTGCAGTTCTTAGATGGCAGTGGTAGTGGAAGGCTGGGGAGAGTGATATCCTGGGGGAGGGGGTAAAAGTGGAGATCAGAGCTAAGCTGGGCAACAGAACTGTTTCTGGAACGTTATTTCTTAATTGAGTCATCTAATCAAGTCAAGACTGAGAGCAGAAACATGAGAAGGGACAGAGAGAAACTATATGGGTCACTAGTTGGCCACCCAGGTTGGGTTTTAACTACTTTTCCTGTCTCTTAATGTTGGGTTTACTTCTTGCTTGACTTAACATGTCTATTCTCATTGGTTGCCTCCTGGTCCAATGGATTCTAGCTGAGGAGGAGTTATAAGGCCATATCAATTAACCAATGATGTACTACATTAAGAAAATCATAATTAATTTAAGTGGAGCCTTGTATAGCTATCTCCAGGGCTTAGACTAGCCTATGTGGTAAACAGTATTCCTTAATTCTAAAAATCCAGCTTAAGAATAGGCTGTACCTGTTTAAATGCACAGTTGGCTGGGCTGTTAGGATGTTTTTTATGGTTCTACCAGGATGTTGTGAGCAGATATTGTGCTTATGTGTTAAATTTGGGTACATTGTTGCGTTTCTATAAAATTACATACTAAACCCTGCTGCTGCTGCTGCTAACTCACTTCAGTCGTGTCTGACTCTGTGTGACCCCATAGATGGCAGCCCACCAGGCTCCCCCATCTCTGGGATTCTCCAGGCAAGAACACTGGAGTGGGTTGCCATTTCCTTCTCCAATGCATGAAAGTGAACCCTACAGCTCGTAATTCCTGCTAGCTCAGAGCAGTCACACTTTATGAGTTTACTCAATGGATAGTATTTGCAATCCTGAGTGTTCATAATGGTTTTGCCTTAACAGAAAAAATGCTATGTTGTGCCCAGTTTTGCTCTAGAAATAGAAGGAGAGCTTTGGGTTTAGTACTTGTAGGTTACCAGATCTGTTCTTAGCATGCTCTGTGACCATGTCCAATTTGCATTATTTTAGAGTAGCTTTTCTGGAGCCGGGAAAAGTTACCAAAGCAGCAAAAATGGGGCCAACAACCTTGAAATATAGCCATTAGAAATCTGTTTTCTTATAACTGAAAGAGATGCAGCCGGAGCAACTTTTCAACAGAAACTGTGTGTGTATATATATATGTGTTGTGTGTAGGGGGAGATAACAGACTCTAGGATAGAGGCCCAAACTATCCCAGCACTGTAAAGGAAGAGGGGGTGACTTAGCTTTCCAAACAACTGTCTACACAGTTTTTTGTGTTCTTTTTTTTTGGTGCCTGGTTTACAAACACACTTTGTTCTAAATGTTTTTAATAAGTAGGTTGTTTGGAAACTTCTTACTCCTAGAAACAATGTTACATGTGGAATTTAGGTTTCCAGCTGCCTTGGGAGAAATCTGTTTAATTCATTGCTGAGCATTAAAAAATGATACTGTAGGTTTCTTCTTCATATGAGAAAATCAGTATTAATTTCTAATTAATAAAATTCTAATTTCCATTTTGTTATAACCAAAAGATCTAGGCTGGCACTTTTGTAAGTAATCTCTCCCTTGACTCTTACTGGTATATTCAGCAGACCAAGAGATTATATTACATATCATGTATAGTATATATCTGTAATGTAGAAAATAAGTAAGTAGACATATCCTTCTTTTAAATATACAGGTAATATTGGATCTCCTGCATTTACAAACTTTTAAAAATCAATTTATAAAATCATGTTACCTTAATAAAAAATAAATAAATGGAAAAAAAAAATAACCAATGTTAACTACATAGACATCCTTGAGAGTTCACGGTTCATGTATTGCTGAAGTCTGGCTTGGAGAATTTTGAGCATTACTTTACCAGCGTGTGAGATGAGTGCAATTGTGCGATAGTTTGAGCATTCTTTGGCATTGCCTGTCTTTGGGATTGGAATGAAAACTGACCTTTTCCAGTCCTGTGATCTCTCACTCAGAGAAGGCAATGGCACCCCACTCCAGTACTCTTGCCTGGAAAATCCCATGGACGGAGGAGCCTGGTAGGCTGCAATCCATGGGGTCGCTAGGAGTCGGACACGACTGAGAGACTTCACTTTCACTTTTCACTTTCATGTATTGGAGAAGGAAATGGCAACCCACTCCAGTGTTCTTGCCTGGAGAATCCCAGGGACGGGGGAGCCTGATGGGCTGCCGTCTGTGGGGTCACACAGAGTCAGACACGACTGAAGTGACTTAGCAGCAGCAGCAGCAGATCTCTCACTGCTGAGTTTTCCAAATTTGCAGACACATTGAGTGCAGCACTTTCGCAGCATCATCTTCAGGATTTGAAATAGCTCTACTGGGATTCCATCACCTCCACTAGCTTTGTTCGTAATGATACTTCCTAAGGCCCACTTGACTTCACATTCCAGGATGTCTGGCTCTAGGTAAGTGATCACACCATCATGGTTATCTGGGTCATGAAGATCTTTTTTATATAGTTCTTCTGTATATTCTGGCCACCTCTTCTTAATATCTTCTGCTTCTGTTAGGTCCATACCATTTCTGTCCTTTATTGAGCCCATCTTTGCATGAAATGTTCCCTTGGTATCTCTAATTTTCTTGAAGAGATCTCTAGTCTTTCCCATTCTGTTGTTTTCCTCTATTTCTTTGCATTGATTGCTGAGGAAGGCTTTTATCTCTCCTTGCTATTCTTTGGAACTCTGCATTCAAATGGGTATATGTTTCCTTTTCTCTTTTGTTTTTCACTTCTCTTCTTTTCACAGCTATTTGTAAGGCCTCCTCAGGCAGCCATTTTGCTTTTTTGCATTTCTTTGCCACGGGGATGGTCTTGATCCCTGTCTCCTGTATAATGTCATGAACCTCCATCCATAGTTCACCAGGCACTCTGTCTATCAGATCTAGTCCCTTAAATCTATTTCTCACTTCCACTGTATAATCACAAGGGATTTGATTTGGGTCATACCTGAATGGTCTAGTGGTTTTCCTGACTTTCTTCAATTTCAGTCTGAATTTGGCAATAAGGAGTTCATGATCTGAACCACAGTCAGCTCCTGATCTTGTTTTTGCTGACTGTATAGAGCTTCTCCATCTTTGGCTGCAAAGAATATAATCAATCTGATTTCAGTGTTGACCATCTGGTGATGTCCATGTGTAGAGTCTTCTCTTGTGTTGTTGGAAGAGGGTGTTTGCTATGACCAGTGTGTTCTCTTGGCAAAGCTCTATTAGCCTTTGCCCTGCTTCATTCCATACTCCAAGGCCAAATTTGCCTGTTATTCCAGGTATTTCTTGACTTCCTACTTTTGCATTCCAGTCCCCTATAATGAAAAGGACATCTTTTTTGGGTGTTAGTTCTAAAAGGTCTTCAAAGGTTAGGTCTTCATAGAACCTTTCAACTTCAGCTTCTTCAGTGTTACTGGTCAGGGGATAGACTTGGATTACCATGATACTGAATGGTTTACTGTGAACTTCAGATGTTCAAGCTGGTTTTAGAAAAGGCAGAGGAACCAGAGATCAAATTGCCAACATTTGCTGGATCATCGAAAAAGCAAGAAGAGCTCCAGAAAAACATCTATTTCTGCTTTATTGACTATGCCAAAGCCTTTGACTGTGTGGATCACAACAAACTGTGGAAAATTCTGAAAGAGATGGGAATACCAGACCACCTGACCTGCCTCTTGAGAAACCTGTATGCAGGTCAGGAAGCAAGAGTTAGAACTGGACATGGAACAACAGACTGGTTCCAAATAGGAAAAAGAGTACATCAAGGCTGTATACTGTTACCCTGCTTATTTAACGTATATGCAGAGTACATCATGAGAAATGCTGGGCTGGAGGAAGCACAAGCTGGAATCAAGATTGCTGGGAGAAATATCAATAACCTCAGATATGCAGGTGACACCACCCTTATGGCAGAAAGTGAAGAACTAAAGAGCCTCTTGATGAAAGTGAAAGAGAAGAGAGAAAAAGTTGTCTTAAAGCTCAACATTCAGAAAATGAGTATCATGGCATTTGGTCCCATCACTACATGGCAAATAGATGGGGAAACAGTGGAAACAGTGGCAGACTTTATTTTTGGCTCCAAAATCACTGCTGATGGTGACTGCAACTATGAAATTAAAAGACGTTTACTCCTTGGAAGGAAAGATATGACAACTTAGATAGCATATTAAAAAGCAGAGATATTACTTTGTCAACAAAGGTCCGTCTAGTCAAGGCTATGGTTTTTCCAGTGGTCATGTATGGATGTGAGAGTTGGACTGTGAAGAAAGCTGAGTGCGGAAGAATTGATGCTTTTAAATTGTGGTGTTGGAGAAGACTCTTGAGAGCCCCTTGGACTGCAAGGAGATCCAACCAGTCCATCCTAAAAGAAATAAGACCTGGGTGTTCATTGGAAGGACTGATGTTGAAGCTGAAACTTCACTATTTTGGCCACCTGATGCGAAGAGCTGACTCATTGGAAAAGACCCTGATGTTGGGAAAGAGTGAAGGCATGAGGAGAAGGGGACGACAGAGGATGCGATGGTTAGATGGCATCACTGACTCAATGGACATGAGTTTGGGTGGACTCCAGGAGTTGGTGATAGACAGGGAGGCCTGGCATGCTGCGGTTCATGGGGTTGCAAGGAGTCAGACACGACTGAGCGGCTGAACTGAACTCGCTGATCCTTGAGAGTTAAGTCTCGTACAAGGCAAATCTTAGAGTGTTGCTCTGTCCACCCATCAGTGTCATTCATGGCTTTGGGAGGAATAAGAAGCTCTCTAGCCACCTGCCCTGAGGCCTCTGCTGTGGCCACATCTGCACAGAAGGGTGCTCTGATAGCTAGAAACTCACTGAGAGTTCTGATCCCACATTTCTCAAGTGTATCTGTGTCCTTTGCTCATCAGATCCCTGAGATTGGATGCTGGCATCTGATACCCCTTCCGTAGAGGTCACAAAACAATGATCCTTTTCCTTCTGCTTTGTCCTCCTGTCCTTCCTACAGTCTTCACCCTTTCTCCTTCCTTTTGGCCTCATTTCCCGTTAAACCCCAGCATTCAGATCCCTCAAATGCCTTTACACAAAATGTGACCCGTCCTCCCTCTAGTGGTGATCAGGAAATCTCTTCTGTTACCTTTTCCCCCAACATTATTGAGATATAATTGCCATATAAAATTGATTCATTTAAGGTATACAATGTGTTGATTTGATACACTTATATGTTGAAAAATGATTACCACTATGCTGCTACTGCTAAGTCACTTCAGTCGTGTCCGACTCTGTGCGACCCCATAGACGGCAGCCCACCAGGCTCCCCCGTCCTTGGGATTCTCCAGGCAAGAACACTGGAGTGGGTTGCCATTTCCTTCTCCAATGCATTAAAGTGAATAGTGAAAGTGAAGTCGCTCAGTCGTGTCTGACTCTTAGTGACCCCATGGACTTCAGCCCACCAGGCTCCTCCGTCCATGGGATTTTCCAGGCAAGAGTACTGGAGTGGGGTGCCATTGCCTTCTCCGGATTACCACTATAGCATTAGTTAATACCTCTATCACATCATATAATTGTCTTTTTTTCTTTCCTTTTATTTTTTTAGTGGTGAGAACATTTAAGCTCTACTCTATTGCCAATCCATTGATACACATATATTGAAAAATGATCACCACCATATGATTAGCTAATGCCTCTATCCTGTGTTGTATTTGCCTTTTGTGTGTGTATGTGTGGTGAGAACATTTAAGTTCTACTCTCTTGGCAATCCATGACCTTGGTTAATATCAGGAGCTTGTTTTACCTACAGTCCTAGCAGTGGGCTGGCTCTTCCCCTCACAACCATCTCCAGAGACCTGGGAGTGGAGACTGTCCTGGTCACTCGTGCAGAGAATGGGTGTCCCAGCATAGGAGGGAGAGGGAGAAGGGGGATAAGAGACAGTCACTGTGAGAGTCTGTGGTTTCTTTTCTTTGGAGGACCTTGTGCATTGCCCTGAGAACTTCCCTATCCAGTTCTAGCTTAGTTCCATGGGGTCCCAACTATGCATTCCCTACAGACACAAAAACAAATTCAAAGCTTCTTTGATACCCTCTGGTTTCTGAAAAGTAGGACTTCCCAGGTGGTTCTAGTGGTAAAGTAGTCACCTATCAATGTAGGAGACACAAGAAATGGGGGTTTGATCCTGGGGTTGGGAAGATCCCCTAGAGTGGGAAATGGGAACCCGCTCCAGTATTCTTACCTGAAAAAGAGTTGAACATGACTGAGCATAGCATGAAGGAAAGTGAAAGGAAGGAAAGGAAAAAAAAAAAAAAAACCACCAACAGAGGTGAGATTTTCAGAAGGTTTCATTTAGAGGTGAGTTGGATCCCTGGTGGAACAAAAAAGCTCTGATTTGTTGCATTTGTTGATTTCTGTGTTGTAAATATTTCTTCCATAGCTGATTTCAGCATGATGTCAACTGGCTCCCAAAACTCTTCGAAATTCAATTAACTCTCATGAATCTGTACAAAAATACCCTCCTTATTCTACTCTTCAAGTCACAAGCAATAAGGTAAGAGGAAAGATACAAGTTTTCCTCTTGTTCTTTCTCCTAGCCACACCCTTGCCTTTTTAACTCTGTGAATAGTAGGGCGCGAAATGTATAGATCCTAGAGTCAGCAAATTTGTTTTATAAAGGCCCAGATACTAAATTAATATATTAGACTTTGCAGTCCATATTTGATTTTCGTCACATATTCTTCTTTTTTTATTTTCAAACAACTGTTCCTAGTTTTTTTCAAAGAATTATTCCTAACTAATGGGCAGAACAAAAAATAAAACATAGGCTGTTGGTTGGATAGGGCCTCTGGGTCTGTTGACCCCTGGAATAGATGATCAGATGATTAGAAATTTAAACTTCAGAAATTTGAAATTGATAATTTAAAATTTCTATATATACATAAATTGTGTGATACAAATTATATATACATATATATGTATGTGTGTGTTCAGTTCAGTTCAGTTCAGTTCAGTCGCTCAGTCATAGCCAACTCTTTGTGACCCCATGAATCGCAGCACGCCAGGCCTCCCTGTCCATCACCAACTCCTGGTGTTCACCCAACTCCTGGAGTTCACCCAAACTCATGTCCATCGAGTCGGTGATGCCATCCAGCCATCTCATCCTCTGTCGTCCCCTTCTCCTGCCCCCAGTACCTCCGAGCATCAGAGTCTTTTCCATGAGGTGGAAAAGTATTGGAGTTTCCAGCTCTTCGCATGAGGTGGCCAAAGTATTGGAGTTTCAGCTTCAGCATCAGTCCCTCCAATGAACACCCAGGACTGGTCTCCTTTAGGATGGACTGGTTGGATCTCCTTGCAGTCCAAGGGACTCTCAAGAGTCTTCTCCAACACAACAGTTCAAAAGCATCAATTCTTTGGCAATCAGCTTTCTTCACAGTCCAACTCTCACATCCATACCTGACCAATGGAAAAACCATAGCCTTGACTAGACGGACCTTTGTTGGCAAAGTAATATCTCTGCTTTTGAATGTGCTATCTAGGTTGGTCATAACTTTCCTGTGTGTATATATATATATATATATATATATATATATATATATGTATAAATGGGCTTCCCTGGTGGCTCAGATGGTAAAGAATCCACCTGCAATGTGGGAGACCTGGATTCAACCCTTAGGTTGGGAGGATCCCCTGGAGGAGGTCATGGAACCCACTCCAGTACTCTTGCCTGGAAAATCCCTATGGACAGAGGAGCCTGGTGGGCTACAGTCCATGGGGCCACAAAGAGTAGGACACGATTGAGTGACTGAGCACATTATATATATATATATATATATATATATATATATATATATATATATATATATATATATTTCAAAGGTAAAGCCCAGACTGAGTGAGGTTATCCTGAGCATCTCACCATAGGACCCAAGCTTTGGTCTCTGTTAGAAGAATAAGGCCTCTCAGGGTTGGGGGTGGAGGAGGTGGGGACACCAAGGATGATCTCAGTGGTGACTAAGGAGAAGCCTGATCTTAGGGCATCCTTTTCTTCCCTTCTTTCTTTTATAAAAAAGTTTTATTGAGATATAATTTATGTATTATAAAATACATCCATTTAAAGTACGCAGTTCAATTTTTTTTAGTGTATTCATAGGATTGTGCAACAATTGCCACATTCTAATTTTAGAACATTTCAATCTCCTCTAAAATATATTCCCATACAATTACCAGTCAATAACCATTCCCTCTGTACCTTCCAGCCCTTGGAAGCCACCAAGCTACTTTCTGTCACTATGGATTTGCTTGTTCTGGACATTTCATATAAATGCAATGTTTTTCCTTTGTGAGTGGCTCTTCTCCTTTAGAACAATGTTTTCAAGGTTCATCCACATTACAGCATGTATCAGTACTTCGTTTCTTTTTACTGTCAAGTAATAATGTCTTGTATGGATATACCACGTTTTGTTTACCCATTCATCAGTTGATAGATATCTGGGTTGTTTCTCATTTTTGGCTAATATGAGTAATACTGTTATGGAAAGTCATGTATACCTCTGTATATGAATTTATGTTTTTATTTCTCTTAGGTAGATATCTAGGAGTGGCATTATCATGTGATATGATAACTCTTATGTTTAGCATTTTGCAGAACTGCCACACTGGTTTTCAGAGGGGCTGCATCATTTTACATTCCCACCAGCAGTATACGAGGGCTCTATATTCTCCACATTCTTACCAACACTTGTCTCTTTTTTTGATTATAGTCATTCTAATGATGTGAAGTGGTATCTTCTCATCATCGTTTTGATTTACATTTCCTTATTGACTAATGACGGAGAAGGCAATGGCACCCCACTCCAGTACTCTTGCCTGGAAAATCCCATGGACGGAGGAGCCTGGTAGGCTGCAGTCCACGGGGTCGAGAAGAGTTGGACATGACTGAGCGACTTCACTTTCACTTTTCACTTTCATGCATTGGAGAAGGAAATGGCAACCCACTCCAGTGTTCTTGCCTGGAGAATCCCAGGGACGGGGGAGCCTGGTGGGCTGCTGTCTATGGGATTGCACAGAGTCGGACACGACTGAAGTGACTTAGCATAGCATAGCATTGACTAATGATGTTGGGCATCTTTTTATGTGCTTATTGGGCATTTATATATCTTCTTTGGAAAAATACATGTCTGCAAATATATTGTCCATTTTTATTTTTGTTTGTTTTCTTACTATATATATTTTATTGAAATATAGTTGAGTTACAGTGTTTCAGGTGCAGAGCAAGGTGACTTAGTTATACATATATGCATAGATTGTTTTTCAGATTATTTTCCATTATAGGTTATTATAAGATATTGTATACCACAGAGAACTATTAAATGGAGTTCTTTGTCTTTTTATTATTGGTTCCTAAGTTGTCTAAATACAAGCCCCTTGTCAGATAGATGACTTGCAAATATTTTCTCCCCTTATTTGGGTTGTCTTTTCACTTTTCTGATGGTTTAGCTTGCAGCACAAAAGTTTTGATATTTCGAAGAAGTACAGTTTATCTATTTTTTTCTTTTATCACTTATGTAACAAATTCAAGTTCATTAAGATTTATTCTTATGTTTTCTGCTAAGTATTTTGTAATTGTAGCTCGCTTAGTTTAGGTCTAATCCATTATGAGTTAATTTTTGTGTACAGTGTGAGGAAGCTGTCCAGTTTTATTCTTTTGCATGTGATTGTTCAGTTGTTCCAGCATCATTTGTTGGAAAGGGTTGACTTGTTTTGGCATGCTTGCTGACATTAATTGACTATAATGTGGGATTTATTTCTTGACTCTCAGTTTTACTCCGTTGATCTATCCTAATGTCTTTTCTCATGCCAGTAGCGCATAGTCTTGATTCTGTGACTTTGCACTAAGTCTTTAAATTAGAAGACTCCAGCTTGCTGAGTCCTCCAGCTTGCTTCTTATTTTTCAAGATTGTTTTGGATATCTGGCCCTCTCAAATTTCCATATTAACTTTAAGATTTGTTTGTTAAATTCTGCTAAAAAAAAAAAAAAAGCCAGCTGGTATTTTGGTAAGGAATTGTTTTAAGTCTGTGGATCAGTTTGGAGAGTAATGCTATCTTAACAATATTAATGCTTCTGATATTCTTCTGATACATGAACATGGAATGGCTTTTTATTTACCGAGGTCTTCCTTTATATTTTCAATAATATTTTATAATTTTAAGAGTGTAAGTATTACATATTTTTTAAAAAAATTATTATTTAGCATTTCTTCCTTTCCTTCCTTCCTAAATGCTCTGTCTAGAACCTGCAGTACAAGGTCAAATTGAAGGGATGAGAGTGAGCATCCTTGTCTTGTCCTTGATCTTGGGGGGAAAGAATTCAGTCTTTCACCATCAAGTATAATGTTAGCTGTGAGTTTTATCAAAGGTGCCTTTTATCAGGTTGAGGAAGTTCCCATTTTCTTCTTGGTTGTTGAGTGTTTTTATCACAAAATGGTATTGGATTTTGTGAAACTCTTTTTCTATGTCTATTGTGCTATCACTCATTATTTCTGCTCTTTCCATTTTAGTTTTTTACTTTTATGAAACTCAAAAGTGGAGAAATGGAATAGAGTGTGGGTAGAAAAAAATGATTTTAGGCTGCTCATGGAGAGAAGGAATGGAGGAAGAGAGCAACAAGATGAAGTTTACAGTAGAAAAAGAAGGATGGGGTTGGAAGGAACGTGACCACACTTTTGGTCCCTACCCCTAATTTTCTAGGTGGACACACAGACTTGGAAACACTGGGTGACTTCCTTCTCACATAGCCTTGAATGGCAGTGCCAGTACACAGGCAGACCTGCCCACTTCCCTTTTAGGGCTCTTTCCACTGGTCAGCACCATTCCTCAAGCTAAACTCTGAAGGATAAGGAGTAGTCAATCAGATTTAAAAAATGAGAGGGAGGAGGTTTCTGGTAGAGGATCTTGATATATAGAGGCCTTGGGGCAGGAGAGAGCCAGTATGGAGACTTCCAAGATGGCGGCTGTGGTTGGAGCCCTGAGTGAGAAGAAGGTGAAAACTGAGAGGGAACAGTTGGGTGAGGGCTTCATCATAGAGTCCTGTGGGCTGGTACTGAGTGTGGATTTATTCCAAGTACAATGTGGACAGTTTTAAGGCGGGAGGAGCAACTTGAAAAGATTTTATGTATTGTGAAGATGACTTGCTGCATTGTGGAGAGATTAAGTGTGGCCTGTGCTGAGGTGGAGAGTCCAGGTATGACCCTGCAGAAGGTGAGATGGGTGAGGAGAAGTGGGCAGACTAGAGATTTGGTTTGGAGTTAGAATCCACAGGACTTTAAAGCATTGCTAGGAATTCCAAGAGGAAGTTGGGTGTGTTTAGACTCAAGAAAGGGGGCTGTGTGGATCCCCTCCTAGGAAGCTGGGTTACTCTGGAAGCAGATGTATTAAGAAGTGCAAGGTTTTGGTTAAGGTGTTCCTGACTTGCTCTCTAGGTGTTTTGACCAGACGTTGCCTCACCCACCAGCAATGGGTGAAAATTTGTGGAGGAAAAGAAACTTCCTTCTACCTGAAATGCCCTTTCTTGTTTCCTGATGGACATTGTTGCTGTTGTTGCTCAGTTGTGTCTGACTCTTTGTGAACCCATGGACTGAAGCACGCCAGGCTTCCCTCTCTATCACCACCTCCCGGAGCTTGCTCAAACTCATGTCCATGGAGTCAGTGATGCCATCCAACCATCTCATCCTCTGTCGTCCCCTTCTCCTCCTGCCCCAAATCCCTCCCAGCATCAGAGTCTTTTCCAATGAGTCAACTCTTCGCATCAGATGGCCACAGTACTGGAGTTTCAGCTTCAGCATCAGTCCTTCCAGTGAATATTCAGGACTGATTGCCTTTAAGATTGACTGGTTAGATCTTCTTGCAGTCCAAGGCACTCTCAAGAGTCTTCTTCAACACCACAGTTCAAAAGCATCAATTCTTTGGTGCTCAGCTTTCTTTAAAGTCCAGCTCTCACATCCATACATGACTACTGGAAAAAGCATAGCTTTGACTAGATGGACCTTTGTTGGCAAAGTAATGTCTCTGCTTTTTAATATACTGTCCAGGTTTGTCATAGCTTTTCTTCCAAGGAGCAAGCGTCTTTTAATTTCATGGCTGCAGTCACCATCTGCAGCGATTTTGGAGCCCAAGAAAATAAAGTCTGTCACTGTTTCCATTGTTTCTCCATCTATTTGCCATAAAGTGATGGGACTGTGCCATGATCTTAGTTTTTTGAATGTTGAGTTTTAAGCCAGCTTTTTCACTCTCCTCTTCACTTTCATCAAGAGGCTCTTCAGTTCCTCTTTGCTTTATATTTACATGTTCTTCAAAGCCGGTCTCAAATGTTACCTCTTTTGTGAAACTTTCAAGTTCTTTATTTCAGACACTGACATAGCATTTATTATGTCTCTCTAGCCTTTATTACTAGGTAACCCTTATTCTGCCTCAATTCTGTGTTGAGCACATGATGATAGGAAGCACAGAGAAGTTAAGTCACAAAGGGTTCCAGTGTCCCTGCTTGGCCACTGTGCTATGCTGCCTTTTGCTGGGAGCTCTCTAAACAGAATGCCTGACTCCTTCTCTTGCTTCCCATGACCTCTGTTGTAGCTCTTTTTATATTGTGCAAAGAGTGAAATGAATGTTTCTCTTCTCTGGCAAAGAGGGAGCATATTGAAGACAGGGACCGCATGTTGTTCATTTTCATATCTCCGGTGCTGGGTGCATGATAGATGCAGAATAAGTGAGTGAAGGAAAGAACGAACATGAATGAATGAATGAATGACTGGCCAAGGGACTAAGAAAATGAACTGGTAGAAGTGGGATGGAGCTTTCTGTCACCTTACGCAGGCAGCACTTTTTCTAGGCCAGAGACTCCGTGAAATGCATTATAATTCAGGCCAGTGAAATTTCTAGCTTTGCCATCATATGATTTAAAAATTTCCATTAATCTTTCAGTGTGTTCTAAGCAAATAATACTTTTCTGAGTTAAACAGATGATGAAGCTCCTGCACTGGCAGGTATTATGTTCTTTAAACACAGTTGCTTGGTTGTCACCAAGGACATTTCTGCATCTGATATTGATTTAAATATTCAATTATGAATTTGATGAAGACAGCTTTATTTATAGCTAATGAGGATTGTATTGGCTGAAGAAACCAGCTCTGAGAACAATATGGTGTATTCTTGTTAATCTGATGTGGGTAGACTAGCTTAATCGGCATTCACAAGGCTTTTTGTTCTGCGCTGATACGAAATTGAAAAATATTGGGTGCTATGATTTTACTGTATTTTAGTGTCAAGTAGTGAGGGTATTTGTGAAAAATTCATTATGTTTTTCAGATGATTCAAGTCCTGTTGAACTTTTACTTAAATATATATTTACACAGCTATGCCTTGACTTTTAAACATTTGTTGTATAAGATTCAAATTGCAGAATATATCTAATACAAAATCCGTTACAGAAGAACCGTCAGGTAGTTCATCAGATGTCTGTGGAGTAGGTGTAATGAGTCTAGGGGGCTGGGTCACCATCCACTCTTCTTATTCTCAAAGGTTCTGATCAATAAAGCAAACCAGCCAAGCAAGATTGCTAGCCAGATGGAGAATACAGTGATTTCGCTTGTCTATAGAATCTTCCGTGCAGAGTTTTGTGAAATCTATATTAAAATATATGCTTTAGGCTTATGCAAAGTGAAACTTTTTACTCCTACTCTTTATCTAGGATTGGGCCCCACAAACTCAGGTATGCTTGCACAGGGAGAGAGGAACCAGACTCCAATACCCACTGCTTGAATATGGATAAGGCTGGAGGCAACTTCCAGAAAGTGTCATAAGCAGAATAATGGCCACCCTCCCCCAAACTGTCTGCATCCTAATTCCCCAAAATGGTGACTGTTTTTAATCTTGTGTTGCTTTAAGCCACTCCATCTGTGGTATTTGTTATAGCAGCAGTAGGAAACAAATACAGAAGGTTTGGGGACCTGTTCAGATGTGTTTGCCAATAGGAAACAAGAAACAAAGAGCCCTCTGGGTCCCATCCCAGAAAATGAAAGATGAAGTAGGTCTATCTGCTAGTAAACCATTGTCCAGTTAGTGGCAAACGTCAGCAGACCAACCAACCATCCCTTCTCTTCTAGAAAAGAGTGAGTGAGGGAAAAGAGAAGCTGAGTAAGGAGTCTCAGTGGGGAGAAGTTTAATGCCAAGGATCAGAGACCTACATAGCCTTGGGGAGGTAAGAGAGACAAGCACAGGGTGACCAGCCTTAGGAACTCCAGAAGCAGGAGTCTCAGAAAGGCGCTATGTCTATAGGACATTCCTTGCTACTGCTGTCTGCCTGATACCTGTGAGCCTGCCTGCAGCCACCATCAAAACAAAACAAACTTTCTGTACATTTCCTGAGTTATTATATAAACTGTGAAAGCCCCCTACCAAATGGAAGATGTTAACTACTTAATGACCATGAGCACACAGCACCCCAGGGCTCCTGGAGCCTAAGGACTGATAATGTTAACTTCTGTGATAATGCCCTATTCCCTCACCATCAGCCAGTCAGAGAATGGTGCATGAGCTGAGCACATACCCTTCAATCTCCTCCCTTTCCTGGCTTTTCAAAGTGCTTTGCTGAAACCCTTTGGGGAGCTTGAGTTTTTTGGGCCATGAGCCACCCAGGCTTCTTGCATGGCCCTACAATTCCTTTCTCTGCTCAAAAACAAGCAAACGGAAAACTCACTTCCAAATCTCACAGGAGGCCCTCTCACTGCTGAACTCTCAGAGGAACTCTGCAGGCAAGGGGGAAATGTAGTTTCAGGACCTTGCATGGGGTGAAGTATACAGGGTATCGGCAATGTCTGGCACAGAGGGTGAAGAGGAAACAGTGGCACAAATTTGCTTCTCACTAGTTTGACGGAAGAACATGGGAAGAGGAGCACACACGTTTTTCCCTATGACCCCTGGTCCCTTTGTTCTCTTGACCTTGGGATTGTAGCCTCCCTTATGGGCCCAGTCAGTGAACACACTGGCAGACTCTTTAAGAGACTGCATAGGTGTGCAGTGAAGTTGGTGCTCAAGAGATCAGAGATGGATGTGGAACTGAATATTAATGGATAAGTTTGAAATGATTGAGTTATTATTTAACTACAATTTACCAGATATCTATTTTGAACCACCATTATTTCAAGGACATTTTTCTTTGAAGCTTTTAACAAATAATTTAAGCCAAATTAATATTCATTGCAAATGTCAGAAACAGTTGAATTTTATTTTCATAGGGCCTTTGAACTTCTGTGTTTACTGAGAGAGATAAAATGTTATCATGCTGTGATTTCTACTTTTTAAAATTTGATAAAGTTGTGCAGGTAATTGTTATCTAATTATTGTTATAAATACCATTTAATTAAATAATGCAGGAATAAACTCAGCATGCCTCATTTCTTATTGCTCTCAATCAAGAGTTTGCAGAAGATTTTCATGTTACCTGTTAGTTCAGTCTTTAATTACCTCTTGCTGCTGCTGCTAAGTTGCTTCAGTCGTGTCCGACTCTGTGCGACCCCAGAGACGGCAGCCCACCAGGCTCCCCCGTCCCTGGGATTCTCCAGGCAAGAATACTGGAGTGGGTTGCCATTTCCTTCTCCAGTGCGTGAAAGTGAAAAGTGAAAGTGAAGTCTCTCAGTCGTGTCCGACTCTTTGCGACCCCATGGACTGCAGTGCACCAGGCTCCTCCATCCATGGGATTTTCCAGGCAAGAGTACTGGAGTGGAGTGCCATTGCCTTCTCCGTAATTGTCTCTTAGGAGTACAAAATTGCTTCAGTTCTGCTAAAAGCAGAAAAGAGGTTGGAGTGGTTAGGGTGGCATGTGGTAGCCAGGTATTTGGGTCTGTATGTAATCCCAGATTATGAAGGTGGAGAACAGCCAAAGTTAACAACAGGGGGTCAGTAGGTATCTCTATAAATTGAGTGAAGAGGGAGTCAGAAAAAGCCAAAGTTTCTAACCATGAGCTAAGAGTTTGAAAAGTAGTGAGAGAGGGATGTGTCATGGATTAATTGAGGCAGCATAGAAGTTGAGAGCAAGTTGCTAGAGCATCACTGAATGTTTGAGCAGTTTGAACAGCTTTGGGCTGTTCTAGTACCTGGGGAGACTTTTATTTTTGTTGGCTGCACCATGGGACATGTGGGAGCCTAGTTCCCCAACCAGGGATCAAACCTGCACCCCCTGCATTGGAAGTGCAGAGTCTTAACCACTGGACCACCAAGGAAGTCCCCTGAGGTGGCGTTTGTGAGCCCATCCAGGACACGTTCTGGTTCATAAACCTGTGTTCATTTGGCTCTTTGCCTCTAGGTTATCACGCTGAGTATTTCTCAGTTTCTAAGACCTCAAGGTCAATATCAAGAGCTGTTGGTTTCTGTTTATAGTCACTAATCATTTCAGCATTATTTTATCATTTGCAATTTTGTTTTTGTCCTTTTAACAGATTAGTCTGACTCCTGTCCAGGCAGATTACCATGGAACAGAACGTATGTTTAAATACTTGTTGTTTTTCAGTTGCTAAGTCGTGTCCAACTCTTTGCGACCCCATGAACTGCAGGTCTAAATACTGTTCTTCTGTAAAAATGCATCAGTTAGCAAGCATTTTAAAGTCCTCTGCATGTTTGCCAGCCTCATAGGAATGACAGTTTCAATGGTAGTGACCACTGTGCAGATCATATTTTCAGTTAATATTTTGCACTTATGTGGTCCTCTTGCTTTTTTTTTTTTTCCTCTTTTTCTTTTTTGGCTGGACTACCCGGCTTGCTGGGATCTTAGTTCCTGGACCAGGAACTAAGCCAGGGATTGACCAGGGATTGAGCCTGGACCCAGCAGTGAAAGCACTGAGTCTTACCCACTGGACCACTGGGGAAGTCCCTATACATTCCCATTTTTAAGGTTCTGTCTGATTTCTCTCTATCTAGTAATCTGTGTTGATTTGCATGGTGATATTATTATCATTATTAGTAGTAGTTATTCTTTCACAAGACACCCACTAAAACTCTTTAGTATTTCTCATAAAGTTTGGCTTTAATCCCCACTAGACTATGTGATATGTGATGTGATTCTGGAGTTGAAGACATTCTAAAAACTAGTCAATTTAGTTTACTCTATTCCTCAGCAAAATTAGTGCTTCATGGTCTCCTATTTCTGGGTACCTCTAGGCAATTTTCTTTGTATCCTTGACTTCAAACCCACTCTCAAATCTATTCAGCTCAAAACTCCCTTCTGGAGTTCAGCTTGGTGCTCTGTGTTGATCTCGAGGGGTGGGATGGGGCATGGGGTGGCAGGGAGGCTCAAGAGGGAGGGGATATATGTATTCTTATAGTTGATTCATGTTGTTCTACAGCATAAACTAACACAACTTTGTAAAGCAATTATCCTTCAATTTAAAAGCTATCCTATGGAAAATCATTATAGAGAAGAATATTAAGAAAAGAATGTATATATATGTGTGTGTAACAAAATCACTTTGCTGTACAACAGGAATTAAGAACACTGTAAATCAACTATACTTCAATAAAAAAAAAAAAGAGGAATTCCTTCTGAATGCAGACTTGCATCTATGCTGATTTTTAGGTACCTGGTCCTGCTGTTTCATGGGCTTCCCGTGTGGTGCTAGTGGTAAGGAACCTGCTTACCAGTGCAGGAAACCTAAGAGATGGAGCTTCGATTCCTGCGTCGGGGAAAATCCCCTGGAGGACAGTATGGCAACCTATTCCAGTATTCTTGCCTGGAGAATCCCATGGACAGAGGAGCCTGGCGGCTACAGTCCATAGGATTGCAAAGAGTTGGACACAACTGAAGCGACTTAGCACAGCACAGCACAGCACCAGTTGTTTCATAGGCATCTCACGCTTAATCGGAACAGTCAGAAATCATCACTTCTCCAGATCTGCTCCCCTTTCTATATTTCCTAACTCAGAGATTGTCCCAAGGTGTCTGAACTTATCTTTGATGTCTTCTTTAACTTCACCTCCATATGCAATTAGTTGCTAAGACCTGTCACTTCAGGATTGGGTGGTCCCTCTTACTCAATAGCTTTTATTGCCTATGCTCCGCAGCACTAGGTACCCACTTTGATTGTAACAGTTATTTTTTGTATTACAACTGCTATTTGCATTACTGTCTCTCCCTTTTGATGGTGGAGGAGAGAGACTTTTCATTTTATCCCTTTGGTTGTTGGTTTTTGTTTATTGTCTTAAGTTGTGTCCGGCTCTTCTGAAACTCCATGGACTGTAGCCTGCCAGGCTTTTTTGTCCATGGTATTTCCTGGGCAAGAATACTGGAGTAGGTGCCATTTCCTTCTCCAGGAGATCTTTTCAACACAGGGATGGAACCCTCGTCTCCTTCATTGGCAGGTGGGTTCTTTACCACTGAGTCACCAGTGAAGCCCCATCCCTTTGGTGGCTAGCCTCATATTTGTTAAGTCAGTGAAGTGAGTGAAAGAGTAACTAAATTGGATGAAAGTACTGTGACCAGATTTTGTCTGTATTACTTCCTAAATAAGTTATTTTGTTGAGACTGCCACTCCCATTTTATCTTTTCTTTTTTGGTTGGAGGAGGTGAGTGCCATGTCTTCTTACTCTGCCATCTTGATCCCCTTCCTATAGGTCCCCAAATTTCTTGATACAATCACTATTAAAGGATCTGTTTTTAAAAAACTGATTATTTTTCCAAAATAATTAACCACTGTTTCAAAATGTTCGTTTGAAAAATAGGAGGCTTAGACTCTTATTTTATTTTAAATTCTATGACTCAGTAGCTTTTAAATTTTTATTATTTTTATAAAAAAACAGTGATTTCATAACAAGGAGATTCTTATTTTATCTTCTTTACTCTTGAGTATTATGTGACTGAATGATAAAAGTTGTATCAATTTTAGAGTTTCTTCATTTTAGCTGTAAGAATTTACATTTATTTTCTGACTAACAACATGAAGTTTCAAATATATACCAGAGAGATTTAAAATGAGCATTAAACAGATGACTAACATGTAACTTTGGGAGTCTCAATGTCAAAACATATATTCACTTTGTCTCATCTACAAGTATTATCTTCTTAAAAATAAGGTAGAACTGATTCCAAAGAAGTAGTCACGTTACCCAAATTTCAACAATTAAACTTGCCTGTGGAAGAAAAAGGCAAAGCTTATATGACCCCTTAACTTTTACAACACTTCATTTAAAGGATTAATGTCATTACTCAGTCTACTGAAATGACCTTTGAAAGTCAGAATCTTTACCAAAGAAAGGGCTTTGTTTTAAAGGGGAGCACTTTGCCCCAATTTTCAAGTTAATGTTTGCATTTTGGCCTTATTAATGGTGATAAGAAAGCAGAAACTGTGACACAAAAGATACAAATGTGTTTCAATTTTGAAAGACATTATTGTTCTTTTTATGCCTTAAATAAGCTTTTATGGAAGCATTCTGACTAATGCTGAATATAGGGAACTTATGCTCATATCTCCATTAGATGAGAATATGTCAATAAAATATATGAACATAGTAGACTCTGTGCACACAAAATGAAACAGAATATGCTCAGGGCATTTGGAAAGCTTTTCCTTATGAAATGGATGAGCAATACCTTTCTTTAAATCCATCCGAAATAAAACTCTGATTTACAGTATAGGGCTTAGTTTGGGATCATTGAATCCCCTTGGTTTGGATTCTTATGCATACATTTAGTAGCAGTTCCAAATAGGTAAGGCCATTTTGTGCTAAGTGCTCCTTGTGCTAAATCAACGCAATATGGAAAAACTTCAGATTATAAATTAAAGATTCATCAATATATACAGTCAGGCTTTTCTTGCCATTACAGGGTAAACCTGCTTTGTCTTTCCCTGAATACAATGAAAGTGGTTGGACCTTTCCAAGTGTTACATGTATAACAACGTCTCCATCTGCAGATGCTCCCCACTCACCCCTCCAGTCTGGTCCAGTATTGAACACACAGAAGACTCTGTGATTTGATGCTGTAAGTCAATGCGGAAAGCTGATCTAGTTTACTAGGAGCAGCTTTTTAAGTCTGCATCTATTGTATAAAATTTGTTTGTATGCACATAACAACAAAGGAACATTTATTTGACTAAACTTATAAAGTGAAGTGAAGTGAAAGTCGCTCAGTCATGTCTGACTCTTTGCGACCCCATGGACTTATCCAGTCCATGGTATTCTCCAGGCCAGTATAATGGAGTGAGTAGCCTTTCCCTTCTCTAGTGGATCTTCCCGACCTGGGGAAGACAAGGGTCTCCTGCATTGTAGTCAGATTCTTTATCAACTAAGTTACCAGGGAAACCCAAGTTTTCTTTATTTTTAAAAAAATTTTGGCCACACCATGTGGCACATGGGATCTTAGTTTCCTGAGCAGGGATTGAACCCGAAACCCCTGTCCCCTGCATTGGAAAACAGAATCTTAACCATTGGACTGCCAGGGAAGCCCCTAAAAGTCCTTTTTTTTAAAGACAAGCAGATTGTGAATGATAAACTTATAAAGTAGATCCCAGTTTACTACAAAATATTTTTATCTTTGACATCATCCGTAATTCTTTTAGGTCTTAATATTTCATTTTTCTCACATTTTTAACTTCTTATATATAAGAAGTATGTACACATTTGTGTGTATTTATTTGTCATCATGCATGTCTCTGCATAGTGTATGTTCATGTTTTACTAATCTTAAAACAACCATATTCACAAACATAAATTGTTATTGTTCAGTAGCTAAGTCATGTCTGACTCTTTGCTAACCCAGGGACTGCAGCACACCAGTCTTCTCTGTCCTTCGCTATCTCCCAGAGTTTGCTCAAACTCATGTCCATTGAGTCGGTGATGTCATCCAACCATCTCATCCTCCGTCACCCCTTCTCCTTCTGCCTTAAGTCTTTCCCAGCATCAGGGTCTTTTCCAGTGAGTCAGCTCTTCACATCAGGTGGTCAAAGTATTGGAGCTTCACCTTCAGCATCAGTCCTTTCAATGAATATTCAGGGTTGATTTCCTTTAGGATTGACTGGTTTGATCTCCTTGCTGTCCAAGGGGCTCTCAAGAGCCTTCTCCAGCACCACAGTTCAAAAACACCAATTCTTTGGTTCTCAGCCTTCATGACAAACATACATTAAACAACCAAATAAACAAAACCATACACATAAACTAAATTCTCCTTCGATACTAAACCTCATATCTAGTGTTCGCCTTGTCCTCACAACCTGTCTTTTAGAAGCATTGCCTGCACTGGTTATCTTTACTTTTTTACCTCATCTTCACCGCTAGGTTGGTAAACTTAAAATGCGTGTTGCTGCTGCTACTGCTAAGTCACGTCAGTCGTGTCCGACTCTGTGCGACCCCATAGACGGCAGCCCACCAGGTTCCTCCGTCTCTGGGGTTCTCCAGGCAAGGACACTGGAGTGGGTTGCCATTTCCTTATCCAGTGCATGAAAGTGAAAAGTGAAAGTGAAGTCGCTTAGTCGTGTCCAACTCTTAGCGACCCCATGGACTGCAGCCCACCAGGCTCCTCTGTCCATGGGATTTTCCAGGCAAGAGTACTGGAGTGGGTCGCCAGTACCTTCTTCGAAAATGCATGTTAGTGTTAACAAATACTTAGTTACCTCTGCTGGTTCATTATAAAATAAAGTTTCTTGACTTATGCATATGTAAACATTTGTTCTAAATTAAGCTTATGGGAGGACACAGTAGCTAATAAGAGTTGATTTTAATTGGGCCTTTACTATGGTCCAGGAAGTGTACTAAACTCTTTACATGAATTATCTAAGTTATGTTCCACAACCCCATGAGGAGGTAAGAAGTTTGTCCAGTGATAACTAAGGAAAATGAAGTATGTAAGTTGTGCCTATGGTCTTAAGCATGATAATACAGGTCATCCTCAGATCATCCCAACTTTTTGAATAATTATGGATTTCTGCAAACGTGCCAACTAAGAATAGAGTCCTAGAAAAAGAGGTCCACTTGGGAGTGGGATGTCTAAAGAGGCCGATTTCTTTATTCTTCAGTTCAGTCACTCAGTCGTGTCCGACTCTTTGAGACCCCATGAATCGCAGCTCGCCAGGCGTCCCTGTCCATCACCTATTCCTGGAGTTCACCCAGACTCACGTCATCGAGTCAGTGATGCCATCCAGCCATCTCATCCTCTGTCGTCCCCCTCTCCTCCTGCCCCCAATCCCTCCCAGCATCAGAGTCTTTTCCAATGAGTCAACTCGTCGCATGAGGTGGCCAAAGTACTGGAGTTTCAGCTTTAGCATCAGTCCTTCCAAAGAAATCCCAGGGCTGATCTCCTTCAGAATGGACTGGTTGGATCTCCTTGCAGTCCAAGGGACTCTCAAGAGTCTTCTCCAACACCACAGTTCAAAAGCATCAATTCTTCGGCGCTCAGCCTTCTTCACAGTCCAACTCTCACATCCATACATGACCACAGGAAAAACCATAGCTTTGACTAGACGAACCTTTGTTGGCAAAGTAATGTTTCTGCTTTTGAATATGCTATCCAGGTTGGTCATAACTTTCCTTCCAAGGAGTAAGCGTCTTTTAATTTCATGGCTGCAGTCACTATCTGCAGTGATTTTGGAGCCCCCAAAAATAAAGTCTGACCCTGTTTCCACTGTTTCCCCATCTATTTGTCATGAAGTGATGGGACCAGATGCCATGATCTTCATTTTCCGAATGTTGAGCTTTAAGCCAACTTTTTCACTCTCCTCTTTCACTTTCATCAAGAGGCTTTTTAGTTCCTCTTCACTTTCTGCCATAAGGGTGGTGTCATCTGCATATCTGAGGTTATTGATATTTCTCCCAGAAATCTTGATTCCAGCTTGTGTTTCTTCCAGTCCAGCGTTTCTCATGATGTACTCTGCATATAAGTTAAATAAGCAGGGTGACAATATACAGCCTTGACGTACTTCTTTTCCTGTTCGGAACCAGTCTGTTGTTCCATGTCCAGTTCTAACTGTTGCTTCCTGACCTGCATACAAATTTCTCAAGAGGCAGATCAGGTGGTCTGGTATTCCCATCTCTTTCAGAATTTTCCACAGTTTATTGTGATCCACACAGTCAAAGGCTTTGGCATAGTTAATAAAGCAGAAATAGATGTTTTTCTGGAGCTCTTCTTGCTTTTTCGATGATCCAGCAGATGTTGGCAATTTGATCTGGTTCCTCTGCCTTTTCTAAAACCAGCTTGAACATCCGGAAATTCACGGTTCACATATTGCTGAAGCCTGGCTTGGAGAATTTTGAGCATTACTTTACTAGCGTATGACATAAGTGCAATTGTGCGGTAGTTTGAGCATTCTTTGGCATTGCCTTTCTTTGGGATTGAAATGAAAACTGACCTTTTCCAGTCCTGTGGCCACTGCTGAGTTTTCCAAATTTGCTGGCATATTGAGTGCAGCACTTTCACAGCATCATCTTTCAGGATTTGAAATAGCTCAACTGGAATTCCATCACCTCCACTAGCTTTGTTCGTAGTGATGCTTTCTAAGGCCCACTTGTCTTCACATTCCAGGATGTCTGGCTCTAGGTCAGTGATCACACCATCATGATTATCTGGGTCATGAAGATCTTTTTTGTACAGTTCTTCTGTGTATTCTTGCCATCTCTTCTTAATATCTTCTGCTTTTGTTAGGTCCATACCATTTCTGTCTTTTAATCAGCCCATCTTTGCATGAAATGTTCCCTTGGTATCTCTAATTTTCTTGAAGAGATCTCTAGTCTTTCCCATTCTGTTGTTTTCCTCTGTTTCTTTGCATTGATCGCCGAGGAAGGCTTTCTTATCTCTTCTTGCTATTCTTTGGAACTCTGCATTCACATGCTTATATCTTTCCTTTTCTCCTTTGCTTTTCACTTCTCTTCTTTTCACAGCTATTTGTAAGGCCTCCTCAGGCAGCCGTTTTGCTTTTTTGCATTTCTTTTCCACGGGGATGGTCTTGATCCCTGTCTCCTGTACAGTGTCACGAACCTCATTCCATAGTTCATCAGGCACTCTATCTATCAGATCTAGGCCCTTAAATCTATTTCTCACTTCCACTGTATAATCATAAGCGATTTGATTTAGGTCATACCTGAATGGTCTAGTGGTTTTCCTTACTTTCTTCAATTTAAGTCTGAATTTGGCAATAAGGAGTTCATGATCTGAGCCACAGTTGGCTCCTGGTCTTGTTTTTGCTAACTGTATAGAGCTTCTCCATATTTGGCTGCAAAGAATATAATCAATCTGATTTCAGTGTTGACCATCAGGTGATGTCCACGTGTAGAGTCTTCTCTTGTGTTGTTGGAAGAGGGTGTTTGTTATGATCAGTGCATTTTCTTGGCAAAACTCTATTAGTCTTTGCCCTGCTTCATTCCATATTCCAAGGCCAAATTTGCCTGTTACTCCAGGTGTTTCTTGACTTCTTACTTTTGCATTCCAGTCCCCTATAACGAAAAGGACATCTTTTTTGGGTGTTAGTTCTAAAAGGTCTTATAGGTCTTCATAGAACTGTTCAACTTCAGCTTCTTCAGTGTTACTGGTTGGGGCGTAGACATAGATTACTGTGATATTGAATGGTTTGCCTTGGAAATGAACAGAGATCATTCTGTCATTTTTGAGATTGCATCCAAGTACTGCATTTCAGACTCTTTTGTTGACCATGATGGCCACTCCATTTCTTCTGAGGGATTTCTGCCCGCAGTAGTAGATATAATGGTCATCTGAGTTAAATTCACCCATTCCAGTCCATTTCAGTTCTCTGATTCCTAGAATGTTGACATTCACTCTTGCCATCTCTTGTTTGACCACTTCCAATTTGCCTTGATTCATGGACCTGACATTCCAGGTTCCTATGCAATATTGCTCTTTACAGCATCAGACCTTGCTTCTATCACCAGTCACATCCACAGCTGGGTATTCTTTTTGCTTTGGCTCCATCCCTTCATTCTCTCTGGAGTTATTTCTCCACTGATCTCCAGTAGCACATTGGGCCCCTAATGACCTGGGGAGTTCCTCTTTCAGTATCCTATCATTTTGCCTTTTCATACTGTTCATGGGGTTCTCAAGGCAAGAATACTGAAGTGGTTTGCCATTCCCTTCTCCAGTGGACTACATTCTGTCAGATCTCTCCACCATGACCCACCCATCTTGGGTTGCCCCACAGGCATGGCTTAGTTTCATTGAGTTAGATAAGGCTGTGGTCCTAGTGTGATTAGATTGACTAGTTTTCTGTGAGTATGGTTTCAGTGTGTCTGCCCTCTGATGCCCTCTTGCAACACCTACCGTCTTACTTGGGTTTCTCTTACCTTGGGCATGGTGTATCTCTTCACGGCTACTCCAGCAAAGCGCAGCCGCTGCTCCTTACCTTGGACGAGGGGTATCTCCTCACTGCCGCCCTTCCTAACCTTCAACTTGGGATAGCTCCTCTAGGCCCTCTTGCCCCCACGCAGCCACGGCTCCTTGGACGTGGGGTTGGTCCTCCCGGCCACCGCTCCTGGCCTCGGGCGTGGGGTTGCTCCTCCCTCTTTATTCTTACATGGTTGCTAATAGATTTTAAGTCAGAGGGAAGATACAAAGTAGAAATAGGGATAAGAGAAAAAGAAAAAGAACCTATGATGAGATTAGTATATAAAACATATGCTATGAACTCTTCTACCCTTGGAGATGTGAATCAGAAAATCAGATCGGGTTCTGAGCTCACTTGCAGCCAATGCAGAGATAAATACGTCATCACTGATGTCATTCACTCTGTTTACAATCTGAAAACAAAACAGCTCTTCAGGAAAAGTGCAGCTTATTCTGATAATGAGATCCAGACCTTCATAGCAATGATCACAGAGAATTACATATAAATCCCCTTAAAATATGTGTTTCTTTTCAAAAAAATTTTCACATAGGTTTTCTGGCTTTCTGGAGCTGTGTTTTAGTGTCTAAAGCCATTATGATCAGGCTTTTTTATTGGTTATCCTAAATCTCCAAGCCAGGCTTCAGCAATGCGTGAACTGTGAACTTCCAGATGTTCAAGCTGGTTTTAGAAAAGGCAGAGGAACCAGAGATCAAATTGCCAACATCTACTGTATCATCAAAAAAGCAAGAGAGTTCCAGAAAAACATCTGTTTCTACTTTATTGACTATGCCAAAGCCTTTGACTGTGTGGATCGCAATAAACTGTGGAAAATTCTGAAAGAGGTGGGAATACCAGACCACCTGACCTGCCTCTTGAGAAACCTGTATGCAGGTCAGGAAGCAACAGTTAGAACTGGACGTGGAACCAAAGACTGGTTCCAAATCAGAAAAGGAGTACACTGAGGCTGTATATTGTCACCCTGCTTATTTAACTTATATACAGAGTACATCATGAGAAACGCTGGACTGGAAGAAACACAAGCTGGAATCAAGATTTCCGGGAGAAATATCAATAACCTCAGATATGTAGATGACACCACCCTTATGGCAGAAAGTGAAGAGGAACTAAAAAGCCTCTTGATGAAAGTGAAAGAGGAGAGTGAAAAAGTTGGCTTAAAGCTCAGCATTCAGAAAACGAAGATCATGGCATCTGGTCCCATCACTTCATGGCAAATAGATGGGGAATTGGGGGAAACAGTGGAAACAGTGTTAGACTTTATTTTTGGGGGCTCCAAAATCACTGCAGATGGTGATTGCAGCCATGAAATTAAAAGACGCTTACTCCTTGGAAGGAAAGTTATGACCAACGCAGATAGCATATTCAAAAGCAGAGACATTACTTTGCCAACAAAGGTCTGTCTAGTCAAGGCTATGGTTTGTCCAGTGGTCATGTATGGATGTGAGAGTTGGACTGTGAAGAAAGCTGAGCACTGAAGAATTGATGCTTTTGAACTGTGTGTTGAAGAAGACTCTTGAGAGTCCCTTGGACTGCAAGGAGATCCAACCAGTCCATTCTAAAGGAGATCAGTCCTGGGTGTTCTTTGGAAGGACTGATGCTAAAGCTGAAACTCCAGTACTTTGGCCACCTTATGCGACGAGTTGACTCATTGGAAAAGACTCTGATGCTGGGACGGATTGGGGGCAGTACGAGAAGGAGATGACAGAGGATGAGATAGCTGGATGGCATCACGGACTCGATGGATGTGAGTCTGGGTGAACTCCGGGGAATAGGTGATGTACAGGGAGGCCTGGCGAGCTGCGATTCATGAGGTCTCAAAGAGTCAGACACAACTGAGCGACTGAACTGAACTGAACTGAAATCCCGTTTATTTCCATGTTAGCCTACCATTGAATGATTCAGTAGAGGCAGAATAAATATGAGTTTCTTCTCTGTTCCCACCTTATATACCTAATACAAAGTGTGGTGCCAGGAGTTAAAATCAGTGACTGCCTCTGGTATGGCCCTTCATCTGTTAAATATCTTAGGCCTCTTAAGAACAGTTTTATTTCTCATTTTTCTTTTTCAAACTATTTAAATGTGGTTTACAAGATAGCAGAAATATTCCTAAGAGTCATTTATTTTTTGTGTCATGGGGAAATCTTTTATGATTCAGGATTTGTCCCAACTCTTTTTTCCATGTTTAAATAATTTTTTACTTGCTTTATTATTCATCATAAGCTTAAAACAGTTTTTAAATTGCATTATTTTAGTTACTGATAAACCCTTTATCTGGAGAGAAGAGTATGTGGGTGGAAGAGCATCAAGACTGGCCTCATCTGAAATAAATTTGTAGAGATGGAAGTTCCTATCTATACTTTTTTTTTTTTTTAACCAAAATCTGTTTAGTGAAAGAAGATAAATGATAGGGTTTCTTTTTGTTAAAAAGAATTTTGTTCCTTACAATATTTTATTATAGCAATCTCAAGGTCTGCCTAGATGAGGTAATTATTTAATAAATAGTTTTGGAGCCTAGAGAAAAATATATCAGTAGCCATATAACTTGGAGAGAGAGATACAGACAGAGAGAGAGGGAAGGAAGGAAGGAAAGACAAGGACTTCCTTCCCTTTCAGAAGCTTATTTAGTTAAATAGAATATGCATGCAAAACAATGCTGTGTTTGTTGGTTCCTCAAAAACCTGAACAAAGAATTATCATGTGACCCCACCCCTAGGTATATACCCAAAAGAACTGAAAACATATTCAAATAAATACATGTACACACATTCATAGCAGTAGTATTCACAGTAGGCAAAAGGTAGAAACAGCCCAAATGCCTATCAGTGGATGTGTGGATACACAATCATGGGGTATATGTACCATAGAATGTTCAGTTCAGTCACTCAGTCATGTTTGACTCTTTTCGACCCTATGGACTGCAGCATGCCAGGCCTCCCTGTCTATCGCCAATTCCCAGAGTTTACTCAAACTCCTGTCCATTGAGTCGGTGATGCCGTCCAACCATCTCATCCTCCGTCACCCCTTCTCCACCCTCTTTCAGTCTTTCCCAGCATCAAGGTGTTTTCCAGTGAGTTGGTTCTTCACATCAGGTGGCCAAAGTATTGGAGTTTCAGCTTCAGCATCAGTCCTTCCAATGAATATTCAGGACTGATTTCCTTTAGGATGGACTGACTGGATCTCCTTGCGCTCCCAGGGACTCTCAAGAGTCTTCGACAACACCACAGTTCAAAAGCATCAATTCTTCAGCGCTCAGCTTTCTTTATAGTCCAACTCTCACATCTGTACATGACTACTGGAACAATCATAGCTTTGACTAGACGGACCTTTGTTGGCAATGTCTCTGCCTTTTAATATGCTGCTTAGGTTGGTCATAGCTTTTCTTCCAAGGAGCAACCGTCTTTTAATTTCATGGCTGCAGTCACCATCTGCAGTGATTTTAGAGCCCCCCCAAAAATAAAGTCTGTCACTGTTTCCATTGCTTCCCCATCTATTTGTCATGAAGTAATTGGACCAGATGCCATGATCTTAGTTTTTTGAATGCTGAATTTTAAACCTAATTCTTCACTCTCCTCTTTCACTTTCATCAAGAGGCTCTTTAGTTCTTCTTCACTTTCTGCCATAAGAGACATGTTGTCTGGGTATCTAAGGTTATTGATATTTCTCCCAGTGATCTTGGTTCCAGCTTGTGCTGCATCCAGCCTGGCATTTCATATGATGTACTCTGCATATAATTGGAGAAGGAAATGGCAACCCACTCCAGTGTTCTTGCCTGGAGAATCCCAGGGATGGGGGAGCCTGGTGGGCTGCTGTCTATGGGGTCGCACAGAGTAGGACACAACTGAAGCGACTTAGCAGCAGCAGCAGCACTCTGCATATAAGTTAAATAAGCAGGGTGACAATATACAACCTTGACATACTCCTTTCCTAATTTTGAGCCAGTCTGTTGTTCCATGTCCAGTTCTAACTGTTGCTTCCTGACCTGAATACCGATTTCTGAAGAGGCAGGTCAGGTGGTCTGGTATTCCCATCTCTTTCAGAATTTTCCACAGCTTGTTGTGATCCACACAGTCAAAGGCTTTGGCACAGTCAATAAAGCAGAAGTAGATGTTTTTCTGGAACTCTCTTGCTTTTTTGATGATCCAACAGTTGTTGGCAATTTGATTTCTGGTTCCTCTGCCTTTTCTAAACCATAGGTCCATACCATTTCTGCCCTTTATTGTGCCCATCTTGGCATGAAATGTTCCCTTGATATCTCGAATTTTCTTGAAGAGATCTCCAGTCTTTCCCATTCTATTGTTTTCCTCTATTTATTTGCATTGATTGCTGAAGAAGGCTTTCTTATCTCTCCTTGCTATAGAATGTTATTCAGCCATAATAAGGAGTGCAGTGATGATATCTGCTACAGCATGGATGAACCTCCAAAATGTAATGGTCAGTGAAAGAAGCCAGAGCCCAAAGGTTACGTATTGTATGGTTCCATTTAAGTGAAATATTCAGAGTAGGTAAATCCACAGATACCAAATGCAGGCTCATGGTTGCTAGGGACAGGGGGAAGGATAAATGGGGAGCCACTGTGTAATAGGTGGTAGTGATGGGATGATAGAAATGCTTTGCAACTACATAGAGGTGGTGATGGTACTCCATTGTAAATATACTGATGCCATTAAACTATTCACTTTAAAATGGTTAACCTATGCTATCTAAATTTCACCTCAATAAATTAAGAAATAGCCCTATTTACATATGATGGGGATATAAATACATACATGTGAGATTAAACATTCAAAAAATTCAAAAAGCTTTGCCTCCGGGGGGCTTGTGGAGAGATGGGACAGTGTCATAGTAGTTTTGTTTTAAACTTTGCAATAGTGTTTAACCTGCTAAACTATGTTTTTTTTTTTGCTTGATGAAATTAATTAAAAAAATTTAAAAAGTGTTTGCTTACCAAGATTTTATAATAGTATCAGTAAAGAATAATGAAATACCTAAATCCTGGAGAAATAAAAAAATTTTTCATTGAAGTATAGTTGATTTGCAATGTTGTGTTAGTTTAAACCCTGGAGCAATGTTGAGTAAAAACCTTTAGAATATTGAGGGTTATTTAAAGAAATATCTTTTGGGAAATGAGTTTTGAGCTGGATTTCAAGGCTAAGTTGACTAGATTAATGAAGTGAATGCGGAGGTGGAAAACACAGGCTGAGCAGTGCAGAGGGACTGGACCAAAGCATCATAGAAAGAACGTCCCCAAAGATACAGTAGAAGGTATTTGGAATCCAAAAATTGGTTACTTCTTCTCCATTTTGCTTTTCACTTGTGTTGAGTACTCCCTTTGCTTTCAATTTTCTGTTTGATTAAACAAAAAAAGAATATTAGAGTTTATCTTGAAACTACTCTAAGAACGCTCTGTTCTCAGATAGGAAAATCCCTCCTAAATTTTATAGATAAAAATTCAATGTAAGTATATTAACTGCTTTAAGCCTAGAATTATTCCATGAACATGCACAGGACATCTATATGGAAATGGCTCATGTTCTCTAAGGAATAAAAAAAATCTGTGAGTCTAGGTTTTGCCTGGAAAATTAAAATGAAAAGGTAGGAATCCTACTGACACCTTTTTAACTTATTGAAGACCCAACGAATACTTTTGGATTCAGGGCATTAATAATAGCTTCTATGCACCCAATTTTGTATAGGCTTTTGTCTTCTTTAGGTACTATTTTTTCTCGGCCCATTAAAAAAACCATTTTTAGAATGAAATATGTGAGAACTTCATAAAACATCTGGGAAATTAGCCAGTTTCCCTGAGAGTACCCTTAAGTCAGATGGAACTTCCAAAGTGTCTTTGGGAATTCCAAATTGCCATCATCCCATTCTGATCACTCTGTGCAAAAAGTACAACCAGTAGGCACATTGGAAAGTGGGTTAGAGCCTCCTCTCCCCAGGATTATTTTAATTTAATGTCTTAGAGCTGTCACCTTTCACCTGACTGGTTTTGACAAACCCCATGCTTTGCACAGCGTGTGGGTAAAATAATAGGTAAAGCATTATCATCTATGGGAGTCAGGGTTACTGTTATAAATAACATCTTTTATTCCTTTAAAAAATATGGTTAACTGCTGCTATTGCTTTAACTGTTGATATAGGCTATTCTTTTTCAATGTGTACAGAAGTATAAGTAAATAAATAATCCATGCTCTTGGTTACCTAAACCAATTCAGACTAAAAGGGGTATAAAAATGTTCTATGAGTATGTTTACCTTCAGTATAAATACATTGTTCAGATTTTCCAGAAAAATCTTCCTCATTTAGGAATCAGACTATTTGCCTTCTGATAGAAGAAATGAACAAAAACCCACCTGTTCAAGAGTTTAAAAGAAATAAGCCCTAACACATATAGTGGGTACTTTTAATAACATTTTGAAATTTTGCTTTTCCATGAAATCAGGCACAGAGGTTTCCCATATTTTATCTTCTTTTAATATACTTGTTTCTATTCAGATTTACCTTAAAAATATTTTTCTGTTACAACCCAAGTATTGATAAACAGATGAATGGATAAATTGAAAGGCTATATATATATATATATATATATATGCAATTAAATATTACTCAGTTTTTGAAAAGAAGGAAATTCTGATACATGCTGCAACATGCATGAACCTTGAGGACATTGTTCTAAGTGAAAGATGCCAGCTACAAAAAAACCCAAATACTGTGTGATTCCACTTATATGAGGTACTTAACAGTAGTCAGATTCATACAGAGAGAAGTAGAATGGTGGTTGCTGGGAGCTGGGGAGTAAGGGGAGTATGGAGTTAGTGTTTAGTGGGCACAGAGTTTCAGTCGAGGAAGATGAAAATATTCTGGCGATGGATGGTGGTGATGGATGCGTAACAGTGTGAATGTACTTAATGCCACAGAACTGTACACTTAAAAATGGCTAAACTCATAAATTTTATGTGAACTTTACCATAATTAAAATTGTCTGTATATATATATATATATATATATGTCATATGTAAATAATGTTAGCACTTTTCTGTAAAGCCTACCATTAGCTCTTGGATGAGGACAAATATTGTCATGCTAAAGTAAAACATTTGGCCAGTATTTTTTAACTAATTATTTTTAAAAATCATACACAATGGAGTATTACTCAGCCATTAAAAAGAATACATTTGAATCAGTTCTAATGAGGTGGATGAAACTGGAGCCTATTATACAGAGTGAAGTAAGCCAGAAGGAAAAACATAAATACAGTATACTAACGCATATATATGGAATTTAGAAAGATGGTAACGATAACCCTGTATACGAGACAGCAAAAGAGACACTGATGTATAGAACAGTCTTATGGACTCTGTGGGAGAGGGAGAGGGTGGGAAGATTTGGGAGAATGGCATTGAAACATGTGAAATGTCATGTATGAAACGAGATGCCAGTCCAGGTTCAGTGCACGATGCTGGATGCTTGGGGCTGGTGCGCTGGGACGGCCCAGGGGGATGGTATGGGGAAGGGCGAGGGAGGAGGGTTCAGGATGGGGAACACGTGTATACCTGAAATTTTTTTAATTTTAAAAATTAAAAAAAAAAAAAAGAAAGAAAAAAAAATCAGATAATTCTGGGAAAAATCTTTTCTGAATCTATCTAGGTTCTTAAATATGGTCTATGTGTAGTCTTGGTTTTCAGGATGAGCCATCCTTTGGAGTAACAGAACACAGTGATGCAGTATGCTTTACCTCTGTTTTCTCATTAGATCCTTACAGTGAGGAAATGGAGGCTCCAAGAAATAAAGTGCCTTATTCCAAGTTACCCCATATCAAAGCCAGGAGTTGAGCTTAGTCTGTGTAATAAGAAGCTTTGGACTGACTGCCTATAACAGAAATCCCAATGGAAACTGGCATCCACAGGAGATAATATAATTCACATATTCCAGTTCCTGACGGGCAGGTTTGGGGTCATGAATCTTGGGTCTTGCTGTTCCTGCATTCCCCCCTTAATTCTGCCCTACTTGGTGTTGGCCCCATTCTCGGACTGACAAATGGTAAAAATAATTGTTGAGTGTCACCAGGCAGCCTTTCCATTGACTTGAGCACACACCTCATTGGCCTGAATTAGTTCATGTGCCCATTCCTAGGCTAGCCAGTAGAAAATGATGAACTTAAATCATAATTTGGAGTCAAGTGGCTATTTTAGTCTGTCTGATTCTCATGTCCCATGCCACTTTCATAGGACTTTTAATGTTTTCAATCTGTTTCTGAATAGCCATATGCTTCTGTGCTTCCTGCATGATTGTATCTGGCTTATTACAGTTTCTAACGTTTGCTGTCCCTGTAAACTGCTATTTCCAGTTTCTATTAGCATGTTTGCTACCAACAGTATGCCCATTCCTCCTCAGATTATTTGATTATATGCTTCCTAGCTGCTATGACCTGGGAATATGAAAACATATTACTTTATTAGGCTTTTATATAAAAATCTAAAGAGAGACTAATAGTAATGGCATGGTTGTCTCTCCTAAGGGGGGAAAAAACAAATGCACAAGTTTTAATGCATGCAACTTGTATCATCCCTTTTCATTGTTCAGATTTATTTTTGTACATTTACTGGTTCTCAAGTTTCTTGATTACTGAGACTGGCTTATAAGTAACTTTTAATTGTGAATATTTGAACTTATACATAAGACTATATAGTACGTCTATGTTTTTCAAAGTTATTATGAAATTAGTAGAATTAGAATTTTAGCATTCTTAAGATGCTGTCCAAGCTATTTTTCTGTGATTTTTTGACTTATCAATAGTGGAAGGTAAGGTTGAAAGGTGGACAAGGAGCTGATTGTGTAAGATTTTGATTGCCAGGCTGGATAACATAGCAGATTCTCTCAAGTTTTATCCCTAAGTAACCCTAAAGGTGGAAGAGAATGAAGGCATAATCTCATAATTTGGGTATGTTCAGTCGCTCAGTTGTGTACGACTCTTTGCAACCCTAAGGACTGTAGCCCACCAGGCTTCTCCTTCCATGGCATTTTCTGAGCAAGAATACTGGAGTGGGTTGCCATTTCCTTCTCCAGGGGATCTTCCCGACGCAGGGATCGAACTGGCATCTCTGGCATCTCTAGTGTCTCCTGCATTGCAGGCGGATTCTTTTACCTCTGAGCCACCGGCTTCCCTTCATAACTTGGGTGGTGAGCCCTAAATAGTTTCAAAAGCCCACCAAAATGTATCTCAGCTTTTGTGTTGCAATTTAAAACTTCATGAAAATTTTGTATTCCCCACCATAATGTATGTAATTATTTTAATATGAATTATGCTCTAATTACTTGTCATGAAGTTAATTGATGCACCAGGAGATATGCCATGTTTATCTGATGACTTGTGCCTTCAGTCTGTCCCATGCCCAGGAGGACTTGCATATCTAATCATAACCTTGTGCATATGAAGCACTCCAAGTTCATACTTCCAAGTACTTGAAGCCATTGGGTCTGCCTCAGTCCTACACCAGAGAGCCTCCCGATATACGGTATTTTACAAAAATCTTTCTTCCAAAGTGCTGTTGACCTCACAGTTTCCTTTCCCTCATATATCTTCAACTATAAAATGTTCCTGGCATTTTTTCCCCTTTTGAAACCAAATTTGGATCTTGCTACCCATTGTCAGCACCCTGGTTCAGCCCATTCCATGGAGCGAGACTGAAATCTGAAGTTTTTTTTTCAATTTCATTGTTAACATTTATTTTATTGAAGTACAGTTGATTTACAGTGTTGTGTTCATTTCTGGTGTATAGCCAAATAATTCAGTTTTCCTGAAATATATATAATAGTTTGCATCTGCTAATCTCAAACTCCCAGTCCATCCCTCCTCCACCCACGCTCTCCCTCGGCAACCACAAGTCTGTTCCGTGTGTCTGTGAGTGTGTTTCTGTTTCATAAATAAGTTCATTTGCATCATATTTTAGATTACACATAGAGATGATATCATGTGCTATTTGTCTTTCTGTTTCTGACTTATGACACTCAGTAGGATAATCTCTAGTTCCATCTGTGTTGCCGCAAATGGCATTATTTCACTCTTTTTTATGGCTAAGTAGTATTCCCTTGTAGATATGTACCATCTTCGTTATCCATTCTTCAGTCCATAGACATTTAGGTTGTTTCCATGGTTTGGCTATTATAAATAGTGTGGCTGTGGACAAAGCAGGGGCATGTATGTTTTTCAAATTATAGTTTTGTCTGAATATACACCGAGGAGTGGGATTGTTGGATCATATGGCAATTCTGCTTTTAGTTTTTTGAGGAGCCTCTGCTATGAAAACTGAAGGTTTTTATGCCCTAGTGTGACTGATACACTAGTCTTTGTGGAAACTTGCCCTGAGAGTGGTCTGTGTAAATGGTTTAAATGGAGAACTGCAGTGTTAGGGAACACCCATTAAAGGCACATAGAAAGCTGTTTCGGCAGGAAGCCTGGCATGATTTGATGTTCAATGTAAAGAGTACAGAAAGGTCTTGAATTCTGTCTTTGTTTCTCTTTAAAGATTGTTGTATGGGTGAAATGTTGATTCATGTGACATGTTTAGGTATTTTTCTAGGTTTAACTTTATGATTGTAATCATGTTTGGGATCTATGAGAATAAGCATAATTAAATATAACATGGCAAATGAGCTAGTTGCCCTGGTCCTCTTTCTTCCAAGTGGGATAAAATCAGAGCACTGTAGTTAATGGAATAATTAGTGTCCACCACTGATTAGAGTGAATTCTTTGGTTTGGAACAATAAATGTCATTCTGCTGACATACAGGACTTGTTTATTCATTGAACTTTTGACTTGTGGAAACTAGCATTTTACTGTAATAAACACTTGGTTACATCTGTTATAAATTGAACACAATTGGTTTTTCCAAGAATAGTGTTCCAACTCTAAACCAAAATTATAAGCAGCTGTCTGCTAATAGATAAGCACACCAACTCCCCACCTTTGTGTCCTGTTGTTTTAAAATGTCTGTGCCCCCAAAATCAAGTTTAAATGGATGTAATTCCTCATTTGAAAAACGTGCTTTAGGGTTTGGTGTTCTTTGCTCACGCAAAACAAAACAAAACAAAACAAAACCCAATCTGGATAAAAAAAGGTTTTTACAATTTTTTTGGTTTACATTATCCTTTTATTTGAATCCAAGCAAATATTTCTATATTAATTTAATCCAAAGTTTCAGCTAAATTTAGCTTTCTCTTTTTAAAATTCTTATAGGGTTTAAATTCATTTTATGTTTTCAAATTGCTTGCTTTCTTTTGTACCAACCTGGTAATGTTCCTAGGATATGGGGGAAGGGAAAACTAATTTGTTTTGAAAACCTAAGCTTAATATTTGAGCATTAGTTGTTCCTTTTCTTGTTGAGTTTCTTAAGTTATAAAAGAAATGTAATTTACATGCAAAAATGTTGGCATAGAGAAAAGAGTTACTTGTGGTCTTAGTGTTTGGGCTTCCCTGGTGGCTCAGATGGTAAAGAATCTGCCTGGGTTGGAGACCTGGGTTGATAAGGCTTGTAGTATAGTCTTATCAACACCACAGAACCACTATTATAATTTTGTATTACAGCAATCCCCTGTGGGGTTGGTTCCAAGACAGCTCAGCTCTCCTATGTTCATACCAAACTCTGCAGATGCTCATATCCCTAAAATGGGTAATTCCATTGGCCCTCTGAATTCTCAGTTCCATATCTATGAATTCAGCCAACCAGATCAAAAAAATTTGATCCTCAGTCATGGAGAGCCAGCTGTATTTAATTCTATTCCTTTTTATAGGCATTAAAAAAAAAAAACTATAGTTGTCATTGTGATGTACATACATCTTTGTATTCTTTTTCATCTAATGTTTATTAACATTTTGTTGTGGTTTTTATATAATCTCTACAACTATCCACTTTAATGCCTATAAATATCCCTTTGAGGTGACATATGATTTACAATATTTTTTATACTGTTGAACACTACTTTTCACAGTTATAAATAAAGTACAAAAACAAGGATTTTTCACAGTAGGTTATCCAATAGAATTGGAATGACTAGAGATCTCTTCAAGAAAATTAGAGATACCAAGAGAACATTTCATGCAAAGTTGGGCACAGTAAAGGACAGAAATGGTATGGACCTAACAAAAGCAGAAGATATTAAGAAGAGGTGGCAAGAATACACAGAAGAACTGTACAAAAAAGATCTTAATGGCCCAGATAATCACGATGGTGTGATCACTCATCTAGAGCCAGACATCCTGGAGTGTGAAGTCAAGTGGGCCTTAGGAAGCATCACTACAAACAAAGCTGGTGAAGGTGATAGAATTCCAGTTGAGCTATTTCAAAACCTAAAAGATGATGCTGTGAAAGTGCTGCACTCAATATTCCAGCACATTTGGAAAACTCAGCAGTGGCCACAGGACTGGAAAAGGTCAGTTTTCATTCCAACCCCAAAGAAAGGCAATGCCAAAGAATGCTCAAACTACTGCACAAATAGACTCATCTCACACGCTAGTAAACTAATGCTCAAAATTCTCCAAGCCAGGCTTCAACAGTTCGTGAACTGTGAACTTCCAGATGTTCAAGCTGGATTTAGAAAAGGCAGAGGAACCAGAGATCAAATTGCCAACATCCGTTGGATCATCGAAAAAGCAAGAGAGTTCCAGAAAAACATCTATTTCTGCTTTATTGATTATGCCAAAGCCTTTGACCATGTGGATCAAACAAACTCTGGAAAATTCTTAAAGAGATGGGAATACCAGACCACCTGACCTGCCTTCTGAGAAATCTGTATTCAGGCTCAGAAGCAGTAGTTAGAACTGGACATGAAACAACAGACACTTTCCAAATTGGGAAAGGAGTACGTCAAGGCTGTATAGTGTCACCCTGCTTATTTAACTTATATGCAGAGTACATCATACAAAATGCTGGGCTGGAAGAAGCACAAGCTGGAAACAAGATCACTGGGAGAAATTCAATAACCTTGGATACCCAGATGATACCCCCCTTATGAGAGAAAGTAAAGAAGAACTAAAGAACCTCTTGATGACAGTGAAAGAGGAGAGTGAAGAAGTTGCTTTAAAATTCAGCATTCAAAAAACTAAGATCATGGCATCTGGTCCCATCACTTCATGACAAATAGATGGGGAAGCAATGGAAACAATGACAGACTTTATTTTGGGGGGAGGGCTCTAAAATCAGTGCAGATGGTGACTGCAGCCATAAAATTAAAAGATGGTTGAAAGAAAAGCTATGACCAACCTAAGCAGCATATTAAAAAGCAAGAGACATTACTTTGCCAATAAAGGTCCAAGCTATGGTTTTTCCAGTAATCATGTATGGACGTGAGAGTTGGACTATAAAGAAAGCTGAGTGCTGAAGAATTGATGCTTTTGAACTGTGGTATTGGAGAAGACTCTTGAGAGTCCCTTGGAGCACAAGGAGATCCAGTCAGTCAATCCTAAAGGAAATCAGTCCTGAATATTCATTGGAAGGACCGATGCTGAAGCTGAAACTCCAATACTTGGCCACCTGATGCAAAGAACTGACTCATTTGAAAAGACCCTGATGCTGGGAAAGATTGAAGGCAGGAGGAGAAGGGGACGGCAGAGGAAAAGATGGTTGAGTGGCATCACCGACTCAGTGGACATGAGTTTGAGCAAGCTCTGGTAGTTAGTGATGTACAGGGAACCCTGGCACGCTGCAGTCCATGGTTTGCAAAGAGTCGGACACAGCTCAGCGACTGAACTGAACTGACTGTGTCTGCATGGGTCTGCATGGAACCCAGGGAACTGCATGGGTCCGCTTACGTGTGGATTTTTTCCAATGGTAAATACTACTGCTGCTGCTGCTGTTGCTAAGTCGCTTCAGTCGTGTCCAACTCTGTGCGACCCGATAGATGGCAGCCCACCAGGCTCCCCCATCCCTGGGATTCTCCAGGCAAGAGTACTGGAGTGGGGTGCCATCGCCTTCTCTGGGTAAATACTACAGTGCCACACAATCCAGGTTGGTTGATTCTGTGGATCTGGAACCACAGACATGGAGGAGCCTCAGATGTGGAGGACCATAAGTTATATGCTGATTTTCAACTGCCTGGATGGTCAGTCTCCTGCTGCTGCTGCTGCTGCTAAGTCACTTCAGTCGTGTCAGACTCTGTGTGACCCCATAGACGGCAGCCCACCAGGCTCCGCTGTCCCTGGGATTCTCCAGGCAAGAACACTGGAGTGGGTTGCCATTTCCTTCTCCAATGCATGAAAGTGAAAAGTGAAGTGAAGTCGCTCAGCCGTGTCCGACTCTTAGCGACCCCATGGACTGCGGCCTACCAGGCTCCTCCGTCCATGGGATTTTCCAAGCAAGAGTACTGGAGTGGGGTGCCATTGCCTTCTCCGGGTCAGTTTCCTAACCCCTGCATTATTCAAGTCTCAACTATGTGTTTGTAGACTGCTAAAATGTTTTGACAGTTCACTTTCCCAAAGTATCCCAGCATGTGCTACTTCAGGATTTTAAAGTGATACAAATTTAACTATATAAGAGTTGATATGTATCTTTTTAAAGGTGCTAATTGACTTAACACCTTAATTAATTAACTGGCAATTATTTGATTGTTAGTTAAGATCAAGTATTTTTCCATGTTTATTTTCCAGTTGTGCCTTGTCCTTTGTAAGTTACCTGACAATTTATCTGCTGCGTTTCAAATATTTTCCTTATATATTTATATATTACTTACTACTCTTTGGGCTTCACTGAGGGCTCAGATGGTAAAGAATCCACCTGCAATATGGGAGACCTGGGGTCGATCTCTGTGTTGGGAAGATTCCGTGGAGAAGGGAAGGGCTTCTCACTTCAGTATTCTTGCCTGGAGAATCCCCACAGACAGCACAGCCTGACGGACTGAGGGACTAAGCACATGTCCTACTAAGAAGTAGCATTTTTGTTTCTATAATACATGGTAAAATGTTTTTTAATCATGTAGCACTTGATGGTGAAGCAGATGTGTAAATTATAACAATAAATCTATATTCTTATATTACCTCCTTAACTAGAACCAGGCAAATTGACTGGAACTCAGCTTAACCAGAACATCAGCACCTAACTTAATATTAGACTCTAACCCAACCAACCCCTTCACTTGTGTGTTCTTCCTAGCTCTCCTTTCTTTGGTAAGCACTAGTCTAATTTTGGGATTTATTGTTCTCTTTGAAGTTATTTTTAAATTTTTATTACATATGTTTGTATTCCTGAGCAACATTTTGATTAACTTTAGTTTAAAATGGTTTTTAAATATTGTTTCCTACTCTCGACAAATTGCTACTTCTCTAGCATGATATTTCTATGAATCATCTGTGTTGTCGCATTTAGATATAATCCATATTTACCTGGATAAATATTCTGTTGAGAGAATATACCACAATATATTCATCTTGTCCCTCCTTAATGAGCATTTGAAGTTTTTCCAGTTTGTTGTTGTTATAAATAATGCTGCTATGAACGTTGCTGTTGGTGTCTAGTGAGGTACACAGGAATTCTTTAATGTGTGTTCCCGAGAACAGAATTATGGGGTTCAATTTTAATGTATATGGCTGCATTGTGTTTTGAAGTGGCATGGGATACCATTTTAACTTTCTCCAGTGTTATGTATGAGTTCCTACTGACCTGCAACATAGCCTACACTTTATACTGTGAGGCTCTAAAATTTTTATAAATCTATGGTGTACTCGTGTTTTTTCCATGCTATCTTTGTGTGAAAGGAAGTTCTTAATTTTAAGGAAGTTAAACATTAATCATTTATTTCATTACCTCTTTTTTTAATGGTATGTCAGTTCTTCCCTACATGATTCCATAATGATGTTCTCCTATATGTTTAAGTATTTTAGGTTTTGACTTTTACTTTCAAATTCTTAATTCTTTGTAGTGGTGAGTGTGGTGTGATGTGGAACCTAATTTTATTTTTTCCATGTGGACAGTTGTCTAAATGCCACATATCAAATATCTGTCCTTTCTCTTCTGATCTTCAATGCCACCCTGCCATCCATCATATTTCCATATGTGAAAGGCTTCAGGTGATACCTCTATTCTGTTTTGTTCATGTATTTTCTGAGTCAGTGCCACACTATGGTAATTAATCACTGCAGTTTTATAATAGGTCTTAAGATCTGACTGTGTAAATCTCTTCACTTTTTCCTTGCAAGTTTCTTAGCTATTCTTGCCCTTTGTTCTTTCATATACATTTTAGAATCAATGTGCCAAGTTCCATAAAAAACATTTCTAGGATTTTGATTAAACTGCATTTAATTCAAAGATCACTTTGAGAAGAATTGAAATCTTTACAAAATTGAGTATTCTGATCCATGAACATGGCATTTCTTTCCATTAATTTTTCTTTAAAGTTTTTCAAGAGTTCTTATAAATGTTTCCACGAGTGTCTTACATATCACTTGTTAGATTTATTCCAATTTCATATGCTGAAGGGAGACAGTTTCTTAAATTCCACCAATACTTACATTAGTGCTTTAAGAGGAGTTTAGTCTCTTGCTTTTCCAATTTTTACTTCCATCACCTCTCCCCTCACTGCGCACAGATTTATCACTCTTGCATCAGTTTCACCTGAAATTTAATGAACAAATCTTTTAAGCAAAATGTCCTCTTTTTCAATAAATGTATGTTTTGTATTCTGTTCTAGGTACTGTAATTGTAATAACTAAAATTATATTTGTTAGAGTACATTATTTTTTAAGTAAAAACCAATATATTTATTGAATTATGATAAGCAGTTAACCAGTTTCGATGCCTACTGGTGGTTATTTTCTATTACATGTCTCCATTTTTTGGAAATTATAGTTTCATTAACCTGTTGGTGGTCTGGAATCTATTCAGTCAACTTTTATAGAAAACTCATTGGGTGGTAAATTCATCAGAGTTTTTCATCTCCGAGCTGATTTTCCTTATAGCATTCTTCATTTGCAGGTGTCGTTATTTAACATATGTTGTTGTGGCATATGAAAAGCACATGGATATTTATAAAATCTTTGACTCACAAGCTTTTCTGCTCTGTGTGCTATAAACTGCCTTGTTTTCTGGTGTCTGTTGTTATAGAGGCGATACTGGAAAAGACACTAGTTGATTTTTTTTGTCCCTCAGTTGATTTTAGGACTCTTGAAAAATTCTTTCAGTTGAAACTTTATGTGAAACTGTCAGAATATTTATATCTGCCATTAAGTTTCTCTGAAAGATGTTCAAGTATTTATTTCTAATCTCAAATTTGCTTTTTTAGGTCTGGAATCCTTATTTTTCTCCCACTTCATATTATTGCTTCTCATCTGGATGCCTGTTCTTTTACTGCAGGGTTTTCTAAGATTTGTTCTTCCAGTTTGCCATTCGCTTTGTGCACATTTCCACAGCTTTATCCATTTGGCCTTTCTTCTCAAGTTTATAATTATGAATGGGTTTTCTCTATTATTTACTGATTTTATTCCAGTCATAATTTCATTTTTCTACACTTGTATCTTATTTCACTGAGTTCTTGTTTAATACATTCTTTTAGCATATTGGGCTGAAAAAGTAGATAACAATGTTCTGTTTCTTAAAATCTGTGGGAGGGGGAGGATGGTGAGAAGGCAATAAGATTTACCTTTAAGCCATTATACTTTCTTTTCTTGGACCGGAGAAATTTATGAAGAGATAGTTGATTTATTAATTCAACATGTGTTTACTGAAAAACCTACCAGGTGCCAGATACAATTCCAGGCAGTGGGGAGGTAGCCGTAAACAAAACAGCCCCTCCCCCAAATCCCGACTCCAGCGATTATAGTCTGCTGGGGAGACACAGGGGATAAACAAATAAATAAAGAAGGCAGTTGTACATCAGGTGGACAGATGTGCTCTAGAGAAAAATGACATCTGGAAAGAAGAGAGGAAATGTTGCATGGGGTTGTGTGGACTGCTTTTAATCTAGGAAGGTAAAGATATCCGAGGAAGGGGATTCCAGGTGGAAGAAACTGTTAGCCCAGTAACAGTTAACAGGAGCACGCCTCGTGTGTACAAGGAACCACAAGACTACGACTTGGAGCATGCCAAGTAGCAGCAGTGCCATCAGAGACACGGGTACCACAGGCTCAGTGCTTATCTTCCACTTTTTACTGCCTGAGGTGGGAAGGCAAAAGAGGATTGGGAACATAGGCGTGACTTTTTTTTTTTTTTTCTAATAGGATTGCCAGGGCTGCTGTGAGTCCAGAGTAGAGTTGGGAGGCTGCTCCAGTGACCCAGGTGGTCGCAGTGGAGAAATTGCCCACGGGTATATTTTGAAGCAGAGCTACTGTGATTGGCTGAAGCATTGGTTAGCAGGTGAGAGAACAATTAGGGATAGGTTCAAGGCTGTTTACCTAGAAGTGAAACGGAGTAGACTTCTCCTCTGAGCAGAAGACTGAGAGGGAATCAGATCTGGGGAAGGGTGAGGGTTTCCGCTTTGTACATCCCAGGATTGAGATGTCTCTTGGATATTGAGTGCCAGGCAGACTGGAGAGGAAATGCCAGTCAACGGAGGTGAACTTTGAATGACGCAAGAGCAGAGTAAGTGCCTGAACGTATGAGGGTCTGGCGGAATGAAGTCCAGGCAGAGGAGGCAGTAAAGACCCTGAGGAGGAATGAGCCTGTGTGTTTGAGTAACTGTTGGAAAACTGGGATGGGGGAACGAGTGAAGGATGGAAAGAGTAGCAGTCAGGGTTGTACCAGAACCAGGTCCTGTGCAGCCTTGGGGCCTGAGGGCTAAGATTTGGAATGTTCTGTGTGTTGGGCAGGGCTAGGGAGGTGGGAATCCTTCTGGGTCACAAATGACAGCCTGGTCTCTTCCCACCACCCCCCCCCTCCCCCCCACCTCCCGCCGCCGCCATCCAAGCCTCTTTCTGCCACTCTCCAGCCTGGGCGAGTGGACCAGGGTCTGCAGGCCCATCTGGGATTTTGGTGTTTTTTTCAAGAGCAGTGAGGAGCCATAGGAGGGTGCCATATGACTGTCATAAGCTGCCATATGACTTAGTTGGATCTTCATTGCAATACAGTACTTGGAACCAGAATAGTGGAGTATTATTATTTTTTTTAACTTGACTCAAACCCATTATGCTCAGTCAGTGATTTTTTTAAAAAATGAAGTATAGCTGATTTACAGTGTTGTGCTTGTTTCAGGTGTATAGCAAAGTGATTTAGTTATACATACATATCTATTATTTTTCAGATTTTGTTCCCTAATTGCAAAATGTTGAGTATTAGTTCCCTGTGCTATCCAGTAGGTCCTTGTTGGTCATGTATTCTATATATAGTAGCTTGTGTATGTTAATCCCAAACACCTAATGTATCCCGCCCTCCACCTTTTCCCTTTGATAACCATGTTGTTTTCTGTCTTTGGGAAGGAAGGGTAAAATAGTAGAAATCTCTTTGTTATTTTTCCCCCTGAAAATACATTTGAGATTGTCAACTGCAAAAATAAAACTCTAACTCGCTGCCCCTCCCCCATCCAAAAGGAAAGATAGCTTCTTAGTTGTAACACGGGGCTTTTGAGTAGCTTTGAGCAGGGAAGTGATGTGGTTTGATTTATGTTTTAAGACCATGGTAAATGTTCTGTGGATCACTTACTGTAGGGGCACCTTGGAGACCAGTTAGGGGCTGATGTAATGGTCCAGGTGAGAATATAGGGTGATTTGGACCAGAGTGGTGGTAATAGAGAGACAGAAATTGGAAGATAAAGGTGATGGGATTTGCTGATGGAGTCGTTGTGAGAACATGACACAACGTGTATAGCACAAACAGTAATAAAAGACATCAAGTATTGTGTGTAAGGTTTTGACCTGAATAAATGCATCACCGTGCTGTTCAGTTCAGTTCAGTTCAGTTCAGTCGCTCAGTCGTGTCCAACTCTTTGTGACCCCATGAATCGCAGCACGCCAGGCCTCCCTGTCCATCACCAACTCCCGGAGTTCACTCAGACTCATGTCCATCGAGTCGGTGATGCCATCCAGCCATCTCATCCTCTGTTGTCCCCTTCTCCTCCTGCCCCCAATCCCTCCCAGCATCAGAGTCTTTTCCAATGAGTCAACTCTTTGCGTGAGGTGGCTAAAGTACTGGAGTTTCAGCTTTAGCATCATTCCTTCCAAAGAAATCCCAGGGCTGATCTCCTTCAGAATGGACTGGTTGGATCTCCTTGCAGTCCAAGGGACTTTCAAGAGTCTTCTCGGACACCACAGTTCAAAAGCATCAATTCTTTGGCACTCAGCTTTCTTCACAGTCCAACTCTCACATCCATACATGACCACTGGAAAAACCATAGCCTCGACTAGACGGACCTTTGTTGGCAAAATAATGTCTCTTCTTTTCAATATGCTATCTAGGTTGGTCATGCTGTTAGTATACTAATATTCATTGGAAGGACTGATGTTTAAGCTGAAACTCCAATACTTTGGCCATCTGATGTGAATAACTGACTCATTTGAAAAAAAAAACCTGATGCTGGGAAAGATTGAAGGTGGGAGGAGAAGGGGACGACAGAGGATGAGATGGTTGGATGGTATCACCGACTTGATGCACATGAGTTTGAGTAAGCTCTGGGAGTTGGTGATGGATAGGGAGGCCTGGCGTGCTGCAGTCCATGGGGTCACAAAGAGTCGGACACGACTGAGTGACTGAATTGAACTGATGGGAAAGTGTGAGGGGTAGATTTTGGAAGAGGACTGAAAAAGTTCTATTGGAGAGCTGTTGTGTTTCGATGCCACTGTCCATCCAGGAGGAGATGTCTGCTCTGTGGGTTTGTCTGAGAACAGGCCAGGGATGGAATACACATGAAGACATCAGTGACAAGTAGATGGATTTAAGGCCACCAGATGGGATGAGAGGTCCTGGGGTGTGTGTTTGTGGAGAGCAAAGAAGAGAAGTTAGAGGCCTGAGCTATGAGAAGATCTAGAAGAAGTTTCTAGGAGAGTTGGATTTGGGAGTTGTTGTTCAGTCACTCAGTTGTGTCCGACTCTTTGCAACCCCATGGACTACAGCACACCAGGCTTCCTTGTCCTTCATGATCTCCCAGAGCTTGCTCAAACTCATGACCATTGAGTCAGAGATGCCTTCCAACCATCTCATCCTCTGTCATCCCCTTCTCCTCCTGCCTTCAATCTTTCTCAGAATCAGGGCCTTTACTAATGAGTTGGCTTTTTGCATCAGGTGGCCAATGGAGCTTCAGCATCAGTCCTTCCAATGAATATTCAGGACTGATTTCCTTTAGGATTGACTGGTTTGATCTCCTTGCAGTCCAAGGCACTCTCAAGAGTCTTCTTCAGCACCACAGTTCAAAAGCATTAATTCTTTGATGCTCAGCCTTCTTTATGGTCCAACTCTCACATACATATATGACTACTGGAAAAACCATAGCTTTGACTATACGGACCTTTGTTGGCAAAGCAGTGTCTCTGCTTTTTAATATGCTGTCTAGGTTTGTCATAGTTTTCTTCCAAGGAGCAAGCATCTTTTAATTTCATGGCTGCAGTTACCATCTACAGTGATTCTGGAGCCCAAGAAAATAAAATCTGTCACTGTTTCCATTGTTTCCCCATATATTTGCCATGAAGTGCTGGACTGGAGTAGGGGGGGCTGCCTCAAAGCAGAAGACTAGAGGAGTGTGGGGACCACAGGAAGAGGGATGTTGACTGTATAAAACACTGCTGAGCATCCAGGTACAACAGAGAGTGAGAGATGATTGTTGACTTTGCCATCGTCTTTGTAAATCAAGGCCAGGGTTTGGAGAGATGGAGGAGGCTCTAGTTAGGAATTAATTCTTGACCAAGTGTGGGAGGGGCAGTTGTTTTGATGTACTAGCCAGTAAAAGAAAGCAGAATGCACAAAAGTTGCCCAAATCCAGTCCTGCCTCTGCAGAAATATCAAGTGATGAGTTGGGTACTTGGAATAAAAGCCAAAATGGCACCATTAACATATGGTGGAGGAAAACACAGATTGCCAGGAGTTTCAGTAAGTTTAAGATTATTTAATCACCTTTATGATATATTGGAACATGACCTGCACAGGAAACCTGAAAGTTAAAAATATGTGCAAAACTGAAACTGTCCCCTGGGGGTTTCAGGCAACAGATGAGCTTTACAAAAATCAGTGTTTATGGTAGTTCTTACCACAGCCTATTGGTAATCCCATTGGGCATCTCTTTCCAGAATGAGCTCAGTTTTATGATTTCTTGTGCAAATCACCTCTAAGTTGAGCACATGATATGTGCTAAAAGCAGCCTGAGGGAGGACAACTTCTCTGGCATTTAAATGGATCTGACCTGTGTTAGTTTTGAAAATTCCCAGCAAGAGGGGACATTTTATTCGGACATTCCACTGGAATAAAGTGATAGCTGCTTGAGCTGGTTTCAAGACAGTACAATTCCACTCACTTTCATGGATGAAGGATCTAAAGCAGAGAAGTAATTAACTTGATAATAATATACTCTATTTAATTATGGAGCGCACACCCTCCTGTCTTGAGAAGAATGACCAGCCCCCACAGCACCCACCTCACCAACACTGCACCAATAAGTTTTTCTAACTGGAAGTTCTTGTATTTGAGGATTATGTCTGATTTATGAGTTAAATAATCTCTAAAAAGCATCCTGTTGTTTGGAGTTATTCAGTGCTGTGAAGCTCTGTTTACAGATTGCATTTGTAAAGCGTGGAAATGCAAGCAGAAGAAAACTAGTAAAACTTGTACCATCTCATATTTAGACTAGTTTTCTAGAACAGTTTTCATTGAGCTGGTATTTGAATGTTTGGCTAATATGACCATGTTTCTGTGTGTCCTTTTTAATCTTCAGAAGTCATACAGATGTTTCTAGGAACACTGTTAAAAGAGTAATTAATTTTTTTCTAGCTGGGGTCAGGAAACACCAGAAAAAATGTAACTTTTGAGGCAAGGCTGCAAGGATGAACAGTTTTCTGGTAGAAGAAGGGAAGTAAGCATTCCATGCAGAGGGAGAGCATGAGCAAAGGCAAGACCAAGTGGAACTGCCTGATGTGCTTGAGTCCAGGTTGAATCCAATGGGAAGAGGATGACCTTGAATTAAGGACTTTCAAAACAAGAGTAGAACTTTTCCATGTATAAAGTTTCCAGTTAGCAAGTGCATGAGCCACTAGGTGGTCTGTTGTCCCTGGGGAAGTTTGCCACTTAAAAACCTTTTTTTTTGAAGTTTAGTTGGTTTACAGTGTTGTGTTAATTTCTCTATACAGCAAAGTGATTCAGTTAAATATATATATATAAACACACACACACACTCTTTTCCATTATAGTTCATTACAGGATATTGAGTACAGTTCCCTGTGCTATGTAGAATGACCTTGTCATTTATCCATCAGAAATGTTATCGTTTGCGTCTGCTAACCCCAAACTCCCAAACTATTCCTCCTTCCTCCAATCCCTTCCCCCTTGGCAACCTCAAGTCTTTCCCCTATGTTTTGAGTCTGTTTCTATTTATAATATGTTCATTTGTGCCATATTTTAGATTCTGCATAGAAGTGATATCATATGGTATTTGTCTTTCTCTTTCTCACTTACTTCACTTAGTGTGGTGGTCTCAGTTGTAACCATGTTGGTGCAAATGGCATTATTTCATTCACTTTTATGGCTGAGTAGTATTCCATTGTATATATAAACCACATTTTCTTTATCCATGAACATTTAGGTTTTTTCCATGTCTTGGCTATTGTGAATAGTTCTGCTGTGAACACAGGGGTGCATGCATCTTTTTGAATTATAGTTTTTTTTAAATTTATTTTAATTGGAGGCTAATTACTTTATAATATTGTAGTGGTTTTTGCCATACATTGACATAAATCATCCATGGGTGTATATGTGTTCCCCATTCTGAACCCCCTTCCCACCTCCCTCCCCATCCCATCCCTCTGGGTCATATGCACAGGAGTGGGATTGCTTGATCATATAGTAGTTCTGTTTTTTGCTTTTTGAGGAACTTCCATACTGTTTTTCCTAGTGGCTACACCTATTTACATTCCTACTGGTTGACTGCCATTTCTTACCTGGTACTTTCTTGCTGCTTTTGACATGGGCACGATGCTAGCAGAAGATCCAAACTGGTGTTGCTACGACCTGAAAATGGACTAAAGCCAGCTGAACTGGGTGATTTCTCAGAGAACATACCAGAACAAGTGAAGTTGGGGGTATGCCAGTGGAAGGTGCCAAAGGGAGGGCTTTCAAGGAGTAGGCTTTCTTTGATACTGTTAACCCAGTTGGAGCCATGCTCAGAGTCCATCATGTGACTCACTCCCCATATGGATAGATAGATAGATACAAATATAGATACACATGCACACACAGGGTGGGATATCAGGCTGGAGACCCAGGGGAGAGCCTGTAGTACGGTTCAGTTCAAGTCTAAAGGCTAATCACAGGTAGAATTTTTTATTGCCCAGGGGAGATAAGTCTGTTCTGTTAAGACCTTCAACTGATTAGATAAGGCCCACCACATCATGAAGCATAATCTGCTTTCCTCAAAGCCCAGCAATTTAAATGTTAGTAAACACCCTCACAAAAACATCCAGAATAATGTTTGACTAAACATGTATAAGCACTGTTACCCAGCCAGTTTGGCACATAAAACTAACCATCACAACCTCCAAAGACTGAGGTAGAAGAAAGATTCTCTAATTAGAATTCTATATCTGTTCATTGTCTTTTTGCCAACAAAGCATCAAAGGTTTTTGATTGTTTTATCCATATTGCTATATCCTCAGTACCAATACTATTAACTGGCATGTAGTAGTTGCTCAAGAAGTGTTGTATAAATGAATGAAAAGAGAATAAATATTTGATTTTAATTATTTGGAAACACATCCGACACTCCAGTTATTTCCATCCTGGCCAGAGTGCTTGCTAACAGAACATGTTTACATTGAGTCACTCAGTATATCTGGCTGGAGCTTCTGAGCCTTCCCAGCAGAAATTAGGCATCTTTGGAAATTGGTTGTTAAATTTTTCATATTGCCAATTACTGTGGAGGTGTTGGGAATAGAGTTCAGTGCATCACGGTTCAGCATGCCCTGATGAGCACCTCTCGGCCTACTGAGAACCTCTAATGAATGGTCTGAATAATTGTAGCTGCTTTGGAGATATATAATATTTGTATAAAAAATATATATATAATACATATAATATATTTACATATATATTATATATATATTTAAGTTAAGTTCAGTTGCTTGCTCAGTCGTGTCCAACTCTTTGTGACCTCGTGGACTGTAGCCCACCAGGCTCCTCCATCCATGGGATTCTCCAGGCAAGAATACTGGAGTGGATTGCCATTTCCTCCTCCAGGGGATCTTCCTGACCCAGGGATCGAACCCAGGTCTCCCCCATTACAGGCAGATGCTTTAACCTCTGAGCCACCAGGGAAGCTGTTTTGGAGATATTTAATATATGTAAATATATTAAATGGGCTTCCCAGATGACTCAGTGGGTAAAGAATCTGCCTCCAATGCAGGAGATGCAGGAGATGAGGGTTCAATTCCTGAGTTAGGACAATTCCCTGAAGAAGGAAATGGCAACCCACTCCAGTATTCTTGCCTGAGAAACCCCATGGACAGAGGAGCCCGGCAGGCTACAGTCCATGGGGTCGCAAAGAGTCAGACACAACTGAAGTGACTCTGCACAAGCATATATATAAATAAACACAAGTGCTTTGAAACACAAAGAGAGATGATCTATTTTCTTTACCAGCAAAACTTGGGAAGGCTATTTGTAACCGTACTTAGCCCACAGATAATTTGTAGCCTTGGAAAACAGGAGAGGCAAGTGTGAAGGAAGCTCGCCCAGAGCCCACAGAAAAATGAGTGATAAGATGCAGCCCAGTGAATGGATGGTTCACCACTGGGAGACGGCACTGGTGTAAGGAAGTTCATCAGGCAGTGGGTGCACATCAGAGCAAGCAAATGAAGAGATGATAAATCCATGCTTCTGTGTCTCTGATGGTTCAGGTTTTTCTGATAATTTTGCACCCTTTGTAAACATTGAATTTTTAAAAATTATTCTGTGGATTGCAGTGAACATTCATTCAGCAGCTTCCCTGCCCTCTATTAACCTACATCCCAGATAGATGTTTGGGGCAGAGGCATGTTCATCCTTTCTATCTAGTCTGCAAAATCATTTGCGTGAGTTAGAATGTGAGCAAGAACTTACATGAGGAAACAGAGGGGCCATGGTGATGAGTGATAAGAGTCTTTCTTTGCTAGCTGTGGTGGGGAAGGGGATATGGGGATGCGAAGAGAAGGATTAAATAAAGTGCCAAGTGCCAAGGTAGAAACACACAAAACAAGATGGGACTGTATTATAAAGAGGGCATTTCGAATTCATTGCCGAAAAAATGTACTCAATAAAAACTGTTGATGTAACTGGGTATATTTGGAGAAAAACAAAACTGGTTTCCCTCTTACCCTTCCAGATGAATCAAAATTAAAACATTTAAAGAAAAGAATTAAGAACATGTATGAGTAAAGAATATTATAACCTTAGGGTGGGAAAGATTTCTAAGGACAGCACAAAAACCATAATCATTAGGGGAAATAATGATAAATGTGAACATATCAAAATTTTAATTAACTCTATAGGAACACTGTTTGTCGACCAGTCATGTCCAACTCTTTGCAACCCCATGGACTGTAGCCCATCAGGCTCCTCTGTCCATGGGGATTTCCCAAGCAAGAATACTGGAGTGGGTTGCCACTTCCTCCTCCAGGGGATTTCCCCTCCTCCAAGGGTGGAACCCAGGTCTCCCCCACTGCAGGCAGATTCTTTACCATCTGAGCCCCCAGGGAAACCCTATGGGAACAAATCCACACCAAAAAAAAAGTAAATCATGGGCAGGTAGGGGGAAATATTATAAGATGTTTTACAAACTTCCGGTTCCCAAAGTTTTTTCTTTAAAAACTTAAGACTTACGGGGGAAAAAAAAAAAAAGGGAGGGGTGCAAAAGAATATTTGTTTGGTTGGAATGAGGGAACATAAAAGATTTCAGGAGGTAAAGACGGAATCAAGAAGGCTGGCAGAAGGCCTTGAAACCACCAGGAAGGAAGCTGAGACTGTGAGACCCAGAGGACCATCCTGACTCATGAGCATGTCTCATCTGAAAAGCACTTTGTATTGTGTGTAGCACTTTGCTCACAGGAACACAACATGACTCAAATATTTGGCAAGAAAAAAAGACCTCTTTGAGTCTCTGGAGAGGAAATTACTAGAACCAAGAAGGCTGATGAGGAGACAGCAAAGCCAGAGGTCTGTCTTAAGGAATAAGAGGTAAATGAAGGTAATGAAGATGTTGGAGGAAGCATGGCATTTTATTTCTTCTAGAATTTGGATCAAGAAGGTGATGTACCGTTTATTTCTTGGTGTTCTGACCTTGGATGGCTAACGGGGTTCTCAGAGTCTTTATGAAGATGAGTATGGTGGTAGGTTTCAGAAGATAAAGACTGGTCTTTAGTGTATGTCCAGGCAAAAAAAAAAAAACCAAGAGTTCAGAAAAATACATTGCCAAGACAACTGCAAGTGAACATCTTGGGTTGGGTCAAAACACATCTGGATGGAGTGACTATCAGGACCGTGTGTGTGTCAGTCACTCAGCCGTGTCTGACTCTTTGTGACCCCATGGGCTGTTGCCTGCCAGGCTCCTCTGTCCATGGGATTCTTCAGGCAAGAATACTGGAGTGGGTTACCATTTCCTTCTCCAGAAGATCTTCCCAACCCAGGGATCGAACCCAGGTCTCCCACATTGCAGGCAGATTCTTTACCATCTGAGCCACCAGGGAAGCCCAGCAGGACTATGGTAAACAAGATAATTAAGGCAGAAATCATCTTATTTCTTACTGAAAAGAAATGGGGACTAGATTTCAGAGGCAGATGCACATGTGGTGAGGGAAATGATGAAGATGAGCATTCAAAGAAGATACAAAGGTTAGAAAGACACAGATGACCTAGATCAGAAGTGAATTCCTCCCAAAGCATGGTCTAGAACTGACAGGCTCCTTTGCAAAAGGTCCAGCTTTCTCCCTGAGCATTAGGGGCTGCTTCTGTAACTGACATCGGAAAGTACATTCTCAGGCCTCCCATGGTCCTGCTTTTAGATTCCCTGGGTCCACAGTCTAACCAGGCTTAAGCTGGTTTCGTAATGAGAGCTAGGTCCCAGAACCTTCTGCTGTGTCCTATGCTTGGATTCCCTGAGAAGCCCAATTAATGATGACCTGATACCCCTGGAAACCTCAAGGCTTGTTAATTAGTTAGCTCCTCCAGGCTTCAGGCCCCTGACATTATCAGCTGCTTCTCACAATGAGGCTTTCAGGGTGAGTTCCCTCTTCTGTGAGCCCAGCCTGCTCTGTACTTCCTCATCTGACTCTGCCTCTGCCATGCCCTTTCTCCAAAACCTGTGTTCTGTGCCTTATGGTATACTGGTTCCTTCCTGGACAACAGTCCCTTCCCCTATCTTCCCCTTCAGTGAAAGTTGTCTTCCCCCCTAGCTCTCCAGTGACACCTCCTCCATCTCGAGGCTTCCACATTTCCAACAGCCTCCCTACTGTAGATTCTGTGAGAGCAGGAAGCACACAGGAATCTTCCAAGTACCTAGCACAGCCCTCAGGTACTCAAGAAATCCTTGAATCAATGAAGAGATGAGTGAATGAAGGATTTGCTCATTTGCCACAGCCTGTGTTGTCAGTCAGGAGTTGGTGTTGAGACCCTTTTGTTCCCCTGAGTATCTTACAGATAACGATTCTTCCTCCACTTATCAGTGCCACTAACTTTGAGGCTCATGCTACCTGATTAAAACCCACTACCCTATCACTGCCAGCAGCTGTCCTCACTTCTGTCTCCCTTGTCCTTAAGGCTTTGCTCTCTGGCTCCTGCCTCTCTGCCATGCCAAGTCTGGAGTGACTTCAGTGTCCACAAAGATGATGCACCCAGCACTCTAGCTTTTTGGTTCCTTGACCTCTTCAATACCAGTGACCCTCATCTTCACTTTTCTGCAATTGTCTGTGCTCCTGGATTCATCCTGAAACTCATTGCCACTTGGAGTGATGTCATGTCCAACATTTTTTTTCCCCATGGATGTAAATTTCCAGAAGCAGACTTTCAGAGTTCATGAAAATGTTCTTTACATTTTTATCTCCAATTCCTCATCTCCTAGGTGCTCCCTAACTCAGTCCAGTCAAGCATTTGTACAACCAGGAATCCCGCTTATCTACTATCCATCTCTCTTTAAAAAAAAATCCACTGCATTTCCCTATCTTTGTTTCAGTTAACAGTTTGGCGGCATTTGCGAATTGTGAAGACAACTGCCTTCTTGAAATGTTTGTCCTTGGCTTCCTGTTACTCTCTTAGTTTCTTCCTGCCTCTCCTTGGTCATCTTTCTTTATGCTCCTCCGTTGATGCCCATTTCTAAAATGTTGGTGTTCTTAGTGTTTTGTCTTCTGCTCTTTTTCCTCTTAATTCTGTGCATTCTACCTGTGCTGTCTTGGCCACTCCTTGTGCTGGAGATTCCTCCAACTTTAGACCTTCCTCACACCAGCTTTGGGGTCCAGGTGGATACCTCACTGCTGTGCAGTGATTAATTATACATAAAGAACTAATGTTGACCTCAAATACAGCCTGTTATAAATTGAAAATGTAGTTTCCAAACCATCTCTCCAAATTTGCTTTGTCCCCTGAATTTCTTTTATTTTGTTTTGTAACCTTCCACATGTATCTTGATGCTCTTTCACACTCTCCAACTTCACTCCCACAGCTTTATTCTGGCCATTGTCATTTATTGCCTGGGTTATTGCAGTCCTTTCTTTAAACGGCTTTCCAGCTGTCCACTCCTAACTCCATCCAGTGTCAGATTCAAACTGTCATCTTTATAACATAAAAATCTGCTCATGTCATTTTATCTCTCAAAAGTCTTCAATTTTTCCACACTGCCCTTAAGGAAAGTCTATAAACTTTTTTGGCATGACATCTACAGCCCTTCAAAAGCCCAACCCAGGCTCACCTCTTCTGCTTGGTTTCTAGCCACTCCTTTCTCAACTCAGCCCTAACTTACAGCCCTGCTGGGTGGTTGGCAGCCCTGAGAATGCAAGAGTGGGTCTCTGTTTCATTCATGTCTGTTTCAGTTGCCTGATAACAGCCCTCCTTTTGCTTCTCTTCCAACCTCGTCTTGTTTCCACTTACATACGCTCCCCATCTCAGTGGCCCTGGCGCATCTGCTCTCACTGCATTGCCCCTGTGTGTCACATTTGCCGTTTCCTTTTCTTGTCTCCATCACTAGATGGAGTGCTCTTTGACTGCAGCCTCTCAAATCACGTTCATGCTTCACTTCTCCCCTGCCCAGGACAGTCTCTATCTCAGAATATACTGTTGAATTAATAAATGACTAATTTAAGAGTTTGAATGAGAGTCTGCGACTAAGGCTGACATAAATGAAGAATTGCAGTAGCAGCATCTTGGCAGAATGAAGTTGTTGGTCCTGTCTTGCATTGTCATCAGTATATTCAAGTCCTTTCTTAGTTTAGAAAGAGATGAAGTTTTAATAGTCCATTGGCAGGCATGCATCTTGTCATTCCTACTCATTATAGGCTGAATGCTGTCTCACATCCTGGACCCAAGAACAGATGTGTTTGGGAGGCTTACTCATTCTTAGATTTTAATAATTGAAACCAATGAGAGTTATGTGTGCTGAAGCATTTTGAAATCTATGCTGAAAATGGGTCTCCTAGTTTTCACTTCTCCATTATGAGTCATGAAGTCCTTACAGGAGGTAAAATGTCCTTCGGGTATTGTTGGTTAGTTGCTAAATCATGTCTGACTCTTTGTGACCTCATGGACTGTAGCCCACCAGGCTCCTCTGTCTGTGGGATTTTGCAGGCAAGAATACTGGAGTGGGTTGCTTTTTCCTTCTCTGGGGACATCTTCCTGACCCAGAGATTGAACCTGTGTCTCCTGCTTGGCAGGCAGATTCTTTACCACTGAGCCCCCAGGGAAGCCCCCTTCAGATGCTAGGACCCCATTTCTCCATCTCTTCCTTTGTGCCCTGGAATTTACTCTCAATACGAAAAAACATTCAATTTTGTCTCGTTTTACCATGATGGATGAACTTAATTTGTTTGTGTGGCTAATGGTCTTGCAAATCAAAATAGTTTCTGTGGTTTAGCAAATCTGGTGGAAGAAAAAAAATGTGAAGAGAAAGTTTTAACTTCATGGCTTCCTTTCCTGTATTCTGAGACATCTTCACGGGCTCTTTGTCAGATTATGTGTCTTGAAAATATTTGCAACTATTTATGGGCAATTGAACCTAGAGGAGAGGTGGTTCAAGTATAGGTTTTGAGAAACATTGGAATGAGGGCACATCAGCAGGCATCTTTCATGATGTCTACTTTTAAAATACATTTCTTGGAAAATTGTTTTTAGAGGCACAGAGTGGGTCTGGTGTGTTGTCATTTGTTTTGCTTCCGACAGCGGATTCTGTATCTCACATCCTTTGAAATTCACCCTTAGGTTGCAGGGAAGACAGCGGTTTTGGGTAGAGCCAGTTGGACACCAGTGTCTGTCTTTGTTCAATTATCCTGTGTTGCACGTGAAGCCCAAAATAGTTTTCATAAGGAAACAGATTGAATTCCACTGTAAACATTTTCATCAATTCCTATAATCTCAGAATGTCATTAATTTGCAGGTGGACATGTTGTGTTATGTGTCAGGAGCAAGTTAATGAACTGAAACAGTAGTAACTTTGCCTTTCTTTGGGTTCCGAAGGCATTTACAGTGGGTTTAAGCAAACATTTTTTTAGAGTGGAAGTCAGTGAACAAAACTTTCTTTGATCCTAAGATAGGTTGATTTTATTGCCATGAGTTGCATGGGAAAAAATTGTACTTTGATCCAAATGTTAATTGAATGCAGAAGAATTGTTTCTGAAAATTTGATTGTTTTTAACAACCTTGATATAGGCTCCCATATCATTAAAATAGCCACCTGTGACATTCACTTTTATTTTCATTAACTCAGAATTAAGAAGCATGTTATAAATATAATTTTCCACTATTCACACAATCTAGTACTTTTTCTATTTCCCTTAGGTATTTTATATTTAATTATATTTATTTAGAAATGACTTTTCTCTCTTGTATCAAAAGCATTAGTTCTGATTTCCTGCTAATGAATGTAAGCATAAAGGAAAGACATTTTAATTAAATCCTAGCATTATTTTACTCCATGTCTTTAGATGGTTGGCTTTTTAAAAAGTTCTATCATGAGCCAAAGTAAATAGGCATTTACTGAGTGTCTCCTATGGGTCAGGTTTGCAATAAGCTATGTGTTATATAGCCCACTCCAGTGTTCTTGCCTGGAGAATCCCAGGGACGGGGGAGCCTGGTGGGCTGCCGTCTGTGGGGTCACACAGAGTTGGACACGACTGAAGTGACTTAGCAGCAGCAACAGCAACAGCAGCATGTGTTATATAGAGACTCCCCAGGTGACACAGTGGTAAAGGATCCGCCTGCCAATGCAGGAGATGCAAGAGACACAAGTTCTATCCCTGCGTCGAGAAGATCCCCTGGAGGAGAGTATGACAACTCACTCCAACATTCTCACCTGGAGGATCCCATGGACAGAGGAGCCTGATGGCTACAATCCATGGGGTTGCAAAGAGTTGGACATGACTGAGTGACTGAGCACTGCAGCACCATGTGTTATATATGTTCTTGAATTAAACTATATGAGTCCTACAAAGTATTATCTCCAGCTTTTAAAAAAATTATTTTTTCTTTTGGCTGCATTGGGTATTAGTTTCAGCACAGGTGATCACTGCATTATGTGGGATCTTTTGATGCATCCCACAGACTCTCTAGTTTCGGCATGTGGGCTTGGTTGCTCTGTGGCATTTGGGATCTTAGTTCCCTGATCAGGGATTGAACTTATGTCCCCCACATTGCAAGGTAGATTCTTTACCACTGAAAAGTGGAAAAGGGAAGAGAAGACCCCTAATGTCTCCAGTTTTACATAGAAGGAAGCTAAGGCACAAATTTGAGTCCTTAACCCAGGTCCACATAAATAACAGTTGGTGGATGTAGGATTGTAGATCTTTGAAATTAGATGCTCTGCACAATGATTCTGCAGTCTAATGCCTCTTATTTTCTTTTTTTAATGAGAGCTCCAGTCTTTACATAGAAAATATTCTGTGCTTAGTTGAAAAAAGATTCCAGATTTGATAGACAGTGGAGCCAATGAAGTATTAATAGATGTCTAACAAAGACAGAGGAAAAACTGGCTAACACCAGCAGCTCGGGTTAGAGTTAGAGTGTCCCTGAGGACACTCTGGAAGCCTTATAGAATGAAAAGATAACATTCTCAGTACAAGGATTAGGGGACCATTTGCACCCCAGGAAGCTTGCCTGCTAAGCTCACAATTGTTAATAGAAATAATTTGAGAGTTCTGTATTGTAACATGCTATTTCTGTTATGCCTGCTTCATCTCTATGTTCTGCTTGTGAACATAATCAAAAGTCAGTAGCCACCCACCTTTTTTTTTGGTTGAAGTAGCTATAATAATTTTGGAAAATTTAGGATTCAAGCTAGGACTTGGATTTGGAAATTGGCAGCTTGCATGTAACTGGGTTGACCCCACTCTCTGAGAACATTTGGGAACAGGAATCTTCTGATTGAACCAAACATTATCTGGACTTCCAGATTCTGGAAGAATTTTAGAGAACAGAATGGGAGTATATTCCATAATAAGCCAAGTAATCTTTTTTAACGATTGAAAATACCATTTGTTCAAAATCCATACTAATCTCAACAGTTAATCAATGAAAAATCATTAGGGCTTTTGATGTACCAACCCATCTGAGTTTTAAACCATCTACTTTTTTTTTTTTTAACAACAGAAAGGAAATCATAAATCTAAAACTTTCAGACTTTCCATCTCAACTCCACCTTTGCAGCTTAATTATTCTAATCCTTCTTGTCTCTCTGACAAACTTGTTTTTTACTTGTAAGACCCAGCTCAAAAGTGCCCTGATCTATAAATTCTCTCCTAACTGCTTGCTCACTGTTCCTCTTCCCTGCGCCTATCAGAGTTAAACCCTCCCCTGTGTCTCCTGTACACCATTATAGCTGACCTTACTGACTCTCCTCTCTGTGGCTGTCCTCTGAGCTGCAAGAGCGTAGGGAGGAGTGGACTGATTCATCCTTGTGTGTGCATGCTAAGTCACTTCAGTCATGTCCAACTCTTTGTGACCCTATGGACTGTAGCCCACCAGGCTCCTCTGTCCATAGAATTCTCCAGGCAAGAATACTGGAGTGGGTTGCCATGCCCTTCTCCAAGGGATCTTCTCGGCTGGAAGAACCCTCTTCTCTTATGTCTCCTGCATAAGCAGGTGGGTTCTTTACCACTAGGGCTACCTGGGAAGCAGTGTTTGCTTAAAAACAAAACAAAACAAAAAAAACACTAACAAAACTGTCATAGCTGCTGCCTCCATATCATTTTCCACTGCTCTCTACCCCTTTCATCCTTAATGTCCCCTGCTCTCAAGCAGAAAGTGTCCCCCTTCTGGTTACGCCCTCCAGCTTCTCTTTGGGGCCCTTGACTCTTGACATGCACCTTGTGAAATTCCTAAATGTGCCTCTCTTTTTTTGCTTTCTCATGTCTCCTTCATCTCTGGGCATCTTCTGAGAGAAGGAGCTGTTACGTCCATTGTACCATTTTCTACAATGTATTTTTTTTTTAAAGCATTGCTAATTTTTTCCATTTGTGAGCCTTAATCAGTGGTATTTAATAGCTACATTAAGAGGAAAGATAAAATCAAAAGAAAAGGAATTTTAAAATACCATCGGCAGATGATTTAAAACCACCAAATTATCAAAACAATAATTAAATAAAAACTGAATTTTATCCTCATTGTACAAATACGTAGGCAAATCACAGACTGTGTAGCCATCAGGGCTGGCACTCCTGATCCAGAGTTCTGCAGCTGTACCACCCCGGCTGACTCTTCTGGGCTCAGCTGCCTCTGGCTGTGGCCCAGATTCTTTCCTGAGCTGTAGAGCAAACAGAGGAAAAAGTTTGGTAGAGAAGATAGCTCAGACCCTTGGAGCTTACTAGGAGAAGTTAAAATCTTGATAAAATCCTAGGAACCCAAAGGAAAAAAAAAAAATTAGTATATACTGTTATTCCAGATCTTTTGCCAAGATCCAGAGAATCTTGGGTTAGTCCCATTTCAGGCTTCCCCTATGACTCAGCAGTAAAGAATCTGCCTGCAATGCAGGAGACTCACGTTCAATCCCTGGGTTGAAAAGATCCCCTGGAGAAGAAAATGACAACCCACTCCAGTATTCTTCCCTGGGAAATCCCATGGACAGAGGAGCATAGGGGGGCTACAGTCCATGGGGTTGCAAGAGTTGGACACAACTTAGCAACTCAACCACCACCACCACCAAGTACATAAGTGGAGTCATACAGTATTTGTCTTTAAAAAAAAAAACAAAACTGGCTTATTTCACTAAGCATAATGTCCTAAAGCTTCATTGATATTGTAACATTTAGCAGAATTTCCTTCTTTTTAAAGGCTGAATAGAATTTCTTTGTATGCATATATACATTTTGGTTATCCATTGATCCATCAGTGGACACTTGAGTTACTTCCACATTTTAACTATTGTGAAGAATGCAACATTGAACATGGATGCAAAAGCCTGCTTTCCATTTTTTGGTATATATCCAGAAGTGGAATTGCTGGCTCATATGGTAATTCAGTTTTAAATAGAATTATTCAATAGTGCATAAGGATTCTAATTTCTTCACATTTGCCAAAACTTGTTTTTTTCACTTGTTTGGTGTTTTTGTTTTTGTTTTTAAATAATATCCATTCTACTGGGTGTAAGGTGGTTTCTCATTGTGGGTTTGTTTGCATTTCCCTAGTCATTAGTAATGTTGAGCATCTTTTTATGTGCTTGTTTCCTGTTTGTGTTTTTTGAGAAATGTCTTTTCAAATTCTTTGGTAATTTTTGAATCAGGTTATTTGTTTTGTTGTTGTTGAACTTTAGGAGTTCTCCAAACTAGTTTTGTAGTTAACTTATAAAATCAGAAAGTGTGTGAACTCTGGTTTTGTTCTTTCAGAATTGTTTTGACTTTTTTGGGTTCCTCAAGATTCCATATGATGTTTAGGGTGGATTTTCCCATTTCTATAAAAAAGTATCACCGAGATTTTGATAAGTATTATACCAAATGTATGGATTGCTTTGGATAGTGTTGATATCTTAACAGTACTAAGTCTTCTAATCCATGTACATGGGATACTTTTCCATTGATTTATGTTTCCATTACTTTCTTTAACAAATGTTTTATAGTTTTTATTGAACCAAGTCTTTCACCTCCTTTGCCAAGTTAATTCCTAAGTGTTTTATTCTTTTTGATGCTATTGTAAATGGAAATTGTTTACTTAATTTTTCTTTTGGATTGTTCATTGTTAGTGATTAGAAATTCAGTTGATTTTTGTGTGTTGACTTTGTATCCTGCTACTTTGCTGAGTTATAAGTTATAACAGATTTTCGTATGGAATTTTTAGGTCTTCCCAGGTGGGGCTAGTGGTAAAGAATCCACCTGCCAATGCAGGAGATGTAAGAGATGTGAGTTCAATCCCTTGTTTGGGAAGATCCCCTGGAGGAAGGCATGGCAACCCACCCCAGTATTCTTGCCTGGAGAATCCCACAGACAGAGGAGCTTGGAGGGCTATAGTCCATAGGGTTGCAAAGAGTCAGACATGACTGAAGTGACTTAGCATGCACATATAACATCACATCATCTGTGAATAGAGGTTTTTTTCACTGCTTCCTTTCTAATTTGGATACCTTTTATTTTCTTTTCTTGCCTAATTTGTCTGATAGGACTTCCAGTACTATGTTTTATTCCTTTTACTCCCAGTTTTATTGAGAAATAATTGATATATCACTAAGCTGTGTCCTACTCTTTGCAACCCCATGAACTACAGACCACCAGGCTCCTCTGTCCATGGGATTTCCCAGGCAAGAATTCTGGAGTAGGCTGCCATTTCCTTCTCCAGGCGATCTTCCCCACCCAGGAATCAAACCCATGTCTCCTGCATTAGCAGCCAGATTCTTTACCACAGAGCCACCAGAGAAGCCCCCATGCCACTGTATATTTAAGATGTAAACAGGATGGTTTGATTTACATATATTGTGAAATGATGACAATAGGGTTAGTTAATATTTATCATCTCATACAAATACAATAAAAAGAAAAGAAAAAAATGTCTTCTTGTGATGAGAATTCTTAGGCTCTCCTCTCTTAACAGCTTTCTTATATATCATACGGTTATTTATAGTCATTGTGTTATACATTATATACCTTGGAGTTATTTATAACTGGAGTTTTATACCTTTTCCACTCACAGAAATTAACTCAAAATGGATTAAAGACTGAAATTTAAGACCTGAACCCATGAGACTCCTGGAGGAAAACATAGGAAAAAAAGCTCCTTGACATGTGAACTTAACACCAAAAGCACAAACAACAAAGTTAAAAATAGACAAGTGGGGCTACAGCAAACAAAGAAAGCCTCTGCACAGCCAAAGAAACAATCAACAGAGTGAAAAGAATACCTAAGGAGTGGGAAAAATATTTGCAAACCATATATCTGATAAGGGGGTAATAGTCAAATGAAGAATTTATACAACTCAATAACAAAACATCACTACTATATTGACTAGAAGTGGCAACAGTGGGCATCCTTGTCTTACTCTTGATCTTAGAGGAAAGTTTTCTGTCTGTCCCCATTAGTGTGATGCATGCTGTGGGTTTTCATATATTTCTTTTATTTTGTTGAGGTATATCAGTGTTTAATTTTTAAACTATAGTTTTTCTAAAGGCCTGATTTCAGGATAGGTAGTTTTATTGTGTAAAAGGCAACGACAGGAACAACAGCCATGCTCATAATGATCAGGTGATGGTGTAGAGAGAAAATCATTATATCTAAAAGATCTTGGGCTGATTCACAACTCTTCAGTTTTATGGTTATTGGATTTGAACAAGGTGCTTCACTTGTATGAGTCACCAGTTTCCTGTCCGTGAAATTGCCCTCAGAAAGTTGTATGCATGCTTTAAAAATTTCAAGTGCATTTGTGTCCACACCTGCATTGTGTGTATGAAGAGTACACTACTTTTCTGTATTCTTTGCGGTAGAGGGAGAAAGGATTTCCTTAATACTGTATCCCCACTTAGCTCACTTCTTCCATTCACCTCGAATTATACATGCACATAGGGAACGGTCATTTATTCTTCAACCCCAGTGTTAACTGGAAGTCCATTCAACCAGCATTTAAGTTCTCAGAGCTGGAGGTGCACCCCACCATTTGGATGTGAGGGCGATTGGGCTGTGACATCTGTCACCCATTGGTCTCCAAGGTTGATCTGGCTGACCCGGGTGTCCCCTTTTTCCCTTACCACTCCGTGTGCGCCCTTCCCATCATGTACTTGCTAAGCCCTGTCAGCTCCCTTTTGCGCCAGCATGGAGTGTGAGGAGTGTGTGAGGCGCTGGTCACAGTGCTGTACTCACTACAGTGCATGACCAAGGCAGATGAAAGTAACTCTTTTCACTGGGCTGCTAATTGGCTAGTCCTTGATGTTACCACTCCGTCTGAATACGACTGAAAGTGAAGTTAGTCAAGTATTTGCATTATAAAATGGCATCAGGGGACTTCCCTGGTGGCCCAGTGGTTAAGAATCCTCCTTCTAATGCAGGGGACATGGTTTGATCCCTAGTTGGGAACTAAGATCCCACATGTTGCCAGCAGCCTGCACACTGTGACTAAGACCCAATGCAGCCAAATAAATAAATATACTTTTTTAAAAAATAAGGTTGCATCAGTACACACTGAAATGGAAACATTTAGGAATAAGCAAAGCAGAAGGGTCTGGAATGGACAATGGGACAGAAGTTGAATTCTAGCAGTCACAATGGGGCATCTCTATTAGCACCCTAAACTTTTTTTAACCTTTTACCAATAACAAGGAGAATAACAGTAAAGGCAAAAGGAGGTAGCAGCATGGGAGGATGAAAAAAAGTCAAAAGGTTAATAAGACCAAGGTTCTGGAAATGCTTATGTTGAGACAGTTTCAGTTCAGTTCAGTTCAGTTCAGTTGCTCAGTCATGTCCGACTCTTTGTGACCCCATGAATCGCAGCACGCCAGGCCTCCCTGTCCATCACCAACTCCCGGAGTTCACCCAAACTCATGTCCATCGAGTCGGTGATGCCATCCAGCCATCTCATCCTCTGTCGTCCCCTTCTCCTCCTGCCCCCAATCCCTCCCAGCATCAGAGGCTTTTCCAGTGAGTCAACTCTTCGCTTGAGGTGGCACAGTTTACCAGCTATTAAAAGAGTTCAGAGAGTTGAATGAGTATCCACTCAAAGGCTTGTCTAGTCCCAAATTCAGTCACTAAATCTTAAATATTGATTAAAAAAAAATTAACTGGGCATTTAAATTAAACACAGTGTTAGTTACGATAAACACTGTAGGACAGTTGGACGGACAACTCTTTCCTTTGTTTTTCCTTTTCCTTCTCTTCTTTACCACCCTTTTCCTACCCCAGCAACATGTATGAAACATCAAGGAAAAAGTGTTCATTTGCTATCCTACCTAATACTTGCTGCTTTCCAATTTCCAAGTCTTATCAGGTTTACTTGGTAATTTTAATTTTTTTGTATTATCACAGTAAGGAGTAATTTGAAGGTGACTTGCAGAGGAAAATGTGGCTGATAAGAAGGTAGACAGTGGTTAAATTTCTTTAATTAGCAATGATTTCAGTATTCTTTTACTCTGTAGGAGTTTGAGTCAGATGACAAATTGAAAATCATGTATTCTAAAAGAAAACTGGGTCCTTCCTGAAGAGATTTTTCTGGCTTTTAAATCAAGTGTGGTTTCATGCCTGGCAGTTGTAACTAGTGGTGTGAAAGAGTGAATGTAGCAAATATTGATTTTGCTTTTGTGATATTTAAATGGTAGCTTTTATTCTTGAATGATCTTGACGTATAAATAAACAGCTAATAGTTTGATCAAGTTTATCACCATATAGTTTCCTCTAGGCACCACTTAACAGCAAAGAACAATCATTTATTCTTCAACCCCAGTGTTAACTGGAAGTTCATTCAACCAACATTTAGATTCACAGAAGCCATTTGACTCCAGAGCTGTGGTTATCACTATATGCTCAAATTGCTTCTTCGGGAACATGGCATTCTTACTCTGGCCTCTGTTTAGTTATTCATTCAGCAAATATTCATCTCTTGCACTAAGCCCAAGAGAAACAGAGATAGGAACACAGAGCCCTCCCTCCTGGGGGCCCCATGGATTAGCTGGGAGACACTGGGGTTATTCAGGGTGCTATGGAAACATAGGAACAGTGAATAATTAGGTAAGTAGTTGGAGAGGGTGGTCAGAAATGGTTTCCACAAAGACACACAATCAAGGGAATGAGTATGATGATGTAGAGAGATGAACGGTGTGTAGTACACACTGAAAAGTACACTTGAGGGTGGGAGGAGCTGAGACTAGAGGTGTGTGTCGTGGAGGAGCTGGGCTTTGCTCTGGAAGCTTTGGGGAGACAGAATTTCAAGCAGGAGAGTAATGTAATAAAGTTTTCATTTAGAGATCAGTGTGGACTGAGGACTGGAGGTGGGCTGGGCTGGAGGAAGGACGGCTGCTGGAGCTTCTAACACTCCGAGTGAGAGCTGCTGGAACCCCCGCTGAGGAAGCAGACATGGGAAGGACAGTTTTCCTGCTCAAATCTTTTTTTAGAGTAAGAACAGCCAGGAGTAATTAGCAATCATTTGAACCTGAAGATCCTACATTGGTCTGAGCAAGCCTATGATAAATGCCAGCTCTCATGTAGACAAAGATTCTAATGGGATGGAAATAAACCAAAAAAATAATTGAAAAGTCAAAGTAGCTGACCATGGATAAGGGAGAAGGAAGACGCTAGGACCACTCAGCTTGGGCAGTTGATGTTCAGTTGGGAGATGCCACTCACCAAGAAAACAAAGGGCAGGGATAGAAGATGAAAAAAAAAATTTTTTTTTGGCCACATCCCACGGCATGTGAGAACTTAGTTCCCTGACCAGGGATCGATCAAACGTGCATCTCCTACATTGGAAGGGAGCATCTTAATCCCTGGACCACCAGGGAAGTCCTGGGAAGGCAGAATTTTAATGCCCCTTTCCCCTCCATAGTTTCCTAGCGCAGAAGTGTATATGTAAGAAAAACTATTGAGACAGAAAGACTGCTTTAGTGATAATCAGGCAAGCATCCTGCCCCACAAAGCAAGCCCAGAGAGGCTTAAATCCAGGAATCCAAGCACGCTTTCTCCTTTGCTCCTGGGAGGCAGATGCCAGGATCTCTAACTCAGGAGGCCAGAAGGAGGGGGTTTTTTGCCCCCTTCCCCATCCAAAGCTGGTTCCTGCTCCAGAGTTCTTCCTCTGGAAAGGCAAGACTGTGGAGAAAAGTAACCTCTGAATTAGCAAACGACAACAAAGTGGGTGAAGTCCCATTCTGTCGCCAAAGAACAGTCACCTCATCCGTTCTTAACATGGGGCTCCATGAATGTTTCAAGAGCTGACCAATAAGATTTGTAGCTTTTCCTTTGGGGAAGAAACAGTGAGGCAGTGGAACAGTGGGGGCAGGGACATCATTTCTTTATTACAAGAGATGAGGTGCTCTCAAGTCCCTAGAGGTGGTTCTTTACCATTTAGTGCAGCCCAGGAATGGGTTAATTCAAGGATCTTGGACTTAGCTTGCTTCATGAGGGTGCTTGGAGCTAAGCAGCTAAGGGTGGTGTAGGCTTGCCAGGGTCTTGTGGAGCCTCACAGATCTCCAGCAGACATCCTTCCAGAACCACCCCAGACACATAAGTCAGCATTGATCCCTATACTGTGCTATTCCCACTGTTGGGGGCTCAGGAGTCCTCATCCGTATGGTGCACAGCCCTCATTCCCACAGAATTTCAGGTCTAGTGAGGACTTCTTGTAATGCAGAAGGAGGTGAGATAGCAAATGTGCTTTATCAAAGAAGTGGGATTGATTGCTGCTACACCATTCTTTCATCCCCTCATCTCTCATTGGCTTTGCTGTAACGACCTTAGCGTCTTAGAAGCTCTATTCCCAACACTGGAGCGCATTTGGCTTCGACATGTGCAATCAGTGCCTGCCATGGGAACTGGCTCCCTTTAAACTCAAAATTAATTATAGGCATTTATATTTCCAGCAACCAAATGGGTAATCAGACCTAATTAACTGGTAATCAATCAATGCTGCTTTTCTTTCCCTATCCTTCCCCGTGTACAGTAGTAAGTAAGATAGTTTTGGATCTGAGAAGATTAGAAGCCCTTGGGAGGCTGGAGTGAACCATTCTGACATCATACCTGGGGATGTGGTTTCTCCTCTTGGTAATGATGTATGGTGGGCATGTGCCCATATCTCTCACTGTGCTTCCAGCCCTCTCCTGTTTGGCTTAGTGGTTTTCATGTCTTCTGTGCTAGAGGCTGTACTAAAAAATGAAAATGCTATTTCTCAAGTGGCTACACACTGGATGAACCCTGATTCTTGCTGTATGTCTTGTTTAGGCTTCAGTAGAGTTGCATCTATGTAGTTTAGTTGCACATTATCTATTATTGGTTAAAAGATACTTTCAACCTAAGCTCACTTTTCATGAACTCCTCACTGGTAGATAAAGTTCACTGTGTTTAGTGGTGACAGAAAAGTAAAACAGGAATTTGTGCCCTACTACTTCAAAAGCAAAAGCAAAATGTTGCTACCTTGGCCCCCAAGGATGGAGAAGACTCTGTGACACAACTTATTATACTATAGCCAGTGGTAACTATTATATTAGTTCCCATTTTATTTTTGAGGAGTGATATTAGTTTTGCTCTTATTCACCCCTGAGTCAGTCTGGTCCTCTGGTGTCTTCGTGATGTACCAGATCTTCCCAGTGTCCCCAAAGTAAGCAGGACACAGGGGTAGGTCCTGTGTACACATTGACCACTGTGGATCTCCAGGGGCTCCCAAGAGCCCATCTGTTTTTCCAGTATCAGGAAACTCTATGAAGTGGGAAGCCTGATGGGGTTAAGTAATATATTGCATACAGAATACAAGTCACCTTTTTATGATGGGTAATAGTAGTGCCGTACATTCAAGGTACATCTGGTCAGGTGTGAGGCACCCCTCAATGTGACAACATAATGTAGCATGTTTTTAACCTGGCACTCTTTCTGTAATCAACTCTTCTCCCCTTTTGTCACCTTGATAGAAGCCTTCATGTGCTAGGAAATTCTAAAGAAGTGTCCTTTGTAAGATCAGAACTAGCATTGAAACGATGCCACCAGGTTTGGTTATGGTGTTTCTTGTGGTGGGGTTGGAGCCACTGCAGAGATGGTTTCCAGAGACATGGCTTTGTTTCCTACGGGGTTCAGGTTGAATGAAGCTCTCTCTCCCAATATAAATCACCCAACTTGGAGTTCCTGCAGTGAATATTAGTTTTTTCCTCCTCATACGGTACACTTTTGAATCACTTCCTTGTGCCATAGGTTTTGATTTAGAAAATGCAGGCAAATTTTTAATATTAACATGAGTAAGATAGAAATGAAAAAGTATGTTTTTTTGCCACCAAATCCCCTCAAACATATTACTCCAATCCAATCAAGATACTGGTGCTTCTTGATTATATTTTATGGAATTTATATTGTATATGATAACCCTGGCCTCTGTACAACAGATACACTTGAAAAATCTCAAGGGCTCAACACAAGAGAAGTTTATTTCTTGGTCGCATAATGTGTGTTCCTAATTAGTGAGTGGCATTCTTCCAGGAATGATTTGGAACTGGCTTTCTTTCATTTTGTGGCTTTGGCATTTCTGATACAAAGTTTCCAAGAAACCATGAAAGGAGAAAGGGCATGAAGGATTGATTATGTTTAAGGACCATGGCACGCATTGCTCTGACTCACGTCTTCTTAGGCACAGTTCAGTCACATGAGAGAAGATTGAGATGGGTTCAGCTTAGTGCCCAGCGGGAAGAGGACACAGCTGTGGTCTGCGGCTAGCCCAGTTCCATCACAGTTGTGTTCTGTCTTTTCCTTCATGCCCTCTCCATTCTTTTGCCATTTGTCTTTTTTCACTTCTGCAACATAAAGTTTAGAGCTTCCCAGGTGGCTCAGTGGTAAAGAACCTGCTCGCCCATGCAGGAGACCCGGGTTCAATCCCTGGGTTGGGAAGATAGATCCCCTAGAGAAGGAAATGGCAACCCATCCCAGAGTATTCTTGCCTGGAGAATTCCATGGGCATAGGATCCTGGCAGGCTATAGTCCCTGGGGTCACAAAGAATCAGACATGACTTAGTGACTAAACAACAACAAACATGAAGTTTGGCGATATGGCCCACATGTTGAAAATTTTTTTGAAAGCATCTAAAAATACACCACACTGTCAAATTTTATGAATGTTAAACTATGTGAATTTAAAATTCATATACTTTTAAAAAGTATGACTCAAATGTTAGTATATATTAGCAGAATCTCACTTTATATGTAAAATTTGAAAAAGTCAAATATACCAAATTTTAAAATCATTTGAATTATATAATTTCTAAGCTGGCTCGCCAAGCAGGTTGTAAAGTATTTATGTCATTGACAGTTGGAGGTTCCACAATACTTGATGCCAGTAGGTATAACGTGAACCATAAATTCTTCATATGCATTAGAATCTCTGAGGAAGGTTTTATATGACTGATGTATTGTCATCTTAATGGCCTTGAAGGCATTCTGTGTTGCTGGCATGTAAGGTGTGCTGGCCTTAAACTTGGGGTACAGGTGCCTTGTTCTGGCTCGTGAACCTTAGGGAGTATCACTCTGGCAAGAGGTCCCTATGGCCCAGGGGTCCTACCAATCTGGAGTCCATCCCCGTTGTGCTCCAGGTCCCAGGGATTTGGGCATGCCTGCTCAGATGACTCCCAAGTTCACATCCAACGTCAGTGAAGACCTCTTGCGCTGGCAATTCCCTTGGAGGTCAGGAAGCAGATGGATGTAGGCATCTCTAAGCCTGAGGTTGGCCCAAGGGTTGGCTGTTCTCAGAGGGATGTGGTTGAGCTCTTGACGTCAGCCAGGGCTGTCTACAGCCTGCCCCCCATATTGCTCATGAACAGAACCCATGAATGGAAGAAAAGGAGGGTGGGATGTAGGCTGGGGACCCAGAGTTTTCCTTTGCTGCTCTTTCCCATGTGAGTCTCTGAGGAACCCAAGAATTCTAAATTCACCCCTAGTTTCCAATTCTGTTAAGCAGTTATGTTTGTTAAAACAGGAGGCTTGAGTGTATTTAACAGTTTATGAGCTTAATTTATTTATATGTTTTTATGTTCATGCATATGGATATGGGCCTTCATTTCTATTCTTGTCTTGGCCTCATGGATGTAAAGGGTTGATGACTTGCAGAATGTGAAGCAGATGAGAGAGGTTGCAGTCAATTGCTGAAAATCTTGACATGTGTGCCAAGTAGCAACGGGGAGCTGACAGACATATTCAAAAGTCACACAGTGAGAAGAGTTTTTATAAGACAACTGAGGGCAAAGTGAGGCATGAGCTGGGCCGGGCTTCAGACAATGAGTGGCTTAGAGGCTCTTGTGGATGATTAACTCGTAGAGGACGAGGCAGTGAACATGCAGGTGGGTGATGAGGAGGATCTGGATTCGAGAGACATTTATGAGGTAGAATCAATGAACTTTGCTGATTCACAGGCTAATCAGTGGAATGACAGAGTTGAAGATGGGGAGTTAGAACTCAGAGGAGGGATTAAGTTGTCTCTGTTGTCTGGGAAACTGTAAGGATGGTGATGCCACTGGTGGGGACTGGAAGGCAGATAGGGTTTGTGCGGAGAGACAAGTTCAGTTTCAGGCACCCTATGTTGCAGGGGTGGGTGTGCAGCAGGCAGTGGATGTCTGGAACCACACTGGGCAGACAAGTCAGAGAGTTGCACCTTGACCTCTGTCCTTCCTCAGCACACCCCACAAGCCATACACAGGCTGTCTCATGTAAGAGTGACCAACGTTGATGACTGTTTTGACTAAACAGACTAGATGTTCAATTTAAAATTTTAAGCTTAGTTTATGACAAGCTCAACATTTTAGGTCCTTCATACCATTCCATATCACATGGAACTTCAGGTGATTAAATTACCTGTCTGGACATATTGTGGGGGCTTCCCAGGCGGTGCAAGAGATACAGAACCTGCCTTCCAGTTCAGGAAACATAAGAGACGTGGGTTTGATTCCTGGATCAGGAAGATCCCCTGGAGGAGGGCATGGAAACCCCACTCCAGTATTCTTGCCTGGAGAATCCCATGGACAGAGGAGTCTGGTAGGCAACATTCCATTGGGTCACAAAGAGTTGGACTTAACTGAAGTGACTTAGCACGCACGCACAGACGTATTGCATTAAAATGGGATAAATCTGAATTTTCTTCCTTTGATATGACTTTGTAGAATAAGACTTTTTCATCACCAGTTTTTCCCCAATGGTCAGTGGCTTCTCTGGGTATTTTATTTATTCTGAATTTAAATCATTTTGTGTTGTAATCCTGTTAGCTTCTATAACCTGTATAACTATAAAATGTAATTGTCCCTCAGACATAACAGATGATGTTATGAAAGTAACATGGAATCAAAATGACTTTCATTGAGTCAGATAAAGAATGCTAATGATTTCCTTTAAAATTATAGGGCAGGTGATGTTCAGAAAGAATCAAATATTAAGTAGAGGAATGACATTGGATCAGTGCCCAGATTCTTGAGGGACCATCAGTGATAACCTGGTTTCCTCTGGGCTTGAATCCACATCATGTCTTCTCAGTATAGCATCCCTCACAGTAAGCTTCCCTGGTGACTCAGAGAATAAAGCATCTGCCTGCAATGCAGGGAGACCTGGGTTTGATCCCTGGATTGAAAAGATCCCCTGGAGAAGGAGATGGCAACCCACTCGAGTACTCTTGCCTGGAAAATCCCATAGATGGAGAAGCCTGGTAGGCTACAGTCCATGAGGTCACAAAGAGTCAGACACAACTGAGCAACTTCAATTTCAGTTTCATTCACAGTAAACTTAATTGTTCAGATGCCTCCTGAAAGGACATTGTAGTTTATAACTTGATTCTTTAAGGACTTTAATCTGCATTAACCATGTAAACTTTGGGGAACTATTTGAAATTACATACATATTTAAATTTTTTCATCGGTGAAGATATAGATGATGATGCTCTTGTGCCTAACTTATTACTTTATTCACACATTTATTTATAATATTGTCCTACATCAGCCTCTTCTCCCAGGTTACAGTTGTTTACATCATAAGGGGTATTTTTGGCTATAGGCATTACCTGAGGTTAGTATCTCAATTAGAAATTAACATTAATAAAAATCTAAATGTCTTTTATTATTTTAAGACACATAGACAAGATTACTGGAAAAAATACATGGAAATCACTAGTATGTGTACTGAATGTTATGACTATGGATACTTTTTCTTTCATTATACATATCCTGTAATTTCCAAAATTTCTGCAATGAACACACATTTCTTAAATGTGAAACAAGGAAATACATATTTTTTTAAAAAGAAAAACAAGGAAATATGTCAAGGGTCATATGTGTCTGAAGAACAGAGTGATGAGGTGACAAGTGGTCATATGAAAGCTCACGTGCATGAACACTCTTATATTCACTAAAAGGAAATAATAAAGCCAAGAAAAAGGAGAGCAGCTGTCAATGTCTTGCTATCCCTCTGAAATAGAAAGGAAGCTGAACTACAGAAAATACTTTCTTTCTGTCTATCTCTTTAACATGTCATTGACTACTAGTCTTAACTAAGGATGTATCTGCGGCAGGTAGAAGTATCTATTGCTGCAGGAGAAGACCTTATTCTTCATAATTGGAAGAGTTCCCATTACTTTTTCTTTTTCATATCATTAAAGATTTAAGCACATAGAGAAAAATGAAATGGCCATGAGTTCAACTTTGTCAAAAACCTGGCATTTTGCTGAATTCCTCCAGATTGTTTTGGTCTTATCAAGTAGAATATTTACATCTTTATTGTGGAAAAAGAGGGGAGACTTCAGGTGTGCCCTGATTGCATGCTGTTGGCACGGGGCTGTTGTAGGCAGACTCACCAGAACTGAAAGCTCCTCCGTGATTGGTTAGGAGTGCATATTTGGTTTCCTTTGATTGATCCTAAGTTGAAAGTCGGACAAAAATTAAGGAAACTATCCATTATTAATCAAGTCCTGGCCATTTGGGGCTGGTTGTTAGAGAAGTTGTCGTGTGGCCTCCTGGACTGACACTCAAGAAAGCTGTCCAGCTTCCTGCAGATTTGACTTAAAGCAGGTTGGCTTCCTGGGCTGTTGATTGAGAGAAGGGGTGTTTCCTGGGCAGGTGGCTGCAGGTTGGGGGTCGAGCTCTATTTTTGTATGTCATCTGTCTGTATATTCAGTCTTTCATGATACTTGAACCTCAGATTTATTCATGTTTACCTGATGAGTGGTATTTCATTGTATAACTATGCAACAGTTTATTCATCCATTCTCTGGCTGACTTGAATTCCAGCTTTTTACCATCATGAACAATGCTGCAGTTAATATTCATGTCTGCTTGTAGAAGAAATACTTTTATTCAGTGATTCATACCATGATTTTCCTGCTGTATGTCTGCTTTCTGTTTGGGGGCCAGAAGGAGATAATGGCTTTTTATAACTCGTGTCTCTCCTGTTGATCAAATGTGAAACGTCATCATTTCTTTCTGGCCCCCAAACAGAAAGCAGACATACAGAAGGAAAGTCAGTATATGAAGCATTGAATAAAAGTATTTCTTCTACAAATTACTTTCCCTGGTGGTCCAGTGGTTAAGAATCTGCCTTCCAGTGCAGGGGATATGGGTTCAAACCCTGATTGGAGAACCAAAATCCCACATGCAGCAAGGCAACTGAGTCAACATGCCACAGCTAGAGAGAAACCTGACCGCTGCAACTATGATCTGACACAGCCAAAAATAATAAATAAATAAAGTTTTTAAAAAAAGAGCTGAATTAATGATTTCCAAAATAAGTAAACACTGTCTAGGATTTCCAGGGCTACAAAAGTAGGCCAGCAAATTACCTTTGCCTGGTATTTAAATGTTAATGATTTTTTAAAAAAATCGCTTTTGCTCCTCCTCCTGCAAAAATACAAATTCTACCACCTCTTCTTCCTCTGTGTCTCGCCTCTTCATCTGTAATTAGTTCGTGGCAACTGCACAACTTCCCCAAGATGGAATCTCTTGAAGCTAGCCATTATAAATTGCCTCCAATGTTGCTTATTCAGGACATTATATCACATAAAGCTCACTCACTGTGAATGTTTATGATCAAGGCCAGGTGACTAATAGATCCTTAACTAGAAGTTAAATTGACCGCCAGCTCTAAGATGAACCCCTGCTATTGAATACTTGTCAACGTCGTTATTTTATGTTTACCTTCTCCTTTAAAACTGCTACTGTGTATTCAATATTAATATTGTAATGCAGCCTTTTATGTGTATATGCTTTCTGGGATTTTTATAGCTTTTGTCTTCACTCTAGATAATCACTTAATGGGCATTCATCTGAATAGTATTTATTTCAAAGAAATAGTGCAAAAAAAAATTAAAAACATACCTGATGGAAAAAATATGAAGTTGTGCTCCCTCCTATGTGAGCAAGTTTTAAAAACCCAACCACTTAATTCACAAGCTTGTTCCCTTTGGTGTGTCCCACTGCCTTCAGTATTTCTTGGTTGGATTTAAAAACAGAAAGGCACTTTCTAACAGATCTTGCTGTCTCTGGGCTTACCTGCTTCAGCTTATTTTTCCAACCATGAGCAGAGTGATCTGATATAATGAATCGAAAGACTTCCCTGGTGGTCCACTGGTTAAGACTCCAGCTTTAACTGCAGGGGATATGGGATTAATACAGCTTCCATGGTGGCTCAGGCGATAACAATCTGCCTGCAATGCAGGAGACCCTGGTTCGATCCCTGAGTTGGGAAGATCTGGAGAAGGGAATGGCAACCCACTCCAGTATTATTGCCTGAGGAAATCCATGGATAGAGTAGTCGGGAGGGGTGCATGGGGTTGCAAAGAGTCGCACATGACTGAGCGACTACCACTTCTTGGGGAAACAAGATTCTGCATGCCAAGTGCTGAGGTCAAAATATAAAAAAAAAAAGAAGAAGAAGAAAAAGAAGAAAATTTAATTACCCCCATGCTTAAAATCCATTAAGGACTTAATGTTGAGTTTTAAGTCAACTTTTTCACTCTCCTCTTTCACTTTCATCAAGAGGTTCTTTCATTCTTCTTTGTTTTCTGCCTTAAGGGTGGTGTCATCTGTGTATCTGAGGTTATTGATATTTCTCCCAGCAATCTTGATTCCAGCCTGTGCTCCATCCAGCTCAGCATTTCACATGATGTCAGTTCAGCTCAGTCATGTCCAACTCTTTGCCACCCCATGGACTGCAGCACGCCAGGCTTCCCTGTCCATCACCAACTCCCAGAGCTTGCTGAAACTCATATCTATCAAGTCAGCGATGCCATCCAACCACGTCATCCTCTGTTGTCCCCTTCTTCTCCTGCCTTTAATCATTCCCAGCATCAGGGTCTTTTCAAATGAGTCAGTTCTTCACATCAGGTGGCCAAAGTATTAGAGTTTCAGCTTCAGCATCAGTCCTTCCAGTGAATATTCAGGACTGATTTCCTTTAGATTTGACTGGTTTGATCTCCTTGCAGTCCAAGGGACTGTCAAGATTCTTCTCCAACACCACAGTTCAAAAGCATCAATTCTTCAGCACTCAGCTTTCTTTATAGTCCAACTGTCATATCCATACATGACTACTGAAAAATCCATAGCTTTGACTAAATGGACCTTTGTTGGCAGAGTAATGTCTCTGCTTTTTAATATGCTGTCTAGGTTGGTCATAGCTTTTCTTCCAAGGAGCAAGTGTCTTTTAATTTCATGGCTGCAGTCATCATCTGTGGTGATTTTGGAGCCCCCCCAAAATAAAGTCTTTTACTTTTTCCATTGTTTCCCCACCTATTTGCCATGCAGTGTTGGGACCAGATGCCATGATCTTAGTTTTCTGAATGTTAAGTTTAAAGCCAACTTTTTCACTCTCTTTCATTTTCATCAAGAGGCTCTTTAGTTCTTCTTTACTTTCTGCCATAAGGGCAGTGTCATCTGCATATCTGAGGTTATGATATTTCTCCCAGCAATCTTGATACCAGCTTGTGCTTCATCCAGCCCAGCATTTCACATGATGTACTCTGCATATAAGTTAAATAAGCAGGGTAACTATATACAGCCTTGACTTACTCCATTCTCGATTTGGAAACAGTCTGTTGTTCCATGTCCACTTCTAACTGTTGCTTCTTGACCTGCATACAGATTTCTCAGGAGGCAGGTCAGGTGGTCTGTTGTTCCCATTTCTTGAAGAATTTTCCACAGTCTGTTGTGATCCACATAGTCAAAGGCTTTGGCGTAGTCAGTAAAGCAGAAGTTGATGTTTTTCTGGAACTCTCTTGCTTTTTTGATGGTCCAACGGATGTTGGCAATTGGATCTCTGGTTCCTCTGCCTTTTCTAAATCCAGCTTGAACATCTGGAAGTTCATGGTTCACATACTGCTGAAGCTGGGCTTGGAGAATTTTGAACATTACTTTGCTAGTGTGTGAGATGAGTGCAATTGTATGGTAGTTTGAACATTCTTTAACATTGCCTTTCTTTGCAATTGGAATGAAAACTGACCTTTTCTAGTCCTGTGGCAACTGCTAAGTTTTCCAAATTTGCTGGAATATTGAGTGCAGCACTTTCACAGCATCATCTTTCAGGATTTGAAATAGCTCAACTGGAATTCCATCACCTCCACTAGCTTTGTAGTGATGCTTCCTAAGGCCCACTTGACTTCACATTCCAGGATGTCTGGCTCTAGGTAAGTGATCACACCATCGTGGTTATCTGGAAATAAGTCATGAAGATCTTTTTTGTATAGTTCTTCTGTATATTCTTGCCACCTCTTCTTAATATCTTCTGCTTCTGTTAGGTCCATACCATTTCTGTCCTTTATTGTGCCCAACTTTGCATGAAATGTTCCCTTGTTATCTCTAATTTTCTTGAAGAGATCTCTAGTCTTTCCCATTCTATTGTTTTCCTCTATTTCTTTGTACTGATCACTGAGGAAGGCTTTCTTATTTCTCCTTGCTATTCTTTGGAACTCTGCATTCAGATGGGTTTATCTTTCCTTATCTCCTTTGTGTTTAGCTTCTCTTCTTTTCTTGGCTATTTATAAGGCCTCCTCAGACAACCATTTTGCCATTTTGCATTTCTTTTTCTTGGGGATGGTCTTGATCCCTGCCTCCTGTACCATGTGACAAACCTCTGTCCATAGTTCTTCAGGCACTCTATCAGATCTAGTCCCTTAAATCTATTTCTCACTCCCACTGTATAGTCATAAGGAATTTGATTTAGGTCATACCTGAATGGTCTAGTGGTTTCCCCTACTTTTGTCAGTTGAAGTCTGATTTTTGCAATAAGAAGTTCATGATCTGAGCCACAGTCATCTCCCTGTTTTGTTTTTGCTGACTGTATAGAGCTTCTCCATCTTTGGCTGCAAAGAATATAAACAATCTGATTTTGGTGTTGACCATCTGGTGATGTCCATGTGTAGAGTCTTCTCTTGTGTTGTTGGGAGAGGGTGTTTACTATGACCAGTGCATTCTGTTGGCAAAACTCTGTTAGCCTTTGTCCTGCTTCATTTTGTACTCCAAGGGCCAAACTTGCCTGTTACTTTAGGTATCTTTTGATTTCCTACTTTTGCATTCCAGTCCCCCATGATGAAAAGAACATCTTTTTTGGGTGTTAGTTCTAAAAGTTCTTGTAGGTCTCCAGAGAACCATTCAACTTCAGCTTCTTCAGCATTACTGGTTGGGGCATAGAGTTGGATTGCTGTGGTATTGAATGGTTTGCCTTGGAAACAGAGATCATTCTGTCGTTTTTGAGATTGCATCCAAGTACTGCATTTCAGACTCTTTTGTTGACTATGAGGGTTACTCCATTTCTTCTAAGGGATTCTTGCCCACAGTAATAGATATAATGGTCACCTGAATTAAATTCTCCCATTTTAGTTCACTGATTCCTGAACTGTTGATGTTCACTCTTGCCATCTCCTGTTTGACCACTTCCAATTTACCTTGATTCATGGGCCTAACATTCCAGGTGCTTATGCAATATCGTTCTTTACAGCGTCAGACTTTACTTCCATCACCAGTCACATCCACAACTGGGTGTTGTTTTCTCTTTGGCTCTGTCTCTTCATTCTTTCTGGAGTTATTTCTCCACTCTTCTCCAGTGGCATATTGGGCACCTACTGACCAGGGGAGTTCATCTTTTAGTGTCATATCTTTTAGCCTTTTCATACTGTTTATAACAGCTGTGTAGTCTGATATGAAAGCTCCTGAGGGCATATTCTCTACGCTGATTCCTGGTATTTCCAGCACAGCTACCTAACAGGCAGGCATGTTCTTTACCTACACCCTGGGGTTCTCAGAGATGCCAAAGGGCCCTAGCCCCTTTACCTGGGATATTCCCCCTTTTTCTGTTTATCTGACTAGCTCACCCTTTAGGACTCACCTCCAGAGTGTCTTGTTCTGTGAAGCTGCCCCCTTGGCCACAGAAGCAGGAGTCCATCCCCTTTTTTGTACTTAAGAACATGTTTGCCTCCCCTATTAGACTATGGGCTTTTCGAGGCAGGAACTGTCTTGAAATGCTGATCTATTTGCCTTTTCAGTTGTGAATTAAGAAAAAATGTGTACACACGCATACACCCACGCCTATATATGCATGCAGACATATACCTGACTCCTCGCTGCCAATTGCTTTCTGAACTTGGACGTGTTTTTGAACCTCAAGCCTTCAGTTTCCTCTTGAGGAAGTTGAGCTTAGTTAGGTTTGGGATTTTTGGAGGAGTCATTAGAAATCTCAGCCAAAGATTCACTAAAAAAAGCACCATTTCTCTTAACTCGCTTTACTGTCCTTGCTGCATGTTTAATCACTCAGTCATGTCTGACTCTTTGCGACCCCGTGGACTATGCCCGCCAGGCTTCTCTGTCTGTGGAATTTTCCAGGCAAGAATACCGGAGTGGATTGCCATTTCCTTCTCCACAGAATCTTCCCGACCCAGGGATCGAACTTGCATTGGCAAGTGGATTCTTTACCTACTAGGCCGTCAGGGACTGTTGTATAACTGGAGGGAAGAAAGGAATGAAAGAGGAAGAACAGAGGGGAGGGAGGAAGGGAGGAAGAAAAACGAATGAAGGAAAGCAGCATGTGATGATGTGAGATGTTTCTTGAGATCTGGACAGGTGAGAAGGCTGCCTAGACAGCATAAAATTCTATTGGAGAAGAGGAAACAGGAGGACGCTGATACTGGGTGGGCAGCAAATAGTGTCCACACCAAAAATTGCTTGTGGGATACAAATAAATCAGACTTGCAGCCTGTCTCCAAGGCGCTTTCTGTCTAGTAACAGATTCTGAAACATGTGTCTGCACAAAATTACAAAGCAAGTGGTGAGGATTGTTATAGACAGTGGGCCTTCTGTTAAAGTCCATTGAGTGAATACGTAAACTGAAGTACAGATGAAGCTCTTATGGGACTTCCAAGGAGGAATAAATTCCATCTAGCCAAAAGGCTCTTGGAAGGGAGGAGCAATACTTAACCTTGAACTTGAGGACTGGGAGTATAACAGGAGTAAGTTGCAAGGGTCTAGGGTGATGGAAGAATGGGAAAGGGGCACATATTTGGTAGAGTGATGAGTGAAGAGGAATGAATGGTAACTGAGATTAATCCAGTTTAGCCAATGACTCATTCTTGATGGCTCACAATGAAGATGGCTATGCCTCCAGCATTACAAATTCTAACAAATTTAGACACACATTATTTACTCATGTTGGCTTTTCTAATGGATAGCCATCCAATACTGTTGCTACCTCTCCAAAAGCTTAAAAGTATATTAAGGGGTAACCAAAAAAACATTAGTCAAAATAGTGACAGATAATTATTATAACTCCAACCTTGTTACATGCAACACAGGGACCAGGAAGTGAGCTCCCTAGTGTGGTGGTGGCAGAGTTGTCATAGCCTTGTTCCCTAAGTATTAGGGAAGAGTTCCTCAACCAGAGTAAACCAAAGGCTAAAGGAAGTCCTAAGAGCAGTATGCACAACAAACCCAGAGATGTGATTGAACGTGGTCCCGTGGAATTGCACCTTCTGCTTGTGTTGCTCAAAAGTCTGAATTCCCAGGGAGAAAGGAAAAAAAAAATTCCAATCGTCAAAGTTTAACCTTTAACCATCGTGACAGCAATGTTTGTGTGCTGCTTACAGATCCTCGACTGAGGAGATTGAGTGTGACAGTGAGAATGGGAAAAAAATGTTTTCTGTTTTATAGACATTTAAAATATGTTAAGGTGTAATAGCATCATCTTTTTCTCTCTAGTAATGTTTTAAAATTTAAAGGAGATCTTTGAGTCATTTTTTTGGTATATTACGAGCAATCATATAAAAGAGAGTAAAAGGGGGAGTTCAATATATTTTTCAAATAATATGAAAAAAACAATTTCCTGATCTTTATGAATTCTCTCCTGTTTCCAAATGTTCCCCATTTGCATGGATTCTCTGGGGTAATTTAAATATGGAAAGTTTGCTAATGGAAAATCCTCTTGTTAGACAATAGAATGAGAATATATGAGATTGTAAGAGATTTATGTTGTTGAGCTTTCCATAACTATGGGATACCTGCTGCTACATCTGTTACTCAGCTGGATATTGGAGAAATAATAGCATATCCTTCCCTGACAGTGTCATTCAAGGGTCAGGAGAAGCAAACAGGGTCTCATAGTTCTGGGCCATGTAGGTAAAGAGAGTGGTAAATACATGTTTCTTCAGGAGTTTGCAGTAAGGCATTTGACTTAATTTTGAAGGTCAAGGAAAGAGCCTAGAAGACCTCGAGTACATCAAGGAGAAGGGCTGCAGAGAATGGTCTGGGACAGAAGGCACAGCATATGCAGAGGCTCAGAGGACAGAGAAAGCAACATTGTAAGGGAGACGGCCAGGAGTTGGGAGAAAACCAAAGCAGACCAAACCAAAATCCATCATGCCGCCCAGCTTCCATATTCAGCGTGCCATACGCATATTGTATTTCTGAAACAGAAGTAGCCTTCCTTAACTAATATTTCTTTTCTAAACCAATTGTTGAAATCAATAATAGTATTTATTGTTTTGTTTTCATCCTTTTAAAAATTGTGGGCCCTGTTATGATGAGCATCCCTGTTATATGTATCTCAGTGCCTTTGTCCATCATTTTTTTACAGTAAATTCTTAGAAGCAGAATTACCAGGTGAAACCCAAGCACACTGTAATGCTTTTGATGAATTTTCCCTACAGTTTTATTTATACTCCTGCTAGGATGATGGAGTATCCCTTTACCTGGATCTTGATTGCTCAGATTTTTAGCAGCTCTATCCGCTCACTCAGTTTTTAAAATGTTAATCTACTGGAACTTCTTTTGGAGTATATTCTTGAGGACAGAGATTTGTGAGAAGTCTCTTGTGTTTAGGGTTTTGTCATTGGCAAATCCTTTTATAATTTATTGTTTAAATATTATTTTGATGTGGACCATTTTTAAAGTCTTTATTGAATTTGTTACAATATTGCTTCTGTTTTAGATTTTGGTTTGTTAGCTGTGAGGCATGTGGGGTCTTAGCTCCCTGACTAGGGATTGAACTCATACCCTCTGCATCCAAAGGTGAAGTCTTAACCACTGGAATGCCAGGGAAGTCCTGGCAAATCCTTTTTTAAACAAAATCGGTTATTGGAGAGTTAAGATCCCTCTCCATGCCATTTGGAGGTAGCCTGATGGGGGAAACATGGAATATCTGAGCCGGAATTTCTCGTGGCGTTCACAAGCCTCGGTCTACCAGGGAGGCCCCCAAGTGTAAGATGGAGGATGCACCTTCCCCAGGATCGTTCAGCGTCCAGGGCAAGAGTGAGGTCTGTCTGTAGTCCAGGTTTCTAAATCATCACCCAGTGTGGTTCCCCTACCACCTGAAGTCTAGTCCTAAAATTTCCAGCAAAGGCTTTATAGGCAGTGTGCTTGTTCTTTTGTAAAGTGTCTGCTGTGACATTATCCTTTGCTTTGCTCTCCCTCCTTCCCATGTGGAGCTTTCAACTAATTAATGAAAGATCAGGTGACAAATGATTCGCTTTCTGACGGGATTTTGCTGTGAATTGTTGAGCCTGATTATGTGTGCATATTTTGGGGACAGCAGTGTCCTTACAGCTCTCATTTCCATGGTTAATTACCGCATGTGGCTCTTGTGAGCCAGTTCTGTCGAGTAGGAGCAGGACAGGGATAGGCAGACGCCACCAAGGACATAACACAAAACACCCAAATTAGGCTCTTTCATGACTAAGCAATTAGAGACTCATTTTAGATAAAGCCAAGTGACTTGTTACAATTCTCAAGGTCTTTTTGCTTGAAGCTTTGGATGGCCATGGAACTCAGTGACATTAAAGAGATGAGCTGCAGGTCACAGGGGACTATTTTTGATAAATTTCTTTACAGTGTAAGAGGGTAAATGAACTCTTAATGACGAATAAAATGCAAAGCTCTTTTTGCATCTAATTCTTAATAAAGCTCTTACTGAGAAAAAAATGAGAGAACTTTTTTTTTTCTGTTTCCCTTTCTTTGATTGCCTAGTAAGTTTATATGAGAAAAAAGGAATAACTTCAGTTTTATGGAGGGCTTTTTTTTTTTTGTATTTTTTATTAAACTGGACCTTGTTAAGTTATCAATACTAGAAGCTTGTGATTCTTCCCTTGTTTTTAATCTGTGGTGATTCAACTTCTGTGTCTTGATTTCTGAAACAGACCACTGTGTAAGTAATCTGGGATTATACAGTTCACTCTAACCTATAATCAAAAATGGCCATTTTTAAGCTTCTTCTTTTTCTGAAGAAATATGGTTCATAACTTCCTATGAGGTAGGTTCTGGAATCCGACATTTTTGGGTTTTTATCCCAGCTTGGCCTCTTAACATCTAAAAGACACTGGGTAAGTTTACATAAACTTCCTAAGGCTCAGTTTGCTCACCTGTACGACTGCATTTAAAAAAAAAAAAAAAAAAGATTCTCTAGCATCTTTCCCAAGCTGTCATATGAATACTTGCATGTTGTTATTAGGAACACATATTTTAAATGAATATTAGCATATTTCTTCATGAGAAATACATATATTATGTGCTGGGCTTTTCTTTTTTAATTTGAGAGAGCCACATTGTGCTTAAAAACTTATTACTTAAATCACTATAGCATAAAATTGATGACAAAATTTAGAGTTTTCTTTCTAATTAACTGACAAAGAAATAAAATAGAACCTTTTCTTTTTCTGATAAAAGAGCATGTCTGCTTCACAGGGTTTTGGTGAGGATTCAATGAGAAAATGGATAAAGCTTTTAGTAAGGTAGCAAGCCTATCATAAGAGTTCAGTAAATAATATCAAAATATAATGTGACTGGTTAGGTAAAATGTTTAAAATTTTCTGGATTGTATTTGCCATTTTACACGTTTATACCTGACTCTGAGTTCCATTGCTGAGAAATAGCCAGCTTCAGTTATAGATGTTGAAGCATGTATTTCTTTGTCGTCGTTGTTCAGTCACCCAGTCATGTTCAACTCTTTGTGACCCCATGGACTACAGCACGCCAGGCCTCTCTGTCCCTCACCATCTGCTGAAATTTTCCTAAATTCATGCCCATCGCGTCGGTGATGCCATCCAGCCATCTCATCTTCTGACGCCCTCTTCTCCTTCTGCCCTCAATCTTTCCCAGCATCAGGGACTTTTCCAATGAGGCAGCTATTCGCATCAGATGACAAAAATACTGGAGTTTCAGCTTCAGCATTAGTCTTTCCAACGAGCATTCAGGGTTGATTTCCCTTAAGATTGACTGGTTTGATCTCTTTGCAGTCCAAGGGACTCTCAAGAATCTTCTCCAGCACCAAAGTTCTAAGGCATCAATTTTTTGGCACTCCTCCTTCTTTACGGTTTAGCTTTCACAGCCGTACACGACCACTGGGAAGACCATAGCTTTGACTATATGGACGTTTGTCAACAGAGTAATGTCTCTGTTTTTCAACACACTGTCTAGGTTTGTCATAGATTTCCTGCCAAGAAACAAAGGTCTTGTGATTTCATGGCTGCAGTCCCATCTGCAGTGATTTTAGAGCCCAAGAAGAGGAAATCTGTCACTACTTCTACCTTTTCCCCCTCTATTTGCCTTGAAATAATTGGGCAATATATTTCTTTAGTACTAAATTGTCAACAAATGATCTTACTAGTGATATTTGTGGTAAGTGCCATGCAGTGATTTTCTTTTGGTGAAAAGAGCTCATTTTTTAAAAAAATTGATGTTTCCTCATTGTACAATCAAGTAAAATGAGGGAGAAAGGACTTTTTGTGAGATCTCAAATCTTAAATGTATAGCTTTCTTTCAAAGGTCCTTTAATTTGGTGTATTGATTGATGTAGATATTCTTAAGCTAATAGTAATATGACTTCTGATCATAATAATAGTTGAATCTTTGGATGCTGTCTTTAAAAATTTAGTGTCATGAAAAATTTCAAGCATGTACAAAAATAGAATAGTACAAGAAGCCTCTATATGCATATCACATAACTTCCACAATCAGAAATACATTGTCCGTCCTTTTAAATGTTTTATTCTTCCTGTCCTAGATTTATTGAGATATAATTAACATATAATATTGTGTAAGTTTAGGGTGTACAGTGTCATGATTTGATACATGTATATATTACAAATGATTACAAGAACAAGTTTAGTTATTCCTTTATAATATGGATGCCTTTAATTTCTCTTTCTTGCCTAATTGCTCTGGCTAGGACTTCTAGTACTATGTTGAATAAAAGAGCCAAGAATGAGCATCCTTGTTTTGTTCTTAATCTTAGAGGAAAAGCTTTTCACTGCTAGGTATGATGTTAGCTGGGGGCATGCCATGTATGGCCTTTATTATGTTAAGGTATGTTCCTTCTATGTCTAATTTGTTAAGAGTTTTTATCATGAGCAGATGTTGAATTTTGTCAAATGCTCTTCTGTCTCTGATCATCATTTGAGATGATCAGATGATTTATTCTGTCATTCTGTTAACATGATGTGTTGTGTTTGTTGATTTTCTTATGTTGAACTATCCTTGCATCCCAGAGGTAAATCCCACTTGATTATGGTAAATAATCTTTTAAATTTGCTATGAAACTTTGATAACTAGTATTTTATTGGGAATTTACTCTATTTATCAGGGATATAAGTTTTCTTTCTTGTAGTGTCCTTATCTAGTTTTGGTATTGGAGTAATGCTGATGATAAAATGAGTTTGGGACTGTTTGCTCCTTTCCATTTTTTTTTTTAAGAGTTGGAGAAGAATTTGTGTTAATTCGTTAAATGTTTACTGCTGCTAAGTTCCTTCAGTCATGTCTGACTCTGTGCGACCCCATAGACGGCAGCCCAACAGGCTCCCCTGTCCCTGGGATTCTCCAGGCAAGAACCCTGGAGTGGGGTGCCATTGCCTTCTCTGAAATGTTTGCTAGAATTAACCATAAAACCATTTGGTGGAGATTTTCTTTGCTGAGAAGTTTTTGATTACTGACTCAATCTCCTTACTTATTATTGCTCTGTTTAGATTTTTTATTTCTTCTTAATTAATAGTGGTTCATTTCTTCATTGATTCATGTTTCTAGGAATTTCCCATTTTTCCTAGGTCATCCAGTTTGTTGGCACCTGGTTATTCATAGTAGTCTTTTATGATCCTTTGTATTTCTGTGGCATCAATTACAATGTCTCTTCTTTCATTTCCAATTTTATTTATTTGAGTCTTTTCTTTTTCAAATCAGAAGTAACATTTTAAAAAACCTCTGTCCTATGGATAAATCCAAAATGCTTTGGTGAATTTTATTTAAAAAATATGATCCCCTGGAGGCTCAGATGGTAAAGTATCTGCCTGCAGTGCAGGAAACCTGGGTTTGATTCATGGGTTGGGAAGATGCCCTGGAGCAGGGAATGGCAACACACTTGAGTATTCTTGCCTGGAGAATTCCAGGGACGGAGAAGCCTGGCGGGCTACAGTTCATGGAGTCACAAAGAGCTGGACATGACTGAGCAACCAACGCTTTCACATTTTTTTTCTTAGTCTAGCTAAAGGTTTGTCAATTTTGTTTATTTAAAAAAAACAGCTTTTATATTCATTGATCTTTTTGATTGTTATTCTGGTCTTTATTTCTTTTATTTTTTTCTAGGCGATTAAGGTATGAAGTTAGGCTGCCTTTTTGAGATCTTTCTATTCTTTTTCTTAATCTAGGCATTAGTAACTATAAACTTTCCTCTTAGAATTACATTTACCGCATCTTGTAAGTTTTGGTGTGATGTTTTCATCTTCATTTGTTTCAAGATATTTTTTGATTTCTTCTTTGACCTATTGATTGTTCATTAGTGTTTTGTTTAATTTCCACATATTTGTGACATTTCCAGTTTTCCTACTGTTATTGATTTATAGTTTTATTCTTGGAAAATATACTTGGTATGGTTTTTTATCTTTTTAAATTTGTTAAGACTTGTTTTCTGGCCTAACATATCTATCCTGAATGATGTTATTTGTGTGTTTGAAAAGAATATGTATTCTGCTGTTGTTGGATGGAATATTCTATAGATGTCTGTTAGGTCTCTTTGGTCTAAAATTTCCAGTTTATAATCTGGAAACCTATTGGAAACTTTTCCTTTGTTTTGCAGTTTGAGCTCCTTCTGTACCGCATTCCATCTGGAAAAATATTGGTGTCTATGGAAGGTATCATGATTTTCATACCTAAAAGCAAAGAGCACCTTAGAAATGAATTAAATAGAAGCTCTTCCTTTTGGTGATTGTTTTTATGATGGTTATGTAAAATGTCTAAATTTTTACATAGAATCTTTGTAAACTAGGACACTAGAGGGCAAATGAAACATTTAGCCTGTCCAGCAGAGTTAGGAGAAGGGCACACCTTTTTACTTTCTGCCATAGCTGTTCCAAAATGATTGCTGGTAAGTCATAATTTCAGAGCCCAGCAATGCTGTTGATGCTTATTGAAGCTGGCTATTTAAGGAGAATTGCAGAAGAGAATCCTTTTGCAAAGTGAGAAATACATTATTCGGAACCTTGAATAAATAGTGTCAATTTAGTTCTCTTATAGTAAACTTTCCTATATTAGCCTTTTTCAAATGGATCATATTTGAATGTCATTAATATTAAAATATTACCCTAGTCTTACTCTTTCTGTCTCAAAGTGAGAATGGATGTCGGTAAAAATTCTAAACCTCTATAGCTTCACAAGTGTTCTCTTTTACAGAACTGCTTTTCCCTGAGTCTTGTTTGCTTTCCTTCTCTGAGCTGTGTTAGACTGAAATGGAGATGGTGGTACTCTTTAGCCTTGTTGCATGGTGGTTTATAGTCTGTTAGAACCAGTGGCTTGAATGGTTATCCAGAAACCATTACTGCACTAAGTCTGCAAGATCACTGAAACTACAAGTCATGTCATGGAAGAAATGAGTTAAATTTTATGCATAGTTCTCTTCTATTTATTAGTAATTGGGGGCATTTTATTCTCATTGCTCTGCACATTCTACCATCAGGATGAGAGCCCTAACTCTATTCAGTTGTTCCACTGTGGTCACAAGCAAGGCAGCCTAGAGAACCCCATTTCTGCTCATGGAAAGGCAGCTCAAAAGGTGTCCTAATCAGGCATTGGCATCACCTGGAGCCCCTTCCTGTACCACCTCAGAGAACATGTGTCCAATATCTGCTCTGCTCACTTGGTTTTCTCATGGGATTGACTCCCCAGGGTAAGGACTAGTTGTCTGTGTGAAGAAACCACATTCCTGTTCATGCCCTCCTCCACTTTTTCTACCTCTTCTTCCAACTGTAGTACTCTTTTCTTCCTAGACCATTTGTACTGCATCCAGCAGAATATTAAGGCATTCAGTGAATATTTAGCACTATTAAGTGATGCTTGCTCCTTGGAAGAAAAGTTATGACCAACCTAGACAGCATATTAAAAAGCAGAGACATTACTTTGCCAACAAAGGTCCATCTACTCAAAGCTATGGTTTTTGCAGTAGTCATGTATGGATGTGAGAGTTGGACTAGAAAGAAAGCTGAGTGCCGAAGAATTGATGCTATTGAACTGTCGTGTTGGGGAAGACTCTTGACAGTCCTTTGGATTGCAAGGAGATCCAACCAGTCCATCCTAAAGGAAATCAGCCCTGAATATTCATTGAAAGGACTGACGCTGAAGCTGAAACTCCAGTACGCTGGCCACCTGATGTGAAGACCTGATTCATTTGAAAAGACCCTGATGCTGGGGAAGATTGAGGGCAGGAGGAGAAGGGGACGACAGAGGATGAGATGGTTGGATGGCATCACCGACTCGATGGACGTGAGTTTGTGTAAACTCTGGGAGTTGGTGATGGACAGGTAGGCCTGGCATGCTGCAGTCCATGGCATCTCAAAGAGTCAGACACGACTGAGCGATTAAACTGAACTGAAATATACTTCTACAGAGCACATTGTTGAAAAGGGGAACAATGCCTTGGCTGGCAATTCGGTGCCCGAAACATGCTGATAGTTACTAACCATAGACAATTTTCCCCAGAAAGTGTCTATTGAGAAAGCATCTTCTCCTTGGGCCTGGGTTCTTTGCTATCCCTGGTGCTGGTGCTGGAGCCTCTGCCTCCTCCCTCGGACCTGTGGCACAGGCTGGCCATGGACAAGTCTGTAGGAGCTGTGAGCTCACAGAGGTAATTTAGGCTTCTATCTGTAAAAGCACTTAAAAGCAAAAGGAGATGATTTCATTCTGACCTCTTCTTGCCATGTTTCAAATAAGGTGAACTTAATTTTAATAGTCATTCATCAGAGGCATTTTGGCTATTATTATGAAATCATCACTTTTAAAAGTAAGCAAATGCTTATTAAGAGGAAATTATGGGGCTTTAAAAGAGTCTTCAATTTTAAAAACACCCTTTAGTAATCCTAGATTTTCTAAAGCTTCTTAAACTTTGCTTCCCAACTTATTTTTAAGTCATTCATTTATAGACCAAAGTGCAGAGAGAAATATATCATTTATACCCATGTGTTTGGAAGTTGCTTTTTTAAGTGGATGTTTGTTTAATGTCCAGTCCTTCTGAGATACTCATTTCTCACTAATGTCCGCTATGGCTGATTGGGAAGTACTTAAATATTGTGAAGAATAGTCTAACACATATTCAGTGAATGTTTTGGGGGATAAAAATTTTCATACAATAACTTGACTTGGGGGTAAGCTAGTAGGAAGAAAGCTGCTCCATCTAATTCTCCTTTCTCTCTCCTTCTGATTATAAGGGGCCAAGCAAAGCTCAACTTTTCTCTAAAGAAGAACACATTTTTTCATCACACCTTTGCTTACAAAAGAAGTAAAAAGCTGTTGTTCCTATTTTCGTTTAGCTGACAAAATTGCAGCCATCTATTTTAAGGGAGGATTTGATTTTTGTTAACAACTGTGAGTCATTTCATATATAATACATGCTTTGGTTTTCATTCCAGCATATTTCAGAACAAAATTTTAAATATCTTTAAATAAACATGGAATACTTGCTTTCTCCAATGTGGAATAAATCTGCCCCATAAATTAATTTACACAAAATGTTCAAAACAAAAGCATAATTAATTATTTTAACCTGGGAACCTGGGATCCCTAGAAGACCTGAAGATATCCTGGAAAATGTGTGATGATTTTAATGGATGTGTGCAGGTCTCTTTTGCTTCTTAAAACTTTTTATTGGAGTATAAAAACACAGTATTGTGTTAGTTTCTGCTGTACGGCAAAGTGAATCTTTTATACATATGCACATATCCACTCTTTTTTTCTTTTTTGGCCGTGTTGCATGGCATGTGGGATCTTAGTTCCCTGACCAGGGATTGAACCCACACCCCCTGCATTGGAATTATGAAGTCTGTCACCACTGGACTGCCAGGGAGGTCCTACAAGTCTCTCTTGATGAGAAAAATATAAGGATACATTCCTTCACCTGATTGTCAGAGGTCACTGGTCAATCAAGTGGTTTTACTTCTTGTAACACAGATGTCAGGAGAGTCTCCTACTCTGTGAAGAGCTGCTTACTCCTGGCCTGACCGGTTTCCCAGCGAGTGACACTCCAGAGCCCTTTATGGGAGGCCAGGGAGCCCTGCGGCTTTCTTCCTCAGGGGACCGTGGTCTTAGTGCCCCTGGGTCTGCGCAGGTCATTCGCTCCACACGGCCCAACCTGGCCACCAACACAGCCTCTTCTGTAGTCAGTTTTCACAAGAAGAGCCACACTGGTAACATTTCTGGATTTTAGTAACCTTGTTGACAATTCTGGGGCTGTGGGGAGGGGCCCCTCAAGAAGTAAGCCCTCTCTGATGCTTCCTTGGCTGGACATCACTCTCCCCTGATCCCTCCCAAGCCTTTACTGAAAATATAACCCTTCCTCCCACTAATCCTGTTAGACGTCTCAGCTTCTGCCCCTGGTGCTTCTCTAGATATTTCCCAAAGGAAACAACCACCATCTCGTTAAATGCTGTGCAAAGATTTTAGCTTAGGTTCCCAGGAGGCACCTTGTGTGTTAGGGAAGAGCGCCCACCAGGGAAACCAGGACATTTGCGTTCTGTTAGGCCTGCCTCTTACTCGTTGTGTGACCTTGTCTAAGTCATGTGACTTCTCTGATCCTTAGGTTCTCCTTATGTACAGTAGAGACAATAAGCCCTGCATCCCCTTTCTCAGAGGCTGCTATGTTTTTCTCCCATGGCCCTGTGACATCCTGGAGGGCTCAATGGCTCCAGAGTCCCTGCCTTCAGCAAAATACCCATGAGATTACAAATTGGCTGCCCCCAGGAGTGTCTTATACAGGAGCCCTTCAGAGAAGCAGAGTACTTTTGGTGCAGTGACTTAAGCACATTGTCAAATGTATATTTTAATACAAATACTGGGCATGCTGTTATGTGTCTGGAATATTCCAGCCATGTCACCCTTCCCCATAACATAAGGGTATTCTTATGTCATAAGACATAAGGGTATTCTCAGGTCATAAGACATAAGGGTATTCTCAGGCCTGAGGGCTTGCGAGAGGGGACCTCTGGCCCCCTGGATGATGCGAGGTGTGTCTTCATTGAGCACTCACTTGCCTGGTGCCACCAGGCCCTTTTTATAAACTCATTATCCCTTTACTGGACTTCCCAGGTGGCTCAATGGTAAAGAACCTGCCTGCAGTGCAGGAGATGCGGGTTCGGTCCCTGGGTCAGAAAGATCCCTGGAGAAGGAAATGGCTACCCACTCCAGTATTCTTGACTGGAAAAACCCATGGACAGAGGAGCCTGGCGGGCTGCAGTTCATGGGGTTGCAAAGAGTTGAACATGACATAGCAGCTAAACAACAACAATCCCTTTAATGCTCACAACCACCCTGAAAATATTTTTATCTTTAGTTCTTTAGTTCAGAAACAAGGGGGCTTCCCTGGTGGCTCAGATGGTAAAGAATCCACCTGCAACACGGGAGACCTGGATTCAATCCCTGGGTTAGGAAAATCCCCTGAAGGAGGGAGTGGCTACCCACTCCAGTATTCTTGCCTGGAGAGTTCAATGGAGAGAGGAGTCTGAAGGACTGCAGTCCATGGGGTCGCAGAGTCAGACACGACTGAGTGACTTTCATTTTCACAGAAAGAAGGGAATCGAATTTCTGAGAGATTAAGCAACTTGCTCAAGGCCCCAGTTAGTATGTCTGACTCCAAAACACATGATTCTGTTATTCCAAGTGAGGGCAGAGGTGGTCGTTCGTCTTAGCAGAGGAACAGCATCTATATTTTCTGCTCCCATCCTGTTCTCTTGAACCACAGCAGGAGGCGTAAACTGGGAGGAGTGATATGTTAAAAGACCTTCAGGGTCACTGCCCACATTTTGAGAGCTTGTGAATCCAGTTCTTCAGCCACAGGTTAAAGTGCATGCTCACGAGAGGAATTTCTTTATTGCTTGCTTTGCCTCTTTCTTTATTGAGAACAGCGATCTCTGGAGTGTGACATCTAAGACAATCCATCTGATGTGGGAAAAAAATGCTAGGCAAGTAGATGTTGCCAGTGTCTTAAGGTCTGGCCGGAAAATCTGCATTTTGAATTCTGTAGGTCGGGTGGTTGCAGTGCCCATCCAGACTCAAGAGGAGAACAAATACCCTGCTCCCAGATGGAAGCAGTGCCGCAGAATGTGTGGCAGAGGATGTTCCTAGGAGCTCCATGTTCTCCACCAACTCCATCCACAAGCTGGAGTGACTGACCCTCTGAATACTCCATACACTCTAGGGTGTTTTAAAAAATATGCCAGATTGTTAGAGCCAAAGCCATAGGCAAGAACTTGAGTTTAGCATTTTTTTTTTTCCTGCTATGAACCAAGCTGAAAACTTAATAATGGAATGAGTGTAGGCTCCCAAAGTTTGGTGTCTCTTAATATCTCATGAAACTAGAGTGGATTATGTCTCCCCACATATTTTGAAATGTGTAGTGAGCCCTGCCAGGTAAGGTTTTCTACTTCTATCAATTAATATTGTAACAAGGACTTCCCTAGTGATCAGTAGCTAAGACTCTGCACTCCCAATGCAGGTTCAATCCCTGGTCAGGTAACTAGACCCCACATGCTGCAACTAAGAGTTCACATGTGCACTGTGCTTCGTCACTCAGTCGTGTCTAACATTTTGTGACCCTATGGACTGTAACCTGCCAGGCTCCTCTGTCCGTGGGGATTCTCCAGGCAAGAATACTGGAGTGGGTTGCCATGCCCTTCTCCAGGGGATCTTCCCAACTTAGGGATCGAATCCAGGTCTCCCACATTGCAGGTGGAATCTTTACCATCTGAGCCACTGGGAAAACCCAAGAATTCTGGAGTGGGTAGTCTATCCCTTCTCCAGGGGATTTTCCCAACCCAGGAGTCAAACCCGTGTTTCCTGCATTGCAGGTGGATTCTTTACCAGCTGAGTTACAAGGGAAACCCTAAGCGTTCTCATGCTGCAACTAAAGACCTGGCACAGCCAAATAAATAAGTAAATAAAAATAATTATTAAAAAATCATAACGATAGCTGGCAGCTTCTCTGCACAAAGGGTCCTGACTAGGATGCTCAGTGTAAAGTGTAGAATCCTTGGAAGGAGGGATGGGAGGAGATGCCAGAGAGAAAAGAGGGTCAGACTGAGGAGCCTTTGTATTAGTTTGCTGGGGCTGCCCTAACAAAGCACACACATGGAACAACTTAAACACTAGAAATCTATTGTTTCACAGTTCTGGAGGCTTGAAGTCCAGGATTAACGTGTCGGCAGGGCCAGTTCCTTCTGAGGACTCTGAGGGCGAGTCTGTCCCCTGCCTCCTGCCTAGCTTCTGGCCATCTCCTGGCAGTCTTTGGTGTTCCTTGGCTTGTAGGAGCATCACCGTGGTCTCTGCCTTCATCTTCATCTCCGCATTCTCCTTGTGTACATGTCTGTGTCCAGATTTCTTCTTTTTATAAGAATACCAGACATACTGACTTAGACCCCACCCTGAGGACCTTATTGTAACTACATTCCCTCTGTAAAGACTCTCCTTCCATATAAGGTCACATTCTGAGGTCCTGGGGGTTAGGATTTCAACATAAGAATTTTGCAGGAAACAGTTTGACTTCTAACAGCCTTGTAAAGCAGCAAAGGAAAGTTTAGACTTTGTCACCAGAGTTTTTATTAAGATCATGTAAGATATGTTTATGAAAGCACTTCACAAACTGTGAACTACAACACAGATGTGAGTTATTGCTGTTTTAATTGCTGTGTATTTTACTGTTTTTCAGCCTATTTCCTCCTATTTTCCTCAGATGTTTGGACATTGCATAGCAGACTGTGTAGAAAGCATGAAGAAGGCAAAATGTTTCTGCTACCATAGGATTGTTAAGCAAGAGATAATAAAGCTGCCCTTAGCATAATTCTTCTAAAGAATTAGGATCCACTAATTAATTTCTGGTTTTCTGAGGGAATTCAAGAAACTTTCTCCAGAATTTTTATTGGTCTTCTTAAGACTCGATCTCGTACTCAAGGTCACCGGGCTTCTGTATGAAATTGAAATGTTCTCTTAAAGGAAACCTAGCAGCTTCCATGCTGCACTGGAATGAAAAAGCCCAAGGACCGCTGTCTTTGGAATGTCAGGCTTAAAATATTAAAAAAAAAAAAAAAAGGATTTATATTCAGAGCAGCAGAAAACAGGGTAGAGTTCTGTTAGACTAAAAATTAAGAATGTATTAGCCCTGTGAGAAATGCCTTTCTAAGATGGAAACAGGATTGATTTTCAAGTGATTTCTTTTTCTTTGCCTGTATGATATTTTTCTGAGAGCAATTTTGTTTGCTTTGAAAACCGTCACCATCGGGTGTCTTAGAAATCCCTTGGTTGTTTTTCATCTCGTTGCAACCTACCAGTCCCCCTTCCTTCCCAGCCTCTTACATTTTCACAACAGTAGAAGATCAAAATTCATTTAAACAGAATGGACAACACCCATAAAACAGACCAAATGGTGTAATAGGAAACAAGGCACTCATTCATTCTATGTGAATTTGTTGCTCTGCTTAGGTATGTGCTGTGTTGTGCTCAGTCATGTCTGACACTTTGCGACCCCATGGACTGTAAGCCTGCCAGGCTCCTCGGTCCATGGTATTTACCAGGCAAGAATACTGGAGCAGGTTGCCATTTCCTACTCCAGAAGATCTTCCCAACTCACGGATCAAACTAATGTCTCTTGCATCTCCTATATTGGCAGGCGAATTCTTTACCACTGGGCCACCCAGGAATCCCTCGAATGTATTTATTCCTCAATGGATTTGATGTGGTTCTTAAAACCACATAAATTACAATAGGATTAAGTATCAATGAAGGGAATGGGGGTACAGGAGTGAACATGGATGACAAAATTAGAAAACTAGGTTTAACACAGTGACACGGATACCACCTGGTCCCGTGTCCTGGTGGAGGTAGACCTCAGACGGATGGTACCCACCTTGTCTGTGGCCAAGGCGCTCATCCAGGGTGTCTGGGCTCCCTAAGCTTATACAGCTAATGAGCTCCTCCCCTGAGTCTTGTCTGCAAAATTTCTTCCTTGGAGCCTATAAAAAGGATACTGTGACAAGGGGCAGGGCCAGTAGATGATTAGTGGGTACCATGTGGTTGGCCTCTTATGTCATCCCTCAGTGAGGCCAGTTGTGCAACACTGGGGACTAATTTTTAAAAAGCCAAGTCTAAAAACCATGGTCCAAGTCAAACTTTCTCATGGTCTCTCCCCATCTCAGGGTTTAACTGAGAGTATCCAGAGACACATTTCTTGAGTCTTGCAGGGGCTATGGACTATTTTAATAAGAAGAATAATGGCAAAAATGTAAACTGAGCACCTGCTGTGGAGGTGTGTTGTTCAAAGTGCTTTACCTGGATACCTGAGATGATCTGATTTACTCTGCACAGCAAAGCTGATATAGGTACTACTATTATCTTCCAGTTATAGGTTATTATCTATCTATAGGTGCTATTATTATCTCCCTTGTCACAGTATCCTTTGAGCTCCAAGGAAGAAATTTTGCAGACAAGACTCAGGGGAGGAGCTCATTAGCTGTATAAGCTTAGGGAGCCCAGACACCCTGGATGAGCGCCTTGGCCACAGACAAGGTGGGTACCGTCCGTCTGAGGTCCACCTCCACCAGGACACGGGACCAGGTGGTATCCGTGTCACTGTGTTAAACCTAGTTTTCTAATTTTGTCATCCATGTTCACTCCTGTACCCCCATTCCCTTCATTGATACTTAATCCTATTATAATTTATGTGGTTTTATGAATCACATCAAATCCTAATCCTGTTACAGATTAGGAATGTAAGGCCCCCAAAGATAAGCAACTTATCCAAGGTCATACACTTGTGGTGCATGCATGCCAAGTCACTTCAGTCATGTCCAATTCTTTGTGACCCTGTGGACTGTAGCCCAGCAGGCTCCTCTGTCCATTGGATTCTTCAGGCAAGGATACTGGAGTGGGTTGCTATGTCCTCCTCCAGGGGATCTTCCCAGCTCAGGGATCGAACCGGCGTCTCTTATGTCTCTTGCAATAGCAGGGGGTTCTTTACCACTAGCGCCACCTGATACACTTCTGGAAGTAGGTATAATTCAGGCAGTCTGAGTTCAGCCTGAGTTCAACCACCATACAGAACTTCCCAGGATAAGCCTTTTGATAACCTGATTAAAATCATTAAGCTGTCTCTCCAGAAAAATATGCATGTGGGCATAAACACAAAAATCCATGTATCATCTATATAGTGTATTGGTGTTCCCTGAGTATCTTCCAAATAGCTTAAGAGCCCCTGCTTCTGAAGACTGAATGGTGGAATGTCACTCAGGACATCCTTGGAAATATTTCTCTTATCAGGATTTTGTGAGACTGGAGAGCAGAGAGCTGGCCGATAGCAGAACCCAGGATTTAGACATGCTAGGTTGCAGGTGAAGGGCAGGTCTGTGTAAGGTGAGAGATCTCTCATGAAAGCTGAAGACTGAGTGGGTGATTGTCTCCCTGCAGAAGCAGGGAATTTGGCCAGGTAATCCCTGTAGAAAACTGCTCACGACTGTTCCAACACATGGATGAATGAGTGATTGAGGCCCTAAAGGTTTCTGCCTACAATACCATTTAAGCCGAGAAATATTGTTTCAGTAACGCAGCATTGGCCATATGAAGATTTCAATAAAGCAGCTACGGTGTACAGTGTCTCTTCCTTTTAAATGGTGTGGCTCCCAAGTAACCTCCCTAGATGAACTCTCTGCAGCTGTACCCCCAGGTTCTGATTAACTTAATCTGTTCCATAGAATTAGTGCATCTGAACAATTAAAGGTTGGAGGACCTCTGACATGGATGATGGGTTTTTGATTTTAGAATAGTTGACCTAACTATTCTTTCTACTATTCTCAATTGTCTTTTGAACCTCCATCTCCTGACAATAAAACCAAGAACAGAGTAGAAACTTAAATTGTTTTCTTATCACTCACGTGGAAGTCAACCAAAGGTAGGGTGAAATCTGCTACCTGAAAAGACATTCCTGGCATTGACCCCTTGAACTGATTTATGAAGCAGTTATGAGTATGTCCTTATAACCACAGAGAGATATTGAGTTCATGGAGTTTTCCAAAAATAATAATGCTCATTATAGCTAATGGTGTGACAGTACTCTTCTAAGACCTTTGCATGGATAATTTAATTTATTATCCACACCCCATGAGGTTGTTACTATTATTACCATCCTTATTGTGCAGATAAAAGAACTGGAGCCCTTTCCACAAAGTGGGCAAGCATTTTGTCCGTCAGATTTCTCTACAAGGTGATTAAAGGTGCTTTTCCACATGAAAAACCTGTACTACAGTTGACTCAGTGATCTAAAAAGGCAGACTATCAGGAGAAAAAACCATAAAGTTCAGAAGGAATCTATGATAGAGCAGGGGACTCCTAATTTGGAGTAACAAATAATTTGTTGTTGCTGTTTAGTCTCTAGGTTGTGTCTGACTCTTTGCAACCCCGTGGACTGTAGCCTGCCAGGCCCCTCTATCCATGGGATTTTTCCTGACAAGAACACTGGAGTGGGTTACCATTTCCTTCTCCAGGTGTTCTTTCTGACCCAGGGATTGAACCTGCGTCTCCTGCATATGGCAGGTGGATTCTAATAGCTCTCACTTTAAAAAATATTATGAATGAGGAATTCCCTGGTGGTCTAGTGGTTAGAACTTGGTGCTTTCACTGCAGTGGCCTGGGATTTGATTCCTGGTTGGTAAACTAAGATCCCACAAGCCTCATGGTGTGACCTAAAAAAAAAAAAGTTATGAACTCGCAAGAATTTTGCAATGATGCTGGGTGCACCACCCAGGCCCCTACCATTTCCCCAGCTGCTGGCAGTGTCACTGCTGAGGGTTCATAGTTGAGTTCATCCCCAGGCATTGTCTTCCCTTGTCAAGGTTTTTACTCCTTCACCAGGGGCAGCCAACATCCTATGGCTGATCAAGGCAGGGGTGTAAAGACCCAGTCTCCTGCCTCACTCTGGGATGTCTCTGAAAGACCACCAAGCTCCAGAACTTCCTCTGGAGTTAACTGAGGCTCCTTTGGATCCTGAGGAGCAGTTCAGTTCCTCCCTATCCCCATCCTACTCCCACACACCCAAGAACAGTGCTCCCTAAGGGCACCTTTTAATAAATATCATGAAGACACATTTTGATCTCAGAATCTGTTTTGTGGGGAACCAAATTTATGTCCAAATTTATGATTTTCCTTTCTTCAATTTTATTAAAAATTTTAAAATTTTATTGAAATATAGTTGATTTATAATGTCATGTTGATTTTTGTTATACAGCAAAGTGATTGAGTTTTGTGTATATATATATGTTCTCTTTTTTAAATATTCCTTTCCTATTGATGTTTATCGTAAAGTACTGAATATGGTTCTCAGTGCTATACAGTTCAGTTCAGTTAAGTCGCTCAGTCGTGTCCAACTCTTTGCGACCCCATGGACTGCAGCATGCCAGGCCTCCCTGTCCATCACCAACTCCTGGAGTTTACCCAAACTCATGTCCATTGAGTCTGTGACGCCATCCAACCATCTCATCCTCTGTTGTCCCCTTCTCTTCCTGCCCTCAATCTTTCCCAGCATCAGGGTCTTTTCAAATGAGTCATCTCTTTGCAATAGGTGACCAAAGTATTGGAGTTTCAGCTTCAACATCAGTCCCTCCAATGAACACCCAGGACTGATCTCTTTTAAGATGGACTGGTTGGATCTCTTTGCAGTTCAAGGGACTCTCGAGAGTCTTCTCCAACACCACAGTTCAAAAGCATCGATTTTTCAGCACTCAGCTTTCTTCACAGTCCAACTCTCACATCCATACGTGACCACTGGAAAAACCATAGCCTTGACTAGATGGAACTTTGTTGACAAAGTAATGTCTCTGCTTTTTAATATGCTATCTAAGTTGGTCATAACTTTCCTTCCAAGGAGTGAGCGTCTTTTAATTTCATGGCTGCAGTCACCATCTGCAGTGATTTTGGAGCCCCCCAAAATAAAGTCAGCTGCTGTTTCCACTGTTCCTCCATCTATTTGCCATGAAGTTATGGGACTGGATGCCATGATTTTAGTTTTCTGAATGTTGAGCTTTAAGCCAAGTTTTTCACTCTCCTCTTTCACTTTCATTAAGAAGCTCTTTAGTTCCTCTTCACTTTCTGCCATAAGGGTGGTGTCATCTGCATATCTGAGGTTATTGATATTTCTCCCGGAAATCTTGATTCCAGTTTGTGTTTCTTCCAGCCCAGCATTTCTCCTGATGTACTCTGCATAGAAGTTAAATAAGCAGGGTGAAAATATACAGCCTTGACGTACTCCTTTTCCTATTTGGAACCAGTCTGTTGTTCCATGTCCAGCTCTAACTTGCTTCCTGACCTGCATACAGATTTCTCAAGAGGCAGGTCAGGTGGTCTGGTATTCCCATCTCTTTCAGAATTTTCCACAGCTTGTTGTGATCCACACAGTCAAAGGCTTTGGCACAGTCAATAAAGCAGAAATAGATGTTTTTCTGGAACTCTCTTGCTTTTTCAATGATCCAGCAAATGTTGGCAATTTGATCTCTGGTTCCTTGGCCTTTTCTAAATCCAGGTTGAACGTCTGGAAGTTCACTGTTCACGTATTGTTGAAGCATGGCTTGGAGAATTTTGAGTATTACTTTGCTAGCGTGTGAGATGAGTGCAGTTGTGCAGTACTTTGAGCATTGTTTAGCAGTGCTATACAGTAGGGCCTTATTTTGTATCCATTCTATACGTAAAAGATTACATCTGTGAACCCCAACCTCCCACTCCATCACTCCCCGATACCCACCCCCTTGGCAACCACCAGTTTGTTCTCTGTGTCCTTGATTCTGTTTGTGTTTCAAAGATAGGCTCATTTGTGTCATGTATTAGATTCTACGTATAAGTGATATCATATGGGTATTTGCCTTTCTCTTTCTGACTTACTTCACTTAGTATGATAATCACTAGTTGCATCACTAGATAATTGCTAGTTGCCATTTTGCTTCAAATGGCATTGCGTCCTTCTTTTTATGGCTGAGTAGTATTCTATTGTGTATGAGCATTCTACCACATTTTCTTTGTCCATTCATCTGCTGATGGATGTTCTTTCAATGTCTTGGCTATTGTGAATAATGCTGCTATGAACATTGGGGTGCGTATATCCTTTTGAGTTATACTTTTTTTCTGGATATGTGCCCAGGAGTAGGATTGCTGGATCATATGGCAACTCTAGTTTTAGTTTTTGAGGAACTTGTATACATTTTCCATAGTGACTGCACCGACTAACATCCCCACCAGCAGTGTAGGAGAGTTCCCTTTCTCCACGCCCTCTCCAGCATTTGCTAATTGTAGATTTTTAATGATGGCCATTCTGACCAGTGTGACGTAGTACCTCAGGGTAGTCTTGATTTGGATCTCCCTAATAATTAGTGATGTTGGCATCTTTGGCCATTTATATCTCTTCTGTGGAGAAATACTTTTTTACGTCTTCTGCCCATTTTTTGATAGGGTTGCTTGTTTTTTGTTCTTGAGTTTTGTGAGCTGTTTGTGTATTTTGGATGTTAAGCCCTGTCAGTCACATCATTTGCAAATATTTTCTCCCATTCTGTAGGTTTTGTATGTTTTGTTTATGGTTTCCTTTGCTATGCAAAAGCTGATAGATTTGATTAGGTAACATTTGTTTATTTTTGTTTTCATTTCTATTATCTTGGGAGACCGACCTAAGAAAACTGGTATGATTTATATCATAGAATTTTTGATTATGATCTCTTTTAGAGTTTTATGGTGTCATACCTTATGTTTAAGTCTTTAAGCCATTTTGAGTTTATTTTTATGTATGTTGAGAGTTGTGTTCTAACTTCATTGATTTATATGTGGCTATCTACCTTTCTTCAGTTTTAAATCAATGAAAGATTGCATTCTCATTTCACACAAGGTATCTACTAAATTAGTTTTATATGTACAGATCTATTTTTATTATACCCCACTGCCTTAATAAAGAAATGCATCTATAATTGCATCTTGATAAAACTACCATGAGAATGCCACGATTTTGCTTTGTGGCTTTCTACACACCTACAGCACACACACACACAATGGCCAAGAAATTGATGCAGTTTCATACTAATATATGTGAATTTATATTAATACAAAATTAAAATCATTTTATGTGTGTATATTAACTTCATGAAGTATTGATATAAATATGAACAAGAATGTAGCCATAAAGATAAAAATGTTTTACATGCATAAAATCATTGTGTGTAACTCTGTAGACATATAGATTAAATATAAACAAAATTATAGACACACAGATAAGAACATAGCTGTGGGCATATATATATGCAATTTTGTTATTGGATCGTGTTTTCAGTATAACACTCCTTTTTTTCTTCACTGCTGGCACTTCACCTTTCTCAGGAGGATAAGTGAAGTGAAACTGTTCAGATGTGGCTTACATCAGCTGCTGGGATAGTTCAGGGAAGATTGTAATTATAGGCTGAAGATATGCTACAGAGTCCTGCAGGGCACTGAGTACTTCTTTCTTTCTGAGCCTGTGGTCAGTGGCTTGCTTTCTGTAGAGGTGATCATGCTACAGACTTGGGTGAGAGGTTCCTTTGAATGTTCTGAATTCCTTCTCTTTGTGTGAGTGCAAGCCAGGGGAGCCACTCACACAAGATGCTTTGTATTAGTTATCATGAGACACAACCAGATTTTTGAAACATGAATAAATGTTGGACTCCTCCTGGGCAAATTTTTTTTTCCATTTTTTTAAACAGAGATGATACGCATGGGCGATATGAACATGAGTCTTGTACGTGGTACTTTTATCAGTCTGATTTGCCCTGAGTTACTTTTTCAGTGTGGCATTAGAGATATATACATGCCCTTGCCCGTGTCCCATGCACTGGTGGTGTGGACTGATGAGAGAGCTGGCAGAATGAAGGTGTAGTCTGAGACATAATCATTTCCTATTAGTTGTCTAGTCAACTAACCCCATCCTCATGTGTTGAATGAAAACTAATTTAAACTCAAGACCAGGACTCTGGAAGAGATGCTGTAAGGCAAATTCTTTAAGATTCATGTTGATGTATGGCAAAACCAATACAATATTGTAATTAGCCTCCAATTAAAATAAATAAATTTATATTTTAAAAAAAGATCTGTGGTCATCTGATCAGATGGAATTCTCATCTTGGGAATTCCCATTAGATTCACCCTAAAGATGTCTGACAGTTGATTAAGACATATGTATGTGCATGTGTGTGTGTGTATGAAGGAAGAGTGAAAAAGTGTAGAATGGGAAAGAGGTGCTGAAAAGATTGTTGTCATTGATGAGCCATGTAATGGTATTTCCACAGGTAAAAAAGTATGAATATCTAAATGCAAATTAAAAGTGCAGCTCAATACCAGAAAAACAAACAACCCAATCAAAAAGTGGGCAAAATACCTAAACATTTTTCTGAAGAAGACATACAGATGACTAATAAACACGTGAAAAGATGCTTGACACTGCTTATTATTAGAGACATGCAAATCAAAACCACAATGAGGTAACATCAGTCAGAATGGCCATCATCAAAAAGTCTGCAAACAATAATTGCTGGATGGGATGTGGAGAAAAGGGAACCCACTTACACTGTTTGTAGGAAAGCAAACTGATTCAACCACTATGGAGAACAATATGGAGATTCCTTCAAAAACCAGGAATAAACTGTCATATGACCAAACAGACCCACCACTGGGCATATACCCTGAGGAAACCAGAATTGAAAAGGACACATGCACCCCAGTGTTCATTGCAGCACTATTTACAATAGCTAGGACATGGCAGCAACCTATACATATCCACCAGCAGATGAATGGATAACGTTGTGGTACATACACACAATAGAATATTACTCAGCTATAAAAAGGAACACATCTGAGTCAGTTCTAGTGAGGTGGATGAACCTAGAGCCTATTATACAGAGTGAAATTAAATCAGAAAGAGAAAGACAATCACCTATATATGGAATCTAGGAAGATGGTACCGATGGTCCTACATGCAGGGCAGCAAAGGAGACATAGACATAAAGAACATTTTGGACACAGTAGGAGGAGCGGGTGGGGTGATTTGAGAGAATAGCATTGAAACATAGATATTACCGTATGTAAAATAGCTAGCCAGTGGGACTTTGATGTATGACACAGGGAACCCAAAGCTGGTGCTCTGTGACAACCTGGAGGGATGGAGTGGGGAGGGAAGGGGGAGGGGGTTGGAGGGAGGGAACACATGTATGCCTGTGGCCTATTCATGCTGATGTATGGCAAAAAACACAACAATATTGTAAAGTAATTATCTTCCAATTAAAATAAATATTTTTAAGAAGTGGATTAAAAAGTCCAAGTTGAAAAATAAATAAGAAGTGAATGATAAAATGTGAATGATTTTTTTACATTAGCTGTACTTTTGAATAATAGCATAAACTGGAAGATCAGATGGTCATTTTTCACTTCTTCAGATCCTACCCTAACTAGTAAAACTCTTATTTACCCTGATGATGACCTTCTAATTTCATATTCATGAGCCTTCCTAAGGATACCATTTTACATTCTCATGAATTATTCTGTGAGAAAAAAAATTCTCAAAACCAACATCTGGGTGGGGTTTTCATGGTATTCACATTCATATTCTATTACTTTCCTCTGTCATCTCTTCTAGGAATAATGATTTTTTGCTAACCTAGTTGAATCTTCTTAGGTTTGAACCAACCGTCTACTCTTTTGAATGAGTTTAATTTGCACTGCTACTTTTTCTTTTTGCCTACTCTTTGAAGATTGCAATCAACTCCTTTTTGGCCTTCACTGTACATTTTCAAGTTATTGATTCACTTGCTATGTGGTATATAAATGAAGCTTACAAATGCAATTTCTTTGGTTCTTTGAGTTTTTTTTTCCCCCTTCAGCTCTCTGATGTCCCAGCAATTCTGACTCAACATTCACAATATCTCAGCCCATTAGCAGCTAGAATTTGTTGAAGCACATTGAACTATATTTCCTTGCTCTAATGAAGCACACAAAATATAACTGCTGTCTCCTCAGCAAGCTACCCTTTCTAAAGAGGGCAGAGAAAATGTTCTCTGAGAGCATAGAGCTCTCTTAATGAACTCAGAGGGACTTTCTACACTGGCCAGCTTGCATCAGTGTGAAATTCAACAGATTACGTGTACTGGGTCAGCTGCTTCTGTCTGCATACTGCCCTTTCAGTCTTTTGAATGGACATGGATAATACAGTCAGCTATGTTTTCAAACCCCATTTGGCATTTTCTGAAATGGAAAATGCAGAGATTTTGAAGAATTCATAGCCTGAATGAAGGACACAAAATATCATGATTATGTATATATAATGGAATATTACTCAGCTATTAAAAAGAATGAAATAATGCCATTTATAGCAACATTCATGAACCTAGAGATTGTCATACTGAGTGAAGTCAGACAGAGAAAGACAAATATTGTAATGACACTGCTTATATGCAAAATGGTTTTAAAAAACAATATAAATGAACTTATTTAGAAACCAGAAACAGACTCACAGACTTAGAGAATCAAACATATGCTTACAAGTAGGGAAGGGTGGTGGGTAGGGATATTTCAAGAGTTTGGGATTGATATATACATACTGCTATACTTAAAATGGGTAACCAACAGAACCTGCTATATATCAAAGAGAACTCTGCTCAATATTCTTTAACAACCTAACAGGGAAAAGACTTTGAAGAACTGTCGTCTTAGTTGCTCAGTCATGTCTGACTCTTTGCTACCCCATGGACTATGGCCTGCCAGGCTCCTCTGTCCATGGGATTTTCCAGGCAAGAATACTGGAGTGGGTTGCCATTTCCTTCTCCAGGGGCTCTTCCTGACCCAAGGATCGAACCCAGGTGTCCTGCATTGCAGGCAGACTCTTTACCATCTGAGCCACCAGGGCCTTTTGAAGAAGAATAGATACATGTATATGCTGCTGCTGCTGCTGCTAAGTCGCTTCAGTCGTGTCCAACTCTGCGCGACCCCACAGACGGCGGCCCACCAGGCTCCCCCTGTCCCTGGGATTCTCCAGGCAAGAACACTGGGGTGGGTTGCCATTTCCTTCTCCAACGCATGAAACTGAAAAGTGAAAAGGAAGTCACTCAGTCGTGTCTGACTCTTCGCAACCCCATGGACTGCAGCCTACCAGGCTCCTCCATCCATGGGATTTTCCAGGCAAGAATACTGGAGTGGGGTGCCATTGCCTTCTCCAATGTATATGTATAACTGAACATTATATGAATTACTTTGTTGTACACCTGAAACTAACATAACACTGTTAATCAACTACACTCCAATGTAAAATAACAAGCTTTTTAAAAAAGAAAGAGAAATTAGATGTAAAAACCATCTCTAAGTGAAGTTTTTTAAAGATGTGCTGTTACATGGAATGTCGGGAAATGGAGCCTGGGTAGCTATTGCTGGAGCACGGCGTAGGAGAATGGATTAGGGATATGATTGCAGGTGAAATTGGGGAGCTAGGATCTTATCTGGATGTGTAGTTTTATAAATAGCCAGATAAAGAGATTGACATGATCCTTAGGTGCCCATTCAATATGCAATCATATTTGTATTTGGAGGTATCAGATGAATATGTGTAAGTTGATGTGAAAGAGGTTCATTGCCTTTCAGTTCAACACCCAGGAATGCCAGAAAACTAGGAAAATGTAGATACCTGGGCCAGGTTCAAAATCCAGAAATGGAACCCCTCAGCTATCAGAAATGAAGAAGAACTCAAAGCCATATCAGTGAGCAGGAACTGAAACTTAAATGGACCATGAGAGAAGGCAATAAAGATGCAGGGTTTAACTACTGGCAACTGAAGTTTTAAGTTCCGTGGAGATTTCAGGCTTCGCTAGTGGCTCAGACGGTAAAGAATCCACTTGCAATGCAGGAGTCACAGAAAACACAGGTTTGATCTCTGGGTCAGGAAGACCCCCTGGAGAAGGAAATGGTAACCCAATCCAGTATTCTCACCTAGAGAATTCCATGGACAGAGGGGCCTGGCGAGCTACAATCTATGGTATCACAGAGAGTCAGACATGACTGAGTGGATAACACACATGATGACTGTTACTAATGGCATATATTAGTGTTAGTTCATGTGAACTCCTTGAAAACAGGGGTTCTCTTTGTTTGTGTGTCTTCCACTGTGCTTAACACAAGCCATAGTAGGAGCTTGGTGTAAGGTTGGTGAATGAAATAATAAGAATAATTATTCTTTTTTCTGGTTTAAAAAAATCAGCTTTATTGGGATATAGTTCACTTACCATGCTATGCACGCATTTAAAGTGCACAATTCAGTGGCTTTTAGTATATTCACAGAATTTTGCAGCCATCACCATAGTCAATCTTAGAACTTTTTCATTATCTCCAGAAGAAACCCCCTGCCTAGCAGCTGTCCCCAATACCCTTCTCCCCGTCCACCTCCTACCTTAACCTTAGTTTACCACTAATCAATTTCCTATCTCTCCAGATTTGCCTGTTCTGGATATCTCATACAGCTGGAATCATGCAGTATGTGGGTCTTTATGACTGACTGCTTTTACTTTCAGAGTTCACCCATGTTGCAACACAGATCAGTACTTTGTTTATTTTTATTGCTGAGTAATAGTCCATTGTATATAGTCCGTTTTATTTATCCATTTATTGTTTGATGGAGAATTGGGTTGTTTTCACTTTGGCTGTTATGAATAATGTTTTATGAACATTCATACACAAATTTTTGCATGGACACATATTTTCATTTCTCTTTAGTATGTGCCTAGGAGTGGACTAGCTGGGCCGTAGAGAGGAGGGAATGGAAACCCACTCCAGTATTCTTGCCTGGAGAATCCCATGGACAGAGGAGCCTGGCGGGCTATAGTCCATGGGGTCGCAAAAGTTGGACACGACTGAGCAACTAAACAACAAAATGGTAACTTACTAGATCTTCTCTGGTGACTCAGTGGTAAAGAATCCTCCTGCAATGCAGGAGACTTGGATTCGATCCCTGAGTTGGGAAGATCTTCTGGAGAAGGAAATGCCAACCCACTCCAGTATTCTTGCCTAGAAAACCCCATGGACAGAGGAACCTGGTGGGCTTCGGTCCACGGAGTCACAAGAGAGTCAGACACAACTGAGTGACTAAACAACAACAAAAATGGTAACCTACTACTTAATCATTTGAAGAACTACTAGCTACTTTCCAAAGTAGCTGCACCACTTTGCGTTCCCCTCAGCAGTGTATGAGGATTCCAGTTTCGCTGCATACTCCTCGATACTTGCTATTATCTGAGATTTTGGCTATAGCAATTCTAGTAAGTGTGAAGTGGTATCTCACTGTGGTCTGGGTTTGCATTTCTTTGATGGCTAATTATGCGAGCGTCTTTTCATGTGCCTAGTGGGCATTTGTTTGCCTTCTCTGGACAGCAATATCAGTTCTTTGGACCGTTTTTCAAAATGGGTTATTTATCTTTTATTTATGAGTTGTGGTAGCTCTTTGTACATTCTAGATGCGATTTCCCTAGAAGACATGTGGTTCGCAAAAATGTCTTCCTATTCTGTGAGCTGTCCTTTCATTTTCCTGATGGTGTCCCCTTGAAGCACAACGTTTGGATGATGTTCAGTTCATTTTTTGGTTTGTTGCTGGTGATTTGATATAATATCTAAGAAACCATTGCTTAATCCTAAGTGACTCTCCCTTAGTTTTTGAAAAATAACTTTTATTACTGTTTGACTGCCTTGAGAATTTTTTTGTTTGGTTTCATTATAGCTCTTTTTAATGCTTATATATCTGGTCCAGTTTTTCCTTCTCTTTCTCTCTGTAATTATCTATCTTTAAAAAAGATCTTCATGTATGTAATAGTTTGATCCTGTTTTTCTCACTTAAAATTTTATGGTGCATATTTTCCAGTATCATTCAAAATATTTGGAAAAGATTACATAAAAGGAGTGTAAATCCCAGTGTGTAATTTATGTATTCTAATTTATTTACTTATTTCCATATTATTATGTACTTATAACTTGCTTTCAATATTGTAGTATTACTATGAAGGGCTAGTAAACATGAGTATAAATATAATATTGTGGTATTACTATTAAGGGTTGGTCAACATGCATATAAATATACTGTGGTCCAAGTACCAAGTCCATTCCCTAGGATAGATTCTAGCCAAGAGGTGGAGTTAGTCAAAAGGCATGAACATCTTTCTAGAATGAATGCAAATTGCTTTTCAGAAAGTTGTACCAATTCACACTTTCCTAGTTAGTGACTGTTTCATTGTATCCTTATCAATATGAGTATTATTTTTTTTTTACAAAAATCAAGTAGTAACTGTAGGACCCTCCTCTTTGATGCCCCAACCACTCATTTACTTAAAGCTTGAGAATGTAGCTGCTAATTTCAGTATGAAGCAGTCCCCAAGGAAAAGTCATAAATTCTACCAAAATTTTCACACTATTTCAGTGACTTCACACTTCATTTAAAAAGGCACTAAACAATTACCAGGTTATTAACAAACGTGTATTTAAGGAACTGAAAAAAGTTCTCTCATAGAGATAACTTCTGAGCTTGTGTTGTTTTATTTTGGGGGGAGTGGGTGGGAGAGGAATCGTTGACACAAATGAACAATTTAGAGGCAAGTATCAATTTATGGGAATAATTAGCAGATGACCCTGCTCACTAGATTTGGGGAATCCTCTTGATATCTAGAACTCCGGCTTACTCTTAAAATGAGAGGCACTTAACAGCATTGAGTCCAGGCAAGTAGATCAGTGTTAGAACCCAGGTGCTACCATTTCCTGGCGGTGCAGCTTAAGGTTGGCTTAAACTGCACATGAAGCACTTAACATAACTAAGCACACACTAGATATTCAGTAAATGTCAGCTATTTTCCCTTATTATTCATCTTTATATTCCCCAAAAGACAGCAAACACTGAGGAGAGCTGGTAACAAGTACTCAATACAATTATTAAGTGAGTATATAAATAAATTATGGAAAAACTAAAAGGAATGTATATGGAAGAAACCTCCCAGATTTTTGTGTTATCAGCCACTCATAATCCTCCAAAATTAAGCCATCTCACGTTTGAAATTTCTCTAAGCGATTATCCGCTTATGCTTCCTTGTTGAGATCTTACTCTGAAATAAAACATTATTTGTAGCCTGTCATGTTTCTCTTCTTGCAGGGATGTACATTGTGTTTTAGTTTGCCATTTTAAATCATTTAGCAGATTAAAAAAATAGGAAGAAAAAAGTAATCACTTAGGGTCTAATTTAATCAAGAGGCACAGCATGAAGTGTGAAAAACTCAGTGTTGTTCTGATCCTTGGCTTCACTGAAGGCCACAGAAAGGTATAAATTAAGTGACCTTTCCAGGTCAGGATTTTATGACTTTGACAAATTCCCCAAGCTTAGCAGTTATCAGAGAAAAACATGTGAGCAAGAATATGAAGATCTTTTCTCCCCCACTACATCTTTCCATGAGTAGATAGGATAATGGGTTTGAAAGTGCCTCAAGAAAAGTTAAGTTCTATAAGTCTACAGCATTATTATTATAATGTAAGGGATATAAGCACAGCAAAAATATGGAAAGGTTCCAATTGAGCCAAAGTTTCTTTTTTATCACTTCATAAGCTCTTACAGCCAGAGGGATTATTAGCGATTTTATGGTCTAAACATCTCACGTTTATATATGAAAGAAAAGTAAAGTGACTTTATCAAGATTATATTGTTTAAAACCAAACTCCCTTTGCTCTCTATAAAAATAATAAATAGTAAAATTTAAATTTAAATTGTTCATAAAAGACTGTATTCTTTAATCTTCATGGTGCAAGAAAAATATAAACTTATGTAGTTCATTTATAAGGAGTTTGAATGCTTTATTTTTGTACTGAAAACTTTTGTTTTAGAATTAGCCAGCTGGACTCAGTTTATTTATTTAGAGTTTTTGATCATTCATTTGGCTGTGCTGTGTCTTAGGTGCAGCATGTAAGACCTTTGTTGCACCCTGCAATCTCTTAGTTGCGGCGTGTGGGGTCTAGTTCCCTGACCAGGGATCCAACCCAGGCCCCCTGCATTGGAAGTGCAGAGTCTTAGCCACTGGACCAGCAGGGAAGTCCCTGGGCTCAGTTTAGATAATCCCAGTTTTGTTGTCAACATCCTAAGCGTCATAGTCAGGAGTCAGTTGAACATATGCCTTCTTCTCTCCATCAGGCCTGATTAGGGTATTGAGTTTAGCCATGTCACAGTCACAGAGCTTCTTCACAGCCTATCTAACTTGGTTCTTGTTGGCTTTGACATCCACAGTGAATACCGGTGTGTTGTTGTCTTCTGTTTTCTTCATGGCTGACTTGGTGGTGAGGGGGAATTTGATGATGGCAATAGTGGTCAAGTTTGTTTCTCCTAGGGGCGTTCTTCCAAGGATATTTGGACCATCTTGAATATTAGCCACAGTGTGGGCTGCTAGAAGGTGGGTGATGTCCGGGTCTTCTGTTTTTGTGGCTGTGGACCCCTTTCAACACTGCCTTCTTGGCCCTCAAAGCCTTTGCTTTGGCTTTAGCTTTGGGAGGGACAGGGGATTCCTTCTTCGCCTTCGGCACCGTCTTCATGAAAAGCCGAATGTATTTTAAATGTTATTGTCCTAAGGTGAATTAGAAAATCTAAAATGAGAAATTTCAATTATGGAGGCTTCATTGGAATTGATTAGTGTTTTGAAAATGTTTTTGCTGCATAAGCAGTGCAGAGTTTAAATTCCCAGTCTCCACCCTTAGTGTAAGTTAACCGAACAGCCTTGTCCTTTGGAGAACTGTTAGCCAGGAGGGTCCAATCTTCTCTGGAGGATAATATATGCTGAAATGAGTAAAGGTTAATTAAGGCTTTTAGGAACTTCGCTTTTTTCCTGTGGAACGCCATATTTAAAGTTAAGCCCTTCCCTCAAGCAAAGTTTAAGAAGGTTGTTTCATTTGGTAGCCAGCATTCATCTTAACTTGGAGCTGTAAGTCTTGTATGCAAAGTATTGAGTGACATTTTGAATAAACAAAACCAAACACAAGGTTGCAAAAAATGTTTTTGCAAATATTACTTTGATTCTTAGGAAGTACACTTCCCTACACTCACTTTTGGATGATATTGTATTTAAAATACAATTCTCCTTTAGCCAATCCTATTTAGAAGGACTGAAGAGTGGAAGGGTGGAAACTCTAAACCACTTGAAAGTGAAAATACTAGATCTTACATTGTAATTTGAAGGGCAAATGGATGAGTGGTTGGAAGTTAAAGCTTTTGTATCGTTTATCACCAACTAGAGAGTTGTTGTCAGAAAGTGAGCATCAGAAATCATCCATAGGGAACTTATTCTTTATGCAACAGAGTAGGGCACACAGAAATCCTGGAAAAGAAGCAAAGGCAAAGGAGGGAAATGGGAAAAAAGATGATGCTGCTCTTCTTGGGCTGCAGCATATACTGCGGTCCCTGCTGCTTTGAACTTGAAATTACAGTGAGTGCTGTGGAATATATACTGCACAAGTCCTTGTCAGATACTCCTGCAGAGTTGGAAAGCGAGATGATTCTGTTCCCCTTGCAGAAAAGACAAAGTCCTAGTTCTTCCAAAAAGCAGTGACTGTGACATAATGCTCGCTTTAAATGATTTGAAATCATTTTCATTGGTACTTACCTGGCAGGCTCTATCGTGTTCCGTTTCACCAACCTTCTCACAGTGGTACAGTGTATTACCGCTTGTCAGCAGCTGTGGAAGTTTGATAAGACAGGATGATGTATACAAACAATTTCTTCTTCAGAAGAATTCATCCCGAAGAATTGTCAAATTATTTTTAAATGGCTGTAGTTCTTAATGAAACATTGCAAGAGAAATTTAAAGCTTCACTTCTGTGATGTGGCCTTGCTATTCAGTAGTCATGTTGTAGCATTGTGAGATGGGTCTGAGCTGTGACATGCTTTAGGGACTGTCTTTTCTAAAGCACTGATTTTTCTAATGAGATAAGGGAGATCCAGAGAGGTTAGGTAACTTGAAGGCTCTAAAGAAAATTTGAGGGTCGAAGGAACCTTTAGAAATCCAGAAGATCACAGTCAGTCATATTATGAAGGAGGCTAAAGAGGTCTAGAATTTCTTCAATGTTGACAACAGGTCACTGGAGCTGATAGCAATGGAGAGAAGGAAATAGACTGTTAAGAGGAGTGTTTCCTTGACTTTGGTTACAGTGTTGGAATAGTACTAGTCTTGTGTTGAGACAGTATTGCAGAACAGTTTTCAGTGGTTTTCTATGTTAAGTATAGGGGCCAGGCTCTGATTCTTTTATTTATTAATTTTTTACTATTATTTATCAGGGTTTACAGGGTTGGGGTTTTTATTGTTGCTTTATAAAGTTGTATTAGTTTCTGCTGTACAACAAAGTGAATCAGCTGTATATATACATATATCCCCTCTCTCTTGGACCTCTCTCCCACCCCCAGCACCACCCGACCCCTCTAGGTCATCACAGAGCCCTGAGCTGAGCTCCCTGCACTACACAGCAGCTTCCCACCAGCTATCTGTTTCACACATGGCAGTGCACATACTTTAAGTCCAGTCTCCCAGTGCATCTCACCCCCGACCCGTGTCCACTTGTCCATTCCCTGTGTCACTATTCCTGCCCTGAAAATAGGTTCATCGGTACCATTTTTCCAGATTCTGTATATATGCATTAACATACGATATTTGTTTTTCTTTTAACTTACTTCGCTTTGTATGACAGTCTCTTGGTCGATCCATGTCTCTACAAATGATCCAATATCATTCCTGTTTATGGCTAATATTCCATTGTATATACATACCACATCTTCTTTATCCATTCTTCTGTTCACAGGCTCTCATTCTGAACAGCTATCTGGGAGGGGTGTAAAGGAACTGGTGAAGTCTGATGTGAAAAATCTTTTTCATTGATTTAAAACCTAAACTTTGAGTAACTCGAATTTTCCAGACTCCCTCATAGTAGGCTCTTCCACATGAAGAATAGGAAGGGAGAATCTGCAATCTTAATCTCTGTATTTGGGTTCAGAGACCAAGACACAGGGCAGCCTGTGACAGAGGCAAAACTGTACCTTTATCTACTCTAAAACATCTCTTGATTTTTAGTGCTTGTTTGATCATGACATTATGATACTAGAGACCAGGATCAGCCAGGGAGAGCGAAGAGCCCTGGTTGCCTTGATGATGATTTCTCCTTTGGCAGGGCCTAAGAAACTAGGAAAGTGGCAGGTGAGGTGGATGGAAAGAGCTGAACAGACGCCTGAAGAAATCACCCGTTCTTATGAGCTCTCTTGACAAATGTAATGACCTGGTGACGAATTTCTTGCCCTATGAGGGATTATCTATTAGCCCTGGGATTATTCCACTACTCTTAGTATCAATAAGGCAAAGATGTGAGCTTATAATAATTGCATTCTACTAAAATATTCCTTCTATACCAAATGGGTTTAAAATTATTGTCATTATTCATATTACTTTATCTATGTAAATAATAGCATTCTACTTAATACTTCTGCTTTAATATTGTTTGTATAATATTAAAGTATCATTTGAATTCATTAAGAAAGGGATTATTGAGCAGAAATTCTGTGGAAAAGGATACCAGTAGCTCCTCATATTTTCCCCTTCTTCTTGCCTTGTAGCAGAACACTGATAGTAAAGCCAACATGGTCTAAGGTCCCTTGTAGCCAAGTCTGGCCACATGACTAGGATCTATTTAAGATGATACAAACAGAATTGTTGTTTGGGGCCTTCAATAGGTTATCCGAAAGAGAGGAGTGTGCCCTTTCTCTGCTCCTTCTCCTTTTTCTTGGCTGAATTTAGAGGAAATGGATGGAGCTCAAGGAGAACCTTGAACTTAAAAGTAATATGGGAAAGATATGGAGCAGAAGAGCTATGAACCCACAGCAGCTTTGAATCCCCCGCTGACGGACTTCTTTGCTAAGTCGTTTCAATCGTGTCTGACTCTTTGTGACCCCATGGACTGTAGCCTGCTAAGCTCCTCTGTCCATGGGATTTTCCAGGCAAAAATACTGGAGTGGGTTGCCATTTCCTCCTCCAAGGGATCTTCCTGACCCAGGGATTGAACCCACATCTCTTACATCTCCTGTACTGGTGACAGAAATACTCATTTCATTCTCATTTAAGTCACCACTACTTGGGGGATCTCTGGATATATTCAGCTACATGTAATCCTAAGCAATACAGGTCTTAATTTAAAATATTATGAAAAACATTTAGTCCATATAGAAAAATCATTGAGCAAAACATCTTGCCAGTAGACACACAAAAGTATATTATCATTGTAAATGGCAGTTTGCCCTAGGAGTTGAAAAGTTTTCATGTCATAACATTGAGGTTTTGAAGCAGTTCAGTTCAGTCGCTCAGCTGTGTCCAACTCTTTGCGACCCCATGGAATGAAGCACGCCAGGCTTCCCTGTCCATCACCAACTCTTAGAGTTTACTCAAACTCATGTCCATCAAGTTGGTGATGCCATCCAACCATCTCATCCTCTGTTGTTCCTTTCTCCCATCTTCAATCTTTCCCAATATCAGGGTCTTTTCAAATGAGTCAGCTCTTCGCATCAGGCAGCCAAAGTATTGGAGTTTCAGCTTCAGCATCAGTCCTTCCAATGAATATTCAGGACTTATTTCCTTTAGGATTGACTGATTTGATTACCTTGCAGCCCAAGGGACTCTCAAGAGTCTTCTCCAACACCACAGTTCAAAAGCATCAATTCTTCGGTGCTCAGCTTTTTTTTTATAGTCCAACTCTCACCTCTATACATGACTACTGGAAAAACCATAGCTTTGACTAGACGGACCTTTGTTGGCAAAGTAATGTCTCTGCTTTTTAATATACTGTCTAGGTTGGTCATAGCTTTTCTTCCAAGGTCATAGCTTTTCTTGCAAGTGTCTTTTAATTTCATGGCTGCAGTCACCATCTGCTGTGATTTTGGAGCCCCCCCAAATAAAATCTGTCACTGTTTCTATTGTTTCCCGATCTATTTGCCATGAAGTGATGGGACCAGATGTCATGATCTTAGTTTTCTGGATGTTGAGTCTTAAGCCAAGTTTTTATCTTTCCTCTTTCACTTTCATCAAGAGACTCTTAGTTCTTCTTCCCTATCTGCCATAAGGGTGGTGTCATCTGCATATCCAAGGTTATTGATATTTCTCCTGGCAATCTTGATTCCAGCTTGTGCTTCATCCAGCCTGGCATTTCACCTGATGTACTCTGCATATAAGTTAAATAAGCAGGGTGACAGTATACAGCCTTGACGTACTATTTTCCCAATTTGGAACCAGTCTGTTCTTCCATATCCAGTTCTAACTGTTGCTTCTTGACCTGCATACAGATTTCTCAAAAGGCAGGTCAGGTGGTCTGGTATTCCCATCTCTTGAAGAATTTTCCACAGTTTGTTCTAATCCACACAGTATTGTCAATAAAGCAGAAATAGATGTTTTCCTGGAACTCTCTTGCTTTTTCAATGATCCAGCAGATGTTGGCAATTTGATCTCTGGTTTTTCTGCCTTTTCTAAATCCAGCTTGAACATCTGGAAGTTCATGGTTCATGTACTGTTGAAGCCTGAGTTGGAAAATCTTGAGCATTACTTTGTTAGCCTGTTAGATGAGTGCAATTGTGCAGTAATCTAAACATTCTTTGGCATTGCCTTTCTTTGGGATTTGAAACAGATTTTCCCTTAAATGTTTAAATGCCGGCCTTGAGAGGGTTGCTGATCCAGTAATTCAGGAAACTCAGTACTGTACCACGTGTGTCGCTTACTGGTGCTGTGCTCTTGAATAAGCCCTTGTGACCTTGGATTGTCCCTCTGTAAAAATACCAATTCTGGACTAAGTCATCTCCATAGTTCCTCTAAGCTCTGTGGGCCTTAAATTTATAAAATTTCCTGTATTCTTGTAAAACCACCAGAACTCTTTCTGGCCCTAGCTACATATGTAAATATAGGTTAACAAATACTTACAGAGTGCCTGGTATATATAGATGATTCCCCAATTTTGCACTATAGGGGATATGTGTGTGGGGGGGAGAAGAGGCACACACAGCTCATTTGCAAAGAATTTACATTCTAATGGTGTAGCACATGAGGCAAATAGCAAGTCATAAGATTTTGAATGACCCCTGTCTCCTGACTCCTAGTTCAATGATGGCTCCTCTCTCCTCTTACAGAGCTCCACCTGTTAAAGTGACAGACGTCTCCTGGCCATGTGGTCTATAGAGCTCTTACTAAATTCCAAAAATGTTATTTTATACCATGAACTACAATTCTACTCTCTTATGACTCATTTAAGTCTAATCTGCTTGCTATGATAACAGTCATTCAACTTCTCTCTAACATTAGCTGTGCTTTATCTCACTTGTAAAGCTACATGTCAGCGAGAGCAGAATATTCTCTTGATAACTGAATGCCCACATGTCGAAAGAATTGGTGAAACAGTTAAATCAGAAAAGAGTTTCTGGAAGAAGTGAGCTTTGATCTCAGGCTCCAAGGAGGTGACAAATGGAGGTTGTCAAAGATGTCAGGAAATTGTCTTCTTTTATATATAATTTTTAAATGTATTTATTTACCTATTTGGCTGCACCAAGTCTTAGTTGTGGCACACAGGATCTTAGATGTGTCTTGTGGGATGTAGTTCCCTGACCAGGGATCCAACCTGGGCCCCCTGCATTGGGAGCTTGGAGTCTTAGCCACTGGACCACCAGAGAAATCCCAGGAAGTCATCTGAAAGGGGGGTAAGTGGTATTTGCAAAAGGACTGGATTGGGAATGTTGAAGGGCATGCATGCATGTGGCCAATGGTGGCCAAGTTGGCTGTGGGGAATAGGACCTGAGACCTTTCCTGCCATTCTTTTTTAGCCTTGACTCTCTTATTAGCTTGAAATATACCTTTTAAGCCCAGTGCTTGTCTTGAGTATGGCAGGAGCTCAGGTGAAAGAGAGATGGGTAAGAAGCTGACTCTGGTGGAAGTCATTTTAAAGATACAAAGCAAGGAATGACAAAGTCATCAGTACAAGAATGTGTCCCCTTTGTGCAAAGATATTCTGCTTGCATATTTAGGTTTTATGCTTCACTGTGTGTTTATATGGTGGAGATGAGATAAAGTTGCAGAAGGAACTTCAAATTGCCTGACTTTTGAAAGTTAAGTCAGCTGTGACTTTCCACTAATAAAGTATCTTCGTGGGCTTAATTTTCTTGCAGGTGCGTGCGTGTGTCTCTGTATGATGTATGTAGCTTGTATGTGTAGTGTGTGTGAGAGAGAGGGAGAGTTAATGTAAAGAGAATAAGTAGGCAACTGATTTATTGCAAGCAGTATATTTACCTGAGTATATCATCACTGAAATTAACATAGATTTTAGAAGTGGAAAAATGCCCTGGTGTTCAGTGTCAGCTCCTGTCTCCTCCTTTTGCAGCACAAATCTTTCCTACAGAGTCATGACAGTTCCTGAGCTCCGATTTGGACTTTGTCAAGGAAATAAAGCACAAAGTCGCATGTTCAGATATCACTAAATGGCTGCCTGCAGCAAGCTAGGTTGGCCAACCCCAAAACAATGCATGTACATTGCATACCAATGGGACACTGGACTGTGTTTTCAGTCACAGGCATGGAAGCACTTCCTCCTCCTGCGTTCTCTTCTAAGTTTCTCTGCCATCTTGCTTGTGCCTGGCAAATCCCTGTCCTCATAAGCAAATACAAATGATCGAGAAATCCTTTTGAAGAAGGGAGCAGGGCCTTTTCCAGTTTCCTTTCTTTTATAGCTACTTAAGCTATAGCTATTTATAGATTCTGACAGATTGTGGTCCACTGGAGAAGGGAATGGCAAACCATTTAAGTATTCTTGCCTTGAGAACCCCATGAACAGTATGAAAAGGCAAAATGATAGGATACTGAAAGGGGAACTCCCCAGGTCAGTAGGTGCTCAATATGCTACTGGAGTTCAAATAACTCCAGAAAGAATGAAGGGATGGAGCCAAAGCAAAAACAATACTCAGCTGTGGATGTGACTGGTGATAGAAGCAAGGTCCGATGCTGTAAAGAGCAATATTGCATAGGAACCTGGAATGTCAGGTCCATGAATCAAGGCAAACTGGAAGTGGTCAAACAGGAGATAGCAAGAGTGAACGTCGACATTCTAGGAATCAGTGAACTAAAATGGACTGGAATGGGTGAATTTAACTCAGATGACCATTATATCTACTACTGTGGGCAGGACTCCCTTAGAAGAAATGGAGTAGCCATCATGGTCAACACAAGAGTCCAAAATGCAGTACTTGGGTGCAATCTCAAAAATGACAGAATGATTTCTGTTCGTTTCCAAGGCAAACCATTCAATATCACAGTAATCCAAGCCTATGCTCCAACCAGTAATGCTGAAGAGGCTGAAGTTGAACGGTTATATGAAGACCTACAAGACCTTTTAGAACTAACACCCAAAAAAGATGTCCTTTTCATTATAGGGGACTGGAATGCAAAAGTAAGAAGTCAAAAAACACCTGGAGTAACAGGCAAATTTGGCCTTGGAATACGGAATGAAGCAGGGCAAAGACTAATAGAGTTTTGCCAAAACGACGCACTGGTCACAGCAAACACTCTCTTCCAACAACACAAGAGAAGACTCTATACATGAACATCACCAGATGGTCAACACCAAAATCAGATTGATTATATTTATTGCAGCCAAAGATGGAGAAGCTCTATACAGTCAGCAATGACAAGACTGGAAGCTGACTGTGGCTCAGATCATGAACTCCTTATTGCCAAATTCAGACTGAATTTGAAGAAAGTGGGGAAAACCACTAGACCATTCAGGTATGACCTAAATAAGTCCCTTATGATTATACAGTGGAAGTGAGAAATAGATTTAAGGGACTAGATCTGATAGAGTGCCTGATGAACTATGGACGGAGGTTCATGACATTGTACAGGAGACAGGGATCAAGACCATCCCCATGGAAAAGAAATGCAAAAAAGCAAAATGGCTGTCTGAGGAGGCCTTACAAGTAGCTGTGAAAAGAAGGGAAGCGAAAAGCAAAGGAGAAAAGGAAAGATATAAGCATCTGAATGCAGAGTTCCAAAGAATAGCAAGGAGAGATAAGAAAGCCTTCCTTAGCTATCAATGCAAAGAAATAGAGGAAAACAACAGAATGGGAAAGACTAGAGATCTCTCCAAGAAAATTAGAGATACCAAGGGAACATTTCATGCAAAGATGGGCTGATTAAAAGACAGAAATGGTATGGACTTAACAGGAGCAGAAGATATTAAGAAGAGGTGGCAAGAATACACAGAAGAACTGTACAAAAAAAGAGCTTCACGACCTGGATAATCACGATGGTGTGATCACTCACCCAGAGCCAGGTATCCTGGAATGTGAAGTCAAGTGGGCCTTAGAAAGCATCACTACGAACAAAGCTAGTGGAGGTGATGGAATTCCAGTTGAGCTATTTCAAATCCTGAAAGATGATGCCGTGAAAGTGCTGTTCTCAATATGCCAGCAACTTCGGAAAACTCAGCAGTGGCTACAGGACTGGAAAAGGTCAGTTTTCATTCCAATCCCAAAGAAAGGCAATGCCAAGGAATGCTCAAACTACCGCACAATTGCACTCATCTCACACGCTAGTAAAGTAATGCTCAAAATTCTCCAAGCCAGGCTTCAGCAATACATGAACCGTGAAATTCCAGACGTTCAAGTTGGTTTTAGAAAAGGCAGAGGAACCAGAGATCAAATTGCCAACATCTGCTGGATCATGGAAAAAGCAAGAGAGTTCCAGAAAAACATCTCTTTCTGCTTTATTGGCTATGCCAAAGCCTTTGACTGTGTGGATCACAATAAACTGTGGAAAATTCTTCAAGAGATGGGAATACCAGACCACCTGACCTGCCTCTTGAGAAACCTATATGCAGGTCAGGAAGCAGCAGTTAGAACTGGACATGGAACAACAGACTGGCTCCAAATAGGAAAAGGAGTACGTCAAGGCTGTATATTGTCACCCTGCTTATTTAACTTCTATGTAGAGTACATCATGAGAAACACGGGGCTGGAAGAAGCACAAGCTGGAATCAAGACTGCCGGGAGAAATATCAATAACCTCAGATATGCAGATGACACCACCCTTATGGCAGAAAGTAAAGAGGAACTCAAAAGCCTCTTGATGAAAGTGAAAGAGGAGAGTGAAAAAGTTGGCTTAAAGCTCAACATTCAGAAAACTAAGATCATGGCATCTGGTCCCATCACTTCATGGCAAATAGATGGAGAAACAGTGGAAACAGTGTCAGACTTTATTTCTTTAGGCTCCAAAATCACTGCAGTTGGTGACCTGCAGCCATGAAATTAAAAGACGCTTACTCCTTGAAAGGAAAGTTATGACCAACCTAGATAGCATATTGAAAAGCAGAGACATTACTTTACCAACAAAGGTCCGTCTAGTCAAGGCTATGGTTTTTCCAGTGGTCGTGTATGGATGTGAGAGTTGGACTGAGAAGAAAGCTGAGTGCCGAAGAATTGATGCTTTTGAACTGTGGTGTTGGAGAAGACTCTTGAGTCCCTTGGACAGCAAGGAGATCCAACCAGTCCATCCTAAAGGAGATCAGTCCTGGGTGTTCATTGGAAGGACTGATGCTCAGACTGAAACTCCAATACTTTGGCCACCTCATGCGAAGAGTTGACTCACTGGAATAGACTCTGATCTATTGGGGGCAGGAGGAGAAGGGGACAACAGAGGATGAGATGGCTGGATGGCATCACCGACTCGATGGACATGAGTTTGAGTAAAGTCCGGGAGTTGGTGATGTACAGGGAAGCCTGGCGTGCTGCGATTCATGGGGTCACAAAGAGTCAGACATGGCTGAGCGACTGAACTGAACTGATTTATAGATTAAGGTAATTTCTTGGATGCACTTAATCTACTCTCTACATGTGCCAGTCCACACATAAACATATAGCTGCATGAATTTGCTCCACCATTGTGTACCCAAACACCACGTTGTTGTATGTTTCTGTATCTAGTTCAGTCTCTGTTTTAACCCCTGTTAACTAGCGTAGCCAGCTACCCAGTTTCAGTCATCACTGGAGGCCTCTGTCCCTGAAAGTTGCTCAAGGGTCCCATGGTATTCTGTGACTTAGAGAATCTGGGGAAGGACTTCCAACTCTGTAGCCCATTGTGGTCACTGCTGTGTGTTGTGGTCTGTTGCAAGGGAGGAGGCCCATCTCCCACATACTGGATGTGGGAGTAGGCATCATTCTTCATGTCAGTCAATCTCCACGTGATCTCCAGTGCCCTTAGCCTACAGAGGCTCAAAGCAGGCTTTCCCTTCTGAGCCAGAGATTGAGGTCGGGCCTCAGCAGTGAGAGCGCTAAGTCTTGTCACTAGATCTGTGGTCAGTGACATGGCTCTGGCCCTTTGGCTTTGCAGAAAAGAATTCCCACAAAGACGGGAAGTAGTGAAACAAGTTAAGTATTTATTAAGAAGAAATAGAATGCAGTATGTGTGGATAGACATTCGGGGGTACTCAGAGAGTCACACACTCGTGGTAGTTTAAATCACTTATGGAGACATTTCTTCTGGGTTTCCTTTGGCCAATCCTTTTGATATGTCTGGGTCTGAATCTGTACTTGGTACATCTCAGGATCCTCCTATGTTGTTGTTGTTCAGCTGTTAAGTTGTGTCTGACTCTTTGCAACCCCGTGGACTGCAGCACACCAGGCTTCCCTATCTTTCACTAGCTCTCAGAGCTTGCTCAAACTCATGTCCATTGAGTCAGTGATGCTATCCAACCATCTCATCCTCTGCCACCCCTTTCTCCTCCTGCCCTCAATCTTTCCCAGCATCAGGGTCTTTTCCAAGGAGTCAGTTCTTTGCATCAGGTGGCCAAAGTATTGGAGCTTCAGTTTCAGCATCAGTCCTTCCCATGAATATTCAGGACTAATTTCCTTTAGGATGGACTGAATTGATCTCCTTGCTGTCCAGGAGACCCTCCAAAGTCTTCTCCAACAGCAAATGTGTTCACACAAATCTCTCAACCAGGGTGGATTCCAGCAACGAGGCCTATGGGTAGCCTTAGCATCAGTCTTCTTTTGACCTGCAAGGAATTTACTAGTCAAGAAAGGCTCCTTGACTTTGAGAATGACAAATACATAGTCTCTTATCTGGGCACGGCCCAGCCTCCTGTCTCAATTGCCCTGCTATTGATATTTTGGAGTTTCTGTCCATAAGGAATCAACTCCTAATGCTTACCTTGTTGGGGGAGAGGGGGCATCTACCCCCTGCCTCACTTGTACTCAGGCTCCAGCCTCCCTGACCATCCCATCAGACATCACGGACAATCAGTAGGATAGAGGAGGGCAGAGGCAGGCTCTGTAGCGCCTCTCCAGTCTCTTTTAATTTCCAGGTCATTGTAACCATCTAAACTCAAAGCCACATCCATCTCTTCGGCTAGTAACAAACTCCAAAGCCTGGATAGTGTTTCCCCGCTCCCCCTCAAATTTCTGGCAATTTCTGTTTTCAATTCCTAAATCTAATATTTCTGGACGCCCTGAACACAAAACTCAAGACTTTGTCTTATCTAGAAGAAAGGGAGCTAAATTTGCCTTATTTTTCCTAGATCCTATTGCAGTAGCAGGGACAAGAATATAAAGTCATGTCTTAATAGATTATCTGCCACATACACACCAGAGGAACTTGTGGCAGGGGAAGGAAAACAGGAGTTTTTTTGATCAGTGGAAAATGGGCAAACTTTTTTCTTTGTTTTTATTATTGATGTTGTTTAGTGTTATGAAGTACAAGAGTTTTCTAAAGATTGATGTGACTGATAAATTGAGTCACCATCCAGAATTGACTGCTTATTTCTCTATCAAAGATCTACCAAACTTGTTCCATTTAGAAATTTAGGTTAATTATTCTTCCATTCTGTTGGTATCATGCAGGTTCATGTCTCTTGAATGCTTAAAGACGCAAAATCATGATCTGATTGCTTAAGCCTCTTAACAAGGATGGAGAGGTATTTAGAAAAAGCCAAATGAGGACGTTTATCCCAGAGAGTTTTGTGAGAATGAAAATGAAGTGAATATTTACAGTAATGATGTATGTTTTGTGAATGAGTCCCTCTAGATTGCTAACTTTATCCTTTGATCTGAAAACATGACAGTGATTGAAAAATCAATTAGCACATATACCGTATGTCCAAACAGCCTAAAATAAAGGTGAGGGAGGTGATTTTTAAATGTATTAGGAGCAATACAATTAAAAGTACATTTTTAAATGTATTAGGAGTCGTTAATCCATGAATAACTCCTCCCCAAATTAAGCAGGGTTAATTATAAGGTATGTATACTGTATTCACTTTCTATTGCTGCTGTAACAAATTGCTGCAAATTTAGTGGCTTACAACATTCATTCATTGTCTTTCAGTTCCATAGAGCAGGAGTCATGGTACAGCATGCCTCAGCTGGGTCCTCCACTTTAAGTCTCGCAGAGACAAAATCAAGGTTGGGAGGGTTTCGTTCCTTTCTGCTTTCAAGCACATTCTATTGTTGATCAAATCCAGTTCTTTGTGGTTGTAGGACTGTGCTTCCTTGATGGCTGTCAGCTGGGGGCCATCCTAGGCTTTTTCTGCTCCTTTCATCATGTTACCCTCTCCATCCTGGTGCCAGTCAAAGCTTTAACTGCTTCTCACACTTAGAATCCCTCTGACCTGGTCATTTATTGTGTCTCTTGTCTCTGTCTAGAGGAAGTTCTCTACTTTTAAGGGCTCATGTAAATGAAGTGACCTGCCCAGAAAATTCACATAATTTTCCTTATAACGCATAGTTTAAGATGTAATCTTATGCTTTTTACAGAGAGGAAAATGAAAACTTATTTTGTAGATATATTTTAATACTTTTTTGACTGTGTCAGGTCTTAGCTGTGGCCCTTGGGATCTTTGTCGAAGCACACAAGTTCTCTAGTTGTGGCTTGCAGGCTCTAGAGTTTGGATTCAGTTGCACGTGGGATCTTAGTTCCCTGACCAGGGATTGAACCTCTGTCCCCTGCATTGGGAGGTGGATTCTTAATCACTGGACCACCAAGGAAGTCCCCACTCATTATGTTTTGATATTAAATCAAAATGCGTTTTCTAGGAATTTCCCTGGTGGTCCAGTGGCTAAGGCTCCATGCTCCTAAGGCAGGTGGCCTAGCTTTGATCCCTGGTCAAGGAACTAGATCCCATTTGCCACAACTAAGGATCCTGCATGCTGCAATGAAGATCAAAGATCCAGTGAGCCACAGCTAAGACCCAGCATGGGCAAATAAATAAATATCTTTTAAAATTAAATAATGTTTTCCAGTATTATCGTTTTTTCACATTAAAATCTCAGCTTTTCTTTATCATTTGGGTCCCCTTTAAGTAGTTTTAAATTCTTAGAAGTCATACTCATATTTGCGTGTTAATTAATCTGTATTGGTGAGAATATATATAAAAAACATATAACATGCATAATAAAAGAGCAGGGAAACTAACTCTGGCTTTAATGAAGCTGTATTTAAGGCTGCTTGTGGTTATTAAACCACATATAAAGTGACTGTCTTAGTTATTATACTCAGCAGGTACAGTTATTTTATTATGAGATAGTTTCAATATTGGTTTAAATAAAATTGATTTTCATGGACTACAGTTTAGTTTGAATGTCTGTGTTTTATTCTGGATTATAATGCCTTTAGGAGGTAGTGGATAAAGGAAATATCCAATTTGTCATAGATTAAAATGTTGTGTGCTGCCCAGGTCTGGTAACACAGCTGAGTAGCTTAAAAAAAAAAAAAAAAGGAAGCAAACTTCAGAGTTAGGCAGAAGACCAAATGCTGACTTTGTTCCTTAGCAGCTGTGTGACCTCAGACAACTTACTCATCCTCTCTGATACTCCCTATCTGCATGTGCATAATGGGGATATCAGTATAAAGCTGCAGGAAGAGGGCATTGATGAGGATTAAATGAGATTAATGGGAGATCCCTCATCACTTCTGGTATGCAGGCAGAGTTAAAAAATTATGGGTTACCTTTGCTTTGTCTCTCAGGGTCTGTAATATGCTGATATGTGAATCTCATCCTTGATAGCTGATCTGAACCCAAGCCCTAATTTTGTGATGGAGGAGTCCATTTAGATTTAATATTCTTTAATATTCTTTCATATCCAGAGAAGGCAATGGCAACCCACTCCAGTACTCTTGCCTGGAAAGTCCCATGGACGGAGGAGCCTGGTGGGCTGCAGTCCATGGGGTCACGAAGAGTCAGACATGACTGAGCGACTTCCCTTTCACTTTTCACTTTCATGCATTGGAGAAGGAAATGGCAACCCACTCCAGTACTCTTGCCTGGAGAATCCCAGGGACGGGGGAGCCTGGTAGGCTGCCATCTATGGGGTCACACAGAGTCAGACACGACTGAAGTAACTTAGCAGCAGCAGCAGCAGCATTCTTTCCTATTGTCTTATTATACTTGAAAAAAAAATTCAGTTTCATCTTTCGGGTCTACTAAAAGAAGTATTTTATGATCATTTGCTAATGCAATAATAAAAATGCTTTTTAAAAGGATTAGAAACTTGAAGTTTCATTAGGGGGCCAGAAACAATAGAATTTTATTATTTACATTAGATTTGTCATTTCAATAAAATAGCAAATGCTCCTAGTTGAAAGGCCTTACTTACCACAAGAGCTTAAAGTTAATCATTCTTCTCAAGAGTAGCTAGAATATCCTTTGTGTTGCATGTTTTTTTCTGGGATAAAAGAAAGTAGCTTTGATTGGTAATTTGAAGGCAGGGTCGCAGTCCCCTTGTGGTTCCTTTGGTTCCTTCTTTATTGAGCCTTCCAGATGCCTCTGTCCATGGTGCTGACCTCCAGACATGCTCCCGTTTAAGTATTGGATGGTCCAGGGTTGTTGTTGTTGTTGTTTTTCATGCTAGGTTCCTAAAGAGCTCCCTTTGGTTTGTAGCTGCTGTTCTTCTCTGTTGAGTCTGTATCATTTTACGCTCTTCTGCAACTTCCCCAGTGCTTAAAGGACCAGCTTGTCCCTGGTTACTATTTTTAAAATTTGGTTATTCAGTGTTTTAATGCTGTGGTTTAGTTTTTTGAAATGTTTCTTGGTCCAGCTCACTCATGGTTGATGAGATTTAAATCCATGCCAGTGGTATCCTCATTCCACAAATTTTTACTGCTCTCTTTCTATTTAAGAAAATCTCAGTCTTCCTTCTGTATTTCTCCTTTACTCTCACATTACAACCATACTTACAACACTTCAGGGGTCAACCACAAGTCAGGTTGTCACCTGCACCTCTGATTGATAGGCTGTAGATCCTGGGTTCTACAAACCTTGGATTCCTTGAAAACTCCCTCCTTGGATTCTATTAACTTTCTAGAGGAACTCACAGAACTCAGAGAATCAGTGTACTCAAGAGATTACTGGTTTTTTAGAAAAGGACATAACTCAGAAACAGCCAGATGGAAGAATGTCATAGAGCAAGTTATTGGGGGAGGGCACATAGCTTCCACACACTCTCCCAGCACTTGTTCACCATCCCAGAAGCTCTCCTAACCTTGTCCTTTTGGAGTTTATTCAGACTTCTTTACAAAGTCATGATTAATTAAATAACTGGCTGTTGGCAGTTGATTCAACCTCCAGCCCCTCGCCCCTCTCCAGAGGTTAGGGAGTGGGACTACAAGTTCCAGCTCTGAAATCACATGGTTGGGCCCGCTGGCAACCAGTCCCCAACCTGAGATGATCTAGGGGCTTTCCAAAACCACCTCATTAACATAACTCAAGACACCTTTATCACTCCCGTCACTTAAGAAATTCCAAGAGTTTTAGGAGTCTGTACTAGAGACAAGAGATGTTCTACACAAGGAACAGGGATAAAGACTAGCTATATATTTCTTGTTATAAATCACAATACTACACCTCCTAAGTATAGACTCTTGTCATGGGCACTCTAGAAAAATCAAAGGGGAATATGATTTGGAACCTGACTTCAAGAAGCTTTGAATCTGGTGAAAGGTGAGAGGGGGAGAGCAGTAAACAGATGTGGGAAAGCGAGGCAGACATAAACTAGGTGTCACTGGAGAGGTGCCAGTAGTGGCTGTGTGAGCCTGCAGCAGTGACTCAACTCTGGCCACACAGAAGAAGCACCTGGGGAGCTTTTAGACATCTTGGTGCACACTGTCAGTCCCAGATATATTCAGAAGCTCTGGGGATGAAGGTCAAGGCATCGGTATTTTAAAATCCCCAGGGGATTCCAGTGAGTGGATACAGTAGAAAACCACCAGCCTGAAAATGACCCTGACGCATTCTGGCTCTGTGACAGGATAACAGCAAAGTCTTGCTTTCCTTTATTTTTATTTGATTTCATGCACCTCATGCTCCATATTGGATTTTGACAAGTACCTGCTTCAATGTTGATAGGACCTTGTATACTTAGTATATACTCAATAAACACCTACCTGTTGATAGATGAATACCCACTTGTTTTAACGCTCCCCACTCCCTTAAACAACATTTACTGAGCACCTAATATATTTGGAGATTGTTGTTTAGTTGCTTAGTCATCTCCGACTCTTTGTGATTCCATGGACTGTAGCCCGCCAGGCTTCTCTGTCCATGGGATTTCCCAGGCTGGAATACTGGAGTAGGTGGTCATTTCCTTCTCCAATATTTGGGGATAGAGCAGTACTCACTGGTGAGGAGAGAACAGTTAGTGCAACCATCTCTGCCTGGATGCTCTCTTTCCCACATGATGCCATCTTCTCCATCAGAACCATTCTGGGAGCTTGTAACAGAACAGGCTCTTGGATGCTTCCTCAACTTGTTACAGAGTCTCTGGTCATGAAGCCCAGGGACACTTTTTGTTCACAAACTGCCCAGATGATTCTGTGTACATGAGAGCTTGAAAGCCCCTACAAAGACAATGCAGGACAGGTCCGGGCAAGGTGTGCTATGGTGCCCCGCTACGGAGAGACTGACATTCAGGGGAGCCCGGAAAGGGTGTTGGGAGAGGGTGCCCTCTGAGCTGGGTCTTAGGGATGATTATTGACTTATTCACAGGAAAGGGGAGGGAGAGCATTTCAGGAAAAGGAAAGCTCCTGATCATGTCTCAAAGATGAGAATGAGCACAGCACATGGCAGAGATTGGAGGCCAACTGTGAGGAGCCATTTGTAATTTTAAGTTAATTAACCTCTATCGATCCCTACAATGTTCTGAGCAGTGCATGCAAGGAGGATAAAACTGCTCAAGGAACACGGTGTCCCTGGGTCTGGCTCTGAGCTCTTGTTTGGTTCGGCAGAGCGATGCCTGATCACTGCCAAGCTCTGGAAGTCTCCCAAGAACCTAGGATTACGAGGTTATAAAGCCACACCTGGGGGGGCCGCATATCTGCAGGAAAGGCACAGAGCTCCGGCTGGTGTCACCAGGGCCACCACTTCCTGATGCGTCTCCAACTTCTGGAGGGTCTGAAAGAGGCAGAGTCTGGTCTGGGAAGTTGGCTGACAATATGAGGTCAAGGCTGGTGATTTGGTGAAATTGGTGGTTTGGTTTTATAACACTATGAATGCCAGGCTATAAACATTATGAGTAAAATAGGCTTTGGAAGCCTAACATGGAATTCTAACCACTGTTTATAACTTCTCATCTAAGAGAAAGAATAAACCATGGACCAAAAACTAAATTATTTGTGAGTAACAAGAGCTATTTATTGGGCTTCCCAGGTGGTGCTAGTGGTAAAGAACCTGCCTGCCAATGTAGGAGACAAAAAAGACATGTTTGGTCCCTGGGTTGGGAAGATCCCCTGGGGAAGGAAATGGCAACCAACTCCAGTATTCTTGCTTGGAGAATCCTTTGAACAGAGGAGCCTGGCAGGCTACAGTCCATGGGATTCTAAAGAGTCAGACATACCTGGAGCGACTTAGCATGGACTCCCAGCTATTTATTGATGACTTAATAGGCACCAGGCCTCCAATGCCCTGAGCTTTACACTTTCTTTTTACTACTACTTGTCTGTGTCTCTCCCTAGCCCTCTCAGAGATGTGGTATCATTCCATTTGCTTTACAGATCATGGAGCTTGTGAGTGACAGAGTTGGGATTTGAATCCAGATATGTGTAGCTATTAGAAACTGAGTGTGTAACAACCGTGCCAGGCTAGTTTTGGAATATGATTTTGTATAAATTGGTGGTTTCCTTTACCTTTTTATTTTACACACACATCCCACAGTGTCTGTTGAGACCTTGATGAATAGTTAACCATAAAACAGGTTAAAAAGAAATAAAATGCCCCAGAATTAGCAGGAAGAAAAATACTGCTTTCTTTCTTTGATCCTTCTACTGGGTTGGCCACAAAGTTCGTTAAGGTGTTACGGATAAACCCGAACGAACTATTTGGCCAACCTAACACATTTCTCACAGTGTGAAACCAAAATCTTTCCTCCCAAGTACTTTTGCTAAGGAATGCCTGATAAGGGGGTTAGAAAATGTAGCATCACTCAATTTGGCAGGCATCGCAGATAAAATGGAATGTCAGATCCTCTGTTTCAAGGGCTGTTTTCAGATATAGTGGCTCTAAGATGGTTCTCATTTTATAAAACAGAATTTAGAAGATTAGGATGAATTCAATTGAATTATGAAAACAAGTACTGTGACCTGCTAAGTATAGTCCTTGATCATCTTCCCCTCCCCAACCCCCATACCTAGATAATTACCTGGGGCTTGAGTCATGGTTTACACGTAGCCATCTGATTATTTGCAGCACCTAAAGGGGAAAGTACATTGTCATTTCTGTCTGTTCTGTTTGTAGGGATCATCTCTACAGGTGAAAAAAGAGGCCACTTTGGTGAGGATGTATAGCTGAAATATATTAAGACAAAAGGGGGAAATTGCAGAAACAAAATTTCTTCACAGTGATCTGAAGTTTCAGTAATATTCAGTTATTAAATATTTGCTCTTGTTTATTCAAAACTTTAATTATTGGCACATTTACAATTTTATGCTTAGTTTGACATTTAATCTAGTGGTTTTATGTTTATTTATTGCGTGGTCTAAATATGGCCTCACTTTCTAAGCTATGACTAATCCTTATAGTCATTTGATATGATTTAATTGTATTGTGCTATTTAAATAATGAGTGCCTTCTCTGTACCAAGTATTTGTAATCTTTTTGTACATGTGGTAACTTCAGGTACCAAAGAGTTAACCAAGTTTAGCATAGTTATTAGACATTTCAAAATATTTATAGTGAAGACATGAATTTACATGACCTCTGAGTAAGAAGAAATTAATTGAGCCCATGCTGTGAAACTAAATAAATCAGTGGGAAGAAAAATTGTAGGCTTTACTAGCGGAAGTAATTAGATCAAAGGTTTCTTCTGCATTGTACTAAGTTGCCTCTGTTGTTTCTGAATGGCTGCTGATGTTTAAATTTCTGAGCGGCCAGGTTTTTACTGTTTTGCCAACAACATTTTCTCTACTTCAAGGATTACTGGAAAACTAATCAGATGCAGTAATTGATTTAACAACAGAATGATTCAGTAGTTGCTGTCTTCTGTAAAATCTTCCTTCTTCGGTTTTAAGGTAAATTATCAATTTATGAGTCTTCACAGAAAAGCATTTATTTCTCTTTGCTCCATTAAAAAGGAGAGTTCTCTGCACTCAGATTTGTTTGGGGGTAAAATGTTCCACCTGTGAAGCCCTTTCTGGGACATGAATACATTGTTGACAATCAAGTCTCAGATGATAGTCCTATATGAGAATCACATGGCAGTTTAAAATTGTGTGTAATCAAAATGATGCAATCTTGACAGAAGATGGGCTTGTCCAGAGCTGACTAAGAAAAATTCAGTTGCAGAAGTTGTGTGCTTGTCTGTCACTGTAATAAAGGGTCCAGGGTTTTGCTTTCTAGAACTGTTGCTCTGCCTGACCTACTCAGCAAAAGTCCCCAGTCTTCTGATGGGAGTGACATGCAGATTTACCCTACAGGAACGAGTAATATCCCTAAGTACATGTATGTAGTTACAAATATATGTATGTATGCTTAATGACAGAGGAAGTACCAGACATGAAAACTGCAGATCTAGTTGAGGTCTATCCTGATGGGGCTTTTCCAATAAACCTACATCATTGGAAATGCCTCATAGAGTAAGTATGTGGTTTCCTTTACTCATAGAACTGCTTGTTCGATCTGTGGGAAAGAACTACAAGACAAAGTTGCCAAGAAAACTATGAAAAACCTAACAAACTTTTTTTTTTTAATCTTAGGTATTGACATACCCCAACAATCTGTACTGTTCTAGGATGTGATAGCTTAGGGGTGAATATGATTTACACTTAATACATTTTTAGAGGGTGTCAGATTCAGAACCAGGCAGTTCTGTCTGCAGACCCTAAACATGGTCCTAAAGTAAATTGCTTGAGGAAATTGAATCCCAAAGATTACAGATGGGGAATGTCAAAGTGTGTCTGTATTCCATTGGAGAGCAAAGAAGCCCGTCTAAAAGAGATGTGGACTGAGTGAGTGACTGACATGCAGCTGTGGGTTGTGCAAAATGTCTTTTGGAAAGGGCTGTCGTACGTATCTTGAATTTTATGACTTTGTAGGAACTGAGGTGATTGGCAGCGGAAAGAATGAGATCATGTGAAATCCCTTAAAAATGTATTGACTTAAATCACACCTGTGTTACACATTTAAAAAACAAACAAACAAAAAACAAAACTCTTTGTGCAGAAAAAAATCCCCTGCAGATTTCATGTGAAGGCTGGACAGCTCCTCAAGTGCTCAGAGGCTCTGAGTATGGCACAGGGTCTCAGTGGGGAGTGGGATGGGATGGGCAGGGGACACCAGTCTGCAGAGCCCTGAGCCGGTTGCTCCCTACTTCCAGAACTTGTCTTCTCTGCTGATTCTTGGATAACTGGCTGCTTCCCTCCAAACAGCTGGGGACGCTCTTGATTTCTGCACGCCACCACTGTTGCCCAGCTGTCTGCACAGCTGCTTTTCCAAATTCTCACTTGTGCTCTTAAGGGATTTTTATTATAATTTATTGTTATTATTGGCTGATGTGGGTTTTCACTGTGGCGTGCAGGCTGAATTGCCCTATATGTGGGATCTTGGTTCCCCAGCCAGGGATCAAGCCTGCGTCCCCTGCATTGGAAAGCAGATTCTTAACCGCCGGACCACCAGGGAAGTCTTGAATTTTTATTACAAATACAATATGTGTATTGATAATAAAATTTGAATTGGAGATGATCATATAGAAAGTAAATATCTCCTCCCCTAACCAGATTCTCAGTGTCCAATTTTCTTTTTTAGTTCTTCCTGTGGTTACCTCTGTAATCATCCTAGACAATGTGCTGACGCTTCCCCCTCTTGAATTATCATTGTATACTAGACTGTTTGAGCAATACATATTCATTCCCTGCCACAAAAGATAAGGACTTTAGCATGCTTGTGCTATTTCTAAAGACTTTACTCTTATTATTAATGATCCATTTATTAATTGCTTTTGTAACTCTAAATAATAATGTAAATCTTTTCCTTAACACATCACCTTAGGCACTGTATCTAGACTCCTCAGTACATCTATAAAATGGGGATAACTATAATACCTACTTTATAAGGCTGTTATAAGAATTAAATGACAGAATCCTTTTAAACTGTTTAGGAAGGGCTTCCCAGGTGGCTCAATGGGTAAAGAATCCACCTGCAATGCAGGAAAGGAGATGCAGGAGATGTGCATTCAATCCCTGGGTTGGGAAGATGCCCTGGAGAAGGGCATGGCAACCCACCCCTGTATTCTTGCCTGGAGAATCCCCATGGACATGGGAGCCTGGTGGGTTACAGTTCATGAGGTTGCAAAGAACTGGACACGGCGAGAGCTACTAAGCACACACAAGGTCCTGGTACTTAGTGAATTCTCAATATATTTGGCCAATATTCCATGTGGGAATCCCCAACCTTCAACTCTGCTCACTGCTCTCGCTAAACATCCACCTCAGTTAGCTGGAGTGTGACTTGTACATTATCAGTGTTGCTTTACGTTCTCAGCTGCAGCTTTAAAGATTGGCATAAAAACAATTGCCTGCTTTCACTTGATAGGGTCATCAGCTCCTTAACAGCCCAGATTGTTACATTTGAAGATATTCTCTAGGGGCCCTTTGCTTTTCTCTTCAAGTTTAGACCGATTACTTTCTAGGTCTGTGGCATGGTCATCATCCTGGTTATCATATATAAAATGATCAGGGAAGGACTGCTGGGAAAGTGATATTCAAGTAAAGACCTGAACTAAGGAGAGGAGAAGTCTAAACAGAGGAAAGAAGTGCAAAGTTCCTGAGGCAGAAGAACCCTACTGTGCTTACTTGGGGCACAGGAATGGGGCCAGTGTGGCTGGAGTGAGTGGAATGAACAATCTGGGCGAAAGTGAGGGAGGTTATAAGTATTTTGAAGATTCCACTAGATGGATTAGATGTGTAATAAGATAGAGAGCAATGAAGAACCACTCCAATATTTGTGTTGTAGTCAGTTGGAAGGATTGTAGTCAGTTGGAAGTCATCTGTTCAGTAAGATGAATGAAGAATGGTGAAGAATGTGGGAAGAGCAGGGGACTTCCCTGATGATTCTGTGCTTAGGAATCTGCCTTGCAATGCGGGGGACTCGGGTTCCATCCCTGGCTGGGGGACTAAGATCCCACATGCGCGGCTCAACTAAGCCCACAGGCTGCAGCTGAAGAGTCTGTGCATTATGTGGAAAGATGCTGCGTGCCACAGCTAAGACCCAACACAGCCAAATAAAAATTTTTTAAAAAGAATTTGGAAGAACAGATTTGACCCATGTGGGATGGGAGATGGGTGGCAGAAAGGGGCAGAGAGCAAGAGTCCAGTTTTGGAAGCATTTATTTAGAATGCCTGCCAAAGGGGCTTCTCTGGTGGCCCACTGGTTTTAAAATTTCACCTTCCCGTGTAGGAGTGAGAGTTTGATTTCTGACTGGGGAGCCAGGATCCTACATGCCTCACAGCAAAAAACTCAAAACAGTGTTTGTAAAGCAATGTTGTAACAAATTCAATAAAGACTTTAAAAATGGTACACATAAAAAAAAATCTTTAGAAATAGTAGAATGCCTATAAGATATCCAAGTGGAGATGTGAATGGGAAGTTGGGAATATACTTTGGGGTTTGGGACAGACATCTAATCTGGGAGTCGTATATGTGATCAATAGGCCATGAGATGAATGAAGTCATGAAGGGAGGGAATGTGAGCAGAGAAGAGAATTAATAGGGCCAAGGGTCATGGTCTTGATAATGCCCATGTTTGGAGCAGGGAGAGGTGAAGAGGAGCCAGTAAAAAAGATGAGAAAAAGGCCATTGAAATATGAGAATAAAGATGGAGTTTGTGAAGCTAAGTGAACAAAGCATTTCAAGAGGAAAGAGTTAAAAGAGTTGCAAAGAGAATTAAGGGAAAAGAAGAGAGTGGTAAGACAAATGGATGTTAACAGGAAAAAAGAATATGAGGGTTGAGAGCTCACTTCTGGATTTAGTGTAGTGGAGCTCGCCGGTAAACTTCATAAAAGCAAAGTGATTTTATTTTAGCTACTCTGAGAAAGGAGGGACCATCCCTAGTCCTTGGGGTGTTTTTATTCTCAGAGATGATGAGCAACCCACCTCCTGCTGGCATCTGCATTAGCGCCCAGCAGGACTGTGCTTTAGCCATGGATGTTTCTGCTCTGTTCCTGGTCTAGGGTGATACTTACTTCTTTAAAAGCCTGGCTATGTTGCTTTTGTTTGTTCTTTTTGTATTTGGTCACATTCGCATGTGTTTAGAGATGGGGGAGTGTGATAAAGTGTGAATCTGTTATACAATTTTAACTGAGTGTTTTTTCAGCTAAATCTTTACCTTCTTTACTAAATGTTCCTTTTATTTTCTGGCCTTACCTGCCTCACTGTTAAGGATGTGATATTTGTGATCACTTTCTCAAATGGAGAGGTTTTTTTTTTTCTTCTTCCTCCATGTATGGCTGGGTTGCTGAAGTTGGTGTCATATTAAAACACACTGCCACTAAAAGTCATTTCTCCCTTATTATGTTCATCTAATTTGATATATTCCCCTGTGTTCCTTCTAGTTTTTGTCACTTAACAACATCCTGGGCAAACCCTGTAATGGGCTGAATTGTGTCTCCCTATCCACATTCATATGTTGAAGTCTTATCCCCCTAGGACCTTAGAATGTGACTTTATTTGGATTAAAGTCTTTGTCTTCTAAATTCTATTGGAGTATATTTGATTTACAATGTTGCGTTAGTTTCTGCTGTATAACAGAGTGAATTGGTTTTACATACACATATGTGCTGTGCTTAGTCACTCAGTTGTGTCTAACTCTTCAGCCTCATGGACTGTAGCTTGCCAGGCTGCTCTGTTCATGGGGATTCTCCAGACAAGACTACTGGAGTGGGTTACTATACCTTTCCCCAGGGGATCTTCCAAACCCAGCAATCAAACCCAGGGCTCCCGTACTGCAGGAGGATTCTTTACTGTCTGAGCCATCAGGGAGGCCTAAGAATACTGGAGCAGGTAGCTTATCCCTTCTCCAGGGGATCTTCCCCACCCAGGAATCAAACTGGGGTCTCCTGCATTGCAGGCGGATTCTATACCAGCTGAGTTACCAGGGAAGCCCCACATATACATATACCCATTCTTTTTTAGATTCTTTTCCCATATAGGTCATTACTGAGTATTGAGTAGAGTTTCCTGTGTTCTGTGGTAGGTCCTTATTAATTACCTATTTTATATATAGTAATGTGTATATGTCAGTCCCAATCTCCCAACTTATGCTTCCCTCCCTCTTCCCTGGTAACCATAAGTTTGTTTTCTATATCTGTGATTCTATTTCTGTTTTGTAGATAAGTTCATTTGTACCGTTTTTTAAAATTCCTCACATAACCAGTATCATGTGATATTTATCTTTCTCTGTCTGACTTGACTTCACTTAGTATGATACTCTCTAGTTTTATCCATATTGCTGCAAATGGCATTATTTCATTTTTCCATGGCTGAGTAATATTCCACTGTATATCTGTACTGCATCTTCTGCATCCATTCCTTTGTCGATGGACGTTTATTTAGGTTGCTTCTATGTCTTGGCTATTGTAGACTGTGCTGCAATGATTTGGGGTGCATATATCCTTTAGATTATAGTTTTATCCTGGGATATATATAGTTTATATATCCTGGGATATATGCCCAGGAGTGAGATTGCTGGATCATGTGGTAGTTCTGCTGCTGCTGCTAAGTCGCTTCAGTCGTGTCCGACTCTGCACGACCCCATAGACGGCAGCCCACCAGGCTCCCCTGTCCCTGGGATTCTCCAGGCAAGAACACTGGAGTGGGTTGCCATTTCCTTTTCCAATACATAAAAGTGAAAAGTGAAAGTGAGGATGCTCAGTCATGTCTGACTCTTCACGACCCCATGGACTGCAGCCCACCAGGCTTCTCTGTCCATGGGATTTTCCAGGCAAGAGTACTGGAGTGGGTTGCCATTGCCTTCTCCGTGTGGTAGTTCTATCTTTGGTATTTTAAGGACCCTCCGTACAGTTCTCCATAGTGATTATACCAATTCACATTCCCACCAACAGTGTAAGAGAGCTCCCTTTGGAGATAAGGTCTTTAAAGGGGAACCAGAGATCAAATTGCCAATGTCTGCTGGATCATGGAAAAAGCAAGAGAGTTCCAGAAAAACATCTATTTCTGCTTTATTGACTATGCCAAAGCCTTTGACTGTGTAGATCACAATAAACTGTGGAAAATTCTGAAAGAGATGGGAATACAAGACCACCTGACCTGCCTCTTGAGAAACCTATATGCAGGTCAGGAAGCAACAGTTAGAACTGGACGTGGAACAACAGACTGGTTCCAAATAGGAAAAGGAGTTCGTCAAGGCTGTATATTGTCACGCTGCTTATTTAACTTATATGCAGAGTACATCATGAGAAACATGGGGCTGGAAGAAGCACAAGCTGGAACCAAGATTTCCGGGAGAAATATCAATAACCTCAGATATGCAGATGACACCACCTTTATGGCAGAAAGTGAAGAGGAACTAAAAAGCCTCTTGATGAAAGTGAAAGAGGAGAGTGAAAAAGTTGGCTTAAAGCTCAACATTCAGAAAACGAAGATCATGGCATCCGGTCCCATCACTTCATGGGAAATAGACGGGGAAACAGTGGAAACAGTGTCAGACTTTATTTTGGGGGGCTCCAAAATCACTGCAGATGGTGACTGCAGCCATGAAATTAAAAGATGCTTTCCCCTTGGAAGGAAAGTTATGACCAACCTAGATAGCATATTCAAAAGCAGAGACATTACTTTGCCAACAAAGGTCCGTCTAGTCAAGGCTATGGCTTTTCCAGTGGTCATGTATGGATGTGAGAGTTGGACTGTGAAGAAGGCTGAGCGCCGAAGAATTGATGCTTTTGAACTGTGGTGTTGGAGAAGACTCTTGAGAGTCCCTTGGACTGCAAGGAGATCCAACCAGTCCATTCTAAAGGAGATCGGCCCTGGGATTTCTTTGGAAGGAATAATGCTAAAGCTGAAACTCCAGTACTTTGGCCACCTCATGTGAAGAGTTGACTCATTGGAAAAGACTCTGATGCTGGGAGGGATTGGGGGCAGGAGGAGAAGGGGATGACAGAGGATGAGATGGCTGGATGGCATCACTGACTCGATGGACGTGAGTCTGAGTGAACTCCTGGAGTTGGTGATGGACAGGGAGGCCTGGCGTGCTGCGATTCATGGGGTTGCAAAGAGTTGGACACGACTGAGCGACTGAACTGAACTGAACTGAAGGTCAAATGAGGTCATTCAGATGGGCCTTAGTCCAGTATAATTGCTGTCCCTATAAGAAAAGGAAATTGAGACATAGACATATGAAGGAAGATCTTGTGAAGACAGGGAGTAACCAGCCACCTGCCCTGCCAACACCTTGATCTCGAACTTCTAGGCTCCAGAACTGTGAGAAAACAAATTCCTCTTTTTTAAGTCACCCAGTGTTTGGTACTTCATTATGGCAGCCCTAGCAGACTAATAGGGCCCCTCATAAAAGATTTTGGCGCTTGGTTCACAGACCTTCTTTCCACCCACTGCCCTGCCTTCCTCCTGGCCAAGCTCAATGTCAGTAAAGACATGGTCCTTTGACCTCCAAGATCATCTTTCACTGCTCAAGCCAAGCACTCCCAGGGCCATTCAATCTCTGGTTTTCACTCAGAAGAGTTTCGCCTTTGAAATGACACATCTTCCTTTCCAGCAATCTCACTCAATTATTTTCGGTACACTGATTCTTTAGCTGCTTTGTCTCATAGGCTGTTATCTTCTAGATTTGCTCCCTGATTATCAGGCAACTCTTCCTGACTTCCTCCTCCCCCAGCTTAGACTTCATGAACCCTTCATTCTACCAAATGCTGCCAGCAGATTGAGCCATCTTGTTCTATTGTCTTCTTGTTACATATGCTTGGCAAACCCAGACTTGGATGGACCTGAATGCCAGTCTTCTCCATGTCTGCAACTAGGACACACTGTAATTTGTTTAATAACGGTTGGACATAAGGACATTGTTTCCTCTTTTACTATTGAATATGACTATGGTGAATATCGTTCCTTATACATATATCTTTGTGTGTTTTTCTCTGTGTTTCTTAAGCTAAATTCCTAGCAGTTTAGTTATAGGACCCAAAGCTTTAAGACTTTTAAAATACAACATCAGGTTACCTTTCAATAATCTCAGAATGATTTTTCATCACTGATGTATGAGAATATATCAGTTTAGTTCAGTTCAGTCGCTCAGTCGTTTCCGACCCTTTGTGACCCCATGAATCGCAGCACACCAGGCCTCCCTGTCCATCACCAACTCCAGGAGTTCACTCAAACTCACGTCCATCGAGTCGGTGATGCCATCCAGACATCTCATCCTCTGTCGTCCCCTTCTCCTCTTACCTCCAATCCCTCCCAGCATCAAGGTCTTTTCCAATGAGTCAAATTTTCGCATGAGGTGGCCAAAGTACTGGAGTTTCAGCTTTAGCATTAGGCCTTCCAATGAACACCCAGGACTGATCTCCTTCAGAATGGACTGGTTGGATCTCCTTGCTGTCCAAAGGACTCTCAAGAGTCTTCTCCAACACCACAGTTCAAAAGCATCAATTCTTTGGCACTCAGCTTTCTTCACAGTCCAACTCTCACATCCATACATGACCACTGGAAAAATCATAGCCTTGACTAGACGGACCTTTGTTGGCAAAGTAATGTCTCTGCTTTTGAATATGCTATCTAGGTTGGTCATAACTTTCCTTCCAAGGAGTAAGCATCTTTTAATTTCATGGCTGCAGTCACCATCTGCAGTGATTTTGGAGCCCCCCAAAATAAAGTCTGACACTGTTTCCACTGTTTCCCCATCTATTTCCCATGAAGCGATGGGACCAGATGCCATGATCTTCGTTTTCTGAATGTTGAGCTTTAAGCCAACTTTTTCACTCTCCACTTTCACTTTCATCAAGAGGCTTTTTAGTTCCTCTTCACTTTCTGCCATAAAGGTGGTGTCATCTGCATATCTGAGGTTACTGATATTTCTCTCAGCAATCTTGATTCCAGCCTGTGCTTCTTCCAGCCCCATGTTTCTCATGATGTACTCTGCATATAAGTTAAATAAGCAGCGTGACAATATACAGCCTTGACGAACTCCTTTTCCTATTTGGAACCAGTTCTAACTGTTGCTTCCTGACCTGCATATAGGTTTCTCAAGAGGCAGGTCAGGTGGTCTGGTATTCCCATCTCTTTCAGAATTTTCCACAGTTTATTGTGATCTACACAGTCAAAGGCTTTGGCATAGTCAATAAAGCAGAAATAGATGTTTTTCTGGAGCTCTTCTTGCTTTTTCGATGATCCAGCAGATGTTGGCAATTTGATCTCTGGTTCCTCTGCCTTTTCTAAAACCAGCTTGAACATCAGAAAGTTCACGGTTCACGTATTGCTGAAGCCTGGCTTGGAGAATTTTGAGCATTACTTTACTAGCGTGTGAGATGAGTGCAATTGTGAGGTAGTTTGAGCATTCTTTGGCATTGCCTTTCTTTGGGATTGGAATGAAAACTGATCTTTTCCAGTCCTGTGGCCACTGCTGAGCTTTCCAAATTTGCTGGCATAGTGAGTGCAGCACTTTCACAGCATCGTCTTTCAGGATTTGAAATAGCTCAACTGGAATTCCATCACCTCCACTAGCTTTGTTCGTAGTGATGCTTCCTAAGGCCCACTTGACTTCACATTCCAGGATGTCTGGCTCTAGGTATGAGTGATCACACCATCGTGATTATCTGGGTCGTGAAGATCTTTTTTGTACAGTTCTTCTGTGTATTCTTGCCACCTCTTCTTAATATCTTCTGCTTCTGTTAGGTCCATACCATTTCTGTCCTTTATCGAGCCCATCTTTGCATGAAATGTTCCCTTGGTATCTCTGATTTTCTTGAAGAGATCTCTAGTCTTTCCCATTCTGTTGTTTTCCTCTATTTCTTTGCAGTGATGGCTGAGGAAGGCTTTCTTATCTCTCCTTGCTATTCTTTGAAACTCTGCATTCAAATGGGAATACATCTTTTGCTACAAATTTCCTAGAGTTGGGACAAATGAGTTCAGAATGTTCAAATCAATTAAGCAAATGAAAAATGTCTTTTAAGATATTATTTTCTTTCATTGCTAGGAAGAGAATAGATTTAAATGTTTTATTGACAACTTGTTTTCTTGATTTTGTTTCTTTTTTTTCAGTGTTTGAGTTTTTTTTCATTGATTTTGTAAGGGATCTTTTTTTCTCATTAATTATTTGATATATTGTTAACTGAGGACCGTCTTAAACTCATAAAAATGTTCTACTCTGAGTTTGAGTATTGTCTCAGTAATCTATTATTTGCTCTTATTGTGTCTTAGCACTATCAATTATACATACACAAGGGATTTTTTTTTCTGTTTCATATTTGTCACGCTGTTTATCATTATGTTTATTTCCATCCTCTTCCTCCGTCTTCTGGAAAATAATCTCAAATTTCTTTGATTTTTTTGTATTTTTAATTAACTGGAAAAATAATTTTGCAGGCAGATTTTAAAATCTGCCAGTACATTTATAGTTTTCTTGTAATAACTTCTTATTTTAACTAGTTCCCTTTTCTTCTCTTCCTCTGCCTAAGGAATCTTATTACTTTCCTGCTGTCTTACTGCTTTCTTTTCTTGTTTCTCAGGCTTCTTACATTTTGGAAGCTTGAAGCTACATTGCTGACAGTCTTGTGACTCTTGTAGTAGACCTTTTCTTAAGTAGGACGTTCCTCTCATCTTAACTATGACATTTCCTTTCTTTTTGGTTGCAGAATTTTTTCCATTGGTTTTGTCTTTTTCTTGTTTGCTTATCTTTAATGAGAGGGTTGATCTGATTTTATAAAGATACAGGGCGGGTGAGTGAATTCTCTTTGGAGTCTCATACTGTTTGCTCAGTTGCAGTTAGAATTTCTCTCTCACATAATAAGGGGCTGGATTATTTTAGACAGATCCTTTTTTAATCCCGAGTGTGGTGGTTATTTGCATACAGTATGACTGGGCTGCTCACTCTACATATACAATTCATCTTCGTTTTCTCTTGCTTTTACCTCCCATATATATTAATTTTGAACCTTTAAATCTGATTTATTATTCTGAACCATCAAGCTTGTAACCTTAGGTAGCCAGTGAGTTACCCTAATGGAAAGTATCTGTTCTTGTGATCAAAATGGTGTCTACAGGTTTCATCAAGCCCCACTGGATAGCAATGTAGCTAATGGTTGGAAAATGCACGGCAATGGTTTCTTCAAGTTAATTGTACAAGAACCCTTCACGTGTATGTGCATGCTAAGTCGCTTCAGTTGGTCTGACTCTTTGCCACCCTATGGACTGTGGCCTGCTAAGCTCCTCTGTCTCTGGGATTCTCCAGATAAGAACGCTTCACAAATGCTGCTAAATTTTTGTTGAATTTCCCTTATGAGAAATTTGAAAGATATGCAAAGATATGCAATATGTATATTGAATTCCCACCTGGAGGACAGTTTTCATCTGCCCCATAGAATTGCATGGTAATAGAGTAGATGTTTTTGTGAATAAGAAATATACCTTTGTATTTGTTGCAAGCTTTGAGAAGCTGAGATTATTTGTGACCACTGTGTAATTTAGCTCATCCTGATTAATATAATGCATATCAGCTTATAATTACACATTCCTTTTAGTTATTAATGTAATGTCACCCTTTCAATGGTTAGGTTGGGGAGTAGATAAATTGGGTCTATATTTTTATCCCTAGAACTTGGTACAGTCCCAGCATGTGGAAGGTATTTAAAGTATGTATGGGACAAATGGGAGCTTCCTTTGAGATCCAGTGGTTAAGACTCCAGGCTTCCATTGCAGGGGGGTCCAGGTTCAATCCCTGGTCAGGGAACTAGGATTCCATATGCCACTGGGTGTGTGCCCCTCCCCCCCCCCCAAAAATGTACGGGACAAATGCCTAAACAAAAGGACAACAGAAAGCTCAATGTTAGCGTTGATACAGTTCCTCAAATATCTTGCCATGAGTGTTGTTAGAACAAATGAATAAACGAGTTGATTTTGGGCTATAAATTATGACATTTTACCCAGGGACGGCTTGAAATATTAATATACAAATCTTCAATTGAGAAATAGGGACTCATGAAATTAAGCTGGAATTTGAAATTCCAGCTAATTGAAATTAAGCTGGAAACTTGCATGGAGTTGTCTTTTCTAGATATCATTTACACATGCAATCACCATCCATCCAAATTCTGACGTATCAGTTCAGTCACTCAGTTGTGTCCACCTCTTTGCGGACACACAGCACCCCATGGACCACAGCACACCAGGCCTCCCTGTCTATCACCAACTCCCAGAGTTTATCCAAACTCATGTCCATTGAGTTGGTGATGCCATCCAACCATCTCATCCTTTGTTGTCCCCTTCTCCTGCCTTCAGTCTTTCAAATGAGTCGCATCAGGTGGCCAAAGTATTGGAGTTTCAGCTTCAACATCAGTCCTTCCAATGAACACTCAGGACTGATCTCCTTTAGGATGGACTGGTTGGATCTCCTTGCAGTCCAAGGGACTCTCAAGAGTCTTCTCCAACACCACAGTTTAAAAGCATCAATTCTTCGGCACTCAGTTTTCTTTATAGTCCAACTCTCGTATCCATACATGACTACTGGAAAAACCATAGCCTTGACTAGATGGACCTTTGTTGGCAAAGTAATATCTCTGCTTTTTAATATGCTGTCTAGGTTGGTTCTGGTGGCTCAGACAGTGAAACGTCTGCCTGTAATGCGGGAGACCCAGGTTCAATCCCTGGGTTGGGAAGATCCCCTGGAGAAGGAAATGGCAACCCATTCCAGTATTCTTGCCTGGAGAATTCTGTGGATTGAGGAGCCTGGTAGGCTACAGTCCACGGGGTCGCAAAGAATCGGACATGACTGAGTGACTTTACTTTACTTTACTTTTGCTAGGTTGGTCATAACTTTCCTTCCAAGGAGCAAATGTCTTTTAATTTCATGACTGCAGTTACCATCTGCAGTGATTTTGGAGCCCCCCCCCCACCCCGCAAAGTAAAGTCTCTCACTGTTTCAATTGTTACCCCATCTATTTGCCATAAAGTGATGGGACCGGATGCCATAATCTTAGTTTTCTGAATGTTGAGCTTTAAGCCAACTTTTTCACTCTCCTCTTTCACTTTCATCAAGAGGCTGTTTAGTTCTTCTTCACTTTCTGCCATATAGGGAGCTTTAATAGAAGTTAGTTACTCTGAAACATTCTTTACTCACCTTCTCCGCAGGGCCAATATCCTAGATCTGTGTTAAAATAATGGGAAGTGAGGCAGTTGCTCCCAAATGACAGACTGTTACTCCACTGATCCTTCCTAAGAAACATTCTGAAAGTTCATATCAGGATAGCATTTTCCATACAGCAGAGCTTCACACTTCATTAACTGCTTAACAATTGCTCTCACTGGATTTTTTTTATCTTCCAGCTGTCTGGCTAACTCAACTCTTATTCTGTAGATTGATCAGAAGACTTTCTGTTCAGACCCTTTCTCAGGCATAATGGCCCAAGGTCTCCCAATATGACAGTCTCTTGGTTGACCTTTTCTGTTTTCTCAGGAGTCCTCTGCCAGTTTCCAGGCACTTACAAACATCCATCCATACAACAGACACTTTGCAATCTTACTTGCTTTCTAATCTGAATAGCCTGTAAGTCCATCCTTCAGGTTCTGCTGTGGATTTTTTTATTGTGTGCTCAAACCAGGAGGCTATTTTTAAACGCGATTTACAAATTGAATTTTGCAAAATGAGGTGGACCAAATTCTAGCATTTACCACAAGTAAATGCCTGAAAGTCCATCCCATTAAAGAGTTTTTAATTAAAAAGAACAACCCACAGGTGCCTCATTGTCCTAGCTTCCTGGATCATCCAGCAGCTTTTACAAGAAACAGAAGAGTTTGCCCCATGGTTAGTGTCCTCTAGACAAAATTAACCCTAGCACAGACCGAAGCTGCCCATTAGAGGCTAAGGTAATTTCATCTGAAGTGCTCCCAACTCCTTACTTTATTTCTTTAAGTCTCTGCAAATAGCAAAGAAAAGAGTAATGGTGTCCTCAATTCTCTCGTTTCTTCCCAACACTATTTTAATATGAATTTCAAAGAATGCCAGCTGACAGGATCACAGTAGGGGAAAAGCCAGATGCAGAAGTGTAAATAGGGGTAGGATAATTTGCCTCTTCACCACTAAGCTGTGATCTTCACGAAGGGAGGAAGGTACATAGAATAAGATACCTTCACAGGCCTTGTTCCTGACAGAGCACATCTAATGTAGTAGTCCTTCAGTGAATGTTTTTGAAAGAAATTCGCATAAGATTTTGCAGTGCTTTCAACTGATAAATTATGATCTCAGAAGGAGAAAGTCCCCACACTTTGTTAACTTATGATGGACTGCATGGGTCAGTAAACTCCATTTCTCAGACTACAAGAGTTTCCTCTGTTGCCTCTGTTGCAGGTAGGAGGACCCCCTCCAGGGCCCAAAACTGGGCTCTTGTCTAACACTCGGAAATGAATTGTCCGAGGAGACACATGTGCTGGCAAAGCAAGAGATTTTATTGGGAAAGGGCACCCGTGTGGAGAGCAATAGAGTAAGGGAACCCAGGAGAACTGCTCTGCCACGTGGCTCGCAGTCTCGGGTTTTATGGTGATGGGATTAGTTTCCGGGTGGTCTTTGGCTAATCGTTCTAATTCAGAGTCTTTCCTGGTGGTGCACGCATCGCTCAGCCAAGATGGATGCTAGAGAGAGGGATTCTGGGAAGTGGACGGACAGACGGTGTCTCCTTTAGACCTTTCCCAAACTCTTACGGTTGGTGGTGGGTTATTAGTTTCGTATTCCTTATCAGGATCTGCTGTCATAAAACAGCTCACGCAAATGGTTACTATGGTGCTTGGCCATGTTGGGCAGTTTCAATCAGTGTGCTTCCCCTAACACCTCTAGTAAGCATATGTTGTCCAGTAGAGTTGATCAGTTATTTATTAGAGTGAAAAGAACAGGACTGAATAGGCGGCCAGAGATAGAATGGAGCGAGAATCAAAGGTCCAGTAAAGAAAGAATTTGCTAGAAGCAAAGCTCTGTCATTGATAATAATGATCTTCAGCTGTAATTAAATTACTATATAGATTTGTTCATGCCTGTGTCTTGAAGGATATAGAGGTCCCCGAGTCTCTGTACGCATCAGAATCACCTGGAGAGTGCTGGGTGCAGGTAAAAGTGACGGAATCAGTAGTTCTACGGCCTGGGACTTCCCTGATAGTCCAGTGGTTGGGACTCTGCGTTTCCACTGCAAGGGGCACGAGTCTGATCCCTGGTCAGAGGACTAGGCGGCACTAGTGGTAAAGAACCCATCTGCCAGTGCAGGCAACATAAGAGACATGGGTTCGATCCCTGGGTTGGGAAGATCCTCTGGAGGAGGAAATGGTAACCCACCCCAGTATTCTTGCCTGGAGAATCCCATGGACAGAGGAGCACGGGAGACTATAGTCCATAGCGTTGCACAGAGATCAAACCAGGAATCACACCCTTGCCCCCTCCACTGGCAGTGCAGAGTCTTAACCACGGGACCACCAAGGAAGTCCCACTTAGAACTTATTTTAATCAAACTTTGTTTTCTTTCTCAAAACATCTGTCTACATTTTCAGAGTAGTCTTGTGTATATGTTTATAGCACAGAGGTACTATACAGTAAGTTCTGGTATGTACAAAATGTCACTTTAAAAACACTACTTAATCTGACTTTGAATATCACAAAGATGATTTTGTCAGTCTAGTAATTTAACTAATTTCATTCATGGCTCATCAGGGAAAGATTTTGCCTGCAATGTAGAAGATACACAGGAAATGCAGGTCCAATCCCTAGGTCAGGAAAATCTCCTGGAGGAGGAAATGCAACCCATCCCAGTATTGTTGCCTGAAAAATCCCATGGACAGAGGAGCCCTGGCAGTCCATGGGATCACATAGACTTAGACACGACTGAGCACACACACACACACAGAGTCATTACTGGGGCTCCCCCTTCCACCCTAAAATCCCTCCAATCTTCAACTCACGCTGATTAGCCCTGAAATACTCATTGTCTGAAACCACTTGCTTCTTTTACAGTTGCCTCCTTTTGTTTGTTTTCTGCATGTGATAATCTTTGCTGAGTCTAAAAGTTCTGGTTGTTGGATGGTATATCTTCCCAGATGTACTAGATGTCCTAGGAAACTAGAGAATTCCCTACCCCACTGATTTTATTGTTCCTTCCTGTCTCCTGGACAATCTCAAAAGATTTTCATATCTTTTACAGGGTGGAAAACCTTCCTTCCTTTGACTTAAACTTGCACCTCTCTTCTCCACTCTTAATTCCTCCAAGGAACTCAGGGCTTTAGAAAATAAAACCCAAGGAGAAATTAAAATTTATTGTGAGCCAGTGTTGTACAAAGAACTTGACTACTATCTTGGAAGGGCTTCCCAGGTGGCGCTAGTGTTAAATAAACTGCCTGCCAATGCAGGAAACATAAGAAAAAGGTGAAAAAGTCACTCAGTCGTGTCCGACTCTTTGCGACCCCATGGACTATCCAGTCCATGGAATTCTCCAGACCAAAATACCGGAGTGGGTTGCCTTTCCCTTCTCCAGGGGATCTTCCCAACCCAGGGACTGAACCCAGGTCTCCCGCATTGCCAGCAGATTCTTTACCAACTGAGTTGCAAGGAAAGCCCATGAATACTGGAGTGGGTAGCCTATCCCTTCTCCAGGGGATCCTCCTGACCCAGGAATCGAACTGGGGTCTCCCACATTGCAGGCAGATTCTTTACCAACTGAGCTATCAGGGAAGCCCAGGAAAGATAAGACATGTGGGTTTAATCTCTGGGTCAGGAAGATCCCCTGGAGGAGGGCAACCCACTCCAGTATTCTTGCCCAGAGAATCCCATGGACAGAGGAGCCTGGCAGGCTACAGTCCATAGGGTCACAAAGAGTTGGACAAAACATGCTATCTTGGAAAGGAAAAGGGAACACAACTGATTTAAATATATTACTGTTTAAAATGTAGCAACTGGGTGTGAGTATGTTTGTGTGTATGTGTGTGTGCTATAAATGAGGCTTGTGACATCTATAAACTTATTGTTCCTTTGTTATGATAGCAGCCCAAAGCCCATGAATTGAGAACCTTTGGATTAGAGGATCTCTAAAATTCATTCCAGCTCTATTGTTTAGTGCTTTCTGGATCTTTCTGCCCTTTGGTATATTGCCCTTGACTGATAGCTGCTGCACCCTACAGCTTTCCAACAATATGCACTAAACTCTCTGTGTCATAATACAAGTAAATTTGGATGGAATTGTCTTTGTTGGTTCATTGATTGGTTTTCTAACCTGAGGTGAAATACAAATATACTTAGAGTCATATTTGGAAGAACAATGCCACAACCTTCCACTAACCACATGCCTTGAGCCATTCTTTCTCTGGTTCCCAAGGCATAACCACAGCCTGCAGTAGTCAGGCTGTAGCTGTAGTGACATGTGGGGTTCTTCCATAGAAGCAGCTGTTTTTCAATATTTCACTTTTAAATCTCAACTTTAGTCCTTCCGGCCATGGCATGTTGCAATGCTTTCATTCCAAAAAACATGTACAGTGTGTACTTCAAAAAAGGTTATATACTTTCAGAAGAATTTTGAAATATATGAATTTACAGCGTAGTAGAGATGGGTTTATTAGCCTCGTAAAAGCTTCCCTGTGTTTAGACTGAAGTGTCTAAAATGACTTTACTGTGATTTTTTTGGCAGCTAGTACAAAAACAATTACTCAGGGTCACAGACATCTAAGACTTTCACTTCTGAATTAGAATATCATGTAGACTTTCAAAGGCATATTCGCTCACTGCCATTTGCTCAGTTGCCTAATGGCATTTGCAACCACGCAGCTGAATGTCACTTGTCTAAGTATAAGAGGGGGGAGGGTTAGAATCTCTGCCTCTCCCATCACTGACCTCCTAAGCTTCCTCTTCAGTGTGGAGAGCAGCTGTAGCCTGACCTCACAGCCCAGGGCAGGGATTTTCTGGCCTCTTGCTCTGCTCTTTCTGACTTTGTGCTCCTTCATACAGCTTAGGTATACGCATATATATATGTGTATATATATATGTATTTTTTATCTTGACACTAAACTCTAACTGACCTTAATGGTGAGATCTTAAAAATTTTCTAGCTCTGGTTTCCTGGGTGATAATTTAATATTCTTCTTTGCTTCCAGCCTACTTGGAAACTATTCCGTTTCACTTTTCCATATTCTTTTTAGTGTGATTTCCAGTATATAACCTCCATCAAATCTGACATGATTCCCTTGCCACCTGTAAAAAGTGTTCATTTAAGGATATTAATATTACACATGGTAGTGAAATATCTATATACAGGACCAACCATGTTTAAAAATAGATAGGGTAAACAAAGAATTTTGGAGTTAAGAATTATTATTCTAAGTATTTCCTCTGTTCCTTTATTTATAAGCAATTTCAGCATCCAGTTTTAAAAAACTATTTAAATATAGTACTTCTATAGCAACAATATGGGAATTTTTATAAGGCTCATCATGCAGACCATAACTATCTTCAGGGCTTGCTTTCAACTTGCTATGGGCATAACTGAAGTCAAGAAACATTACATTTTAAAAAATGTTCTTTTGTATCTTTTTTTTTTGGAGGGGAGAAAAACTCATTATTCTGTTTTATACAAGGAATATGACTCTTCAAGGATTTTGGTAGGGCCTATAGTCTGGAAGTTTGTGTCCCCTTAAAATTCATCTGTTGAAACCTAATCCCCACTGTGATGGTGTTAGCAACTGGGGCCTTTGGGAGGTGATATGACAAGCGTGGTGCCCTCATGAATGGGATTAGTTTCCTTATAACAGAGGTTCCAGGGGACACCTTTGACCTTTTGGCCATGTAAGGACATAGCAAACAGGTAGTTGTCTATAAACAAGGACATGACCTCTTACTAGACACTAAGTGTGCCAGCACCTTGATCTTGGATTGTCCAGCCTCTGGGAATGTGAGACATAAACATCTGTTGTTTATCCACCCAGTCTGTATTATTTATGTTTATAGCAGCCCCAACAGATTGGCAGTGAAATGTCTCTTAATCTAATAACACAGGCATGAAATCTGCATGAAGAAAGATAGAGTTTGTAAAATTTCATGTTAACTTGGATTGAGTGATGAAATACACAGATGCAAGAGGTTTATGGTGGTCATTTTAAGGGCTATGAGCAGTGAGGTGAACAGAATGGCTTCCAAAGACCTCCATGCTCTGATCCCTGGAACTTGAATATGTCACATTACATGCTTTATAGATATAATTAAGGTTACAGACCTTAAAATAGGGATATTATCCTGGATTATCTGAGTGGGCCCAATCTGATTGAATGAAGCTTTAAAAGCAGAGAACTTTCTCCAGTTAGAGTCAGAGAGATGTGGCAGAAGAAGAAGTCAGAGAGGTTCAAGGTTTGAGAGGACTCGACCTTCCATTGCTGGCTTTCCAAGAAAGTGGACTTTATGAAAGGGGAGCCCCTGAAAGTTGGGACACAGGCCACAACTGTAACAGATGCATGACTGCCCCTTAATGTAGAAGATCTCTATTCCAGCAATGCTGAGCCCAGAGGATATTCATAAAGCATACTTAATACCCATCACTGTGCCTTATAAAATTGGAGGTATGTTTCCATGGAGGGAACTTACTAAAGCAAGTTTAAACACTGGTAAAAAATGGTAACCAACCACTGTTTTTTGTTTTTTAGTTTTAAATTTTATTTTTAATATATATATTGTTGGAGTATAACTGCTTTACAATGTTGTGTTAATTTCTGCTGAACAACCAAGTGAATCGGATATATACATCCATGCACATCATGCATGCATCTCCTTCCTTTTGCGCCTCCCTCCCAGCCCACCCCAATCCTGCCCCTCTAGGTTATCAGATCAGATCAGTCACTCAGTCGTGTCCGACTCTTTGCAACCCCATGAATCGCAGCACGCCAGGCCTCCCTGTCCATCACCAACTCCCGGAGTTCACTCAGACTCACGTCCATTGAGTCAGTGATGCCATCCAGCCATCTCATCCTCTGTCGTCCCCTTCTCCTCTTGCCCCCAATCCCTCCCAGCATCAGAGTCTTTTCCAATGAGTCAACTCTTCGCATGAGGTGGCCAAAGTACTGGAGTTTCAGCTTTAGCATCATTCCTTCCAAAGAAATCCCAGGGCCGATCTCCTTCAGAATGGACTGGCTGGATCTCCTTGCAGTCCAAGGGACTCTCAAGAGTCTTCTCCAACACCACAGTTCAAAAGCATCAATTCTTCGGCGCTCAGCCTTCTTCACAGTCCAACTCTCACATCCATACATGACCACTGGAAAAACCATAGCCTTGACTAGACGGACCTTTGTTGGCAAAGTAATGTCTCTGCTTTTGAATATGCTGTCTAGGTTGGTCATAACTTTCCTTCCAAGGAGTAAGCGTCTTTTAATTTCATGGCTGCAGTCACCATCTGCAGTGATTTTGGAGCCCCCCAAAATAAAGTCTGACACTGTTTCCACTGTTTCCCCATCTATTTCCCATGAAGTGATGGGACCGGATGCCATGATCTTCATTTTCTAAGTTATCACAGAGCACCAAACTGAGCTCTCTGTGCTTTACAGCAGGTTCCCACTAGCTAGCTATTTTACACACGGTGGGGAAGATCCCCTGAAAAAGGAAATAACAACCCACTCCAGGGTTCTTGCCTAGGAAATCTTCCGGACAGAGGAACCTGGTGGGCTACAGTCTATGGGGTCGCAAAAGAGCCGGACACCACTCACGACTGACTAGCAACTGAAGCAACAGCAACAGCAAGTGTGTATATGTCAGTGTTACTCTCTCAGTTCCTCCCACCCTCTCCTTCCTGCTATGTTCACACGTCTGTTCTCTGTGTCTGCATCTCTCTTCCTGCCCTGCTGACAGGTTCATCTGTACCATTGAAAACCAACCACTCTTTTTCTAGGTTATCCTGGAACTCCACCACCCAAGCCTTTGAAGGATTATATTCTGCAGTTAGAAAAAATGATTCCTTCATAATACTTTCCAAAGCCATGACGTTTCCTCTGCTGTTGGCTACTTTCCTCCTATCAGTTGTCTCGCCCCTTGCTTCTGTGAAGATGGATCTGAGAACATGTCTCCCTTTTCCTCGTATCTGATTATTTGTAATAGTGGCCAGTGGAGACACCAAAAATAAAATCAAAATGCTTTAGTGAAGACTAGTAATGTACTGAAGAGAGAAAAGTAAGTGTAGATCTGAAAGAGCATCAGTGCCTACTGACCTAAGAGTCCCCTAATTAACTCCAGCACAAAAGAAATGGGCTGTCTGTATTTGCAGAACAATTTACCAAGCATTTCCACATCCATTAAGGGATGGAATCTTTGTAACAACATAATGAGTCTTCATCTCATTTTATGGAAAGAAACTGAGAGATTTCTGAGAGGCTAAGGGAACTGCCAAAAGCCACACAGCTAATAAGTGACAGAACTGGGGTCTTTGGACTCCAAGCCCAGTGTTCTTGCCAATACCCTGCTGTTACTGTAGACAGTCCCTCAAATTTGCTACATGTTATGGACATGTCCTCAAATAATCATGAACATTTCAAGAAGCAAATGTATTATCAACACATTTATTTATTTTTTAATATTTATTCTTATTTATTAATTTTATTTGGCTGCTCGAGGTATTAGTTGCAGGACTCCCCTGGTGATCCAGTGGTTAAGACTCTGTACTCCCAATGCAGGGGGCCTGAGTTCAATCCCTGGACAGGGAACTAGATCTCACTTGCCACAACAAAAGTTCCCACATGCTGCAACACATTTATTGATGCTTACATAATAAGCTGTTCTTTCCTCTAGGGATGCTAACTCTGAAAAATATCTGATTTGTCTTTCCCAAAACAACAGAATGTGGTAGAGGAGGATAGAGGGGGGTGCTCAGTCACTCAGTTGTGTCTAACTCTTTTTGACCCCACGAACTGTAGCCTGCCAGGCTCCTCTGTCCATGGGATTTTCCAGGCAACAACAGTGGAGTGGGTTGCCATTTCCTTCTCCAAGGAGAATATGTGGGGAGTATTGAATACCCGGTTCATTCCTTTCTAAATTCGATAACACTTTGTTTTGATTCAAAGTCTCCTTGTACACAACTGGCCTGAAAAGCTTCCAATTTGATGAGCATTTTAGTATAAAATTTTAACTGATGTGTTACTCTGAACACTGTTTTCTGAACAACAAAGTCTGTATCCCTGAAAGAGTAGATCCATTTAGAACAAATTAATCATGTAAGCTATAACCAGGCTGATGAGGATGGAGGAGGTCGCCTCTGTTAGTAAAAGGTCACATAAGGAGACTTGTAGTAATAGAGCCGCTCAGTTTCTTGAGTGTGGTGGTGGACACTTGTGTGATAAAATCATATAGAACTTAATACAGCCAGACCCACAAATGAGTATAAGTGTGCAGATCTGAATAAAATCTATGGATTTTATTAAGGTCAAAAAAGATGTTATTTTGAGCCCTCCAGAGAATTGGTGACTTCCAGATGACTTTCTCTTTCAATCTTCCCTCACCTCCTGTCTTCAGACTAAACATTACTCATCCCTCACTTCGCTTCTTATAAATCCAAGCTCCTCTCCTTTTCCTCAAAATCTCACCTGAAGCTCTTCGCTTGTGCAAAGTGTTTTCTGGTTGACCTCAGCGCACTGTCTATGTTATGAAGCTTGTGTGCTGTTTTTGCCCTCCATGAACTTGTGTGAATATTGTGTATGTGTGTGTCTGCACATTATTTACACACAATTAAAGTATGAGCTTTGTGTAAAGAAGTACAGTTCCTTCCAACTTCATTTCTTAATTCCTTTAACAAAGCTTTATTGAGCTCCTATCATGTAACAACAATTGTTCCAGTTGCTGGAGGTACCATAAGAAAGAAAAACAAAGTCCCTCTTCTCATGGAGCTCATGTTTGGTGTTGGAAGGCAAATGCTAAACAAGTAAATATATGGTTGTGGTGATGAGAGCTGGGAAAAAAAACTAAAGAAAAAAGAGTGGCTGAAGATGACAGGGGTGGAAGGAATGCTATTTAGGGTAAGTTGATCAGGGAAGACCTCTGAGCAGGAGACTTGATAGAAACCTAGATAAATAAAGAGATGCACATACGGGGGAAGTAGGGTTCCAGGTCAAGGGCACAGTGGAGTCTGACACTCCCAGGCAGGAGCTGTCTATGCAGGGGACAGAAAGCAGGCGGATGATGCCAGAGCACAGTTGGTCGGGAGGAGATGAGTAGTGTGTGCATGTTCAGTCGTGTCTGACTCTTCACAACCCCAGGGACTGTAGCCCACCAGGATCCTCAGCCCATGGGATTTTCCAGACAAGAATACTGGTGTGGGTTACCATTTCCTCTTCCAGGGGATCTTCCCAACCCAGGGACTGAATCCGAGTCCCCTCTGTCTCCTGCATTGCAGTGAACTCTTTACCGCTTGAGCCAAGGTGCACAGGAGGAGACTGGCAAATGATATTACCAAAATGGTAGATGGAGCCCAGACCAGACAGAACCTTGTAGGCAAACACACAGAGAAGGCAATGGCACCCCGCTCCAGTACTCTTGCCTGGAGAATCCCATGGACGGAGGAGCCTGGTGGGCTGCAGTCCATGGGGTCATGAAGAGTCAGACATGACTGAGCGACTTCACTTTCACTTTTCACTTTCCTGCATTGGAGAAGGAAATGGCAGCCCACTCCAGTGTTCTTGCCTGGAGAATCCCAAGGACGGGGGAGCCTGGTGGGCTGCCGTCTATGGGATCGCACAGAGTCAGACAAGACCGAAGCGACTTAGCAGCAGCAGCCAAACATAAGGATGTCATTTTATTCTAAGAAAGTTAAGGAGCCTTGGTAGAATTTCAAGCAGAGGCAAGTCATTAAAACCGTCTTCCTGTCTCCTGCTATTGGCTGTTGCATTGCTTGAAAAAATAGTCATTGTTTACTCTTTGGTGTTGCTGTTATTCAGTCACTAGGTCAGGTCCGATTCTTTGAGACCCCATGAACTGCAGCATGCCAGGCTTCCCTGTCCTTCACTCTCTCCCAGAGTTTGCTCAAACTCAATGTCCATTGAGTCAGAGATTCCATCCAACCATCTCATCCTCTGTCGCCTTCTCCTTTTGTTCTCTTGCCTTCAATCTTTCCCAGCATCAGGGTCTTTTCCAATGAAACGGCTCTTCCCATCAGGTGGCCAAATTACTGGAACTTCAGCTTCATCGTCAGTCCTTCCAATGAATATTCAGGGTTGATTTCCTTTAAGATTGACTGGTTTGATCTCCTTGCTGTCCAAGGGACTTCTCCAGCACCTCAGTTCAAAAGCATCAGTTCTTTGGCACTCAGTCTTCTTTATGGCCCAACTCTCATATCCATACATGACTCTTTGATGTGCTCTTCTCCTAAAGCCTTTGAACTCAGACCCTATCTAGGATAAGGTGGCTTCTTAATTACCAAGTTCAGTGTCCTTTTTCAGTATTTATCCTTCCAGACTCTTGGCAACCCTTAATAACTTTGACTGTGGCCTCCATTTTGAAATGCTCTTCATGGATCTGTAACCCAGGTCCAGCAATGTTTAGCTCTGTGACCTGGGGCAAGTTGATTACCATCTGTTTCCACATCTGTGAAATGGGAAAAGTAATTATAACAACCCCAAAGGCAGACCTAACTCATTCTTCTTAATAACGATGTAACACTTCATATTTTACATATTTTTAACAATATGATGTTCCATAATTTGTTTAGCCATCGGCATTTGATATTCAGGTTATTTTGGAGGTTTCTTTGTGGGGAAAGGTTACTACAAATAATGCTACACGTAACAATTATTTTGGGGTGTTTCCCACGTATTTCAAGTGGTAAAGAATCCACCTGCCAATCCAGGAGATTCGGGTTCAATCCCTGGGTCAGGAAGATCCCCTGGAGGAGGAAAAGGCAACCCACTCCAGTATTCTTTCTCGGATAATCCCATAGACAGAGGAACCTGGTGGGCTACAGTCCATGGGGTCACAAAGTGTTGGATATGACTGAGCATGCATGCACAATTATTTTACTAGATGTTATGGATTACTTTCTTAAACTCAGTACTCATGTTTGCACCAGTAATGTGTGAGAGAAATTTTCCATTTGCCTAGCCAGCACTGGGGATTAGTGTTGCTTGTAATTAGTGCCAGCCTGATAGATAAAATATGGCATCTCATGTACATTGAATTTGCACTTTCTAGACTGTTGGTGAAGTTGAGCATCATTTTCATTTATTAATTAACCATTTGGACTCTCTTTTGTGGATTATATTTTGAGGTTTAAATCAGATACTTTGTTCCTTTTTGTACTGATTTCTATGCTCTTTCCTTATCCATTTATGTATTATAGAATTTAACTCTCAATCTCTCATGGAATTTGCAAATACTTTTTACATTCTCTTACTTGTCTTTTGACATCAAAGAATCACTTATTGTTTCAAATGTTTTTCTTGAATTTCTTTTCCAATCAAAATTGCCTTTTTCTTTATAGTTTTGGCAATTTCTTGTTGCTTAAGAACTCTGTTTCATTTTGTTATTAACATTTTAAACAGCTAAACCTTTCTTTCATCTAGTACTTATTTTTGAACGTGGTGTGGGATGAGGTCCAAATTTGCTTTCTCACAATGGTTAGTCAATGATGCCTGCAAAGTCTACTAAACCTTATTACATTTTAATTTAGTGGAGAAAGAACCAAACAAGCCATCCTTTCTCTTCTAAATTAAATACCATTTTTGTCACATGTCAATTTCCCGTGAAAAGTAGGATCTTTTTCTGGATACTGTATTGATCTATCTGTCTGCTCCTGTTGGTTTGACTAAAGAAACTTTAAAATAAGTTTTATAGCTGGTAAGACAAATCGATGACCTTCTCAGCCTCAAACACAAGATGCTCTATTCCTCTTTATTATAATTCAAAAGTTTCTTGGAGACTAATTCTTCCATGTGAACATCAAATTATTTCACCCAGTTCCAAAAATTAAAATAATAATAATAATCCTTACTCTACCAAACCAAACACACAACTCTCTAGGAGTCTACCTACACCTTCAGCATATTGTATGTTATTTGAGGGAGAAACATTGCTGTCTTTATGATAGTCAGTCATCCCGTCTCAATGAAATTTGCTTATTTGCTGAACTAATATCATAATGGTTCCTTCAAGTTGGTCAAGCCTCTGGGAAAACTTCCCCATTGGGCCTGGATGGGTTCTAGTTTATTGATTAAAAAGCACTAAAATGAAAGTAGGTAAACATTTAATAGAATAAATTTTATATTTTAGCCAGTTTCTATCTTTGCTAGATAAGGACCTAATATTTCCTGTCGCTATACCCACCCTTTATTATTCCAAAGAGCAAGAAATCCCCTTCCTAATGCGAGCTCTGGTGGTCAAGGGGGTTGGCTTCATCTTGCTGGTTTCCTAGTGGCCGCTGTCCTCTTAGCCCCAGGTGTGTCCTCCTCTAGTGGGGGGACCCAACCCCCCGGGAACCCCACCCAGTCTTAGGAGGCAGGATGCCACGAGAGCTTCCCTGCTTTTCTCCCAATTCAGACCACTCTGTTTCCAGACCTTTGTGCTCTGAGAACTGTGAGCCCTCATGCCACAGCTCAGAGGCAGCTCGGCCGCCTGGCAGGATGCAATGCTTGTTCTGCAGTCACAGTATGCCCTTCTGCATGTTCCCTCATGCCCCTCTGGTTCAGGCTGTTTGTTTTTTTATTGCTTTTTACCCTTTCTCAATCCCCAAAATGCTTCCGGACCACATGGCTTTCTTTGTTGCTGGGAAAGCAGCCCAGATGGCTGGCTGCTCAGTTAATCCAGTCTTTGTAAAGGATGCAAAAATAGACCAGCAGACAGGCTGAACAAAGCCTGGGCAGAGACTGCCTTGACATCAGGGCACAGGGACACCCAATCTACTGCTCAAGTTGTGCCTGGGACTCTAGGAAGAGCAGGCAAGTGTATTTGCCCACATCTCTGTCTTTGTCTGTAAATTTCTTTGTATGAGATTTAAAAAAAAACAATCCATCTGTCACCAAGCCATGACTCTCCTAGCAATCTGATTGGGTCAAGATGCAATGGTTGGTTCATTGTTCCTTCTGAAGGTCAACATTTTCCAACACCTGCAGCCTAGATCTTGAGCAAATACGTGGCTTTCAATTCACTCAGAAGGGGAGGATTCTTCATTTCTCTGTGCGCTATGCCTAGGACACATGGCAGGGCCTTAGCTATCTGTCCTCTTTATCACCAAAGTTTCAGCTCTCAACCTGTGGCATTCTCAGATGTTTGCAAAAGCACTTTATTGGCTGCAGTTGCTAATATTAATACAAAGTTATCACTTGATATCACAATTTGGGGCTACCTTTTCCATGCCTGTATTTGAATAATATTTGAAAAAGTGTCTTCCTTTTGGAAGAACTAGAATTCTTTTGTAAGAATAGACCTGTCCTAAGGTCAATTTTCTGCCTGAATAAAAGTGAATGAATATTAAACATTGCTGCAGGCCACCTTGTCACCTGAATTAAAGACTCTGCTACAATAAATAATTCTGTAAAGACACAAATTTTTGTCTAAGCAATACTCAGCCCAGAGTTTTTATAAATACATTTTCAGCCCAAAGTAAATCTATTTGCAGCTTAAGGTATGACCATGAAATATCGGATTTAGCATAAGTAGCATATATTTTGAAAGAGCAGTATAGTCACCCACCTGGTAAAAGGTGGTCCAGTGGCTAAATGGGGAATAGATGATTTTCCTAGTGAGAAGGTAGTATAAGTCCTGGAGGAAAAGTGAGTCACATCCAGAACTACTGAATAGATGTGCACTTGAATTACACCTTGGGCCTCCGCTGAAGGAAATGTGATGTGTTGTGTAAAAAGAACATTGGCCTCAGATCAACAGACTTGGTTTCCAGTCAGTGGCAGTTTTGCTACTCAATAACTGTGTGACCTCAAGCAATTTATTTATGCTTTCTGAGCATCACTTTTATTGACTCCAAAAGGGAAGTATAAGGCTAGGTTGGAGTTCTCAGCCACGTTATTTCACACATTGGTCTGTCTCCATCAGTTCTGAGGTAAGTAATTTATTGCTGCTAGGAATGAAGTCCTGACGTTTGCAAACAGTTTATTGGTGGAGTGCAGATAAGTTTAGCCCAGTGATGTCATTCTCACCAACTCACTTCTGAAATGGTTTCTTGACAGTGTGAGTTGTGGCCACCACACTGGTAAGATCAGAGCCAAGAACTTTACACGTGACCAGGTGCATTATTTATGTACCTATAAAACATTTCCATGGATACCACTTGGCCCAAAGTTTCTGGATATCTGCTTTTCATAAAAACATTTTTTGTCAATATTTTTCCAACATTCTGTCAATATTTTGTCAATTGGGAAGAAATACTGTGTTCTGGACACAGGTTGAAGAAGACAGTATTTCTTAAATATAGCCCACCCTGAGTGAACTGCTGGGCTGGATTTCCCCTAGCACTCCTTCTGGTTACTACCTTCTTTGCAAAGGTAGTTACAGGTGAGGATATTCTCACATTGGGAGTGGGGTGGCTGAGGGAACAGATGCTGACTCCGTCCAGAGGTGGGAGTGATACTGGAGGCAGAAGCATCTCTGGAACGTTTCTATTGCTCTTTGATGCTGCCTTTTCTACTGGCACACGGAGAGTGATTTCCTGGGGTTTGAGTACTTCAACTTTCAAATTCAAATTTCAAATTCAAATATTTTCATATTCTGAATTTTCTTTGCCCCAGGGCATTTAAAAAAATTATTTACATATTTATTTATGGCTGCACTGGGTCTTCATCGAGGCTCACAGGCTTTCCCTAGTTGCAGTGAGTAGGGGCTACTCTTTCGTTGCAGTGTGCAGGCTTCCTATTGCGGTGGTCTCTTTTGTTGTGGAGCACGGGCTCTAGGGCTCACGGGCTCCATAGTTGTGGCACATGGCGTGTGGGATCTTCCCAGACCAGGGATTGGACCTATATCCCCTCCATCGGCAGGCAAATTCCTAACCACTGGACCACAAGGAAAGTCCCCCAAAGCATCTTAACAAAAGTATATGATATGAATCCAGCTATGATGAATAGCTCTGTTTCCCCCCCACTCTTACCTCCCTCCTCCTACCAAACATAGGTACTTAAGGAAACACCAGGAAACGGATGAGGTGACACCAAGGAATGGTGATAATAGCCACTGAGGACACAACCCAACTCTGTCAGGGCTTTCTAAAAAAAACTTGCTTTCTGTCTTATTATGCCAGTTTTAAATTTGAAGAAGCCAAGGATCAGTGGATAAAGTGACTAAGTTCCCATCACTGGAAATATTAACAGGTCGTGAAGGAACTGGGTGTTTTATTTAAATTGAGATATAGTTGATGTACAATATTACACAAGTTATGGGTGTTCAGTATAATGCTTCACAATTTTTAAAGGTTATATTCCATTTATAGTTATTATAAAATACTACCTATATTTCTTGTTTTGTACAATATACATTTGTAGCTTATTTATTTTATACATAATGGTTTGTACTTCTTAAGCCCCTACCCTTATCTTGCCTCTCTCTTTCCACTTGTAACAACTAGTTTGTTCTCTATATCTGTAGTCTGTTCCTTGTTTTGGTTGTTGTTATATTCACAAATTTGTTGTATTTTTTAGATTCTACTTATAAGTGATATCATGCAGTATTTATCTTTCTCTGACTTACTTATTTCCCTTAGAATAATGCCCTTCAAGTCCATCTGTATTGTGGCAAAATTTCATTTTTTATGGCTGAGTAAAATTCCATTGTATATATAAACCACATCTTATTTATCCATTCATCTGTTGATGAACATTTCAGTTCAGTTTAGTTCAGTTCAGTCATGTCCGACTCTTTGCAACCCCATGGACTGCAGAATGTCAGGCCTCCTTGTCCATCGCCAACTCCCAGAGTTTACTCAAACTCATGTTTGTTGAGTTAGTGATGCCATCCAACCATCTCATCCTCTGTTGTCCCCTTCTCTTCCTGCCTTCAATCTTTCCCAGCATCAGGGTCGTTTCAAATGAATTAGTTCTTCACATCAGGTGGCCAAAGTATTGGAGTTTCAGCTTCAACATCAGTCCTTCCAGTGAATATTCAGAACTGATTTCCTTTAGGATGGACTGGTTGGATCTCCTTGCAGTCCAAGGGACTCTCAAGAGTCTTCTCCAACACAACAGTTCAAAAGCATCAATTCTTCGGCGCTCAGCTTTCTTTATAGTCCAACTGTCACATCCAAACATGACTACTGGAAAAACTATAGCTTTGACTCGACGGACCTTTGTTGGCAAAGTAATGTCTCTGCTTTTTAATATGCTGTCTAGATTGGTCATAACTTTCCTTCCAAGGAGTAAGTGTCTTTTAATTTCATGGCTGCAATCACCATCTGCAGTGATTTTGGAGCCCCAAAAATAAAGTCAGCTACTATTTCCACTGTTTCCCTATCTATTTGCCATGAAGTGATAGGACCAGATGCCATGATCTTAGTTTTCTGAATGTTGAGTTTTAAGCCAAGTTTTTCACTCTCCTCTTTTACTTTCATCAAGAGGCTCTTTAATTCTTCTTCACTTTCTGCCATAAGTTTGGTGTCATCTGCATATCTGAGGTTATTGATATTTCTCCCGGCAATCTTGGTTCCAGCTTGTGCTTCTTCCAGCCCAGTGTTTCTCATGATGTACTCTGCATATAAGTTAAATAAGCAGGGTGACAATATACAGCCTTGACGTACTCCTTTTCCTATTTGGAACCAGTCTGTTGTTCCGTATAGAGTTCTAACTGTTGCTTCTTGACCTGCATACAAATTTCTGAAGAGGCAGGTCAGGTGGTCTGGTATCCCCATCTCTTTAAGAATTTTCTAGAGTTTGTTGTGGTCCACACAGTCAAAGGCTTTGGCATAGTAGATATTTTGGCATAGTAGTAGATATTTTTCTGGGGATGAACATTTAGGTTGCTCCGTACCTTGGCAATCATATATAATGCTGCTGTGAACATTGGGGTGCATGCATCTTTTCAACTTAGTGTTTTTTTTTTAATTTTTCCAGATAAATACTCAGGAGTGAAATTGCTCGTCATATTTTTATTTTTAAATAAAAAAATAGCCAAGGAGAAATGTTGGAGAAACCAAGGACCTGGGATTTGAATGTAGGCTTCTTTGTATATAAAGCTACAATCTTGACTATTTTACATTGATTTCTGAATAATAATGTCACCTAATGGAAATGAATGTGAAATACTTCTAAGAAATTTTTCTGAAAACATTATTTGTCCTAACTGTTTGAACTTTTTATCTGTAGTAGAGCATCATTTTCCAGTCAATGATTATTATAATTTTTTCAAGTACCAGGTTTTGAATATCTGTTGAAGAGTCGTTTTCACTACTGTTTGAAACATATCAATACATTCCACTTAGAAGGGACTGAGGGTCTCTACCTTTAAGCGCTGCTCTCAGGTGCTGATAACATTCCATCCTCAGACTCGGCCTCTTCAGTCCTAAGCCAAGCAGAAAGAGGTAGACCCTAAACCTGACTTGCTGGTGGGCGGGAAGACCTAGTAGGCTGTCAGCTTGATAGCCAATCAGAACCAAGCTTGAAAATGTAGCAGATATTCCCACCTACCAGCACTGGTGGTGCTATCTAGCTTTGGTCTAGCTTTCCTAAGACAGCTCTGTGAGATTCCTTCCCAACCCCCACAGGGGACCCACTGAAAGATGAAAGTTCAGTTCAATCGCTCAGTCGTGTCCGACTCTTTGCAACTCCACGGGCTGCAGCACGCAAGGCTTCCCTGCCCATCACCAACTCCTGGAGCTTGCTCAAACTCATGTCCATCGAGTTGGTGACGCCATCCGACCACTGTGTCTTTATTCTTGCTTTTTCAGTCAAGTTCTTTGATGGGAACTTTGACCACTGAAAAACCATCAGTACAATTCAGCTCCCCTGCTTTGCGCACAGACTCTATCACTTATCCTCAATCATTGGCTACCGTTAACCCAAGCATCTCCCCCTTCTATTCCGATCCCCCAGGTTGATCAGTTACAAGTTTGCCAATCTTTCTAAGAAGGAAAGGTTTGAATGACATTTTAGTTACCACTTCTTTAGTGCAAGGTCTTTCGAAGGCTCCAACCCTAACCTTGGGTTGTTAGGAAAATTCAATAACTGCTAATGAAAACTCAGTAGCAATCAATCAGTATTTGCTAATAACAGCAAGAGTGACGGTAAGCAGCAACATCAATATGTCATTTTCAGTTTCCCACTTGAAATAACATGCACTGAGTGTTTCCATGGCAGGAACTGTGCTAGGCCCCAGGGATCAGTGACAGGTAAGCTGGATCATGTCCACAACCTCTGGCAGGCCCATTTGTGCCAGCAGCATGGTCTTCCTCTCCAATTTAATTCAGCTTTTCTGAGAGAGTCAAATGATCTCTTTGTTGCAAGATCTTTATAAGATTACATTTGCCTATCTGGAGAGGAATTTAAAAAAAAATAGTTTCCAAAATTTAATTCGGAAGAGATACTGCAAGTAGTATTTATTTGGATTTTTCCATAAGATGTTATGGAAAAACCTGAGCTAACATTTTGGCCAACCCAATATGTGGTCAGAAATTGTAGGTGCCCCAGCCTGAGACTGTGTGATTTGGAAACACAAGAGGAGCCTGGGAAAGTGATCAGTGGTGCCTTCAAAGGTCAAGGCTTCATGGAGCAGATACAGAAAGAAGGCACTCCCAGAATAAACCTGGAAAGAATCAATGGATTTTCAAATATTGAGGAGAAATGGATAGGAAGTGAAAGAGGTGTAAACATTACCTGCAAAGCCTCCTTCTCAGCTTGGAGGAGAGCAAGCTTGTTGTCATTTTCTTGAGAGCAGAAGCTGCAGGGCTGACCGCACTGTCTGCCTCGTGGGGACAGTTCCCCCAAAGACCGCCCCGCACCAGCCTTGCCAAGACTGCAAAGGGCTTCATTTGCCACCGCTGAAATATCTCCACCAGCTAGCGTTCACACTAAGGGAAACAATTAGCAAGTTAATTATTTGGATTTTTTCCCCCTTGCTTTTGTTTTCAACACTGCTTTGCCTTGATTAGAAGCCTTAAACACTTCTACGTGCTCACCGAGCTTGCTTCCTCTGTTCTCGAGGCAAGGTTTGTGAAAATAGAGCATTTCAGAAAAGTCAGCCAGCTAAAGTGAGCGTTTAATTTCTAATGACTGTACTCAGTGGACACACTTTATATGTTTATGTATATAATTAATTTTAGAATAGAAATAGATATGGAGATGGATTTCCAGTTGTTCTTCCTAGAGTTTTTCGTTGACTTTTAGTATTTTGAAGTCAGATTTCCAGCATTTTCAGAATGAAACAAACCCAGAATAAACAACTAAACAGCCTTCACTTACTGGTAAGTGAAGCACCAGTAAGTGACAAAAGACTGCTCCAAGCCCATGTATCTCACTCAAGTAAAAATTATGTAAAAAATAAAAAACCACATGAGAAGTAGGATATTATACTAGAGGAGATTGAGGTCAGAACAACACAGTAAAGGATGATAGTCTGGGGCCGTTAAATGTAGGAAGAAGTAACCTGCCACACTGTAGCATCTTTTCAGAGCACCACAGCTGCTAACTGAAATAACTGCAATTCCTCCTGCAAGAATAATATCAGATTATGTTTAACAAACACTGAAAGAAAAAAATAGGGTCATGATTAATGTTCTTTATAAATAATTCCTTAAAAATAAGACCATTTTTCTGAGAGATGACTCTTAAAAGCATGTAATTTATCTTTTAAAATGAATTTACGTGGAATACCTCTTCTGTGAAGATGTTCTATGATGTGTTAGAATATATCATTGAGCATGCTGCATCCTCTCTTACTTGAAAGTTAGTTCTTATACTCGCAATTCTAAGATGGGACGAGGAGTCATAGGAAGGTGAATGAATTGAAGAAATGTTTGCATATTCCAGGTCTGATCCAAGACACCATCACGTCTTCCCAACTTACTGATCTTGTCCTAGACAAGCTTGGCCTGGAAGGTTGGAGGGAGAACATGCAGAGTCCCATTGCTGGTCTCTTTTGATCCTTCAACCCATCTCTCTTTCTCACTGCTCAGAATGAAATTGAAAGTTAAAATATTCTTTGCCTTAGGTAAATTCAGATTACAAAATGCCAAACTTACACCATTGTAAGGCAAGAAAACATGCAGTACATGAGTACAGTACAGAGTACACATGCAGTACGCTAGTCAAGTATTCCAGTTTTATGAACTACCGCAGTCCAGGTCATTTGGACTTTGCATGCTGGCAGCAGTGAAAGGAAATAACTCCAGTCATTAAGTAAGCACTAACTGTATGCCAAGCACTGGACTTTATATGGTAAGAACAATGAAATACATACTTTACTTACATGGTAAGAAAATACGCAGTATTTATAGAATAATTTCTGTGATTCACCCAGACCTCTTTGCTATTTGATATTAAGTCCCATTTGATTTTTACCCTGATTTTCATGGTTAGTTATCATAGCTCAAACTCCCAGCTTCTCCTACAAGTCTGCCATGAGCCATCATGAATTTTATCTATCATTCCCTCCTTGATGGTATTATGACATTTACCTCTTGATATGACATGTGTTTTGTATTTTCACAGTAAATCTGTCACTTCTTTTTATCTATATTCTAAATTCTCTCAGATATCAGATGTCCCTTCATTACTCAGTTAGCTCATGAATCATGTGACCAGAGTTCTGGCTCTTTTTCTAGTTAATTTTGAGATCTTGATTTATTCGCTTAGCATCCCTTGACTTCAGTTTCCTCACCACTATGACAAAGTGGTCCTTAAGCTTCTACTGTCTCGACATGCCTAAAATTCTGTTATTTTATCATCTGGTTAATACCTTTATGGTTCCTAAACTCTGCTCACATTTCTTTATATAGAACAGTGCTGTAGTAAATATATACCAGTATTTGGAGATCTTTTTTAAAATATTTGATGCTTGGCCTCCACTTCAGACCAGTTAAATCTGGGGGTGGAGTCCAACAACATATTTTCAACTTTGTTTCCAGTTAATTCAAATCTGTAGCCAGAATCAAGAACTCCTAGTCTTAAGTAAAGCATCCTGATTTTACCTTTGTTGTCTCCATTGGTCAATACTACAAATAATCAGGTAGAAAGAAAAGGGACACATGTTCTAGGATCCCTGTTTACAGAAGCAGGGAGCCAGGCATCTGATAGGAGGAAGGCAGGCAGTAATAGAGGAGAGGTCATGCCTTTGAAAAATATGAAGGAACCATTATTTTCTAGGTGCGGAATATAATCCTTCAAAGGTATGGCTGGTGGAGTTCCAGGATAACCAAGAAAAGGAGTGGTTGATCTCCATTTTGACTTTTTCTATTTTTGAAATTAAGAAAATTCTATTTATAATAGCATCAAAAAGAATAAAATTATCAGGATCAAATTTAGCAATGTAAATGTAAGGTTTGTACACTGAAAAATAGAAATAATATTGAAAGAAAGAAGACACCCCAGTTTCCCAAGACATCCCTGAGTTGGAAGATATAACATTTTTTTAAATGACAATACTCCCTAAGTTGATCTGCAGATTCAGTGCAATCTCTATCAGAATTCCAGCTGGGTTTTTGTAGAAACTGAAGAGCTGATGCTAAAAATTCATGCAAAAATTCAAGGTTTCCAGAACAGCAAAAACAATCTCGAGAAAGAGCAAAATCTGAGGACTCACATATCCCAATTTTAAGACTTCTACGGCCTGGTGTGCTGTGATTCGTGGGGTCGCAAAGAGTCGGACACGACTGAGCGACTGAACTGACAAACTATAGTAATCAAGATAGTAAGGTTAGACAGTAGATCAGTGTAACAGAATTAAGAACCCAGAAATAAATCCTTACATTTACAGCACTTTAACTTGTTCCAGTGTTTCCCCCATGAAAACACACCTCCAGCTTTATAAGGCTTAGTGGTGAGTATGGAGTATATTCTGTGGATATGCTTTGGGGTCATTGTGGAATGGAGCGCTTCCACAAACAAGGGCACTCACACACCTGTTATAATTCAGGCCTATGTCCCATCTCTCATGGCCTCTCCTTCATAAATTCCACTTCCTTGGAAAGCTACCTTGCAGTGATCGAATTGGAATCTACCATTCAGTGCTTTTTTCTTTCTTGGCTTTGAAACATTTACCCTTATTCCAATGGAAAAGAAATAGATTTAAAGCAATATGTACTTATATCTGAGACCAACATGAAATTCTACAACTATATTTGATGACAACAACGAAGGGTGAGTTAGGAAGAGTTAGGTTTGGGGTAAGGGGCAGAGCAGCACAATAGAGACACCGATTTATGTGTCCCTTGTGTGGAAATTATTTTTTTCGTATTTATTTTACTTACTTGGCTGCATCAGGTCTTAGTTGTAGCATGTGGGGTCTTCACTGAGACATACTGGATCTTTTCATTGTGGCACGCAGGCTTTTCTCTGGTTGTAACTAGTTGTAACAGGGCTTAGTTGCCCTGCAGCATGCGGGATCTTAGTTCCTGGACCAGGGATTGAACTTGCATCCCCTGCATTGAAAGGTGGATTCTTTTTTTTTTTTTTGGAAGGAGTATTAACCACTGGACCACTGGGGAAGTCCCCAGCATGGAAATTATACCCTGCCACTAAGTGATTAGATCATGCCAACCTCTTTTTAGCTTTTCAACGTTGTCCATTCCCAGAACTGTGCAATGGGATAAGGTCAAATCTAAGGTTCCTTTTAGCATCAGGTGCCATACTTTTACGCTTATGTGTCACCAGCTGCACTTTCTTTAGCTAACAAATGGATCATCTATCTAATTTTCCGCTTTGAGTGAGTGAAAGTCGCTCAGTCATGTCCAGCTCTTTGCAACCCCGTGGACTGTAGTCCACCAGGCTCCTCTGTCCATGGAATCTTCTAGGCAAGAATACTGGAATGGGCAGTCATTCACTTCTCCAGGGGATCTTCCCGCCCCAAGGATCGACCCTGGGTCTCCTGCATTGCAGGCAGACTCTTTATCATCTGAGTCACTGGGGAGGCTCTAGTTTTCCTCTCTAAGTGATACGAAGTTTCTAAGACTTTTATTAGATGTGATCATATGTAAGGCAGAGAGCCCAGGGGCCGTCTCCTCCGTAGCAGGCATTAGACCAAACGATGTAATAAGCCTCGGCTGTATCACTACAGCCTGTTTGATTCTTCACTTTACTTTTATATAAACTTTTATATCTATGGGAGAATATTTGTTTTTTTATGTGTCCTGTTGTGTGAAATGATATTTATTATTTTTAACATTTCTAGGACAGTTTCCTTGAACCCTCAGCCTAATGTTTTCCATTCATCAGCAAAACTCTTCCTATAGCTAGAAATAATGAATATTGGAAAAGTGAGACAACTCCATAATTGACATGTTTATATTAACAGTGTGTATGTATGCTTCAGTATCTCGAGAAGTTAATGTATTTTTGCCTAAAGTAATTACAGTCTTTCTAGAAGTATATGGATAGCTTTTAGTGAGCCATAGATCTTCTACCCCATCAGATATGCACAATGGTCTTTAAAAATTAGGAAGCTAATTCTCCTTGATAGCTTCTGAATAAATGTTCACTCTCAAAGGCTTTAACATTAGATATAAATTGACACTTGAATATCAAATAGGCTTTAAGAATCTCTCTTCTTGCTTCACTAGCATCATTTTGTCAGATGCCAGATAAACACAGGTGTATAAAAGATTCATGTTGTGATGCAATATTCCTGATAGAGAGGTTTGCAGACACAGTGAAATCTTGATTTGTGGTGACATAAAGGCATCCGGTTTCCACTGTTTCTTGTCAAGCTCCCGCAGAGGCACATGGCAGCCAGATTGCCGGGGGCACTGGTTCAACTGCATCTACAGAGAGTGCAGAGAAGTTACTGCTAACAAAGATGCGAACCGTCTCAGCAAAGAGGGGCAAGTGCCCTCTGCTTTCTTCCTGGCAGGAAAGCTCTAAAACAAGAAGACTGACTAATGAGACAACTTGGCTCCAAGCAGCGTGAGACACTGAGTCAGATCACAGCAAGAAAAATCCAGACATGATTTATATTGAACTGACAAACTCTTCACATTCAGCTCTTTGCGGGGGGAGGCACACTTACATGCCAGAATGTTTTATCGGTGTCACCAAACTCAGTGGATAGCATCCAGAGGTGGGGTTCCAGGTGCAGCTGGGGTCAGCTTTTCCTTCTTGCTTAAAACGATTGCACTATATTTTCTCTTGATTCACTTATATAATTTTTTTTTCCAGAGGAGTTTGTTTGCTATGATATAAAAGATTCAGACGTTCATTCAACAAATATTTACATTTGTGTTTGAGGCTCTGTGTCAGAGACTGGGCTTTCTTGAGTCTGTATGCTAAGGGAGAGACAGAATTAATAAACAAATAAGTAAAAGATGTGATGTGCCAGGTTGTGGTAAATGCAGTGAAGTTAAATAAAGCAGAGTTCGGATAGGGCTTGCCGTGTGACAAAAGGTGTGATCAGGGAAGCAAAGGAGGTAAGGAGCAAGTTATGTGCTTGTCTGGGGAAAAGTGATGGGGGAGAGGAGTGGTTAGAGGCTTGAGCAGAGAGCCGAGTATGAAATATACATAAGGAGAATGAGTAAGTCAGTGGGTGAGGGAATTGCAGAATTGACTGGCAGTTGAAGGATTATAGGTTTGGGGGGAGATAAGCAACATGGTGATGTATGTGTTTTCCAGCCACATTCAGCTGCTTGTGAATTCACCCAGGGTGGAATCTGCCAGGTGAACAAGGTAGAGGAAGGAGCCACAGAGCTGAAGCTACAAGGTCTGCGTGCGGCAGGGTGAGAACACCGCGGGACGGTGGGGTGGTGCTGAATATGAAAAGGTGGCAGAAATCATGGGTTGATGATCTATATGGGGTCGAATATTGCTAAAGACATGGAGCTAGTAGTTCATTATGACATGAAACTATTGTCTCTTTTGATGAAAGATAAGCACATTCATCACAAATCTGATTTCACTTTGAATCTATTTAATTAAGTTTTCAACCATTAAAGTTCGTTAAACGATGCAAAAAGGACTACAGCTTTGAACATTAGTATGCATTCTTTCACTTACAATTATGAAAGGAATATATTAATGCATAATCTAAAAACAATTAGTGATTGCTAGAATATATCTCAGTAATCTGCCTCTTGTAAAGTAATAAATTGCCAAAGACAAAATTTAACTATCCTGAGAACTTTTAAAATATTTATGCTTCCTTGTAACCCCAATGGTTTGGGGAAATGATGACAAACAACATAAATCTCTCCTCCTATTTTGCAAATCATTTTAATTTGTCTAAATTGTTGAAAAGGGATTTACTGTGGTTAAGAAACACTTTTCAAAAATCTAATTGATGAAAGTACATTATATAAGACTGATGCTTAAAGAATGCTTGACTTTGATAAGATTATGTCCATTACACTTCAGAATTGATCTGTGTGAATGCAAGTTTAGCCACCCTACAGTCTAATCCAGTGATCTTTCCCTCCACTGACTGTAGGGGGCATCTAGGATACCTTGCCCCATGCCCACTTCTGTGGATGAGAAGTATCATTTTCCTCTCGAATGAGGACCTGGCCTAGTGGGCTCACATGCAGCTGTCTCCTCTCACTCAGCCTTGCAGCCAGGTCACTTCCCACCATTTCTGTTTTGACAGCCCAGCCTTCTGTTCTGACGTCTGATGCTGTAGCCTTCCCTATCCACTAACCAAGATAAAATCACATCCCAGATGTGACGGGCAACATAAACTTGTATGGTTCATACAGGGTGTGTGTGTGCATGTGCTCAGTCGTGCCCGACTCTTTGTGACCCCATGGACTGTAACCTGCCAGGTTCCTCTGTCCATGGGATTCTCCAGGCAAGAACACTGGAGCGGTTGCCACTTCCTTCTCCAGGGGATCTTCCCAACCCAGGGATCAAACTCAAGTCTCTTGCATCTCCTGCACTGGCAGACAGGTGCTTTACCAGCTGAGCCAACAGGGAATCCTGTTATTTGGGATAAAATACAGATTCCAATTCTGCAAAATGGAACACCTCTTTCTGTTCTCTTAAAGTCTTATTACTTTCACCAGCTTCAAAGTCAGACAAAAATTTCAAATACCTTTAAAATCCACCAAAGCACATACCAAAAATCCCAGTGTTGAGGTTTACCAAATTCCTGGTTAGGATGAGATGACTCGATATTGACTGCTGTTTCTCAATTTGGGAAACTTGTGGTCTCAGTCTTTCCTCACACTCAGTCTCTTGGTCCTTACCAGTGACAGGCATTCAAGGTCAGATTCAAAGTATTCACTGTTGTTCTCACAGTTCTCAAGTCTAGATCCACCAGCCATTGTCTCACCTTTATGTGAGTCTGGAGCCTGAGTGAACCTAGTAAGGTGGCTCTGTGCTGCATGCTAAGTCGCTTTAGTTGTGTCTGACTCTCTGCAACCCTATGGACTATATGTAGCCCACCAGGCTCCTCTGTCCATGGGGTTCTCCAGGCAAGAATACTGGTGTGGGTTGCCATGCCTGGCTCCAGGGGATCTTCCCAACTCAGGGATCAAACCCACGTCTCATACATCTCCTGCATTGGCAGGTGGGTTTTTACCACCAGCACCATCTGGAAAGCCCAAGGTGGCTCTGGGTTCACCTATAAATCCAGTCCTGTAGTTGAACTTCTACCTTGAACTATTATCAGATCTTTGACAAAAGTAGTATATTATCTGCACACAGCATATAATGCTATAAGAGTTGGCTGTCTAGAGCTTTTCTATTCGAATCACCTTAGAAGAAAACCATAGCAAGTCCTCTGTTTTCACATATAATGGGTTCCTGAAAATGCCAAATGTAAGTAAATTGAAAACTAGACTTATACATTAAAAGGAATTTCTATTTCTATAGAGATTTAAACAAAATTAAGTCCCTAATCATATTTTTCCTATAATCTTCAATGATATAGTTTTACCATTCAGGAAGTATTCTTAAATTTTCTCTTTCTTCATAATTAAACATACATTTTCTTAGTTCTAATAAGCATTCAGTTGAGGCTAGAGATTTGCTATTTTCTTAAAGAATCTATATTCCTTATCAGTAGTATCAGAGCTTTCGTTCTGTCTTCCCTTCATTCCTATAAGATAATCAGGATAAAATGTAATACCATGTTCACATTCTCAAATAAACTTCACTGGGGACTTGCCTAATGGTCCAGGGGTTTAGACTCTGAGCTTCCACTGCAGGGAGCACAGATTTGATCCCTAGTTGGGGAACTTAGGTCCTCAATGCTGGGCAGCTTGGCCAAAAGAGTAAAAAAAAAATAAATCAAGTAAACGTCACTAAGCAGATCAAGATAGTAATGTCTCAAATCAGAGTCATTGTACAGCAGAGATTGCCATTAGGCAATGTTTCAGGAGGCTTATCCATCCATAGACATCAAAGTATGGTTGTTTAGATGACCTATGATATGTAGTCCATAGTTCCATGAAAACCAGACATATCACTGCCAAAGAGGAGCTACTTACTACATTCGCAAAGCAGGTGCCATGAAAGGGGAAGAAGAAAGCATTGAAGGGGAGCTAGGACACATTGGCTGATGGGCGTGGAGAAAGAGGGTGCAGGGTGCCCCAAATTCACCTTGCCTGTCCATTGAATGGTGGTTAGGAATCATCATTCAATGCTCCCTTGCATTTGATGTATGTTCTATTTTGTTTTGCATGGAATAGCATCTGGGAATAATTTATTCTCATCTTACTGATTTTCCTTGATTGATTGATTTGTGATTGGGAAAACAACTGTCACCTTCATTAAAAAGAAACAAAACCTGAACTTAAGTCTGTGTTCACCACTGAAGGCAGCAAATGATTTCACTGGGAGTTACTCCCAACAGTGATTCTTATGTTAAGTATTAAGGACTGGAATGTCTTCTAATTCACTTTGGGTTTAAATGTGTTTATAAATTCTTTCTTTGTGAGGCCTTGTATAGACTGGAAAATACATGTGTGATTCCTCATGAAAGTAGGTTAAGAATGAAAAACTGTAGCTAATGCCACAATTAATGGATTAATTAGAAAATAATTCAGGAGGCTTGGGCAGAGATAATGAGACTGAGTGACTTTAAATTGTGGTGGAAGAGTTTTCACTTTTACAGTGGACTCTGCCAGAGGGATAAGCCATCTGACACTTGAACCTAGAGTGTTTTAGTTAGAGTAATACCTGCTTTCAGCTCATGCTCCATTTTTCAGAAAACAAATCAAAGGATCAAAAAGGGAAGATATATTCCTTGAGGTATTATGGTCGCTGCAGTCAGCCAACCAAGGACTTCCCTGGTGGTCCAGTAAGACCACAGTAAGACACAGTAAGACCCTGTGCTTCCAGTGCAGGGAGCCTGGGCTCAACCCCTGGTCAGGGAGCTAAATCCCGCACGCCGCGACTCAGTTCACATGCTGAGACTGAAGATCCTGTGTGCCACAGTGAAGACCGAAGATCCCGAGTGCTGCAACCAAAACCTGGCGCAGTCAAATAAGTAAATATATTTTTAAAGAGCCATCCAGTTAATATTATGCTTATTGAAATCCTAATTTCTTGAGCTGAGTGAAATTGTGATGAAACATTGGCTAGGTCTAGCCAATACCTTAACTTACTCTTGACTTTAAGCAAATAATCTACAGGAAAGGCTTGAACCTAGGCAATATTTCAGATCCTAGTTTTCAAAATTTAAATTGTGAAGAATAAAAAGTAGTATGTAAACAAGATATTTTTGCTTTAGAAATAAAATTTAATTTAAAAACATAGTATTATTTTTTTAATTTTATTATACCTGAGTGTTGGTTGCTGATATATGTATATATCAGTATGCTTTTCTTACTCATCGTTGATTACAAGCATGAAAGTGAACTCAGTTGTGTCTGACTCTCTGTGACCCCATGGACTGTAGCCTGCCAGGCTCCTCTGTCCATGGAATTCTCCAGGCAAGATTACTGGAGTGTGTTGCCATTCCCTTCAACAGGCATACCTCACACTTTACTTTATTGCACTTTGCACATACTGCATTTTTTTTACAAATTGAAGATTTGTGGCAATCCTACATCCAGCAAGCCCATCAGGACCATTTTCCAACAGCATTTTCTCACTTACTGTCTTTTGTGTCCCATTTTGGTAATTCTCAAAATATTTCAAACTTTTTCATTATTATTACATTTGTTATGGTGATCTGTGATCAGTGATCTTTGATGTTACTATTATGAAAAACATTACTACTCACTGAAAGCTCAGATGATGACTAGGATTCTTTAGCAATAAAGTATTTTAAAATTAAGGTATGTACATTATTTTTTTAGACCTAATCACACACTTAATAGTATAGTGTAAACATAGCTTTTATGTGCAAAAATTCATGTGACCAGCTTCCTTTGTTAGTATTTATTTTTATTTTATTTATTTGGCTGTGCTGCATCTTAGTTGTGGCATGTGAACTCTTAGTTGCAGCATGAGAGATCTAGTCCCTGACCAGGGGTTGAACCCAGGCCCCTTGCATTAGGAGCACAGATTCTTAGACACTGGACCACCAAGCAAGTCCTGAGACCAGCTTTATTGTGATATGTGCTTTATTGCCGTGGCTTACAATGTCTTCGAAGGTATGCTGTAAGCTGAAAGTGTGCTCTGTGGATGCCCAGAGACACCTGAGCCCTAGAAACATGCCAACAACAGAAAAGGGAGCTTTGCTGTCGGTCTGGTGACCTCCCTCTTTTCCCTTCTTGGAGCTGCAAGCAGGCAAGCCGTAGCTTGAACTCTAGTCATCTTTGACACCAATTTAGCCTGGTAATACGCTGTCAGTGCAATAGTCTCAGAGACAAATGATTTTTCAAGGTGGTGAGGCCTCTTTTTCACCAGTTCAGTTCAGTTCAGTCGCTCAGTCATGTCCGACTCTGCGACCCCATGAATCGCAGCACGCCAGGCCTCCTTGTCCATCACCAACACCTGGAGTTCACTCAAAACTCACATCCATCGAGTCGGTGATGCCATCCAGACATCTCATCCTCTGTAGTCCCCTTTTCCTCCTGGCCCCAATCCCTCCCAGCATCAGGGTCTTTTCCAATGAGTCAACTCTTTGCATGAGGTGGCCAAAGTATTGGAGTTTCAGCTTCAGCATCAGTCCTTCCAATGAACACCCAGGACTGATCTCCTTTAGGATGGACTGGTTGGATCTCCTTGCAGTCCAAGGGACTCTCAAGTAGCCAGACTGTAATCCAGGGGAAAGTGAAATTCAGTCACTGTAATACATAATCTCTTGCTTTTCCAGTTGCCTCTCTTATTATCCTACCACAGGCACTGAAACATGGTGGAATTAGAGGAATTATTCCAGCAGATTGGCCCTTGGCTGCAGCCTTCAGGATTGTTCCAAGGAACTCACGTGTCGCATCCTGTTCTTGGGATGCGGGTCTGGCACCTGCTGGCTTCCCCAGGATGCTAATGATTGTAGGGCTCTACAGTCACTAATTCCCTGGTGGCTCAGCCGTAAAGTGTCTACCTTCAATTCAGAAGATTCGGGAGATCCCAGTGCAATCCCTGGGTCAGGAAGATCCGCTGGAGGAAGGCATGGCAATCCACTCCAGTATTCTTGCCTGGAGAATCCCATGGACAGAGGAGCCTGGTGGATCACAAAGAGTCGGGCACGACTGAAGCAACTGAGCACACATGCACAGCTCCTGGCAGATCAACTGGAAACAGCACTGTTTGGGATGGGCCACGTGTGCCACCTGTCCCTCTCTTCTCCGTCTCTTGTCACTCCATGCTGTCCTCTCCTGGCTGCTTAAATGGCTGCATTGGAAAGAAGCATTTCCACTTCTTCCAGCCAAAAAAACTGGATGTTGTTTGAGTTTTATACTTCACGGTGCATTATTACAAAGTACCTAAGCTGAAATCTCCAGATGGGAATAGTGATGGAGAATATTTTTAAACTTTAAAAAATATATATTTATTTGATTTTGGGTGTGCTGGTCTTCATTGCTGCATTCAGACTTTTCTGTAGTTGTGGCAAGCCGGGGCTCCTCCCTAATTTCTGTGTGCAGGCTTCTCATTGTGGCGGCTTCTCTTGTTGCAGAGCCTAGGTACTAGGATGAGTGGGCTTCGGTAGTGGTGGCGTGTGGGCTTGGTTACCCTGTGTCACGTGGGATCTTCTTGGATCAGGGATCAAACCAGGGTCCCCCTGCAATGCAAGGCAGACTCCTAACCATTGGACCACCAGGGAAGTCCGATGGACAGTAGATTTGAAGATGAGGGACTTCACCAAGGGCGAGTTGCATTGGAAACAATATAGGGGACAAATTTGGAATGATAAATGCATCTCTCAAATTTCTCAGCTCGTTTATAGACTTGACCTCCATATATTCAGGAAGAATGGCTTGTTGATCTTTGTATCTTCAGCACATAGTCCTGTGTTTGGCACTTAGGAGGTACTTGGTAAACATTTGATGCACTGAACAAAACACAGGCATACAGTTGAGCCAGGGATGGTGATCAGTTAGTGACTGAGTACATTTGATGAAGGTGCAGCAGGAAAAGGAGGGACATGGATTTTTCTTCTTACCTTTGGTTGCATACCCAAATCTCTCTCCTTTGTACCCCTGTTTGAAGCTGTGTGCTTATATAAGTCATTTGTGCAATCAGCTCTAATTGGAGCTGCTTTCAGGTCACTGAAATACTAACAATTGTAGTATCCACAAGCAGTGTATTATTTGTGGAATTTGGGTGCCCAGACAAGACAGTTATTCCCCATAGTCTCTTCAACAAATGTGGAGCGTTTTCCTGCTATTTGAAATGTAATGTGTGTTTCTGATTCCACTCTGATTATGATAGTGTTGATCGTGCCTTTAGTGGTGAGGGTGGCTGCAGGGTCTGAACTTGTTACTAGATAAATCATTATCCTGAGGTTGGCCTCTGTTATCATCTACCTAACCTTTACAAAGAGTGGGAAAAAAAAAAGAAAATCTGATGCTCCAGTAGTAAGCTTCTCTGATTTCCAGCAGCCCTGAGTACCAAGGATCACTCTTATTGCTAACTTTGCGGATGTCAACATGGATGTCTTCCTATTTCGATCAGAAAATAAGGTTTTCCTAAAACACATTTCTTTGAAAATCTGATGTCTTGTTCATACATTCAAAAGGACTGGCACCAGTGGACGTGTGGTCCCACCAGTCAGTTGCTTTTTCCTCAAAGCCCTTTCTAAACACACAGCTCTGTGTTGAGCCTGCCTCAGGAGAGCGATTGTGGAAGCAGCCAAATCAGTCAGAGGGCCAACATGCGCGTGCAGTTTAGAGATTCAGAATGAGAAATCTGCTGGGCTTTGGTCAATTCATTTGTAACACGTTCACTAGGGGGCAGCAGTGAGCAGCCTTGTGTGTCCTTAGGTTGAAGCTATCAATCACCGAGAGCCAAGCAACTGATTTAAACCAAGGAGAGCTGAATGAATAGTAGACACAAAGTTTAGATTCAGTTTCGTTTTCTGTATTCATTTCTGAAAAGACAGGCCTTCTGTTGCTAATGTAACTTCTTTGAGGTTAGGTGGTTAGGATCTATATTATAGTTTAAATTTTTTCTTTTTCCCCCAAAATGTGATTTAATAGTAGATTGCTAATGCTAAGAGTTAACCTTTTTAACTTTAAAAAAATTTTTAAAGGAATAACTGAAATGTTACAAATTTTGAATTTTGGACTCAAATTCCTCAACTGGTGTACCATCAGAGAAGACATTTCCCCATGTCTTATCTTGTAAATTTACTAAATTTGAAGCCCTTCCTAATTTCACCTTTATAGTTAACATACTTTGGGCTATATTTATTTATTAGAGAAATAGACTGAGACAGGAATTCTAGATTTTAGATTTGGTATTGCCATTGTCTTACTTTCTTATCCTGTGGATATCATTTAAACCCTTTTAGTCTATTTCCCCAGTTGTAAAAAATAAAAGGGTAAAAATAACTTATACCATTATTTGATAAACATATCTAGTAAACTATGTCAGAGTATTTCCAAAAAATGTAAAGTGTTATGTAAGTGCTTCTGTGTAGACAAGATATGGATGCAGAAAATAGACTGTATATTTGCTAGGGGGTTTTATTCATTTTTAATCTCAAAATCAGATTCCTTTGAAATTTTTCCATTAGTGATGGTCTTAGAGTTGTTTAAAAAAAAAAAAGTAAAGAAAGAAACAGCTATAGGCAACCATTAGGATGAGTTAGAATCAGTGTCTGAAGAATGTGAATCTTTTCACGTCTGTCCTGAGGGATCAATATCTAGAGTCACACAAGAGGAACAAAATTATATCTGTGAATATAAGCCAGTCCTGAAATCAGGCTGTAAAAGTACTCATTTTTAGTTATCTTTTTATATCATATTTTCTCAGCTTCTTTTAAATAAAAATCTACCTTATTGGGTTTCTATGAAGATCCAGATGTGACTGGCCTCTAACATCCTGAAATAGGGACTTCCCTGGTGATCCAGTGGTTAAGACTCCATGATGTCAATGCAGGGGATGGGAGTTCAGTTGCTGGTCGGGGAACTAAGATCCCACATGCTGGGCAGCATGACCAGAAGATTAAAAAAGGAAAAAAGAACCTAAAATATGAAAATAAGTGAGAAATTTTTCCTATGACTTGGATTCCCTTGATTTTGGGGAAACCCAAAGTAAATGGTGTCTGGTGAACATCTCTTATCTGTCTCCCTTGTGAAGTGGTTCTCTTTGAAATGTCATGTAAGTTACAGTAATTCTAAAATTTTGGTGCCCTTTTTAAGGATTTCTTCATAGGCAAGATTGTTCTCCGTAATAGAGAAATATTTGCAGTATCTCTTTGCCAGAATTTTACATCTGCAAAGCAGAATACAATAACATTTGAAGCTGCTTTTGTGTAGCTTTCCAGACATTTCACCTCTGACATAAAATGTCCAAGACATGTTCAGGAAACAGGTTCCTAAACATCTGTTACTTGTTTTACCAGGCTCCCAACTTTGGGCGTTAAACCTGGGGACCAAATTGCAGAACTTTACTGCTAATGTGACCTCATTCAGTAACCATCATAGAAGCATACCAAGATTGAAGGTAGGGAGACATTTGCCTGCCCTGCTTCCCTGCCCTCCAACCCCCAGGCCCTCCCTGCTCTAATTCATTGTCTCCGGCCACCCCCCACAAGCTATTTCTAGGCTGAAATAAGTGGGATATTGAATAGATAGTTATACATGTGATTATGCATATGAAATCATCTGTATGAATTATGGACAGTGGTTTACAGTTTGGAGCTATTGTGTCTAAAGCAACTCTGAATTTCAGCAGAAGCTATGGTGTTGACATATATTTTAAATCTCTTTCTTGAATTCTCTTGTTCACAGAGTACGTGCATATATAACTGTACAGGAAATTACTGAATTATTTCTAAGTGATGGGACCATTTTATACTCCCTCCTGTAATGTGTGAGAGTTCAGCTGTTCTACGTTCTTGTCGATACTTGGTACTGCCAGGCTTTTTGATTATAGACATTCTAATGAGTGTGTAATTCGTATGTAATTGTGGCTTTTACCTTGCACTTCCTGATGACTAAAGTTGATGAGCACCTTTCATGGGTCGTTTCCCATTTACATACCTTCTTTTGTGCAATGTCTGTTATCTTTTTCCATTTACCAGATTGTCTTCAAGAGTTTATGCCAGATTGATATTACTTTTTTCGTTAAATGTTTGACAGAATCCATCAAGGAAGTTATCTGGGCATAAAGTTTTCTTTGTGAAAGTTTTTTGATTATGGATTCACATTCTTCAATAGATAAGGAGTCATTCAGATTTTTTTGTTTCCTCTTGAGGTAATATTTTGGTAATTATGATATCAGTAATTTATGTTTTTTCTCATTTTTCCATAATTAGTCTTGCTAAGACTTTATCATTTTTTATAATCTTTTCAAAGATGAAATGTTTGTCAATATTCTATTTTCTTTGTGTTGATCTGTGCTCTTGTATTTATTATTTTTTTCTTTCTATTCACTTTGGGATTAATTTGATTTTCCTTACCTAAATTCTTAAGGTTGACATGTAGATAAGAGATTTTAAATCTTTCTCTTTTTAAAGTTTTGTCAGAGTTATAAACTTTTCTCTGAGCATTATACTGGCATCACGGACTCGATGGGCGTGGGTTTGGGTGGACTCCGGGAGTTGGTGATGGACAGGAAGGACTGGCGTGCTGTGATCCATGGGATCACAGTCGGACAGGACTGAGCGACTGAACTGAACTGAACTGAACTATAGCATTATACCTATCTTTTGCATATTCTGATATGTTGTGTTTTATTATCATTAATTTTGAAAGGTTTTCTGATTTATATTTAACTCCTTTAATATGTAGATTATTTTAAATTGTTTAATTTTCAAACATTTGAGAATTTGAAAATATCATGGTGTTACTGATATCTAATGTAACTCTTTTATAATCAGAACATACATTTTGTCAGTTTCCAAATTATTGCAGTTTATTGAACTTATTTTATGGTTCAGCATTATGGCTATATCTTGATGTTCTCCTGCTATCAACAAATATGTATAATACAATTGAATAAAATAATCTTTCAGTTTGGTGAAGCCGATGGGTAGAATTTTTCAGATCTTCTATATCCTTACGGATTTATTGCCTACTTAATCTATTTCCTGATAAAGCAGTAATAACAAATAAAACCCAGCTTTGTTTGCTAATTCCAACATACAGATGGCCTCAGGATCTGTTTGTATTAACTATTTTTTCTCTTGACAACATTTTTGTTTCTTCACATGTACAGTAATGTCTGACTGATATTGGAAATTATAGATGATATGTCGTAGAAACTAGATTCTGTTTTCTTTCTCTAAAATATATTGATGTTTGGTTTCTAAATGAGCATATGAAATATGTATTAAGCCTTTCTACACTTTGTTAGATTGGATATGTGGAAGGTCCAAGGTGTTTCCTAAGCTGTTCAAATAGATCTGTCTCCCCTGTGGATCTTGATGAGATACAGTTTTACAGGTGATAAAGACAGGTGTGATGGAAGTCTTGCTGCAAGTTCTGGTCCTTTCTCCTAAGACATACCCTTCTGGTGTTTCAGTAGTGTCAGTGTTGTATACTGCGATGTTACCATGGTTTCTCTTGTCTGATGGAGCCAGAAATCCAAAATTAGCCAGCACTGGTGATCTCAGTATCTCTGGTGCTCGGCCTGGTAACAGCAGCTTTCTGGTAAGCCTTATGTATTACTTTGTGCATACACAGCCCAACCCTGAGCAAAGGATTTGTGGGGAAAACACACTTAGACTTCCGGGTCTGTTTCTCCCACACCTTGGCAGCTGTCTACCTCAAGGACTCAGCCACTCAGGTCTCAGCAGTTTTAACCATCTCATACTCTGATCTTTGCCTCCTTGGACAGCAGAGCAGCTGTACTTTGCTTGGGCTCCAACCCTTCATGTGAGTCAGAAAATTATCTTCAGACAGAGTTCCACAGTATTTATGCTGCTCACTTCATGGATCCCTCTTCTCTCAGAGATTGCTTTCTTGTACTTCTGTCGTCCATTGTTTAGAAATGATTGCCTTATATATTTTGGCTGGTTGTCTGTGGAAGAAGACCTGGTCCTGATGATGTTAGAAGTTGAGGTCCCTAAATTCCTTCTAGAGAGATTTGTCTGTTTTTCTCCTTACCCTCCAAGTGTTAATTTTCCCTCATTCATTACAATTTCAGATATTTTCTTAATTCTAAGAACTACTTATATTTTTAATTAAAAATTTAGTTTGTTTCTGGATTCTTATGTGCTTGATTTTAAAAATGAAAACCACAGGAATATACATATAAATGGAAAATAAATGCCATTCATTTCAACAAACTCTCAATCAAAACATAAAGAAAAGACATTATTCAAGGTTTTAATGTCTGTTCAATTTGAAAATCCCTTTTTAAATATTGCTTGTCAGGTAGTAATATATGTGGAGGTTTCTTTTATGAGAACATGGGTAACTTTTAAGCAAACAGTACTTTTTATGAGATTTTCCCTTTAGTCTGGTTTCTTCTAACTAATGGAAATAAAATTATCATTACAGTAAGCTGGAAGGCTGTTTCCAGTCCCCAGAGGCATGCTTCAGAAGCCTTGTTGAGTTTTATACATTTGGTATAGCCAAGTGAGTCATCTGTAATATGTTCAGTGTCTGCTGGCCTGGGGACTGAGAGTCTGCCGACGAACCTTGGCCTCTAGTTAACAGAAATCAGCCCTTGAATTCAGAGTTATTAATGACACACATTAAGCATCAGTTTCCATTTCCTTCAGGGAAGAGAAATCTCCTGGACAATTTGGACAGTGTACCTCATTTATTGTGTTAAATGTCTTTTTAATAATGATGGCTTACTTGTTCATTTTATTCAAGGTTCACAAGTTTGAGAGAGTCATATGTTCTATGTTATAAAGAAAAGAAAAGATACCACAGTTAAGAATTTTGATAGAACTTGGGTGAAAAATAAACGCACAATTTAAGTCATGCCGTCATCAACTAACCAGAATTTGATGGTAAAAGAAATAGGTCTATAATTCCTCCTGTCTGATTTATGCTATAGAAAACACAGCTTGGCATTAAAGTCTCTTTTATTATTTTATTTTATTTTATTTTTTAACTTTACAATATTGTATTGGTTTTGCCATATATCAACATGAATCCACCACAGGTATACATGTGTTCCCCATCCTGAACCCTCCTCCCTCCTCCCTCCCTGTACCATCCCTCTGGGTCGTCCCAGTGCACCAGCCCCAAGCATCCAGAATTGTGCATCAAACCTGGACTGGTGACTCATTTCATATATGATATTATGCATGTTTCAATGCCATTCTCCCAAATCATCCCACCCTCTCCCTCTCCCACAGAGTCCAAAAGACTGTTCTATACATCAGTGTCTCTTTTGCTGTCTCGTACACAGGGTTATTGTTACCATCTTTCTAAATTCCATATATATGCGTTAGTACACTGTATTGGTGTTTTTGTTTCGTTTCTGGCTTACTTCACTCTGTATAAAAGGCTCTTTTAAAAGCAGAACAATGATCAAAGGCAAATAGTTCCATATTTCCTTACTCTATTTGTAGGATCATTTTTGTTCATTTTCCCATTTATTTTTCTTTGTTTTCGTTAATTCTGTCATCATCATCATGCCATCCAATTTATATTAGATGCATCTTTAGATTTTATTTCAACAAGTGAAAAAACTCTTCACAAAGAATTGTCACTCTTTCAATAACACTCACACTCCACATACTGCAAGGAGTTCTTGCTGTACATTTCTATCCACTTCTTTCTCTCACCCCAGTCTCACCCCAAGGAAGTTCAGTTTAGTTCTGTTCAGTTGCTCTGTTGTGTCCAACTCTTTGCGACCCCATGGACTGCAGCACGCCAGGCTTCCCTGTCCATCACCAACTCCTGGAGCTTGCTCAAACTCATGTCCATTGAGTCAGGGATGCCATCCAACCATCTCATCCTCTGTCGTTTCCTTCTACTCCTACCTTCAATCTTTGCCAGCATCAGGGTCTTTTCAAGTGAGTCAGTTCTTCCCATCAGGTGGCCAAAGTATTGGAGTTTCAGCTTCAGCATCAGTCCTACCAATGAATATTCAGGACTGATTTCCTTTAGGATTGACTGGTTTTATCTCCTTGCAGGCCAAGGGACTCTCAGGAGTATTCTCCAACACCGCAGTTCAAAAGCATCAATTCTTCAGTGCTCAGCTTTCTTTATAGTCCAACTCTCACATTCATACATGACTACTAAAAAAGTTCCATCCCTCTACTAACTTTGTTTGTAGTGATGCTTCCTAAGGTCCACTTGATTTCGCATTCCAGGATGTCTGGCTCTAGGTGAGTGATCGTACCATTGTGGTTTTCTGGGTCATGAAGCTCTTTTTTGTATAGTTCTTCTGTGTATTCTAGCCACCTCTTCTTAATATCTTCTGTTTCTGTTAGGTCCATACCATTTCTGCCCTTTATTGTGCCCATCTTGGCATGAAATGTTCCCTTTGTATCTCTAATTTTCTTGAACAGATCTCTAGTCATTTCCATTCTATTGTCTTCCTATATTTCTTTGCCTTGATCACTGAGGAAGGCTTTCTCATCTCTCCTTGCTATTCTTTGGAACTCTGCATTCAAATGGGTATATCTTTCCTTTTCTCCTTTGCCTTTCTCTTCTCTTCTTTTCTCAGCTATTTGTAAAGCCTAATCAGACAATCATTTTGCCTTTTTGCATTTCTTCTTGGGGATGATCTCGATCACTGCCTCTGTACAATGTCATGAACCTCCATCCATAGTTCTTTGGGAACTCTGTATCAGAATCTGTCACTTCCACTGATTTAGGTCATACCTGAGTGGTCTAGTGGTTTTCCCTACTTTCTTCAATTAAAGTCTGATTTTTGCAATAAGCAGTTCATGATCTGAGCCACAGTCATCTCCCAGTTTTGTTTTTGATGACTGTATAGAGCTTCTCCATCTTCAGCTGCAAAGACTATAATCAATCTGATTTCTGTATTAATGATCTGGTGATGTTCATGTGTAGAGTCTTCTCTTGTGCAGTTGGAAGAGGGTGCTTGCTATGACCAGTGCATTCTCTTGGCAAAATTCTATTAGCCTTTGCCCTGCTTCATTTTTTAGTCCAAGGTCAAATATGCCTGTTACTCCAGGTATCTCTTGACTTCCTACTTTTGCATTTCAGTCCCCTATGATGAAAAGGACATCTTTGTTGGGTGTTGGTTCTAGAAGGTCTTGTAGATCTTCATAGAACTGTTCAATTTCAGCTTCTTCAGCATTACTGGTTGAGGCATAGACTTGGATTACTGTGGTATTGAATGGTTCGCTTTGGAATTGAACAGATATCATTCTGTCATTTTTAAAATTGCACCCAAGTACTGCATTTCAGACTCTGTTGACTGTGAGGGCTACTCCATTTCTTCTAAGGGATTCTTGCCCACAGTAATAGATATAATGGTCATTTGAATTAAATTCACCTATTCCAGTCCATTCCTAAAATGTCGGTGTTCACTCTTGTCATCTCCTGTTTGACCACTTCTAATTTTCCTTGATTCATGGAACCAGTATTCCAGGTTCCTATGCAATACTGCTCTTTATAACATCAGACTTTACTTCCATCACCAGTCACATCCACAACTGGGCATTGTTTTCACTTTGACTCTGCCTCTTCATTCTTTCTGGAGTTATTTCTCTACTCTTCTTCAGTAGCATATTGGGCACCTACTCACCTGAGGAGTTCGTCTTTCAGTGTCCTGTCCTTTTGCCTTTTCATACTGTTCATGGGGTTCTGAAGGCAAGAATACTGAAGTGGTTTGCCATTCCCTTCTCCAGTGGGCCATGTTTTGTCAGAACTCTCCACCCATCCAACTTGGGTGGCCCTACATGGCATGGCTCATAGTTTCATTGAGTTAGACAAGGTTGTGGTCCATGTGATCAGTTTGATTAGCTTTCTGTGATTGTGGTTTTCATTCTGTCAGCCCTCTGAAGGATAAGGACAAGAGGCTTACGGAAGCTTCCTGATGGGAGAGACTGACTGTAGGGGAATCTGGGTCTTGTTCTGATGAGTGGGCCCATGCTCAGTAAATCTTTAATTCAGTTTTCCGTTGATGGGTGGGGCTCCATTCCCTCCTGTTGTTTGACCTAAGACAAAACTACGGTGGAGGTAATGAGGATGATGGCAACCTCCTTCCAAAGGTCCCATGCATGCAGGGTCACACTCAGTGCCCCTGACCCTGCAGCAGGCCGCTGCTGACCCACACCTCCACCGGAGACTCCTGGACACTCACAGGCAAGTCTGGCCCAGTCTCTTGTGGGGTCACTGCTCCTATTTCCTGGGTCCTGGTGCTCACAAGGTTTTGTTTATGCCTTCAGGAGTCTGTTTCCCCAGTCCTGTGTAAGTTCTGTAATCAAATCCCACTTCCCTCCAAAGTCAAATTCTCTGGGAGTTCTCATAGCACCATAGAGCTGCCGAGCAGATGACCCCAAGGAAGCCATCATCTAATTATAATGTCTGTGGATAGAGATCTTTGCTTAGATAAATCATGTCTTATTTCATTTTAACTTCTTGAAATCTCTGGCCAATCATATAGTTGGATAATGTGTGATGATCAGGCCTTATTAAAAATAATTTTTATTAAAAAATTATTTATTTGGCTGCCCCAGGTCTTAGTTGCAGCACATGGGATCTTCAACCTTCATTTCAACACATGGGATCTTTAGTTGCAGCATGCAAACTCTTAGTGGCAGCATGTGGGATCTGGTTCCCTGACTGGGGATTGAGCCTGGGCCTCTGCATTGGGAGCACAGCCACTGGACTGAAAAATAATTTTAAAAAGAAACTCATGTTTCAGAAGGTTCTTTTAGGAGCAGCATCCCAAGGATTGTGTTAATCTCTTGCAGAAAGTCTTGAATGCCATAATCTGGATGACCCTTGCTTTCTCTGCAAAAACATCCTTAGACTTGAGATATTTTCCATTATTAGTTATATTTTTGAATTCTTGATGTTTCCTGTTACCTGGATTTTTTGACAAGGTTGAATCAAGTGAAAATAGACTCCATTCATTGAACCTTTGATTGAGGGTGGGTGGTGATTCATACATTCTAAAGGTTAGAAACTCTTAGGACACTTAGGACTTTGCCTCTTTGAGATGTTGGCTGGCCTCTCTCCATTTCAATGGAAACAGTTGTGGTCAGTCTAATACTATAAAGAGACATTCCTACATTTCCTTAGTAACATTTTTGGCCGCGGGGATAAGTGGTGAATTTTTGGAAGGCAGGAATATAAATCTCCCTCGATGTTCATGTGGTTAAACTTGTACATCAGAATCAGTTTTAATCACCTCATAGGTAGAAATAAAGTTTTGATGTAAGCAGTGCTACATATAGACAGATACCATAGATTGAAAATGACCTTGTAAGCTCACCAAATCTGACATGTGATCTTGGGGTCCTCATCAACTTCTTTATTCTCATTTTATTTATAAATCAAAATAGTTGTTTTTTTTTTCTTTTTGCCCCTTCATATGCAATGGTGGCCCAGGTTGTTTGACATGACTGAAGTTTTCTCAGTGGCACCCTCTTGGTTTGGTTTTTCCCTTCACATATTCATTGCCCATCATTCTGCTCTTGGTTTCAGTCTGAACCATCTCCATGCTTTGTGGCACTCACTGATGCAAGAGAAAGAGTGGACTCGGCTTCAGCTGGCGAATTTCTTTGATGGTGGCCAGGGTGGAAGGTGTGAGCTATAAAGACCCACAGATTTGACCAGCTATGGACCCAGGGTGCCTGGCTGGACCACATCCTTCCCATGTTGAAGACATTTCTATTTAGTCCCCCAGGAGATGTGTGAGCCGGGAGGAAAGAAAACTAACTGGAAGCTTGGAACCTATTCATTATCTTCAGTCTTTGCTGAACTCAGGATGATAATAGAATAACAATGTTTAGTTTTACTTGACACAAAGACAGATCATTGCTCCGTGTAAAACTAAAAAGGTCATTCTTTTCTTAAATATACCCCCAAAACTCTTCTACAACCTATAATAAAAATGTGATATTTTAGTCTGACTTGACATGCCATTTTGTTTAATGGTAAATTATTTTTAAATGGTTTTCTTAAAATTTTCTTTCCCAGATCCTCAATTTCCCCTCTTTTGTAAGTAGAATTATATTTTGAGTGAGATTAATAAAGTTTAGAGAGACAGTGCCAGAGCATCTGTGATATGACTGGCTTCTCCTATGCCAACACCTAGCTGTTGCTAGGGGAGTATAAGAAAACAGTGGCTACTCATATTTTATTGAACAGACTGTACATAAATTCTGACTCTAACCAGAAAATTGGGTTCTTTATAATACCAGAATGACTTTCTCACCTGGAACTTGGTTCCATATATACTCCATCATGCTGATCTCAATTCTGACATTCACACTGCAACTGTTTGGCATGGAAAAAAAGAAGTTAATATATTTATTAGATGTATACATTATATATGTACAATCATCAGACTGTATCGAAAACCCAGTTTAAGGGTTAGAACGTAACTATCATCATTGAGGACCCCTGCGTATTCTGTCCCATTTCATGGCATCACCTTATTCTCTATTATGCTTTACCATAAATGCTTGTGTCTCTAAGAATTATATGGCAAGTTTGCAGGTGTTTGAGATCTATAAAAGTTGAATTATACTCTGTATTCTTCTGCAAATTAAAAGTATTTTTTTTAAAGTTAGAATGGTAGTAAAATACACTTGACTTTAAATTTAGTATTTGACTCTTTTCAGAGTATACAGATCAACATTATTAAATTTTTATTTTGTCACTAAGTCATCTTCAACTCCTTGCGACCCCATGGACTGCAGCTCACCAGGCCTCCCTGTCCTCCACTGTCTCCTGGCTGCTGCTGCTGCTGCTAAGTCGCTTCAGTTGTGTCCGACTTTGTGCGACCCCATAGACAGCAGCCCACCAGGCTCCCTCGTCCCTGGGATTCTCCAGGCAAGAATACTGGAGTGGGTTGCCATTTCCTTCCCCAATGCATGAAAGTCAAAAGTGAAAGTGAAGTCGCTCAGTCGTGTCTGACTCTTAGCGACCCCATGGACTGCAGCCTACCAGGGTCCTCTGCCCATGGGATTTTCCAGGCAAGAGTACTGGAGTAGGTTGCCATTGCGTTCTCCGCTATCTCCTGGAGTTTGCAAAAGTTCATGTCCATTAAGTCCGTGAAGTTATCCAACCATCTCATCCTCTACTGCCCTCTTCTCCTTTTGCCTTCAGTCTTTCCCAGCATCAGGGTCTTTTCCAGTGACTCAGTTCTTCCCATCATGTGGCCAGAGTATTGGAGTTTCAGCTTCAGCATGAGCTTCAGCATGAGCATTTGCCTTTTTGTGTCTGGCTTTTTTCACTTAGCATAATATCCTCAGCGTTCATCCATGCTGTAGCATGTGTTAGAGTTTCCTTCTTTTTTGAAGGCTTAATGCAACTTTCTTTGGATCCACTCAACACTAAACTGTGGGCTAAACCATGTTGATATATATAGCTATTGTTTGTTTAATTTTTACTGCAGTACATTATCCATTATATAACCATTCCATAACTTAATTACCCAGTCTGGTTTTTCTGGACTTCTTGTTTCCAGGATTGGTTGGCTTGTTTATTTTAGAACCAGTTCCTCTGGAACAACTTTGCTTGCAGCATCTTGCTTATTTGTATGTACCTGTGCAAGCATTTTTCTAGAGTATAAACCCAGGGAAGTGCTGAGTTATGGAGTACACACATGCTAACTTCACTCATTAAGGCCAAATTGATGTCTAAAATACTTATAAACCAATTTGCATTTCTGAATGAGACTTCTTGCTACTTCATAGCATTGCCAATGCTTGATATGGTCAGAATTTTTAATGTCTACCAATCTAGTGGATATGAAGTGATAGCTCACAGTGGTTTTATTTTGCATTTCCCTAATGGCTAATGAAATTGAAGCACGTTTTTTTATGTGTGACTTGCATATTCAACTTTGGGATCAACAGAGAAGAAATATAAGTCTAGAGAGAAAGAGAGCAGGCATTGTATATCTAAACCTGAACTCTGTAATTGACTAACTCTGGCAGCTTCCCCTGCCCCAGTGTGAACACTGCCCTTAAATCACTTGTTGACTGACTTATGTCCTTCTGATGCTCACAGCATTTGAATGAAAGAAGTCACATAGTCACATAGTCTATGTAGTCTACATAGTCTCATGGTCTCATGGCAGGCCATGAGAAAGCTCACAGAACCAGAGTCTAACTTGTTTGGCTGAGAGATGCCTGTGAACATTTATGCATGTGCATGTGTGTGTGTGAAACATTCTTTCTTTAAAAAACAAAAGAACAAACAGACACCTTTATTTACTTACTTTTCAATAAGTTGAAATCCTTGAAGGGTATGGATCACATGAATTCTGTTTCCAGTGGTCTGAAAGTGAAAGTGAAAGTCACTCCATCCTACCTGACTCTTTCCAACCCCATGAACTATAAAGCCCATGGAATTTTCCAGGCCAGAATACTGGAGTGGGTAGCCTTTCCCTTCTCCAAGGGATCTTTCCAACCCAGGGATCAAACCCAGGTCTCCCACATTGCAGGTGGATTCTTTACCAACTCAGCCACAAGAGAAGTCCAAGAATACTCAAGTGGGTAGCCTATCCCTTCTCCAGAGGATCTTCCCGTCCCAGGAATCGAACCAGGATCTCCTGCGTTGCAGGCAGATTCTTTACCAACTGAACTACCAGAGAAGCCCAATGGGCTCATCAGGACAGTTGCTTCAGACTTTGACACAAGCCATGTCACTGTTTCCATGAACATGAATTACCTTTCCCCAGATTACTCTGGTTTTGTCTGGTTTGCCGCTAGGATGTGTATTGTAAAACACACACATGCACCCACACAGAAAAATACCACATATCACAGTAAAACAAAAGTTTAATTTACTAGATTCACAATATGGTTTGATATTTTTTGCTCTAGTTTTTTTCTAGTCTTCTTTCTTTCTCTCTTCCTTCCTTTGTTCCCTCCTTCCTTCCTCACTGGCACCAGCTAAATAGATTTCACAATATGCAAGTGTAGTGGTTCTCAGTGTGGACAGGGAATATTTTGGATATTTTAAAAAATATTTATGTATCTATTTGGCTGCACGGGGTCTTAGTCGCGGCACTCAGAATCTTCAGTCATTGTTAGGGCATGTGGGATTTTTAGTTGCGGCGTGCAAACTCTTGGTTGCAGCATGTGCGGTCTAGTTCTTTGACCAGGGATCGAACCTGGGCCCCCTGCATTGGGAGCATGAGTCTTAGCCATTGGACCACCATGGAAGTCCCTCTTTCAGATATATGTGAGGGTGTTCAGGGCATTTATTGGCCAGGAATCAGAGATGTGATATATGGCTTATTCCCAAACAATGAAGCATTTTTCCTGGTCTCTCAGAACTTTTGATATTTCTACAGATGATCATTGGATATTCATTAAATTTTAAAAGATTGTTAACCTGAGAAAGATCTTCCTTTCACCAAGTACATTTTTGCATAGGTAGAGTCTATAATATGCACTTCTATTAAAAGGCTAATGTCAGTCTGTCCTATAAAATAGTGATCTGTCACTTGCTGAAATGGAAGATCCTTGAAGGAAGGAGTGGTGTAGCACTCATCAGGGAAATGTCTACGAGGGGTCAGCAGAGGGCCTTGTGTCTAGGAGTTAGGGTAGAAATGTAGAGTGGGATGAGTGTGAAGGCAGTACTTAGAGAAAGACTCGATTTAAATTCCAATCATATCCTGTCTGTTTGTTGTGAACAAGGGTAAATTATGAAGCTTCTCTAACCATCCATCAATCACTTGCAAAACTGATAAGACAAAAACAAAATTTCTGTGGAGATTAAGTAAAATCATGTTTGTAAAAGTGCATATAGTAGGTGCTCAAACTATCATAGCTATTGTGACTTTAATAAGTGTTTTTCCTTTATTTTCCTTTAATAAGTGTTTGTTCCATTGACGTTGACCCATCTTGTTTGAATATGTTTATTTAACCCTAATAATAAGCTCTAACATTTATTGAGTGCTTGTTTTGTGTCCAACATGAAAGCTTCACAGGGTTGCTTTCCTGAGATTAATATTTGCTACAATCCTCCTGTAAGGTAGTTATAATTTAAGAAATTTACATGAAATCCAAAAAGAGGGGATATGTGTGTACAAATAGCTGGTTCACTGTGCTGCACAGCAGAAAATAATACAACATTGTAAAGCAACGATGCTCCAATTAAAAAAAAAAAGAAAATTTATATAAAAGGAGGCTAGGTAACCTGCTCAAGATAGCAGGGTAGGAAGGAAGGAAGCCAGGGTTTAAACTAAGGAAGTCTCATGTCAGCATCTGTATCTTAGCCATTTTGCTGTTGTTTTCTAATATAGAAAACTTCTAAAAATATCCCATAATACGGTATTTGCCTTAACAGGTTTCAAGTTGACAAATCACTGATACTATCCTTAAGAAAATAAAGTTTACTGGTATAAAGCAGGAAGTGAGGCCTGGGCCCAAGGACACAAACATAAGAAAGTATATAAAAATGCCGCAAAATAACTTAGGTTGTAAATCAAACATTTAGCTCCAAAATTTAATGACTTAGAGAGTTGAATCTGTTATGGAGTCTTGTTTCTCTAGTTGTGCCTTTTCATTACTTAACTAAAAACTGAAATATTAAAGCGCTAGCTCACTTAGGTGTGAATGCAGACTCAACCATGAAGGTAAACTTTCAGCAAGCGTATGGAACTTCTGTATTGAGTCTAGCATGAGGTACGTTGCTGGTCAGCCCAACATTTATCTCAGCCCTCTGTGTGTTGCTCAGCAGTTATCTGACATGCAGCCATGAAGGAGCTGTATTTTTAACCACAGCTCAATATCAAATGGGCTTCCCTCATAGCTCAGTTGGTAAAGAATCTGCCTGCAATGCAGGAGACCCCGGTTCAATTCCTGGGTCAGGAAGATCCACTGGAGAAGGGATAGGCTACCCACTGCAGTATTCTTGGGCTTCCTTTGTGGCTCAGCTCGTAAAGAATCTGCCTGCAATGTGGGAGACCTGGGTTTGATCCCTGGGTTGGGAAGATCCCCTGGAGAAGGGGCTACCCGCTCCAGTATTCTGGCCTGGAGAATTCCATGGGATGTATAGTCCATGGGGTCACAAAGAGTTGGAAACGACTGAGCAACTTTCGCTTCACTTCAGTATGAAATACAAGCCTCTCATCTCATAGAGATGACATCAATATGGCATCAATATGACAGAAGTGCTGCAGCAATATAATTGTGCTAAGAATGACACATGAGTGGCCACTGAAGCACAGGAAGGTTAAGACAGGAGAAATACTCAACAGAGCTGAGGTCTGGATATAGCTGCAGGACTGCCCCATTGATCTGACAAAAGGGTCTTTGAGCTTATTTCATCAGAGGGCACAAGTGGTTCATTGTTGTTGAGTTGTTAAGCCATGTCCCGACTCTTTGTGACCTCATGAACTGCAGCACTCCAGTCTGCCCTGTTCTTTACTATCTCCCAGAGTTTGCTCAAACTCATGTCCATTGAGTTGGTGATGCCATCCAACCATCTCATCCTCTGTCGCCCCTTCTTCTCCTGCCCTCAATCTTTCCCAGCATCAGGGTTTTTTCCAATCAGTCGGCTCTTCGCATCAGGTGGCCACACTGTTAGAGCTGAGTGGTCGGTAGATTGGAGGATATTGTGGAAAGAAAATGGTTGCAAAACAGCCAAGGGAAAGACTGAAGTGGTGCAAGAAAGAGAAAGCCGTGAGGGGCAGGAAAGCGGTCAAGGGCAGAGTGTTAATGACAGAAGAGTTCTTAAAGGAAGGAGGAACAGTTGAGATTGGAGTTAGTTTCAGTGAAAACTTTTAAACTCCTTTGTACCATTGTGAAAGAATATACCGCTTGGAAAGAATGTTCCCCCTTTATCATCAGGGAGTATTTTCCCCAACCCCCAGTGATGAACCTGATCTCGGAGCCTGCAGTGGCTTGAAGCAGGGGTTCAGTTCCCAGCCAGAGATTGAGGTGGACTGTGGGAGTGAGAGCACTGAATTGCAGCCACTAGATCAGTGGTCAGTGACAAGGACCTGGCCTTTTGGCTTTGCAGAAAAGAATTCCCATGAAGATAGGAAGTAGTGAAACAAGTAAAGTGTTTATTAGGAGGAAAAAGAATACCATAAGTGTGGACAGACACATGGGCTGGCTCAGAGACAGAATCATGCCCTGGTGGCAGTTTAAATCACTTTTACAGGGCGTTTCTTCTAGGTTTTCCTTCAGTCAATCATTTTGATTTGCCTGGTTCAGAGTTCAGATTTGATGTATCTCAGGATCCTCCCATGCTTGCACACACATCTCTCAGCCCAGATGGATTCCAGTGAAGAGGCCTGTGAGTAGACTTAGCATCACTGCCCTTTTCATCTCCTAGGAGCCTTTCTATGCATGTGTAGTCAGGGAGGTCTCCTGACTTCAAGAATGAGAAATATGTGGTCTCTTGTCTTCTATCTGGGCAGGGCCCAGCCTGCTCTCTCAATTGTCCTGCTATTCTCATCTTGGACTATTGGTCCACAGGGGACACATTCCCCAACTGCTTACCCTGGGCAGTGTGAGGCCCATCTGCCTCCTGCCAGAAAACCATGGATAGTACCAAACCCCATATATACTATGTTTTTTCCTAATTATACCTTTGATAAAGTTTCATTTATAAATCAGACACAAGAGATTAATAACAGTAATAATAAAATAGTACAGTTATAGCCACATACTATAATAAAAGTTATGTGAGTGTGAGCTCTCAAAATATCTCATTGTACACGTTTAATGCCTTTTCTATCTTAGCTAAGCCCTTATCACTTAGCATGGCCATATCTTCTGCAGTACGAGGTGTGACAGCAAAACGAACACAGATTTCCTCTTTTGTTCATAATTTCACAGATAGAAGATTCGTTCTTCCTGTAGATGTTAGCAAGCTCAGCATACAAAAAGGTCTTTGAGCTCACTTTACTCTTTCACTTAGAAGCACTGCGCAGCTTCTCTTTGGCATCATCCACATTGTCAGATCTCTACTCTGGTGCTTTGGGGCCGTTATTAAGTGAGGTGAGGGTCAGTTATACCCAAGCACTGCAGTTCCATGACAGTGAACCCGATAACTGAGGTGGCTACTGAGTGACTTATGGGCGGGATATGCAGGACAAAGGGATGGTTCAAGCCCTGGGCTGGATGGAGCCAGAAGGAGGAGGTTTCATCACCTTATTCAGAACGGTGCATGGCTTAAAGCTTATGAACTGTTCATTTCTGGAATTTTTTATTTAATATTTTTGGACCATGGTTGACTTAGGTATCTGAGACCACAGAAAGCAAAATCACGGATGAGGGAGGAATAATACTGTATGTGGGTAGGGAAATGAAGTCTTCCAAGATCTGTCTGGAAGATGAGTTTGTTACTAGTCCACACAAATACCAGAAACAGGGATGAAAATAAGGAAATCGATCTTTCATCTTTTTAGTTTGTTGTTGTTAATTGATAAAATTAAGTGAATTAATCGGCATTTCCTTAAAACTCACACATTGCGAACTTACTAGTTTCTATCAGGTATGGGTGATTCTTTGATGGATATTAGAAGAGAATCTGAAAATCTAGTCCTGGGGTTTAGGGACAGGTGTGTGGTGCGTCCCTTAAATTAAATGAGAGAAAAATGATTCTTATACACAATCAGCCACCTATCTTCAGATTATCAAGGGTTGGCAGACTAATTTGCTCAACGACAGTTTGAAATTCTTGTGCTGGAATGTACAAATTCATCACCATGTACCTCTTGAAGAAGAATGTTTCCATGTAGGGAAGCAAAGTTTGTCGCCCTAATGTATGTCTCTTTGGCATGATAATTAAATTACGTTGATCATTTTTAAGAAGACTCAGGAAGTCTTTCTTGTTACCTGCCCCTTAGCTGCCTGAAGAACTTAGATAAAGGGCTTGTTCCCAGAATGGAGCTGTCACCTGAGGTATCTGCAAAGAATATAGGCTCAGTGCTTTTCCATCTCCATGCAAATTAGCTTCCTCCCATTTAGTGTCCCAAAGCACTATGTCCAGTATCCTCTTCTGTCTTTAGCTAAAGATGGTATTTAAAGTTTTTGGCCATTTGAGGGAGTTACTCAGCTCTCCTTTGTCATGTTATTAAACTTTTGTTTGATTTTCTCCTCTTAATCTACCTTATGTCAATTTAATTCTTAGACCAGCCAGAAGAACTTGGAAGGATATAGGAAGATTTCTTCCTCCCCAACACTATATATGGGGTTCACTTGTAACTCAGCTGGTAAAGAATCTGCTTGCAATGTGGGAGACCTAGGTTTGATCCCTGGGTTGGGAAGATCCCCTGGAGAAGGGGCTACCCACTCCAGTATTCTGGCCTGGAGAATTCCATGGACTATATAGTCCGTGGGGTCACAAAGAGTTGGACACAACTGAGCAACTTCACTTCACTTCAGCATTGTATATACTGAAATATTTTTGTTCAGCCCCTCTCTATCCATGACTAACAGTGGCCTAGAGAATTCTACAAAGTAGAAGATTTACTTGTATAAGTCTTTGGTGTGATGATGAGGCATCATTATGCTTTCAAAGGGTATGCCAAGTATAAATGCAATTGGTTTTTAAAAGATTTTAATATCAGAAAGGAAATATTGCATATGTATTGCCTGGAATGATATCAGAAACATAATGGGTGCCCTGAGACATTTGATGACTGCAGTGAAATAAGAATGGATTACCTCAGCAGTAGTCCAGATATTTCACAGTGCTACCATGTTAGATATTAATCACATGATCTCAACAGATTCCTGAAATAGCCATAAATAGTATTTATAGAGTATGTTATATTTGGCAAAGCTTTTCTTATATATATTTGTCAGGATAGGCTAGGTTTTATCATACTTATGACAGTGTCCAAAACTTTCTTAGCATAACACAGCAAAAGTTCAGGTCTCATACTTGCAAAGTCAGCTGCAGGGGAAGTGTTTCTCTCCTGGGTCAGGGGTGCTTTTGCTCGGGGAACTTTAGTGTCAATGGGCTGATGAAACTGCATAACTCAGATTGGAACTATAACTGGTGGACTGGGACTCGAACCCAGCCAAAATCCAGGTTAGAATTCGATCCTATGGTCTTTTAATTGAGATCACACACCTGGTCTTAGGACTTAATGAAGCTTAGGTTCTTTATGTATCTTTATAGAAAGAATTCAGTGAGAAACAAAGTGCTAGGTAAGAAGTGGACTTATTTAGAAAGATACACATTCCGTAGACAGAATGCATGATCGGTCTGTCTCAAAAGTGGCCCAAGGGGATGGGGTCATTTTGGAAAGTGAGAGTGACCTTGGGAGAAGCGCACCTCACAGACAGTGTGGGCCATCTCAGAAGTGAGAGACCCTGAAGTATGAGGTGGTTAATTTTTATAGGCTGGATAATTTCATATGATAATGAATGGGAGGATTATTCCAACTATTTTGAGGAAAGGCCAGGGATTTCCAGATATTGGGTCACTGCCCACTTTTTGTCCTTTTATGGTCTGCCTCAGAACTGTCATGGAGCCTGTGGTGTGTCATTTAGAAGCTAGTATAGTACAGTGAACTCGTAATGAGGCTTCAGGTCCACTGGAAGTTGAATCTTCCACCATTTGGGACCCAGTTGGTTCTAACCAATTTTTGCTACATCCTCAACAGCTGTCATTTTTTAAAAGACTGTGCCTTGCTCCTTTCCCTGCTTCACTGACAGAGTCATTACAGCAAGGAAAGGAAATATGGAAAAAAATCATGTATTGGCTCTTAACTGCTCTCCTGGAAATGATATATGTCCCTTCTGCTCAAACTGCACTGGTCTGAACAAGTCATATGACCAAGTCCAATCCCATGGGAGTGGGAGCAAGCACGTGCAATCCTGTTGTTACTGAACCAAACTTGGGTCCTCCTGCTGGACACCTGGTAAAGCCAGTCTCCTGATACCTGATTGTGGTGAAGGGAATTACAGCATTCATTTCAGGGCACCAAACAAGGGGAACAGGCAGCTAGTGCTCAAAAGACCCAAACTCCCCAGTGGCTCTCAGGCAAGGGTTTTTAAAGGCAACATTGGGGTGAGGGTTGCAGGGTGTGTGATCAGCTCCTGAACGTTTTTCTGATTGGTTGGTGGTGAGGTAACAGGGTGGTGTTTTGGGAATCTTAATCATCAGTTTTATGGTTCCAGCCAATCTGTAGTCTGTGTGCTTGTGGTCAGCAGGTGGTCACCATCCTCTGTCTGGGTGGGAGTCTTAGTTCCTGTAGAAGAACTTAAAGATATGCGTCAAATTGTTATGTGTATCTGTGGAGGAGGAATGGGGAGCCCTATGACTTGTTTTATTACTGAACTCTTGTTTAAGCTATCAGTACTTTCCTTGCTTGGCTGCTTTCCCTTTATTTTGCATTCCCTCACTTCTCAAATCATGAAGTGTTTGACTCTGCTTTTAAATCTGCTCTTTGGAACTCAGGGAAGACCAAACAAGAAGCTGGGGACATGAAAGGGCCCTGCAGAGTCCCGCTCAGTTCCTGTCCCCTATTTTCTTTGATATTCCTCAGTCCTGAGGGGAACAGGTGCGGGACAAGAAAGGGAATAAAGTTTTGGAGAGAGGTTAATCATAAACTCAGCAGAGGAACTCAGTTTTAGGGGGACTCAGTTTTACTGTGACCCAAAAGGAAATGAGAATATGAAATATTGGTGAGCAGAGTCAAGTTACTACACCTACATTATCTTATTTATCATTGAGTCTGTCAAAGAACTCTCTGAGGGTCAAAATTTTAGTGTTCCTGTTTTGCAGGTGAAAGAAGAAAGGACCAGGAAGGTTAAATAACTTGCCCACAGTCACCCAGCTAGTCAGAGATGGGCCAGCCTTTGACCCTGGCCCGGGAACTTGAAATCTCCTACTCTTTCCATCCATCACAGGGATGAGTGCGTCACTGAGAGTGTGTGTTTAGGAACAGATTTCACATCGACTTGGATATCTTGCAGAGTAGTCCCCCTACTGCCAAGCAGGTACCTAAAGTACCAGTATGCAGCCTGCCGTCTGATTGTCAGACCACGAAGGGGCTGCTTGTTATGTTGCTGCTGAGAAAGTTATGACCTGTGTTGGGGGGTGTCTGCCCAGGACCCTGGAGCTCACATGCTGTCTGCTGAGTGAGCCAAGAGGGGCTGAGCAGCATGAGTTGTGGGAGCTTGTCTTTACAGGCCTCTCCATGCAGGGACTGGCTTTCTGTGTGTCCTGGGCCATGACCTGCCCCACCCACAGCCTCCAGCCTGGAGATGAAGGAGTTCAGCCATCAGCTGGCCTTCCTTAGGGCACCTAAAGTGTGTCTTCCACTATATAAAGGATGGCAGTAGAACCTCAGAAAGGTTCAGTCACCTGCCCAAGGTCATGGAGACAAGAGAACGCTGGAGGAGAGCCCCAGACTCCAGGATCCTCAGGGAGACCCCTATTAAAAATATATATATATACTTGCCTGTGCTGGGTCTTCATTGCTGCATGCAGGCTTTCTCTAGTTCGGTGAGCAGGGGCTACCCTCTTGTTGTGATGCGCAGGCTTCTTATTGCACTGGCTTCTCTTGTTGTGGAGCACGGAAGCAGTAGCTGTGGCTCTTGGGCTTAGTTGCTGAGAGGCATGTGGAATCTTCCAGACCAGGGATTGAATCTGTGTCCCCTGCACTGGCAGGCAGGTTCTCAACCACTGGACCCCCAGGGAAGTCCAGGGAGATTCCTTTGACTATACCAGATGGCCTAAAAGTGACCCCACAAAATGCTTTGCCTGGACTTCTGAAAGCAGAAACAAGAAGGGAGAGGGGGTCTCACTTGCACCCAGTAGCTGGAAAGAGCCCATTCTTTAATAAAAAGGAAAAATATTTTATGACTGTCTCATGAATCAGACAGTGTATCATTATCATACCCCCAAAATTTGAAACTTTGAACAATGAGTATGAAACTTTACCCCCAAATCCAAGACTGAGACAATCATGCAGAGAAGTATTTGGATTTCTCTGTAACGTCTCATAGAAAAACCTGAATGAACCTTTGGGCCAACCCCTTATATAGACACTTGCACACACACCCCAAACGTATAACCAAGGCTTTTCTCATAATCTTATGCTCCTACTTGCTGCTTTCTTAGAATAACCAGCTGTAAAATGGAATATACTTAAATAACAAATAAGAAGTGGAGAAATAAATTATTTTTGTAGATTGTAGGGGTTTGGGGTTATGAGTGATTTTAGTTTTTAAAAAAATTTGGGGTTCTTTCCTGGAGAACCCCATGAAGAATATGCAAAGGCAAAAAGATAGGACACTGTAAGATGAGCCTCTCCAGGCCAGAAGGTGTCCAGTATGCTACTGGGGAAGAGTGGAAGCAATTGCTAATAGCTCCAGAAAGAATGAAGCGACAGGGCTAAAGTGGAAATGACGCTCAGTTGTGGATGTTTCTGGTGCTTAAAATAAAGTCTGATGCTGTAAAGAAGGGGAGAAGGAAATGGCAACCCACTCCAGTGTTCTTGCCTGGAGAATCCCAGGGACGGAGGAGCCTGGTAGGCTGCCATCTATGGGGTCACACAGAGTCAGACACGACTGAAGTGGCTTAGCAGCAGCAGCTGTAAAGAAAAATAATGCATAGGAACCTGGAATGTTAGGTCCATGAACCAAGGTAAATTGGATGTGGTCAAGCAGAAGATTGTAAGATTGAATATTGACATCTCAGGATTGAAGGCAAAAGAAGAAGAGGGCAGCAGAGGATGAGATGGTCAGATAGCATCCCTGACTCAATGGACATGAATTTGAGCAACTCTGGGAGATAGTGGAGGACAGAGGAGCCTGTTGGGTTGCAGAGTCAGACACTACTTGGAAACTGAACAATAATAACAAAAACTTATAATTACGGTCAATTTTTATTTTGATTTATATAAAATATTCTTAGTACTAAAAGTATTTCACAAGCTCCCAATTTGCAGTTTGTTGTAGAACTGTGTCTGGGAATATAGTTTTCCATGGACTGCTAAAGAAAGCTGGTCAGGGAATTCCCTGGTATGACTCCACACTGTCACTGCTGACAGCGTGAATTCAGTCCCTGGTTGTGGAACTAAGATCCCACAGACTGCATGGTACAGTTAAAAAAAGAAAAAGAAAAAAATAAACAGAAAGAAAGAAAAAAGAGAAAACTGATCATGTCTAGGATTAAATCCCCAATGTGCATTAGTTTCATGATTACTGCAAGGTGGTCTGGAATGTATGAGACAGTCCATGGTGTAAGACAAGCAAAGCTGTGGTTCTTATTCCTGAAGCCCAGCAGGTGCGTGGGCATCAGAAAACAGAGCAGTGTTACTGTAGAGCTGATGTAAAATCTGCCCCGCCCCCAATCCTGGCTCAGTTTCTTTGTAATTAATGATCAGAGAAGACCACTGCCACCCACCATGACTGAGTTCCTTTACACTTTATGAATGCCTTTTTTGAGAACATGTGCAATTTAATGGGCTAAATTATATCTCAGGAAGAATGTTTATGGGAAAAATAACTGCCTTCCTCAATGACTCAAATATTTATACACTGAAGTACTTAGAACACCAGTGTATATGAATCGGTCTGAGGCAGCTTAAAGCCCTTGATGGATTTCTACACATAAATAATTGACATGCAAACTGCACACTGTTCTCCCCTGTGTGTTGAAGCAAATGGCCTAACGATCAGTATTGGGCTTCTGCTTTGCTTGAGTTCTCAGCAGACAGACTTCATCTATTTTCTTTTCTCCCTCATTTCTTTCTTTCTTTTTTTTTTACTGTCTTCCTCATCTTTTTCTTCAACAAATAATTATTGAGTGATAACTGTATGTCCGCCCTTTTTCTAGGCTCTGGAAAGACAGCCATGAACAAGGCATATCCCTTCTCACAGTTGACATTTGAGAGTAAAGGGGAAACCTGGCAGCAAAGAGAGGAAGATCGTTTTAGGGCGGTGTGGACTCTGTAGGGCTAATGGGATGGGCTTGGCAGTGATATAGGATCGGGTAGTCCGGGGAAGAATTTGCATTTGGAACATGAGCAGTTGACCCTGGGAAGATGTGGGGGTGAGAATCCCAGGTGGAGGGAAGAGCTGAAGGCAGACACAGAAGGCAGGGGCCACGTTTGGTTTCAAGAGCTTTAATGTGTGGCTGGAGCAAAGACAGCAGGTGATGACACACACGTAGGATGAGATGATGGGCAGGACCTAGACGGTGGGTGGGTGTCTGCTGTTAAGGAATTCAGACTTAAGAAGTGACTGGTGTCACACGATATTTGTCCCACTCTGACTTAACTTCATGCAGTATGACTATCTCTACATCCATCCATGTTGCTGCAAATGACATTATTTCATTCTTTTTTATGGCTGAGTGGTATTCCCTTGTACATATGTACCACGTCTTCTTTATCCATTCCTGTTAATTTATCCTGGAAGCATTAAGGTTGCTTCCATTCCTGGCTATTATAAATAGTGTTGCAGTGAACATTGTATTGCTTTGTTTTATAAATTTTCCACAATTTGGATTCCATCTGCTCCACTATACTTTCTCCAGTTCCAAGGCTAATGCTTTCCCCTTTGTAACTAATGAGAAGCTCTCTTCTCACTTACCCCCACCCATGACTGCTCTGTCTCTGTTCCTCCACTAACTCTTCCTTGGTAAACCAGGAAGAGTTAGTTTGCCAAGGAATCAGTTTAGCAAATCAGCTGTTGCTCTGCCCAGGTGTCACCCTTGACTTTTCTTTCTCTAGACACCCTCTGTGGGTGACCACTTTGGAGCACAGTTTCTATTTTGACTCATTCTCCAACCCAGCCCTGACTTCTCAGTTGAACTTATGGGCCAGCTGGACATGCAGTGGCAGATATCCAATCTTTTCAGTGTCAACCTTGCTAATGTCTCCTTCTCCTTGAAGGATGGAGCCCAAGTTCCTGAGTGACCCTTATGCTCTGACTCTGCTCCATCTTCAGCCCCAGGCTATCTTCCTCCATCTGTGAGACACAAATAGGGCAGCTTGTAGGTTACTGTCACCACCCAGCTGTTTTGCCAAGTGCACTTCACTGTAAAGCTTGTTCCATGTACCTCTGGCCATCAGAGTAGTGTCAGGTGGTGCCCTAGGGGCCCAGCACTTGGAGGTGAACAGGACTGCCTAGATTCATAGATGAGACAGAAGGTCAAAGGTGGAGATGATGGAGTTCAAGGCAAGCAATAAGCACTCAGATGAAATGACTAAAAGTAAAGAATGTGCTTAATTTTTTTCAAAAGGCCCATCAAAAAATAGTTTTAAAGAAAATTGAGCCAAAGCATGAGTTGGGAAAAAGGAAGAAGGGATAGAAAAATGGTTATAAAATGGAAGTTATTGTAGAAAAGAAAAGCTGAGGGAGACATGGACATTTCTGAACCTTAGGTGAAAATGTCTTCTGAAGAAGCAAGGAAAGTGGGGATTTCTATATAGGAAGAGGAGAGCAGGCAGACTCCCAGGGAAATATCTAAACTTCTGGGATTAGATCATGGGCAATAAATCCATCTGCACCCCTGGCTGCTGCAGCAGTCTTTACAATCCTCACCAGGGAAAGAAAAGTGAGCGTCCCTAAGCTAGGAGAGACCTCCTGTAGGCAGGCTCTAGGTTAAGTAAAAGGGAATGAAATGCTACACAAAAGTAGATTAAATCCTGGATAAAAGAAACTTTCTGGAAAATCCATGGACAGAGGAGCCTGGTAGGCTGCAGTCCATGGGGTCGCTAGGAGTCGGACACGACTGAGCGGCTTCACTTTCACTTTTCACTTTCATGCATTGGAGAAGGAAATGGCAACCCACTCCAGTGTCCTTGCCTGGAGAGTCCCAGGGACGGGGGAGCCTGGTGGGCTGCCGTCTATGGGGTCGCACAGAGTCGGGCACGACTGAAGCAACTTAGCAGCAGCAGCAGCAAAAGAAACCTTCAGAATGTAAAATGACAAGACAGATAAAGACAACCTGAAGCTGTTGAATTCAGTGGGACATTAGGTGTATGCCGGTCCCTCTGCATCACGAACAGCCACAAGCCTGAGGGCTGGTCCACAGTGGTGATGTCTGGCTCTAAGCAGCATGAAGGGCGCTGGAGAGAGAGAAATCAAACCCCTGGTCCAGGCCTCGTTAGCAAGATGCTCAAACCTGATGAGTCCACAGGCATCTCCATACAGAGTTGCGAACAGTGGACTCAGGGCTCCTCCAAGGATCTACTGATTTTTTACTACTCAGGATTGGAGTCAGTGATGCACACACTAAAGAAAATTTGGGCTTCCCATGTGGCTCAGATGGTAAAGAATCCACCTGCAATGCAGAAGACCCAGGTTCAATCCTTGGGTTGGGAAGATCCCCTGAAGAAGGGAATGGTAACCTACTTAAGTATTATTGCCTGGGAAATCCCATGGACAGAGGAGCCTGGAAGGCTACAGTCCTTGGGATCGAAAAAGAGTTGGACACAACTTAGTGATTAAACCACCATATATATATGGTGTTTATATATATATGCGTTAAGTATATCTATAAGTAAAATCTTAAGTAAGTAAAAATCTATTCTGCGTGAAGATTTTTTTCTTGTGATAGGGAGAAGGTGGCAGCAAATGCCTCCAGAAGGGTTTATCGAGGTTTGACAACCACAACAGATACAGTCCTTCCCGCTTCCTTTCCTTGTATTTACTTTCTTGGTTAGGAGACCATTGAGGGTGGAGACGTCCCTGCCTGCGATGGAATCCCAGATTCCAATCCATATATTATTCATGTCTTCCATACAAGTATGCTGTGATGTAGGTACCAGTAACCCAGTTTTAAAGGTGAGAATATCGAAAGTAGAGTAAGTGACCCAACAGCATCACATCTCTGGTAAGTGAAAAGTCAGGACTCAAGTCATCTGGCTCTGAGTTCAGAGGTATTTCCACAACTGGGCAGACTGTCCACAAGGTTCTAGACCGACTTTATTCTCTACCTGCCTCGGACCCTTTATCACTTTGAAATGGTGAGAAGGCACCCTAAACAATCCCAGTTCTCCACGTGGCCTGTGGGTGTTTCCAGTTAGAAATACTATCATCATTGGCAACTTCATAGCCTTTACCATTGAAGTGAAAATGTGTTCACCCTTTTCATTGTACCGTCACATGTAAGAAGGGCTTCCCTGGTGGCTTAGATGGTAAAGAATCTGCCTGCGATACAGAAGACCTGGGTTCAATCCCTGGGTTGAGACGATTCCCTGAAGAAGGGCATGGCGACCCACTCCAGTGTTCTTGCCTGGAGAATCCGCATGGACAGGGGAGCCTGGTGGGCTACGGTCCATGGGGTCTCAAAGAGTCGGACATGATTGAGTGACTAACACGCGCATCACATATAAGAACAGTTGCTGTAAGAAGCAATGTTTTTTGTTTTTTTTTTAAGATGTATTTGTATGTGTGTGTGTGTGTGTTTAGCGGTTCTGCTTCTCTGACTAACCATTCTCTTCCCCACCTAAGTTCCAAATTAAAAACACATAAATAATAGATTTGAGAAGGAAACTGTACTGATTATGAGTGTGGGAAAACTGGACCGGCATCACCCAGTGTTTTAGTGAAGCACTGGATGGTCTTGACTTCCCTGCCGAGGTTGATTGTCCAGGCGTGCCATTGATGGTGATCCAGTTAAGACAGCGGAGGCTGTGCTCTGCCTTCAGCTCTTCCTTCTACGTGGATCCACACTTTGCAGTTGGTAAGCAGCTGAGATGAGACTTCCTTGTCAATCATCACCTGGCTCTGTGCAGTCTAAGCTGAGTTGTGACCACATCAACTGCTTGAGTGATGAACAATAGGCAGGATGGACACTGATGAAACCCTCCCCTCTGCCAGTTCCTGCCACTAGGGGGCATGGTTCCTTGACCTGCGTCCCTTCCCTCCTCTCCCATTTACCTGCTCCCTGATGCTGTGATCCATTAATGATAAAGCCACCTCACTTCTCAGTTTTGAGGGGAGCTTTAAGTGCAGATACTCTGGAGGAAGGTAACACGCTGACCTAAACTAACAGGGAGGTGATGGTTCCCAGTGGGTCAGGCCTCAGGTTCTGAGCCTTTGGGAGCTGTCGTCCACCTTTCTGCACTCGGAATTTTTTTTTTTTTTTTGCGTTCTATCTTTTTTTTTTTTTAATTAAATTTTTATTTTTGGCTGTGCTGGGTCTTTGTTGCGACGAGCGGGGGCTATGCTCTAGTTTTGGTTGCAGTGGCTTCTCTCGTTGCAGAGTACGGGCTCTAGGGCACATGGGCTTCAGTATCTGTGGCATGGGGGCTCAGTAGTTGCGGCTGGCAGAACACAGGCTCAGTAATTGTGGTGCGTGGGCTTAGTTCGCCCGTAGCATGTGGAATCTTCCCAGACCAGGGATCGAACTGGTGTCCTTTGCATTGCAAGGCAGATTCTTAACCACTGGACCACCAGGGAAACCCCCTGCACCCAGATTCAAACGAGCATTTAAGATAGTCTTTTAGAGAAGGTCTGGGAGCACCAGTATGACCTGTTGGGATCGCAGGTAAAATTCAAGACATTTCATAATACAATGAAGAAGTCACTTGCTTTTTCATGTGATTGAAATAATGTAATCTATGTTCCCTGGAAAGAATTTGAGGAGCAGGGTCAGAGCAGCAGAAATACAGAGCAGACATTTAGGCCTGGGTAGTCAGAGAGGGCATGGGTTGCTAACAGCCTTAGTGTCGCTCCACCGCTCTTTGTAAACACAGTGACACAGGCATGCCTGCTTCGGCCGGTCTGTCGGGGCTGTCTTCCTTAGAATGTCACTCTCTCTCCTGAGCGGTCTGAATGGTTCCCAACATGGCATGGCCAGCTACAGAGCAAACCGCAGCAATGTGATTGTCACCCATTTATTCCTAGGAACAGAGGTCAGCCCCGGGAACTGTCCTTTCCTGGGATGGCCTTTGAGTTCACAATGACTTGTGACAGCCAGCCTGAGTCTTAATGGAGACTTCTTTTTACTGGGAAGAACTCCCCAGAAGGCTCTGCATTTGGCTCCTTTACTGCAGGGCAGATAAAGGAGCTGTCAGACCAAATCATGCCCACGAAGAGACATCCTCCCAAGTACATGAGTTTATGCTGTCAAAGAAGATGCGCCGAGCTCCGTCGTACTGGCTTTTTACCCAGTGCTTTTCTGTTCCTAAAAAAGGAAGAGGCTTTCCCTTGCTCCCGTAATAGCCCTGCCCCCACATATGCCTTATAAACTTTTATGTGGGACTGGGGGTGCTTTTTAGATGGAAGTTGTGGGGGTGAGGAAAGTGGGAAGATGATTTAATTAGAGGATCGGGGGCTGGTATGGAGAGATAAGTGAGGGGGTTGCTGAGGGGCCCTTGGAAAGTCCGGGGATGGTGGAGTGAGAGGCAGGCTGCCAGGGAAATTCCTGCTTCCAGAAGAGTGTTGGCATTCTTCATTGGTGCACACTCCAAGAGAGGGAAAATCGGCCAGATTCTTTAAATAGACTAATAAAAATATTACTTCTCCTGTTCCTTTTCTAATTCTGTCTTTACATACGAGGGAGGCAGAGAGTCAAATGGAGAAGCATCCGGGGAGGGTGCGGGGGTGGAGGTAACTGCTTGCTCCTCCTTCCATCTGTGTCCTCACAAGTGCAAGGCAAGGCAGCCAGTCTGTACTCGTGCTTTCAACCCTTCATTCACCCAACTGACGTTCACCAAAGCTCCTTGGAGCTGCCACTTCCTAGATGCTGGGGGAACAGTGGTCCACACCGATGGCATTTCCTGCACCGGTAGAGGGCTGGACACAGCGCTGAAGCAGGTGTGCAGAATCAGGAGAGAGATCCAAAACCGCCTGAGGGCTCAAGCAAGACAGCCCTAGGAAGGGGACACTGGGGCCAAGGTTGGAAGGATGGGTAGGTCTCGGCCAGGCTTCCACCCTTCCAGGTGGAATAAAACGTCTTAGTGGGAGCATGTGGCTTACAAAGGGTCCTACCCGAGATGTGAAGGGGCAAAGGGGCACATCTGAGGCCAGTCATCAGTGCACGCATTTCCCTCTTTCTCCTCCACCTTGGCGCAGAATCCTGATGACAGCTCTTACTCAGCCATCACGGTTCCATGGGCATCATCGATACCACAGCAAGTCCTCCTCCCTCACCCTGTCTCACCCCAGCCCAGGCTTGGGGACAGCGTGAATGCCCGTCAGCCTCAGTGTATAGATCAGGACGATTCTCCTTTGCAGTCAAACCCATTCAAAATGAAGAGAAAATGAAGGCGAGATGCCTGCTTTGTGATGTTTGACAGCACTCTATCCAACTTCGGTACAATCCATATCCCCAGCCCAGTGCCAGGACAGGGCAGAGCTGGGCTCCAACTGCCGGGGAGCTGGCTTGTGGGGTGGGATTTCTATAGTTATGCTCTGATGCTGTCGTGCTCCAGGGAGATTTGGAGTATACATGTAAGTGTGAGTCGTTTGATCTATTTATTAATTGAAGAATTGAGCAGGATATCTCAGCGAGAATGCCTTGAGGGAAAAGTAAAGAAATTATAGATCAGACCTGAAATAGCCAACCCTGGACGATGTGCAGGAAAGGGAGAATCTCACCAGAGAAAAGAGAAGGGGAGGGGAAGGGAGGAGAGGAGGGAGGAAGAAAGAGAAATACCTGGCAGGGGGGAATGGAAAGTAGGAAAGCAAAATTGCACAGAGAGAAACTAGGGGCAGTGATCAATGCAGCGGGGAAGTCATATAGCTAAGGAAAAAGAAGTGCTCCTTGGGCTTGGAAATAGATGGGTCATAAACAACCTGGGCACAGACTGCTAGTGATTGCCATGGATTGAGGTGCAACAGTTTATCTGTGAGGAAGAAGGGAGAGAAAGGGTGGTAACTGTAGGAAGTCGTGGATTTGTAACAGAGGCTTTTTGTTGTTTGGCTTTAATAGTATAGAGATGTGGGTATGTTAAAATGCTGTTAGGAACAGAAAAAAAGAGATGAGGGGAAAACTGGTGTAGTCCGAGTGCATCCAAGCTGGTCCTTAATTTTGGCACATGTACCATGGCAATTAATGTAAGATGATAACATTAGGGGATGCTGGGTGTAGGGTAGGTGGAAATTCTCTGTACTATTTTTACAGCTTTTCTGGAAATCTACAACTATTCCAAAACAAAGGGTTTATTTTTATTTGAGCTATTGGAAAGATGATTTTAAGGAGAGAGAAAGGAGTGAGATTGGGAGGAAGCCAGGGCCAGTGACCAGACCTAGGAGGGAGATTTGGGCAGAGAAAGAAGTTTGTAGATGTGATGGTGGGAAGTTCAAGGCTATTTCCTGAAAGGGATATATCAGAGAGAAGCATTGATCATTGGCTAATTCGAGGGGGAAAAAATGGAAGATAAAGGGAGTGGAGATTTCTTTTTAAGCCACACTATATAATGGGACAGAAAGAATCAGAGGGCGTGTGGAATATCTGAGCACCGTGGGTGTATTACAGACATTAACTGTATGCCGGTTTTCCGTATTCTGTTGGAGCACTTACTAATCCTCAGCCTCTGATTGACTATACCACAGTCCAGGTTACGGACTCAGAACGTCTGCTTGCTCCATTCTAATGAAAATATTCATGTGAAGATAGCTTTACAGATTAAGTAATGTCCAGTGAGAGTGGCTGACACAGGATGCATTTCTTCAACTTCGCATCAGCTGTGGGTCTTTGGGAAGTTACATGGATGCTTGTTCATCCTTGGCCTCCATCCTTGGCTCTGAGCATTTCTGACTCAACTACGGTCTGACGATCTCTCCTCCGAACTAGCCAACATCCCTATTGTTGTCGTTGTTTAGTCGCTCAGTCATGTCCAACTCTCTTGCGACCCCATGGACTGTAGCCTGCCAGGTTCCTTTGTCCATGAGATTCTTCAGGCAAGAATACTGGAGTCAGTTGCCATGCTCTCCTCCAGGGGATCTTCCTGACCCAGGGACAGAACCCGAGTCTCCTGCATTGCAGATTCTTTGCTGCTGAGCCACTGGAGAAGTCTTTTGTGTGCTAGCACCACTTCAGCGGGAGGTAGATTTATCTCATTGGATTGCAATCCCTTATTAAATGAGATTGATTTACTGCTGTAAATTTATCTATTTGTTTATTTAATGCTGTATATCTAGATTAAAATAAGCACATGTTATGCTATGCTATGCTAAGTCACTTCAGTCGTGTGGGACTCTGTGTGACCCCATAGACGGCAGCCCACCAGGCTCCCCCGTCCCTGGGATTCTCCAGGCTAGAACACTGGAGTGAGTTGCCATTTCCTCCTCCAATGCATGAAAGTGAAAAGTGAAAGTGAAGTTGCTCAGTCATGTCCGACTCTTAGCAACCATGGACTGCAGCCTACCATGCTCCTCCATCCATGAGATTTTCCAGGCAAGAGTACTGGAGAGGGGTACCAATAAGCACATAGTATCTTTCAAATGTTCAGTATAAAAGCACTTCCATATAAAGGTTATTAGAAGGAATAAGTGACAAGAGGGTTTCTTACCAATGTAGCTTAGGAACATATACTTAAACCCTGGTAAACTGGAATTGGAAATGTTTGGTTCATTGTTTCTTTTCTCTCTCTCTCACATGCACTTTTTGTGCAACAGAATATAGGCACCCCTATTGGACCCCCACATTTTAATGTTATAATTTTAGACATACTTCATAGTTCATTTTAACATGTTGACAACCCTGTAGTGGCTATTATGCCCCAATTTAACAGGAAATAGTAGAGGAAAACTCAGAGAAGGACAGCATTCCACAGAGACCCTAAATTGATTCAACATGCAGAATGGAAGATTTACTGAATTTCAGTTTCCAAAGCCACTCTCATTCACCAAAAAGGAACCACTGTGACTTTGGTCCATCCAGTTGCCAGGGCAGTCAGGGTTCCTACTCCAGGGGACATGGGAACTCAGGGTCAAATTCTCCCAATGCTGGTCCTGTGAGTCCCTGACAGCAAGCCTCCAATCTGGTCGAAAGAGGCAGGTGGATGAAAGAGAGGAGATTCTCGACTGCCGTAGGAGGCAACAGGGAACAGGTGTGTTGGGGCAGAGAGACAGACAGACAGACAAGACAGCAGTCCTAAGTAACAGATCAGAGATCTGGAGTCCAGGACTCTGGCCATGTGAGTGGAAAGTGACTTGCCTTTGAGCTGGGAAATTCCATTTCCCAGAACTTGTCTGTCACAGTCAATATGGAAAGAAAGGTCAGAGAAATGGAGCCAGCCAGAGAGTTCCAAGGAGGTAACACAAGACTTACCCCTGGCACTTCACCCTCAGCCAACTGTCCCAACAGCTGTCACTGACAAATGACACTTACTTCCCACCCCCACTGCTCATCCCAAGGCTGATCATTGAGGGAGGACAGGGAGAGTGATTCTATCGCCCTGGAGCTGGGCGTGGCCTCTGTCTCCACATTGCCTTTGGTGAGGTTTGATCACCTGGTTACTCTGTTTTGAGGTCCACACTGCGTATCGTGTTTATCTGTACAGACATATGTGTGTGTATAATGAGCTAGATCCGTTTTAGCTTAAAAGTTTAAAAATAGGATTCATTTCTTCAATTGAGAGGTAACACATGTTTTACCCCACTATTCTTAGAGGGGAAAAAAAAAAACCCAAGATGCTAAGGACAAATTGGCTTATCTCATCCACCATGTGAAAAGCAAATGGAAAAACAAGCAGCCAAATGGCACTTGTCATGATAATGTAGCATAACTGACCCTCAGCCAGTCCTTTTGGGCAGCTGTTTTTAGCTGGGATAACCTTTGCATGAGGCCTTTGCAGGGTCACAGCTGAGACCCCTTGGGAATGTTACCATTCCCACGGCTGCTTTAGCAGGAAGGTATCCATGAGCCCTTGCGCCTTGGCAGAGCTGCCCCCAGCAGATCCTGCTCAGGACAAAATAGCCGAGTCCAGAGTATTCCCAGCCCTGGATGGAACATGAGTGGTTTCACATTTCATATATCATAATTGTTTTGTGATATTTAAGAATTTAAAGAAGAATGTACTGTTCATTGTTTTTCAGTTTCTCAGTCATGTCTAATCTTTGCACCCCATGGACTGCACTGTGCCAGGCTTCCCCATCCTCCACCATCTCCCAGAGTTTTCTCAAACTCATGTCCATTGACTCAGTGATGCCATTCAACCATCTCGTCCTCTGTTGCCCCCTTCTCCTCCTGTCTTCAATCTTTCCCAGCATCAGGGTCTTTTCCAATGAGTTGGCTCAGGTGGCCAGTGTATCGGAGCTTCAGCTTCCAATGCACTGTCAATACACCAGCAAAAAAAAAAAAAAAAATGCCCCCAGAGAGCAAGTCTACTGCGAGCGTATGTTGAGATGGTGGTCTTTGCATGAGTGTGGGTTCTCCACAGTCAGACCTGGGTGTCCCTGACCCAGGCATGCACTCAACCATTTCAGCAGCTGGCACGCAGTGGGATTCTTACACCAACTGGGAAAGGGTGATTATTCTGCAAGACTGGACCAGAGAGATAGAACTCTACTTCCCTGTAGCTGGATCCCAAAACAGACAACTGCAGGCTCCTCACAGCCCTGGTTTCTGATCCAGTGAACAGGCTCCATTAGAAAGAGCCCTTTGGGTTCTCCTGGATCAATATGATTGAAAGATTAGTTTGAGATTCAAGCACATTGTCATCATTTCCTTCTCTTATGGTGTTATAATGTATTGCTGAAGCCTGGCTTGGAGAAATTCAAGCATTACTTGGCTAGCGTGTGAGATGAGTACAATTGTGTGTTAGGTTGAGCATTCTTTGGCATTGCCTATCTTTGAGACTGGAATGAAAACTGACCTTTTCCAGTCCTGTGGCCACTGCTGAGTTTTCCAAATTTGTTGGCATATTGAGTGCAGCATTTTCACAGCATCATCTTTCAGGATTTGAAATAGCTCAGCTGGAATTCCATCACCTCCACTGGCTTTGTTCGTAGTGATGCTTCCTAAGGCCCACTTGACTTCACATTTCAGGATGTCTGGCTCTAGGTGAGTGATCACACCATTGTGGTTTTCTCGGTCATGACGATCTTTTTTGTATAGTTCTTCTGTGTATTCTTGCCACCTCTTAATATCTTCTGCTTCTATTAGGTGCATACCACTTCTGTCCTTTATTATGCCCATCTTTGCATGAAATGTTCCCTTGGTATCTCTAATTTTCTTGAAGAGATCTCTAGTCTTTCCCATTCAATTGTTTTTCTCTGTTTCTTTGCACTTATCACTGAGGAAGGCTTTCTTATTTCTCCTTGCTATTCTTGGGAACTCTGCATTCAATGGGTATATCTTTCCTTTTTCATTTGCCTTTTGCTTCTCTTCTTTTCTCAGCTATTTGTAGCCTCATCAGACAACCAAGCATTTCTTTTTCTTGGGGATGGTCTTGATCACTGCCTCCTGTACAGTGTCATAAACCTCCATCTATAGTTCTTCAGGCACTCTGTCAATCAGATCTAGTCTCTTGAATCTATTTGTCCCTTCCAATGTATAAATCATAAGGGATTTGATTTAGGTCATACCTGAGTGGTCTAGTGGTTTTCCCTACTTTCTTCAATTGAGGTCTGATTTTTGCAATAAGGAGTTCATAATCTGAGCCACAGTCCACTCCCAGTCTTCTTTTTCTGACTGTATAGAGCTTCTCCATCTTCAGCTGCAGACTATAATCAATCTGATTTCAGTGTTGACCATCTGGTGATGTCCATGTGTGAAGTTGTCTCTTGTGTTATTGGAAAAGGGTGTTTTCTATGACCAGTGCATTCTTTTGGCAAAACTCTGTTAGCCTTTACCCTGCTTCATTTTGTACTTCAAGGCCAAATATACCTGTTACTTCAGGTATCTCTTGACTTCCTACTTTTGATTCCATTCCCCTGTAATGAAAAGGACATCTTTTTTGGGTGTTAGTTCTAGAAGGTCTTGTAGGTCTTCATAGAAAGAAAGGGGAGGCTTTCTCTGAAAGGGGAGAGGCTCTCAGTGAAAGGGGAGGCTTCAACAGAATGTGAACTTCCAGATGTTCAAGCTGGATTTAGAAAAGGCAGAGGAGCCAGAGATCAAATTGCCGACATCTGCTGGATCATCAAAAAAGCAAGAGAGTTCCAGAAAAACATCTACTTCTGCTTTATTGACTACACCAAAGCCTTTGACTGTGTGGATAACAACAAACTGTGAAAAATTCTTAAAGAGATGGGAATACCAGACCACCTGACCTGCCTCCTGAGAAATCTTTATGCAGGTCAAGAAGCAACAGTTAGAACTGGACATGAAGCAACAGACTCGTTCCAAATCAAGAAAGGAGTACATCAAGGCTATATATTGTCACCCTGCTTATTTAACTTATATGCAGAGTACATCATATGAAATACCAGGCTGGATGAAGCACAAGCTGGAATCAAGATCGCGAGGAGAAATATCAATAACATCAGATACACAGATGACACCACCCTTATGGCAGAAAGCAAAAAAGAACTGAAGAGCCTCTTGATGAAAGTGAAAGAGGAGAGTGAAAAAGTTGGCTTAAAACTCAACATTCAGAAAACTAAGATCATGGCATCTGGTCCCATCACTTCATGGAAAATAGATGGGGTAAGAATTGAAACAGTGAGAGACTTTATTTTTGGGGGGCTCCAAAATCACTGCAGATGGTGACTGCAGCCATGAAATTAAAAGATACTTTCTCCTTGGAAGAAAAACTATGACGAACCTAGACAGCATATTAAAAAGCAGAGACATTACTTTGCCAACAAAGGTTCATCTAGTCAAAGCTATGGTTTTTCCAGTGGTCATGTATGGATGTGAGAGTTGGACTATAAAGAAAGCGAGCACCGAAGAAATGATGCTTTTGAACTGTGATGTTGGAGAAGACTCTTGAGAGTCCCTTGGATTGCAAGGAGATTAAATCAGTCAGTCCTAAAGGAGATCAGTCCTGAATATTCACTGGAAGGACTGATGCTGATGCTGATGCTGAAGCTGAAACCTCAATATTTTGGCCACCTGATGGGAAGAGCTGACTCATTGGAAAATACCCTGATGCTGGGAAAGATTGAGGGCAGGAGGAGAAGGGGATGACAGAGGATGAGGTGGTGGTTGGTTGGCATCACCAACTGAATGGACATGAGTTTGAGTAAGCTCTGGGAATTGGTGATGGACAGGAAAGCCTGGCGTGCTGCAGTCCATGGGGTCGCAAAGAGTTGGACATGACTGAGTGACTGAACTGAAATGAACAGATGGTGTTATCAAATCAGGGGTCCTTCTGCTTGCCACTTATGCATCAATCCTCATAAATGTTGGTAGCAAAAGAAAGACCTTTTAATCAGAATGCCAGCAATCTGGGAAGATTTGGGGTTAAACATTCCCCAAAGGCCACCATTGGAGATTCTGCTTAGCCATGAAACTTTTAAAGGGAAGGAAGGAAGGAATCTCAGTCAATCATTGAAATGGGGGACAGAGTCATCGACTTCTTGTTATCTTCCTGTACACTTCATCTTGTCCACACAGTTTGGTCATACAGTGTGTTCATGAGATTACTGAAAGGAGAAGCTAAGGAAGAGATCTGGTCATCTCTTAATTACTTATTCTTTATTTCTATTTCTTTGATCTGTGGCAAGGACCGACAAGTTAGGCAAGGTACTGTGTAATTAAAAGATCTGAAGGATGTTCATGGACTGGAGAAGAGTAGAGCATGGGGGTGCCTGGTTTAAAATTAGTTACAATGTGTTAGTCACTCAGTCCTGTCTGACTCTTTGTGACCCCACAGACTGTAGTCTGCCAGATCCTCTGTCCATGGAATTCTCCAGGCAAGAATACTAGAGTGTTTTCTCCAGGGATCAAACCCGGGTCTCCTGCATTGCAAGCAGATTCTCTGCCACCTGAGCCACCACGGTAGCCCACTTACAATATCGCTTTGCTAAAAGGGGCCTCCTGCTGAGAGCAGTCTCCTGAAAAGTGCTGCTTACAATGCTAGATACAGTAGCCTGTCTGCCCTTACACAAATACCTCATGTATGGTGCAAGGATCCCACTTAAACTTTGCAGGGAAATCAGAATCTAGTCACCAGAAGGCTCCAACATTGCCAATTTAAAATGTGTGTTGTTTCAAGATGGATGCTCAGCATAGTTTTTGCAGAGTTCGATCATAGTCTTTGCACAGTCTGGTGATTTTCTTTCTTTCTTCACTCCAGCCTAAGTGATTTGGCTGGAGGTAATTGCCTATTCTTTTTCAGAACAGATGTCAATGTACTTGGTTCATAACCCTGCTTCTAACTTATTATTAGCAAAACATTATTATTTGCCAGGCTGTGACTATGTGTATCCTTGACAAGAATTGAGAGCATCAGAATTCAACAGATATTAAAGGCTATGAGGAGGTTATGTTAATGACAGAAAATGCTGCTAAGGATTATGTCAGCCTGGGACAAAGTAAAGGAAAACCTAGACAGAACTGAGGGCATTAGCCATTAAAAGGAAGATGTATTATTCCATCTGGGCAGCTATGAGAGAAATATCGTAGGGAATTCCCTGGCAGTCCAGTGGTTAAATCTGCATGCTTCCACTGCAGAGGGCACAGGTTCAGTCCCTGGTCAGGGCACTAAGATCCCACATGCTAAAAGGTGCAGACAAATAAATAAATATATATATTTATAAATAAATAAGGAAGAAAAGTATCATAAGCTAGGAGGTTTGTAAAGAGCAGGCATCTATTGCTTACAGTTCTGAGACCCCTATTCCAGTTGCAGAGTGCTGATTTCTGATTGTGTCCTCATGTGGCGGGAGGGGCAAAGGTGCTTTCTCAGGCCTCGGGCAGAGCACTCATCCTATTTATGAAGACTCTGCCCTCATGAGTTCATCACATCCCAAAGGCCCCCACCTCTTGATACCATCACCTTGGAGGTGAGGTTCCAACGTATAAGTTTTAGGTGGACACAAACAGTTAGACCATAGCAGAAAGGGTAACATGATACTTTAAAAGTACAGTAAAGACTTAGCTTTGATGCAGATTATAAGGGAAACCAAGTAGGACTTTTAAAAATAATAATTCTGTGCTCGGAATGTTGAGAGACGTACTGAATGATAGACCCTAAAGATATCTACATCCTAATCCTGGAAGCTGTGGATGTTACTTTTTATGGCAAAAGGGACTTTGCAGCTGTGTTTAAATAAGGAATTTGAGATAGGGAGATTATCTGGGTGAGCTCTACATGTAATCTCAAGGGTCTTAAAAGAGGGAGTCAGATGGAGACCTCACTACACAAATCGGAGTGTGTAATGATAGAGCTAGAGACAGGGTGATGTACTCTGAAGCTGGAAGAAAGGGTTCCAAGCCGAAGCATACAGGTGACCACTAAAAGCAAAAAAAGGCCAAGAAACAATTTCTTTTCCCCGGAAGAAACCAAGCCGCTGACACCTCGACTTAAGCCCAGTGATACTGATTTCAGACTTCTGACCTCCATAACTATAAAGGAATACGTTTGTGTCATTTTAAGCCACTGGGTTTGCGGTAATTGTTTTACAACACCAACAGGAAACTAGTACACCTATCTTTATGTACCTTCTCAAGTGATTAAAGTTTGAAAATCCTGGAGACTGATCAAAGGAAACTATAATTACCGCAATCCCCAAAGAACAAGTGGAAAATTCTAATCATGAACATAAGGTGTGCAAGTGAATTAAGAGGCTTCTGCCTGAAAAGAAAATGTAAGATTTTTTAATACCTGGAAGAGGAAGACATAAAAGTTATACAAATTTTGTGACAAAAGGAGAACAGAGAAACAGTAGTACAATCAGAATATTTCAGAAGGAAAGTCACCTTAAAGGCCATCCTATCCATCCTCCCATATTGTGGTGGAAGGAATTTGGACTTGCAGAGCTTCAGGAAATAATCCGGAGTCACAGAGCAGGGCCCCAGCAAACTGGGACTATCCCTTTGCCTCTCGATACCAGATTCCTCCAGGGATTTTTCTCCCACTCCATTATATTTAAAACTTCTGAAATAATCTGTAATGAAAAGAGAAATGAAATGCTGTTGATAAGATCAGGTGCATAAGGCCTCAGTAATAGGTGCTCAGCTCATTCTTCATTATGACTTTATCATCAGGGCTGAAAGACAGAGTGGAGGATATTATTGCTATTTGCAAATGCTAGTGAATCCAGGTACAGAGTTTACTGTTATGGAAAAAAAGAGATAACAGTTTCAATTTGAAAGTAAAAGTGAAGTTGCTCAGTTGTGTCCGACTCTTTGTGACCCCATGGACTGTAGCCTACCAGGCTCCTCGGTCCATGGGATTTTCCAGGCAAGAATACTGGAGTGGGGTGCCATTTCCTTCTCCAGGGGATCTTTCTGACCCAGGGATCGTACCCTGGTCTCCCGCATTGTAGGCAGACACTTTACCAATTGAGCTATCAGGAAAGCCCGGTTTCAATTTAGACGTTTTAAAATGTAGACTTACTGAGAGAAAACATTTTGGTTACTCTCGTAGGCATAATCTGAGCTCTTCTCAGAGATGCAAACTGACATGCTGTTCCCTCTCTCCTGACCTGAAAATGTCGTTGAGGTGAAATTTCTCATTTTGAGGGGGTTCCCCAAAGTGTTAAAAATAACTTAGAAATGTAGAAGAAGGAGGGGGAGAGGGAGGGGCAGAGCAGGAAGAGGAAGAAAGAGAGGAAGGAGAAGAAGGGGAGGGGAGACAGCAGCTCTGGCAGCAGAAGGAGAAAGAAAAGAAGGGGAAGGAGTGAGACTTCCCTGGCAGGTCAGTGGTTAAGACTCTGTGCTTCCATTGCATGGGGCACGGGTTTAATCTCTGTTCAGGGAACCAAGATCCTGCATGTTGCGGGGGCAAAAAAAAAAAAGAGGCAGGGAGAATCTGTGAAGGATGGGGATTACCTACGTTCCTCTCCAGCATGTTTGAACCCGCACTCTGGGAGACATCCAGGAAGGAGATCCTTGGGGCTTCTCTCCAGTGGGGAGATGGGCAGTAGATTAGAGAAGGTCCACATTAAGTGCCCTCTCCTCTCCCACCCACCTGCATGCTGCATTGTACCAGGATCAGCATCTTCCAGCTGTCTTGGCCTTTTCCAGTTGGCTCAATAATTTTCCAAGTTTTTGAAAGAATTTCTTGACTTGAGCAAATTGCTGCTGCACAGTTAGCTTTGACGCTGTTTCATGTTTCACAGGCTCAAGCCTCCGTTTCTCGCGAATCCTCAACTGTTTCAGCATTTGCCACTTCTGACTGAGGTGTTGCCCTTTCTTCTTCCTGGAGTGGAAAAAGCGGATGGAACTCCAGGCGAGTATAGGCAGGCTGGATTAATCTCTGATACATGTCTCTTTCTAGCTCTGACAAGTTACTGAACATCCCCAAACTTGGGATTTGGGATTTAAGGAGGACCCCAATAAAAGTAACACTTCTCTTTTCTGTTTGAGTTTTGATCCACTGAGAACTGAAACCAAGTGGGAAGCAGATGGGTGTCAACATGGCACCTATGTTCTGGACAAAGATTATGCGGGAGAATCTGGCTTATATCTGCTGGCCGGTAGACTTCCTCTCATTGACTCTCAGGATGTGTATATTTACCCATCCTCCATCACAGTGGTGCTGGGTCCAGGATGACCTCCTCCCACTGGGGCAGAGCCTGGTCTTGGAGATGCAGGATAAAAACTCTGCTCGTGCACATTGATCCTCAGGAAAGAGAAGGAAGAGGGGCTGACCTAGACAGGCCTGGCATCTCCTCCCTGCTTCTCAAATAGACTGAGTCACTTCCTCTCCCCAGGGGAAGATTGAGTGGGGAGAGGGGCTTAACAAACCAGGATTGTATCCATTGGTGCTTCCTGTACGTAAAAGGAAGTATCAGAAGTCAAATCCTTGGGCTTATCAAAGTCTGTGTGTGTGTGTGTGTTTGTGTGTGTGTGTGGCGGGGTGGTGGTCAGTCACGTTTGACTCCTTGCAACCCTATGGCCCGTAGTCCGCCAGGCTCCTCTGTCCATGGTATTTTACCGGTAAGAAGACCGGAGTGGGTTGCCATGCCCTCCTCCAGGAGATCTTCCCCAGCCAGGGATTGAACCCAGGATTTGTCTCTTCTGTCGTCTGCACTGGCAGCCAGGTTCTTCACCAGTAGTGCCACCTGGGAGGCCCTTTGTTTCGTTTTTAAGGTGGGATTAATACTCATCTCATGGTAACCTGATGACAGTGATGAGGGGTCTAGGGAAGACTGTACATCCAAGTGCCTGGAAAATTGTGATCTGCCTGACTCCCTCCCTCCCCTTATCCTCTGTCTCCCTTCAATCCCTGTCTCCATCCCTCTCTGTTTAGAGGAAATTATTTGCGAAACAAATCTATCCTATTTATTTTAACTGTTTGAAAATGTTTCCTACAAGTGGATTTCTGCTCTGGCAACAGTACCATTTTCTCTCACCTGTCTTTCCCTTAGCAAGTCACAAGAAAGGGAGAAAGGGGCATGTGTGTCTATAGTCAGATGTTACTGGAAGGTGAGATACTCCTCTTGCAATACTGCTGATAATTACTCTATTCAAAGTGTAACATGAAAGTAATATGAGAATTAGGGCTACATAAAACTTCCAGTAAATTTAAGATAGTGTTTGGAGGCACCAAAATCGCATTTTATTTTACCGTACAAGAAGGCTGGTTTCCTGCAGTGAGAAGCTCATATAGGATTCATGGTGAGGATGCGTGTTCATGAAAGTAGAATCTTAAGGCAGATAAAATGGTTATGTATTCGCCTTTGGGGCAAATATTTTGGAGATGAGATTTATCAGCCCTCTGTCATTTCCCAGAATAAATGCCTCTGGATGTTTCCTTGCTTTGTGTCCCCCGAACGGCACGTGTCTTTGGTGTGTGGGTTTTGTGGCACAGATGCAGGTATAAACAGATGTGCTGTTCAGCCTCCAGAGGTGGTTCTTTTCCCAGCTTAGTGCTGAAACTATCATATGATAAACAGATGTGACACTGAATGCAAGACAGAGAATTCACATATAAAAATAAATATCATGATAATCGCTAATGAAATGTTGAAAAAAATCATCACCATAAGCTTGCATCATCCATCCAGTCACTGAGGACCAGTGCTTCCAGATTTTAGGTTAGATGCAGCAGCTGGTCCTCAGCAGATCAGCCAGCACATGTTCCTGCAAGGTACCTTGCTTACTGCTTAACCACGTATTGACCACAGATGTCTTAGTACATCCTTTGTTACCTGAACGTTATTTTGACTGGAGACGTTTCAATACTCACCCACCTAACAAATTGCTGGCCACAGGCATTAGTTTCTGCAAGAATCCCCTGGTCAATAACGTGTTAAATGCATAACTTCAAAGAAGAATCTGCGACACTATATACCTATGTGGGTTTAGCTGGCTTTGACATAATCATCAACGATTCAGTCCCCTTCTGAGACACTATGCTCTTGCATTTCACAAGCAAACCGCATCTGGAAGCGCTTGCTAAGTGGCACAACGCCCCCCGCCACCCCACCTACCCCCGCCACCTCTCCCAGCAGGTTCTACTTGGTAGGGCCCTGATCTAGATCTACATGGCTTCTAGCTCTGCATTTTTGAAGCAGATAACACATTCTAGTTGAGAACACTCCCTTTAAACCAACTCCCTGAGAAAGTAGCTGCCCAGAAATAGCAGTATTGACATTTTGTTTTTCAGTATCACTATGGGCCTACTCTTTGCTAATGATTGTGGTATTTACCTGTCAATTTGTACATTTATTTATTTATATAAATATCATTATTTAAATACGTGGCTATTGAGTACCTACTGCAGGCAATAGGCATTATTCTGGGCCCTGGACATAGAGAATTGAAAAAGGAATAAGAAAGATTCTTGTTCTTATACAACTTGGAGCCTTCAGATGTGGAAAAGAGTCAGTGAGCCAGAACTTATATGCACACGTGCTTATATATGTGTCCCGTTGCCAGCAATCCTGTGATGTAGATATGGTGATCATCTGAGTTTTAGGTGAGGAAATTGAGGTCCTTGCAGATCAAGGGTTCATAGAAGTCATTAATTACAGGTGCTGTGACTCCAGACAGTATTTTCTTCACTTCCACTGGAAAACTAAAATACAGTGAAGCCATAGCTGCAGAGTGGCTACTTTCAACAGAGAGGTCTCAGCAGGCCTCTCTGTCTGAGGAGATGACTATAAGCTGAGGTCTGAATAATAAGAAGTCACTGTGGGCAAAGATGGGCCCAAAGAACAGTGTGTTCTAAGGCTCTAAGGCACAAGTAAGTATGGCACGAGAGAGCATCCCCAAGAAGACCAGTGTGGCTGGCAAGTCAGAGGAAAAAGCTGCACGAGGAGATAGCGATGCAGAAGCTGAATCAGGTGGGGCTGTCAGTCAAGAAGAGAAGTGAGTGTGAATGTGGATGACTCTGAAAAAGACTGCAATGTCAGAGTACAATTCAACTTTAAAACACAAAAACCTTTCATTTACTGTTGATTATTCTTTCAGTTTTTCTTCTTTGGCTAATGACCATGAAGTCAGCACCAGTTAGAAAGAAAAGGAAATATGGGCACATAAAAATGAGGGATTTTTAAAATTGGCCCCTAGATTGATACAGAAAAATGTCAAGCTTCAATAATGTCTGCTTATGTGTTATTTTATGTACAGAAGTTAGTTATCTAAATAATCAAATTAGAAAATGGTTGGAACTTCCAGGGAACGGTGGTAGAGCTTCCACAACAGCAGTGTCCACATTTGCTTTGTATATCCACATTTTATGCTCAATTCTACAGCACATATTTTTCTCACATCTGGATGTTTTCAGAATTGGTTTGCATCTTACAGTCAAGATACCAAAATAACTGTCAGGGTCTTTCAGAAGTTGCAGTTTCTGCATTTTGCTGGAAAAGGACAATATGGAAATTGAGCTGCTTATCATTTCAACAGAAGCCAGGATCAGTGAAACAGACCTTTCCAGTGTATCCACGACTCCTGAAGAAGAAGTTAGACATTTAATGACATTCTGCCTGTTTCTTTCCTATGCTCTAGTTCCATCTGATTCACAGAAGTTAACTCAGTGTGAAGACGGTGTTCCTCAAGCTAAGTCCTTGGACTCCATGCCTTCAATAGCCACTTGCCCTTGTATGTTTCACAACCATAGATGGCCCCTCAGTACTGGCCATGCCCTTCCTCTGATGTGTCCCTCACATTGGTCTCCTGAAGTGCCTTGATGTCAATTACATGGAACTTTAGTTCAAATGCCTCATTGTCTTTTTCAAAATTAAAAGATGCATAGCATGTCACAAGTCTGCTGGGAGTACAGTCGTGGTATAGAATGCAGGAACAGAATATCATGTTACATGCTTTTCTGTAGTCCTCTGCAGTTCCTATTTCTAGACTGTGAACTAACTCACCCTGTCTGTCTCTATCAGGTATCACTTACAACAGCACTAGCATTTGCTCCGTGCTTCCTAAGAGTCAAACACCACGTTAAACTCTTCATGTGGATGTCTTGAGTAAATCCCACAACACCCCTGAATGACAGATATTGACATTAGCATCTCCATTTTATAGATAAACAAACTGAATCCCAGAGAGAATGAGAAATGGCAAAGCTAGGATTTAAATATAGACAATCCTACTAATACGTGTGCCCTTGTCTTTTACTCCTGTACTTAGAGATACTGAGAGAAAGAAGATTCACTGTGTCCAGGTCACTTCATCTAACACTTACCAAGACTACAGCATAAGCTCCTGGAGTCACGAATTATATCTTATGATTTTTTTCTGTACCCAGCCCAAGATTATCCTTGTTCAAGTATAGGAAACCTCATCAGACTGACCTGAAAGTATTAGCTTGCCTGCAACAAATTAGTATCATTTTCCTTTCTCTTTGGTGATGATGGATTTGTCTTCTACCGTTTTAATAGATGACGTGTGATGTCTTAGAACTCTTGTATATCAGAGTCCTGGCAGGAAACAGATGATTCATTCAAGCAATCGAGGAGTGTGGTAAAGAGGCTGTTTGGAGTGGAGGGACCCAGCAGAGGCCAGTGCAGTCCCTCAGGCTGGTGGCTTCAGAAGTGTCTCCACCCCTCCACTTGAAAAGGCAAAAGTGGTGGGCGGTCCTGAACTCCAGGGAGAGAGCTGGATGGTGAAGACCACCTGGTAAGAGCTGGTAGAAAACCCCCACAGCAGCCAGCAGGAGGGGCAGGAGAGTAAACCTTGGCTTTTCCCTTCTTTCACATCCATCTCCTGACTTCCCTCTCTGCTATTGACTGAAGGTAGCCGGACACAGATAAAGCGCAGAAGGATGAGGGTGTGCCTGGGGCAGTCGGCGGACAATATTCATCATAATTTGTGAGAAAGCCAAGAGCATAGTGATGGAAAAAGTTTTCACGTATTGAGACTTGGGGAAGTCATTCTGGCTTCTGCATGATTTGGCTTGAAATTTGTGCTAACTAGAACAGCCTGTCTTATGCCCTGTCAGGCGCGCGTTTTATATCTGCTTTAACCATTAAAGGAAAGAATGCATTTGAAAATCAAAGTGGAGTAACTGCAATTCAGGCATTTGGATGGAGCCAGTGGCCGTTGTGAATGTGATCTCAGACAAGTTCCTGCATCACCGAGAACTTGAATTTTCTGAACCGGATCAAACTCAAAGACACCACCAATCATTCTCAAAATACTGTTTGCTAGCAGCTGTTGGCTACAGCTTTATGGTCTTAAGGTCTCCCCTTGTATTAATAACTATGCAGCCATTTCAGACCCCAACAAGCTCTTGCTTAACAAGCACGCTTTTTTCTTTCCAGCTTCAATCTTAATTCTTGGCAAGCAACTTGTCTAATTTTGTGGGTTTTGTCTTTTGTCCAGCAGAACATAATTCAAGTGCTTCTTGAATCTGTGTCTCCCAGACTATCATCCTCAGTTTGGATCAAGTAAAGTTCTTTTCTTTTCTTATTGTAGATCATTTATTGATTATTTGCACCAACCGTAGCCTGTGTGGTTCAAAACAGTATTGATTACCTAGCATAGTTCTTACTTGCTCCATACAATATTCGTTCATTCAACACCTGGTTGTTGATGGTCACGTATGTGCTAGGCCAAGTATATAAATTGAGCCAGATTCTTTCAGTCTTTAAAGTGCAACTTTAGAGAATCTTGGAAATTCTCTATCTTGGAAATGTTCACTCTTCAAAGATGCTTAAGCAATAATAGAATGTATCATCAACTCCAGGGACCTAATACACAACCATGAAGAAATTTATACATGGGGAGTGTGGAATAACTGTAAAATTTTTCACA